>NC_083879.1:19981394-20606394 GCF_032452875.1 Bos javanicus | reverse complement strand
TGCACAGACTGCCTGAAAAACTCCATGCTTCAGAAACATAAGGTCTTTGAAATCGGTGATAAACTCCAGGATCTGGGCTCTGCCTGGGGAATCCTGAGACCGTGTCTGCTGGGATCTTGTAATTAGTAACATTTGAGACAATAAAAGTCAACTCAGTAAAATTGACTCATGTGATTCTTTCCCTGCCTTGAGTTGACTAGTTACTCAGTTGGTTCATTGCTGGGGTACAATGTTAGCAGCCCCAGCTTTCCCAGGACTGTCTGTTTTGATGTATGAAAATCTACCTATCCCCAGACAGAATGCTCAAATAGAGGATGAGAGTCCCGGACATCTGGCTTGTTCTTTAGCCCCGGATTCTAGCTCCAAACCCCCAATGTCTTTGCCTTCAGGGAGAAAGAGACATAGGAGCCTTTAGTTCCAATCATATACATCCAGCTCTTTGGCTGGTTGCTAGGCAACTGAGAACATGGCTGCCAGGACAGCTTCCTGGTGCTCACTCTTAGAGCCTAGATTCCAACAGGAATCTGCCGTCCCCTCATCACGGGTGGCCCTTACGTGATGGGTTAGTTTCCCGTTGCACACTACCACACAGTTAGGGACTTACCACAAGTTTATTCTCTTGGTGTCTGGCAGTTAGGAGAACCAAAATCAGTCTCCCTGGGATAAATCAAGGTGTGGGCAGAGGAGAATCCGTACCCCTGCCTTTTTCTGTCTCCAGAGGCTGCCTGCATTCCTTGGCTTGTGACCCCTTCCTTGCATGGCTCCCACCCTATTTCTTCTGTCATCATGCCTCTAATACTATGATTTTCTGCTTCCCTCTTAAAAGGACTTTCTTATACGGACCTCCTTATCCTCTTATAAGGATATAGGGATCTTATAAGGTGATCCTTCTTATAAGGATCACCTTATAAGGATGATCCACACTCATCCCCCTATCGCCGGCCCCTTCATCTAACTAAATATGCAAATTCTCTTTTACCTAATAAGGTAATGTTCACAGGGCCCATGTATTCTTGCCTGGAGATTCCCATGGGCAGAGGAGCCTGGTGGGCTTTAGTGCACAGGGTCACAAAGAGTCGGACATGACTGAAGCGACTTAGCACGCACAGGGACCAAAGCTTAGGATGGAGACATCTTTGGGAGGCTATTATTCAGCCTAAAAACAAAATATCACAAGATATTCTGGTTCTTATTAATCTGGCCCAACTTTCTTTTAAGTTTGATTATAACTGTCCAATCTTTCCATGCAGGAAATGAGGGAGTCATGGGTTAGATCCCTGGGTCCGGAAGATCCCCTCGAGGAGGAAATGGCAACCCACTCCAGTATTCTTTCCTGGAATATGGACAGAGGAGCCTGGCAGGCTCTGGTCCATGAGATCACACAGAGTTGGATATAACAAGTAACTTAGCACACATGTATAGATTAGATTTGAAGGTTGCAGAATTTGATCTCAAGAGGACCTTAAGAGGAGTGCCAAGCCATTGTTTGACTCCTCATCTCCAGTCTTCCCTGGTTTCTGTAGGTAAGGTGCAAAGGCAAATGTGTGTTCTCTTTGCAGTTCTGGAATTGCCTGCCCTCAAATCGGCCAGTTGGGGAAGACTGAATGAATTTTTCATGATTAATCCAGATCTTGGATCCCAGAATGTGGACTCGAACCCGAGTCCAGTCCTCTGAGCTGTTTGAGGTCATTCAAAGCCACATACATGATTTGGGAGAATGGCATTGAAACATGTATAATATCATATATGAAATGGGTCACCAGTCCAGTTCGATGCACGATACTGGAAGCTTGGGGCTGGTGCACTGGGACGACCCAGAGGGATGGTACAGGGAGGGAGGAGGGAGGAGGGAGGAGGGTTCAGGATGGGGAACACGTGTATACCTGTGGCGGATTCATGTTGATATATGGCAAAACCAATACAATATTGTAAAGTTAAAAAATGAAATAAAGAAAAACAACAAAGCCACATACAGTGGCCTCACCTCTGATGGAGGAATCAATTACCCAGCAGCCGATGAGTTTGTGACCATTTGGCCACACGATGGCGCTTCACGCCTAACAATTCCGAGGCTTCTCTCACGGATGATTTGCAATTCAAATAGAAAGGGGAGGCGGTGTGTCCTTTCTCAGAACAACACAGATACCATTGCCAGAGAGCAAGGGGCTGTTGGGGATCAGAGGTGAGCTGGGTTCAATCACCGGGGAAGGCCTCTGTTCTATTTTATAGGATTGTGGTAAGGATGAATTAATATTAAGCGGAGCCAAGTGAAATTGCTGACGTCCAACAGTCTTTGACCCACAAGGGCAGCAATTTCATGTGGTTCACCCTACAGGCTCTTGTGCCAAGTCGCAGCGAGACTTGGTAGAAGTGAGCTGTTATTATCACAGCCAGCACGACGGGAGGACAACAAGCCCTCACTGTGAACATTTAGAAAAGAGTTGCTTTGTCTTCTGGAAATTTTTTCCTGAAGATTCTTAATAGTAGGAGACTCCGCTGTTTCCATGGACTCAAGTCCCAGATAGGAAAATACGCCTGACGGACATCTACATATCACAGCTATGCTATCAGTCAAGCCATTTCTCGCTAAAGCCCGCCTTCAGCAAGGTTGGTTCCAGCAAGGACGAAGATCAAGGCTGACACGGTACCACTTGTTCTCTGAGGAAAGCTGAACTCTCACCTCTGGGGCTCAGGGCCCCCCTTTGCTGTCTCCTGCAGAGCCTCCCTTGCCTCTCCAAGCAGGCACTCTGCACCTGGGGCTGGTATTGAGACTTTTCTCTCTGATGTACCTACATTGCATCTCATCCCCTTTTAGCAAGTCTGGCGAATGCTAGCTGATCTTACTAGCCTAAAGGAATAGAGACGGTTCTCATTTTGGCAGAGTTTTCAAAGCTGTAGCCAAAAGCGATGAGAATTTCAGATACCTGGGGCAGGCCCATGGGATGGGGATAATTTTGGTCATAAGAGCCTCTGGGAACCCAGGAGTCTGCCTACATCCCACTTGGTGGTCCTGCTGCATTAGGCCCTAATAGGGAGCTGGAGGTGGACTGGGAGTCCCCACCAAGAACACAGATCTAGTCCCAGGAATTCAAAAGCGAATGAAACTAGAGAGTGGTTATATTTTATCAGAGAAAGCCTTTCCCCCCCAGATCTTCTTTCCTTGCACTCTCCTCATTTCTTTCCTCTATCTCTAGAGATTCACCCCAGGAACATCCCTCTGACAGCTCACCCTCCCCTCCTTGTCATGTGAGAAAGGAAAGGCTTGTGTTTCTCACTGACGTTGGACACAGACCACGGAAGACAAGAAGGTATCTTGTAGGCTCTCACCACGTGTCACTGATCATGCATCAAATGAGGCTGTATGCTTACAGACTTATGTTTAAGGTGGCGAATGAGGTTTGAACCCTTCAATGCACCAAACATGGGTTAAAAGTGAAGAATCCAGACACATTCTATGGTTCAATTTGTATGAAATTCAAGAGCAAGCAAAACTAATCTATAGAGAAAGCCATTAGAACAGGAGTGTTTGGGGGTGGTGGGGTGGGCTGAGAAATGGTTGGAAGGACCTTTATGTCATGATGGAGACAGTCTATGTTTTTATTAGGGTGTGAGTTACATGGATGTAGATATTTGTCAATGTTCATGGAATTGCCCACTGAACGTCAAGCAGGAAGCAGTGAGAAATGGCCTAAGAACCACAGTCCCTGTAGGTGCAGGAGGTCCCTTATGTCATGGAAGAGACAGGAAATTTCCACGTGATCCAAGTTCTCACCAGGCTGTCTATGCAGTGGAAAAACATGTAAAATGTCAGCCAATTTTCCAGACAGTTTCAAAATCCAAGGACGTTTGTCTTGGTGCTCCTGCGGCCTGTGTCTTTTCAAATGTTTACAGAGTATTTACAGCAAGTAGTCCTCCGGGTGGCAGTTGTAATTAGGAAAACTGGCAGCGAAAATTAACACATACCATAAAAGAGAGATAATTGCTCCACTGTCATATACAATATTATTATCAAATGGTATTCACCGAGACAGCCAATTGGTCCCTACCAGCTCCATCTTGTTGTTCTAGGAAAGACTCTCCCCTCTTCCTTGTTACCCTGAGGATGAAGCTGCCACAGCTTGAGAAAGATATGCCATATGGTACTTAACATCAGAATCGGAATGAGCTTGTGCCTTTTGTGTGAGACGCTGAAATTTATTAGAAAATCAGAAAGCCTCATTTCCACCAAGTTCCTGAGACCTGCCATCTGCTGCATGAGAAAGAAAATGGAGATTTTTTTTTTTTTTAACCATTTACTTATTGTGAAATGTGAGAGTGCTGGTGTGTTTAAAAAAGCAGGGCTGGGGGCCGGGTTTGGGGGGGGTGTTGCATAAGAACAAGCCAGAGCAAGCCCACTTGGCAGGGAAGAAAGAAGACTGTCAGCTGAATGGTGGCAAAGGCTTGGGAAGCATAATTATGGAAATCACCTATTCCAGAGCTTTTTTTTTTTTTTCCTCCTCCTGACCACATGTTCCTTCTACATAGGAACAGCCCATGGGGAGGCCAGCTTTCAAGAATAAGCAAAGTCTCTGTTTCAGAAAGGAAGAGGAAGGAGCTTAAACAAGCACCAGGCTCTCTGAGTATTAGGTCTCTCTGGGGAGAGAGCAACGCAAGTAGGGCAAGAGGGAGCAGACAAGGAGCCCAGAAGGCTGAAAGGATGGGGCGGCAAGGGGGGTTCCTAAAGGGAGATGCAGGAGGGCGGGGGAGGCCAGAGGGGAGGAGAATCTGACAGGGGATGGGGATGTGGTACCCAGTGAGAAGGAAGACATCTTCTAATGTTGTTGGGAAGCTTACTGTCATGTTGGGGATACAAAGATAAAACTGTTTTGTACCATCAAGAGGGCGTGTCAGATGCCTGGGGATTCATTTCAGGGGGATGCCTGTTGTCTCTGGCTTCACTGGGTTCACAAGATGCTGGCTTGACCCCGAGTCCCTGTGGCTGTCCTGTCTCTCCACAGAGCCCTGCAGCCTGGAGAGCTTACCTAAGCCTTTGCTTTTATTATAATAATTTATTTTTACTCTTGCTTTTACATCAGAGCTTGCCATGTCTATAGGAACTGCTGCAGGCAACGTTCACCGATACGGTTAGTGCCCACGTTTCTCAACTCTGATCACAACATTCAGGATGTAAAAACCTTCTAGCAAATAGGCTGCGGGAGCCTGAAATGAGCCGTGATGGGGGTTGGGGGTGGGGGAGTAAAGCTTTAAGGCACCAGGGAGTTTCACATTATGACATTATAGAGTCAAGTTCAGGTCAAGGCCGGCCTTTCCTGGACCACATCCAAGGAGGCTTAATTAAAGAAGAACTGAAAAAAACCTCTCAATAGGCAATCTTATCCAGGAGGCGGTCTCCCAGCAGGATCCCAGGGGCATCCTCAAAGTCAAGTTCAGGTTCTAGGCCCTGCTCTGGGGCCATGGGGGGCCACCTGAGAGTGCAGCCCGTATCCTCAGCCTCCACGCTCCCCAGGTGCTCATCATCACGCAGGTAGGTGACCAACAGCGTGTCCAAGGAAAGGACAAATGCGTGCAAAAAAGCCTCGGATGGTCCAGGAATCCTCATCTCGCACTGAAGCCAATCCAGGAACCAAGGCTTCAGTCGAGAGTCTGCGTGGACCTTGTTAAGGCGGAATTGACTTGATGGGAGAGGGATCAAAGTGAGTTTCTAAATTTGCAGTGAGATTAAGTGGAAAACGACCAGAAACCCCAGTGTCCAGCTGTGATCTGGACATACTGGTCCTCCGAGCCTTCTCCCACCCAGGGTGGTGATGCACGAGAGCCGCCTCCTGTTCTGGACTCGAGCCCGTGAGCTCTGCATGGGCAGAAAGGCGCAGTGGTGCTGTCGGCCCCTCAGGGAGAAGTCAGGGGTCAGCCTTTGGGAGCAGGTCCCACACGCTGGCCTGGGCTCAGGGGAGGGAAGTGACCTTACTTTTTACTCCCTCGGCAGGTCAGGGCCCCATCGTCAGCTCCTGGCCTGGGGGCTGGGGATCAGCTCTGATTTCCCTGGGGGGCGGAGGTGGGGGGTGCCCGACCTCTACAAGACAGGCTTCCTCTGCAGATGCCTGGGATTCTCCTGAGCCGCTGGGGGCAGACAGGACGGTGGTGACCGCTCAGACCTGAAGACGCAGCGTCACTATGGTAAGGAGCTCTCAGCATCCTCTGTTCTGACTCCCCCTCAGCTCCCATTTGTCCAGCAGCTATTAATTGCAGGACGTATTATCTAAGAAGAGCCTAACGTCTCAAATTCCTGAGCACTTGCTAAGCACCAAGTGCCTCTTATCTATTATGTTGTTTAATCCTGACTACAGTCCTGTGGGTCTTCTCAGGTGGTGCTAGGGGTCAAGAAGCTGCCTGCCTAATGTAAGAGACTGGGGTTCCATCCTTGGGCCAGGAAGACCCCCCTGGAGGAGGGCATGGCGGCCCACTCCAGCATTCCTGCCTCGAGAATCCCATGGACAGAGGAGCCTGGCAGGCTGAAGCCCATAGGGTCACACAGAGTTGGACGCAAATGAAGCGGCTTAGCACACGTTGCAGGCACAACCCTGTAGGAGGGGACCATTCTCATTCCTATTTCCCAGATGAAACAACTGAAGACCAGTGAGATTTGGTGAAGGGCTGGGGTCCAACCCCCATAGCCCAGCTCCAGAACTCTCTCTCTATAAACCTAAATAACAATCCTCCAAAAAAGTAAGCACTCCGTTTTCCAGGTTACCCTGTGAGTAAGTAGGCTGGATTCAGAGAGGTTAGGTAATTTACCCAAAGCCACACAGAGACAGAAATCACTCTGGCTCTAGGATCCAAGCTGTTTCCTCTCGGTGGTCCCCAGCCTTTCGGGCACCAGGGGCCGGTTTCATGGAGAACAGTATTTCCACAAACTGGGAAGGGGGGAGGGTGAGTGAGGGGATGGTTTCAGGATGATTCAAGTGCGTTACATTTATCGTGCACTTTATTTCTCTTATGATTATATCAGCTCCCCGCTCAGATCATCAGACACTAGATTTCAGAGGCTGGGGACCCCTGATCTAGGCCACACCCCCTGTGCAGACCTGTGTTACATTGTGGGCTCCATCCCCCAGAAAAAAGATGAGAGGCATGGTGAGCAAAATTGGGTATGGACTGTACAAAGGAGACTTAGCAAGAACTTAACACTTGCTGGACTTCAGATGAACAGAAAAAATGGCTTCTTTCGAATACTGATGTTTCTCAGAGGTACTGTGGTTACTGCTCAGAGAGTCCCGGAAGGATTTGGATTCTGTCAGCCAATGAGAGCACCTGCCTGCTTGAGTATCTACTTGCTATCAGGGCTAGTTCCAAGTGTTTGAAAACTTGGGTGCTGTTCGTCATTCTTCCCCATTTCACTGGGGCCCTCAAATGTATCAGGAGTGTGTCTGGGGGAGAAGCCCTGTGACCTGGTACGCAAGAAGTAAATACAAAAGACCTAACCCATACCTTGGACAAATTCTGCAGAACCGGCCTTTTTTTTTTTTTTTGGCTCTCTCTAGGGATAGAGGAAGTCCCCTGATTTCAACACCCAGAAGAAAGGTGTATTTATAATCAGCAGAGGGTGAGGCAGCTGCTCTCAGACAGTATACTCGGGGTCCCCAGTGAATAGTTATACTACCTCTGGGGACCATTGAACACCAAGTGTGGACTGACCCTAAGTCTTCAAACCGAGTTACATTACCCCATGTGGTTATAACCCAGCAGCAGATGGCTGGATTCTCCGTGTCTGGGTTTCCTTCATCATACACTAGGAGCCTTAGGGAGGATGTTTTCACTGGACTTGGAACTTGTTTTGAAACATGGCTACAATGAATAGTTGCTATCTTTGTTACTGTTGGATTGATTTTAAATGCTTTTAAAACGTATTTAACGAAGGGCTTCCCTGGTGGCTCAGTGGTAAAGAATCTGCCTGCCAATGCAGCAAACGTGGGTTCAATCCCTGGGTCGGGAAGATCGCCTGGAGGAGGAAATGGCAGCCCACTCCAGTATTCTGGGCTGGGAAATCCCATGGACAGAGGAGCCTGGCAGGCTACAGTCCGTGGGGTTGCAACAGAGTTGTACATGACTTAGCAACTAAAAACAAACAAAAAAAGGTATTTAATGATTTTCCTGAGATCATACTTGAGGCTTCAATTCAGTACTTACTTATTTAGTGTCTATTAAATACTTCCTATGTGCCATAGACTGTCTTGGCACTTTAGTTGAAACGTAGATAAATTATATCTACTTTTTGATTCCGAGGAGCTTATAATTTAGTAAAGGAGAGGGGAAAATAGTATATGTGTGTGTGTGTGTGTACACAAACATTGTATGTGTTGTGTGTGTACATGGGTGCATGTGCTGATAGACAGGAAATGTGGGTTGTGTGCATGTGATATTTTAACAAGACAACCCCGTGGTGACAAGGATGCAGGGGGTTGAGCAATGAGCCTAGGACCCAGGGAAGGCCAGCCAGTGGCCAGTGCAGGGAGTGAGAACAGTCTCAGAGACGAGATGGCGATGGAGCTGAGACTTGCCGCAGATGTCTGAACAAAAGGGGGAAAGGACGATTGGAGAAGGGTTGCCTGTTTGGGGAAGAGCAGGAGGTATTTGTGGAGAAGGCAATGGCACCCCACTCTAGTACTCTTGCCTGGAAAATCCCATGGACAGAGGAGCCTGGTGGGCTGGAGTCCATGGGGTTGCGGAGAGTCGGATACGACTGAGGGACTTTACTTTCCCTTTTCACTTTCATGCATTGGAGAAGGAAATGGCAACCCACTCCAGTGTTCTTGCCTGGAGAATCCCAGGGACAGGGAAGCCTGGTGGGCTGCTGTCTATGGGGTCGCACAGAGTTGCACACGATTGAAGCGACTTACCAGCAGCAGCAGGAGGTATTTGGGGTGAGCCTAAGTCCACAGGAATAGGCAATAGTGAACATAAATGAAGACAGTTCTAGAGGGTGCTCGGAAGGCCAGGCCAGGGTGTGCCTTGTGAATGGGCCACACACAGTGGGGTGGGCAGGCCTGGGAGACGATGAACAAAGGGGATCAGCCCACGTCGTGGTGGGGAGCTGGAAACGCAGCCGTCAGGACACACCTGTTCCCAGAAAAGAGCTGCTGGGTTTGTTCTGTTTTTTACTTTTTGGCCACATAGTGCAGCCTGTTGGATCTTAGTTCCCTGACCAGGGATCGAACCTGCGCCCCTGGCAGTGGAAACCTGGCATCTTAACCACTGGACCACCAGGGAAGTCCTCTGCTAGGGTTTAGAGCCCTCTCCTTCCTGGTGGCAGTGGCCTCTTTCCCTTTAAGAAATCCCCATAGATGAAAATCCAAACTTATAAGACGACTTGAGGCTGATATTTGTGAGACAAGAGAATTCTTCACTCTGTGAAGATGCTTTTTTTAAAACTGAGCACGCTTGGTGCTTTTAAGCAGACTCCATTCATCCACAAGCCCCCAGATTAGGAGCCCCGCGTTGTGGACAGTGGGGCGACCTGTGTGGGTTGCATTGCTCTTCACTCAGCAGAGGCATTCATGGGCTCTCTTTTTTATTAAAAAAAAAATTTTTTTTTTAATCAGAAGGAAGAAGGAAGGAAGATGGAATCTCACAGATGAAAGAGCAAAACTAGTAGAAAATTCTTTTTGTTAATTCCAGTGTTTGCTCTGTGTTATTGGTATCTGTCTCTATTTTCCTCCACTTTTTTTGTCTTCCTTGATGGCTCAGTGGGTAAAGAGTCCACCTGTAATACTGGAGACATGGGTTTAATCCCCAGGTCAGGAAGATCCCCTGGAGGAAGAAATGGCAACCCACTCCAGTGTTCTTGCGTGAGAAATCTCATGGACAGAGGAGCCTAGTGGGCTTAGGAGCCTAGTGGGAGTCTGTGGGGTTGCAAAGAGTCAGACACGACTGAGCAGCTGAACACGCATACATGCCACAGACACACACAGCCCTAGATTCATTTTTGTAAAGAGAATTGTCTTCTCACTGCTTTTTTGATGTGACAGTGGGTGGGATCCCGTCTTCATCCTTCTAAACACTCCCTTGCCACCTTTATGCTTCTGAACTCTTTGTTCTAACCAAACGATTCCCTGTTTCCGAGATGATTACAATGAACATCTTCTAGCTCTAATCCGATTCAAATGTAGCTCATACGTTTTCTCTATGGAAATGGCTTTGTCCTAAGCTGGGAATGAGCACAACCAACTCATGAGAAACAGGGAAAGGTCCAACTCATCTCCCCAAGAGGAGGCTATTGTGTGTTTCCTCAAAGTGACCCTTCAGATATCTGTCACCGGGGGTTCCATGCTTCATCAACCACATTTCTCCTTCATTTTGTGTTCTAGTATGGATTCATCAACACCTGTCTGCAGTCACTTGTGATAGAGAAATTTGGTGAAGAGACATGGGAAAAACTGAAGTAAGTCTATGAAAGGAAAACTGAAAACTCTCAGGTACAATTGGTAAGCCTCTGGTGTTTTGAAGGTTATAAGGCTTTTACTAACCTTTTGACTCAATCAGTTGGTTGTTACTAGGGTGATCAGACTCCTTGAACACACCAAGTAAATACAGAAGAAGCCTGGTATCTCGAATCTGTCTTTAAGGAAGGTCTCTCTATCAATTCCCCAAACCAGCCTTAAAATAGGGCTCTCCTGTGAATAATTGCTGTATTATTGTTGTTCTGTTGCTAAATTGTGTCAGACTGTTTGTGACTCCATGGACTGCAGCACACCAGCCTTCCCTGTCTTTCACTATCTCCCGGAGCTTGCTCAAACTCATGTCCATCGAGTCGGTGATGCCATCCAACCGTCTCATCCTCTGTCACCCCCTTCTCCTCTTGCCCTCAGTCTTTCCCAGCATCAGGGTCTTTTCCAATGAGTTGGCTCTTTGCATCAAAGTATTGGAGCTTCAGCGTTAGCTTTTATTTCATGAATGAGTTAGCTGTTTTTAATCACAGAAGATAAAACATCTACATTATTCGCATAGCACATAAATGGAGCTGCTGAAATCCCACAGAAGAGGGGATACCCCCTTTTAATTGTAGCCAGAATCTCTCCTTAGGTTTTTCTTTAGATAACTGTTACAGTTTTCCTCTCTGCCTCTCTCTGTTAAGCCCTTAACACTGTTATTTACACCTCCATATAGTCTCCTGTCTGATTCCTGTAATCTTAGGCAGCTCTTCCACTTTCTTGGAGGCTCCAGCTTTAAAACATTAGGGGATAGGGTTGAATGGGGTCTCAGAAATCTCCTGGTCTTATGAAGAGGGAAGAACTGAAAAAAATCTGGAAAAATTATTAGCTTCCTCAGTTACTCAAGGGCATGCAAATGAAAACAATTAGGTACTGCTCTGCCTATTAAATCGCCAAAAATTTTAAATGATAATAACCAATTCTGGTTAAGATGCAGCAAACCGGGTAATTGCTGACAGCATTTTAAATTAGTGCAATCCTTTGGGAAAGCAGTTTGACAACATGTGCCAAAACTATGAAAATGAGGAGATCTTTTGAAGTAGTAATTTTATTCTTGAGAATTGATTCCCATGTACATGTATATGCGTGTGTGTGCATGTATATGTAACACAGCCTTACATTTATAAATAATAAAAGAAAAAAATCCTTTAGATGTTCAAAAACAAACCAACTAACAAATGGAATGGCAAAAGAAACATGTACCATTATTCAGATAATAACAAAGGTCATGAAGCAACTTGTGATCATGAAGCAAAGATCATGAAGCAACTTTACAACAGTGTAAGTAAAAACAACAAACAACAAATAAACAAGCAAAAAGCCTCCCCAAAACAAGACAAAATTTATATAACCACTGAGTAAATGATGCAAATGAAAAAAGAACAAAATAACGAATTATTCATACCAATTGAATTAGAAAGATAAAATGCCTTATGACTTTTTCCCTAATACCTATATTTTTTCATTGCTTTTGTAACGTAAAAACCATTGAAAATGCTTAGTGCAAACTTTCCTCACTCCTACCCACATTTTACAAAGGAAATAATTAGATGGAGCTGAGAATTCAGGAGACTCGCAAAAAGGAGGCTGAATTGAGGAGGGGCCTGGCGGGCCCCATAGCCTCAGCCCCTCTGACCACACACTGCTCACACGTGTGCCCTGACCCCCTCAGTTAGGGAAAGGCTGCCTGAGCCATTTTCCATAGCATCCCTGGGGTAATTCGCGTTCTGGACTATATAGGCCAAGAAAACTCATTTCCAAGTATTTCGAGAGGAACACTTATGTAATTATGATCAGAGAATACTTGAACTGAAGGGCGCTGCAGAGATCATCTAGCCCAGATCTCTTCATTTTCACAGCTGAGAAAATTAAGGCCCAGAGAGGTTAGGGGATTTGCCCAAGACAGCGCAGCAAGTGGGCAACAGAGCCAAGATGAAATGTCAGACGCTTGAAGTGCTCCCTTTTGGCCCCTTCAGCTGCCTTGCCTGGAGAATTCTGGTGGGCTAGAGTACATGAGGTCACAAAGAGTCAGACTCCACTGAGTGACTGTAACACTAACCTGTCTTGGGAACAGAAACATTTGAAGATTTTTTTTTTTTTTAATGTTGTTACATTGTAAAGGGTGAACTCAGTAAAAAGGAGAAGGAAAAGAATAGTCTTAGATTAACCCTCGCTTTGGGCTGGACCCCTACCATAATTGATCCTAGTAGCCCAATAAGAACACTACAAAGCAGGTTTTTGTCTCATTTCGTCTAGAAGGAAACTTGCCAAAGGTCACCAGGTTAAGTACGAGGACTGGGGCTCAAACCCAGACCTGTGACTGTGAAAGCTCCCCTTTCTAACAGGCCACACTGCCTGAAGCAAGGGCGAGTGACTGGCAGCACGGATTTCGGTTCCTAACGAGAGTCTGGGTGAAAACGTTAGTCGCTCAGTCACGTCTGACTGAGCCACCAGGCTCCTCTGTTCATGGGATTTCCCAGGGAAGAATACTGGAGTCAGTAGCCATTCCCTTCTCTAGGGGATCTTCCTGAGCCAGGTATCAAACCTGTGTCTCCTGCATTACAGGTGGATTCTTTAGTGGCTGAGCCACCAGGGAAGACCTGTCTGAGTGAAAAGCAAGGGGCATTTCTTTAAACTTGGTTTTCCTGAGCTCCTGTAGAAGGCCTGGTTCTGTGGAAGACACTGGAGGATGAATGACTCAGATAAGCCATTTTGCCTGGATGGTTTTGTAGTGTGTAGAAATTGCCTGTATACCTCAGACATGGGGACTACTGCCCAAGGCCCAAGGCAGACAGAAACTGGTATCATTTGCTCTGCCATCGCCAACGGGGGTAGACACGCCACAGCCCTGCTCCCTTTGCCTGCCAGGGCACGGTCAGTCCTAGGACAGGTGGTGAGCACAGAGAACATCGGGTGGACATTGCCGGGAGGGGTGGGTAGGAACCAACTCGAGGAAGAGGGGTTTGCACTCTCAAGGGTGTGGCTGCATGTCCCAGAAAGTCAAGGTCAGTTTCAGCAGGGGCTCTGAGGCCACAATGCTTAGAGTTGAAGTCCAGATGTACTTGGATCTGACCTGGGTGTTTCAACATCAAAAAAAAAAAAAATAGTAGCTAACCTTAGAGGGGTTGTTTCACATGTTAAATGAGATAATGCAAGCAAGACACTTAGAAAAAGAATGCCTGGTTAGTGGCGAGCACTGAACAGATGTAAGCTGAGAGATAGAAGCCGATGTTCACTGTGCTCCAGAGATGGGTGCTTGGTGGGCTGGGGAGAGGACTAGGGGAGGTAGGGTTTGCCTCCTGCTGGACTGGACTGAGTCCTGGCTCTGCTGCTTCCCTGATAGCTCAGATAGTGAAGAATCTGCCTACAATATAGGAGACCTGGGTTCGATTCCTGGGTTGTGAAGGTCCCCTGGAGAAGGGAATGGCAACTCACTCCAGTATTCATGCCTGGAGAATCCCATGGACAGAGAAGCCTGGCGGGCTCCAGTCCATAATGTCCCAAAGAGTCGAACACGACTGAGCGACTAACACATTCACTTTCTGCTGCTTGGGGCAGGCCATTTCACTTCTCTGAAACTCATGATAAAAGGTGAAGACCCTGTCTTCTAGGGTCTCCTAAGGTACCCCAAAGTACATAATAGGTGCCCAGGAGGTGTGATTGCTCCTCCAGAATCCAGGTGCTGCGCTGGGGTCAGGTTATATTTGGCATTCACAGGCGCCACTTTGCCGCTGCCTTCTGTCTGGAAGAGGCAGACGTTTTTCTAGGGTATCTGCTCTGCCCAGAGGAAACCTGGCTCCGTTGCCTCTGCTTCTGTCTCCAGACTGATCTCCCCGACCCCCATTGTCCAGACCTGCCCAAAGGACCCCCATACTCGCCGATGACCTGCCCGGGACAGGGAGGGAAGGACAAGCTTTTGTTGATCGATTTTTGACTGTGAACCTTGTACCGTCTGAGCCTTTGTTCGACTGATTGGCCCAGAAGAATCTATCCTGACTAGGAGAGTGGGCAGGGTTCTGGAAATAACTGAAAATAACCAGGAATAGCCGGAGCAGTTAGACATCAGTGGAGATAAAACAGCAAGGCGTTGTCTGCCCGTGACAGGCAGCTGAGTGGTGTTACTGAGAGAAGGCCTCTTTTTATTTGTTAATTCTTTATTTTTGCCTGTGCTGGGTGGTCTCTGTTGCACGGGCTTTTCTCTAGTTGCAGCAAGTAGGGGCTGCTCTCTAGTTTCGGTGTGAAGGCTTCTCATTGCGGCGGCTTTTCTTGTAAGAGCCTGGGCTCTAGGGCTCACGGGCTTCAGAGCACAGCCTCGGTAGTTGTGGAGCTCAGGCTTAGTTGCTCTGAGGCGTGTGGAATCTGCTCAGATCAGGATTGAACCCATGTCTCCTGCATTGGCAGGTGGATTCTTTACCACTGAGCCACCAGGGAAACCCCTATGGAATGCCTCGTGCCTTCCCCTATGTATGGAACAGATATAGCATGACCAGCTATTAAATATCAGGACTTTGATTGGTTGAGATATTCAACGTATCTCTGTAAATCTAGAAGGGAAAAAACCAGCTTCTCATATGTATAGCAAGCAGATGCTATACAAGCTTTTCCCAGTTTCCACCTTTGGTGTGACCTCACTATAAATGGTAAATTTTCTCTTCCTGCACCAGAAGGGCACTCCTCACAGCATCCCAAACAAGCAGGCTGCCCTGGTATCCACAGGAAGACAAGGTGACTGAGATATTTGAACAAGCGGTGGGGAAAGGTGCCAGGCAATCAGAGGAATGTGTCCAGGGACAGAGAACCAGGTGGGGCCGTATCCTGAGTTTGTGTTGCTAGATTTCACCTCTTTAATCTTGAAGTCTCAAAGGATGTGTTTGAGCACTAGACACCTATGTGATCGCATTGGAAAGGCATCTTTAAACCAAAAGCAAAAAGTCTATCTAACAAGCTCAGCCCCCAACAAAAATTGCATATTATAACTCATTAAAAAACAAAACTGTAGTGCAGAAAACTCAACTCATCAAGTGCAAATTAAGGCAAGATTATTTGTGTGCAAAGATCTCCTTCAGGCTACATTTAAATAACAAGTTCCCTGGTGCTTTTAAAAGCAAAAAAAGAAAACCCCATCAATTCCTAGACAAATTTTAAGAAGCAATGGTCAGGTAAAACAAAGTATGTCTCCAGACTTTACGACATAAATTTTACTTTGTATGAAATAATCAGAAACAGATGTTTCCCCTCCTTTGTCTCCATTGTTTATTGCTCTCTCATATACCCTAGATTTATAGATTTCTAATTATGAACCACTCTTTCATAACCTCCTGGCTAAAACCTTTATCAAGACTTAACAGTGAGAAGCAACTAATAGATTAAGAAGAGTAAGGTCCCTGGAGTCATATAAACTTTTATTTTTTGCCTAGATCGTTTACTAGCTGTTTGACTTGGGCACGTTTATTTACTCAACAATATTCATTTGGTCCTTAGTATGTGCCAGCCAGAATTCCCAGCCTTGGGAATGGTGATGACGGAAACATTTGAGGGCTCTGTTCTCTGGGAATGTGTATTCCAGGGTGCGGTGGCAGGCTGTAAACAAGTACATAAAAAATAAGTGAAATGAAAATCTTTCAGATTGCACTAAGTACTATAAAAGTACAGGGTCCTCAGACATACATACACATGTATCCATTTCCCCTCAAAACTCCCCTTCCATCCAGGCTGCCACATAACATTGAGCAGAGTTCCATGTATTATACAGTGGGTTAGGTAACCTTTTTGCTCTTAAAAACAATCGAAAACCCCAAGAACTTTTGTTTATTTATTAGTATTTACCATGTTGGAAATTTAAACTGAGAAACCAATGGCTGCTTATAAATTCATCTAAAATTAATAGCAAATTAATTTTAATTTACTTAAATTAATAATGTAATAATAAGCTTATTATGTGTCGGCACAAATAACATTTATGTTTATGAAAAATAACTGCATTTTTCAAATAAAGAGTAAAGTGTCACTCTTTTTAGATTTTTGCAATCGATTTCATGTTTGAATTGCTGAAAGACAGTTGAATGTTCTCCTCTGCACCCTGTCTGTTGTGATCTGAGGTTTTGGTTGAGCGATGTGAAGAAAACATAGGAGGAAGTACTTCAATACTCTTTTTAGATAATTGTGGAGATTCATTTAAACCTCACCAAAGCTCCACCAGTGGTCATCTCTCAAAGATCAGTTACAATCTGTGTGCATGAGTGCTCAGTCGTGTCTGACTCTGTGACCCCATGGACTGTAGCCCGCCAGGCTCCTCTGTCCATGGGATTCTCCAGGCAAGAATACTGGAGTGGGTTGCCATGCCCTCTTCCAGGAGATCTTCCCAACCCAGAGATGGAACTCACGTCTCTTGTGTCTCCTGCATTGGCAGGAGGATTCTTTACCACTGCACCACCTCAGAAGCCCACAGTTACAATATTGAGTGTGAAACCAATGACTTTGGTTTCAGTGACCTTGAAACCAAACACCAATGACTTTTTCCATATTCCATTAAGTGAAAGTTCTGTGGCCTGTGTTACCCTTTGAAATAAATCTTTTACCATCATTTTGAGCTGTCATGCACTAGTCATTCGAAAAATACTAGCTCCCTGAGTTATGCAGATCTTATGAATGTTGACATGATACAGTACATTATACAATATCAAAATCACATTTGTCAATATCACCACAATCCCACCAGAGCCTCTTAGAATTGGGGAGCTAATGAGCTCACAGTAGCAGATGCAAGTTTTCCAAAATTCCAATTTTCACTTGAAAGCTTGAGTTTGATCATTAGCAACAAATTCTGTCAGTTACTTCCCTTGAAATGACAAGCTAACTTTGTTCTTTATTTTTTTTTTTTAAGAAAATGTCTGCCAAATATCCAAGTCTGAGTAATCGTTATTTGTCTGTCAGTGGTTCTTTCAAGTAGAAATGACGTCCTATGAAAAAAGTGGCTAATTCATCTCACAAAAGCAGTCATAGATGTGCTTTTCCCTGAGGTGCCCCCTACACTTCTGTATACAGCAAAGTGCTTTCTGCATGCCTGTGCTTCCCACTGCATCACGGAGAAGGTTCAGAACAGGTAGACTCAGGGCCAAGATTTAATAAAGCTGACATTTTTTACTGCATCACAAAGAACAATCTGAAGTGAAGCTGGCCTTTTTTTTTTTTTCCTTTTTTAAACCATGAATATATAGCAGTGAAGAATACAGTGACCATTTAGTACAGACTGATATCACTATTATTCAAACTAAGGCACCAACAGTTTATCCACCAATGCTTTTGCACCATCATCACAAATACCAACCAGTGACAAGGGCAAATAACATCCTCATTTTATTATGAAAGTGGTTTTGACTTCATGGGCCCCATAAAGCATCTTAGGGACCCACAGGGGTTCTCTGGAATACAGCTTGAGAGAATCAGAGTTGAAGCAAGAAAGTCTTTCTCAGTGAATCATGTCTGACTTTTAGGCTCCTCTGTCCATGGAATTCTCCAAGCAAGAATAGTGGAATGGGTAGCCATTGCCTTCTCCAGGGGATCTTCCCAATCCAGGGATCAAACCTGGATTTCCTGCATCGCAGACAGATTCTTTACCATCTGAGCCACCAGGGAAGCCCTTGGGTCACATGGTGACACTCAAATCTGTTATAAGAATTCCCCACCTGCCATAAGGGAACTCTTGAAGGAACGGTTTCCCAGGCTTTAGAACCAATCCCATTTTCTTGGCCTGAAACTTGCTACAAAGTGCTATTTATTTTTCCTGTGGGCTTTACAGCTCACTCTGAACTCTTAGAAACCATTACATCAGTTTAGTCATGTCGGACAACATAAGATCTATAACTTGTAATTCTTTGCCTTGCCAGGTTGAATCCTAGAAAGTGTTACTGAGCAGTGGTGTCCAAGACTGGAGAGTCATTGGAGACAAGTGGTTAAAAAAATATTAATTTCCAGACCCCACCTCCAGGGCCCAGGAATCTCTATGCTTATTTTGCTCCCCAAGTTATTGTAGAAAGGCGACCTAGCCCTAGTCTCCTGCCCAGATGTTTTGGGTGTCACTAGCTGGAACCAACTAAAGAGAAACATACACTTAATGGCTGACTGTTTTAGGTAAATACTGACTTGTCGGAACTCCTGAATATGTGTCCGTGTGGCCACCTACATGCTTGGCATTTTTTTGAGCCAGGGTAATCTACCTCTTACTTCATTGATGTTTCCAACCCCCAATCTCATCAGCATGTTTTCCAATGGCCATTTCTCTCTTCTTTTCTTCTTCTTACCAGAGGCTTTGTCATCTCATTGGCAAGATATCAATTAGTTATTTTTTTAATTCTTGGGGAACATATTGTTTCACTAAAGTAGTTTGAATGACTGTATGCCAGTGTGCACTGACTCTGGGGAGGTGTTAGATGCAAGATTCTGGGATCAATAAACAAGGCTGAGAATCTCCGAATAACCCTCTCAGTCTGGGCATGTCTGGCATTCCACAAACATGCAACATATGCACAAACCACATCCACCTTTGACACCGTGAGCTCAGCCTACAGGAAAGAAGAGGCTGGCAGACTCAGGCAGGGATGGAGGGTGATGGCCATAGGGCAGAGAGCACCCCACTTAAGGGAGAGGTGGTGGCTCAGACCCCCATCTGCCCTGGGGGGACCCTTATGCAGCTTCTTGGAAGAGCTGGATCCACTGATGCTCAGCGACCCCTGTGCCGACATGGACCCAAGAGGGAAAATACACCAACAGAGGGAGACTGGGAGCTTCTGGTTCAGTGATGAGCAACCGTGGGGACAGGGCCCCGCGGGTTGTCTCAGAATCTCCAATGAGTGTGTGTATGAGGCGGAGGAGCGTGGATTGAGAAGAAGGCGGAGGAACACTGATTTCACCCACCACCACCTTTACAGATAAGGAAATGGAAGCCTAGAGGGAGGAAGTGATTTTCCCTCAGAGCTCGTTTTGTGTCGGGGTGGGCCTGGGACGTTTCCTGCCTCCCTGCTGCAGTGGCCGCCCCCTCCCACCCACCGCCACCATGTCCCAGACCACCTCTGTGTTCTCAGTACTGTCACAGCCCCTGCTGGCGACAGGAGAGGCTGCTTCTCATTGCCCCCAGGCTTTTCCCTTTGCTCATCCTATTTATCCTCATCCATACTCCCGTGGGGCTTCCCTCGTGGGCAGCTAATAAAGAATCTGCCTGCAATGCAGGAGACCTGGGTTCAATCCCTGGGTTGGGAAGATCCCCTGGAGAAGGGAAAGGCTAATCACTCCAGTATTCTGGCCTGGAGAATTCCATGGACTAGTCCCTGGGGTCGCAAAGAGTCGGACACGACTGAGCGACTTTCACTTTCACATACTCCCGCCAGAAATGTGGGACAAGGATCATTACTCCATTTTGCAGTGAGGAATGAGTTCTAGAAAGAGAAAGGAGGGTTCAGCCCAGGAAAAACTGGAAGATTTAGGAGTGAGAAAGGATCTTCAAATACAGAAGGCTTGGGATCTGGAGGTGGGACTAGCCCAGTCTGCCTTTCCCCAAAGGGCAGAACTATGCAGGAGGCACATGCAGGGAACAGCAAAATGCAGGAGCTCTGTGGGCTTCAGAGCCCAGATCCTTCATTTTTCAACTGGCTGATGCCGGCGAGACACTGACCTCTCTGAGCATCAGTTTCCTCAGTAGGACAAGGGGTGATTAGAAATAATCTCTATCCAAAAGCAGATGCTCAACAAAATGAGGCTCAGACGTAGGTCTTAGCTCAACCTAAGAAAGAACCTTCTATCAGAGATAGCAGTCTCTGAACACAATGTATTGCTTGCAGAGCAGTGAGCTTCTTGTTAAGAGGAAACTGAGTTGTGTAGGGTGGGAAATTCGACAATTAGGAAATTTCTCACCTCTCCCAATTCCAAGATTCTGTGATGTGTTCTGAGATAAACTCAAATGTTCTGTACTCACCCCAATCTTCAAGATGCTCTCTGCTGCCTCAAAGCATAAACTCTCTGTCCAGAGTGCTCCTCTTTGCCTACCCATTCCTCAGTTTTGATGAAACCTCCCTTTCTCAGGGAAGCATTCCCTGACCTGCCTCCTTCCCCCTACGTTAACTGAATTGCTAACTACACCTTAGCGATCCACACAAGAGCCAAGCCAAGAATGTCGGCTTTCTGACTCCCAGGTTCAGTCTCTCTTCACCAGATCTGGTCAGACGTTACAAAACCCAAGTCCAGCAGTAACTCCTACAACCCAGCCAAGTACATTGCAAGACCATGAGATTCTGAAGCAGCTGGAAGCTGCTTCAGAAGACCATGACCACTGAGTTCCAAGTTCACTACCATGCATTAGGTTCTTAACACGTGCCAAGACAATGCTGTTTGCAGGTCTTGGGCTTGCTCTGTGGCTAAGCAGTAAAGAATCCACCTGCAATGCAGAAGATGCAGGAGACACAGGTTCAATCCCTCGGTTGGGAACATCCCATGGTGGAGGGCATAGCAACCCACTCCAGTATTCTTGCCTGGAGAATTCCATGGACAGAGAAGCCTCATGGGCTTCAGTCCATGGGATTATGAAGAGGTGGACATGACTGAAGTGACTTAGTGTGAGCACACAAAGATAGTTCACAATAAATCATGATCTAGCAGCCCAGGCCAGAGGGTAAGACCAATGTTCTTGACAGAAGTTGGGGAAACACATCACCTACTGTGAAGGGAGCTACCTTCTGCTCAAGAAGGGAGCTCTTGGCTCAGACCAGGGCCCAGGGAAAGTGTCACTGGAGAGCTGAGACACAAACACACCAATACTTCCCATTCCTTACAATCGGGAATGTTCTTGCTGCATCTTGCCAGGTCGATGGATGTATTCCTGGGCCAGAACTCCAGTTGCTGGGTTTCCATGGCGCTGTGATTTATCTTTCAGAGCTTCTGCAGATGTGCAAGATGCCTTCATGACTTACACGGTGTATGATGACGTCATCACCATTAAGCTCATTCAAGAGGCCTGCAAGGTTCTCGGTAAGTCCAAATAGGGCCTTCTTTGGTTTCCGGTGGACCTAGATTTTGATAGGGACACTGTTCAACCCAGTCCACCCTCCTTTCCTTTCTCCTTCCTTCTCCCCCGCTTGGAGCATACAGTGAGCCAGGGCCTGGAGAGGAAGGAGGGGCAGGTGGCCTCTCCGGCCCCGAGCTCTAGGGGGCTTGCCAGCAGGGAGGCGAGGAAGCCCTCCAGCACTTCCAGCCTCTTTGATAACACCCTTCTTTCAGTCCAAGTTAAGTTTCCCTTACCCATCCTCACAGGCAGCATAGCTTTGGGTCATGCTAGGATGGCATTTAGGAATTATTGCAAGTGGACATGGCAACATCAGGATTGTTGCCTGGCACCTAAGACCCTGGGGCAGATGTGTTGGAAATGTGGATGAGGCAGGAGCTCAGGGCCTTCAGGCCTATTCCCATGCAACCCCTAGAGGGTCAGGAGGCAGGAATGGTTTCACGATACCTCTGAGGGCCCAGCCAACAGATCTACCATCCTGGGGACCTCTTTCTGAGACGGTTATAGATTAAGGCCAGGAAGGACTGATGCTGAAGCTGAAACTCCAGATACTTTGGCCACCTGATGGGAAGAACTGACTCATTTGAAAAGGCCCTCATGCTAGGAAAGATTGATGGCGGGAGAAGAAGGGGACAATAGAGGATGAGATGATTGGATGGCATCACCGACTCAATGGACATGAGTCTGAGTAAGTTTCAGGAGTTAGTGATGGACAAGGAGGCCTGGCATGCTGCAGTCCATGGGGTCGAAAAGAGTCGGACACAACTGAGTGACTGAACTGAACATCAGCATAACTAGCCTAGCAGGAATGCTCAGGAACACACCAGGGCAGCCACTCAACCCACAGGGACAAGGGGCTGCTCTAGAATGCGACAGGAATGTGTAAGTGCCTGTGTCAGATGAGGTGCTGTGTTTATTTCCCCTTCCTTTGAATCTAAGACGAATTCTCTGATCAAAAAAAAAGAAAACAAATGTGCCAGCCCTAACCTCACGCACCTGGATCCAATAGAAAAGAAGGCTTTCCCCTGGATTTTCACATAGCAATGTGATTGACATCTGCGCCCCTTCTCCTGTCCCTGGTCAACTCCTGGATGCAGAAAATCCTTCTGGGCATTGCACCTGGGAGAAGCCCAGAGTGTCTGCAGAGCCTGAAGGGGACCCGTTGAGGTTTAGGGAGCTGACGTGTGTGACGAGCAGACCCACCCCAGCCAAGGGGCTGCCTCCTCTGGTTCATCAGGCTGTTTGTCTGAGCCAAGCAGGGGCCAGGGGTGCCAGTGAGAACTCGGGGGACGATGGTGATGGGAAGGAGGAAGAATTCGGGGCACCAACTAGTCCAGCCAGATGTCTGTTAGCTCCTAGTCACTTGTCACCTGCACTTCCTGATAGAAGTCGACAAGGTTGTTTCTGAGGCTGAAAATAAGGTGCAGGGAGTAAACTGTGCGGTTGATCCTTAGGCTCCTTGAATTTGGGCTCCAGGGAGCACCATCTCCAGACAGCTTCCCAAGCCAGTGCCCCACCTCCCCGGGCAGTGACCCTGTGACAGAGGATGTGGGCGGCCAGCAGGCAGGGCTCCTGCAGCCTCCTGCTGGTGGAGCGACCCCCCACCCTCTCCTTTTTCTAAAGGGGCTCACAGGGAGACTTCCTAGAGAAAAGCTGGCCCAGTACCTCCTGGTCCACACCCAACTCCTACCCTGTGCTGCCTGTTGCGGGGAGTGGGCTCCCAGAACCCTCTGTCATCATGCAGCTGATCCCGGGGGTGGGGTGGGGGTTTGTGTGAGGCTTGGGCTGTCGAGAGGCAGGTGGGGCGAGGATTTCCTGCGGGAGTCTGACCCCAGGGCGAGGGCTCTTTACAGGGCTCTGGGCCGCCCCCTGGGCTGGGAGCCTGGAGATCCGGCTGCCAGATTCAACTCTGCTCCTGAACAGCCGCACGCCCGCCCTGGGTACCGCCTCAACGTCTTCCTGTTTAGCACACCTGCCCAAGAGATCTGGGGCGGAGGCTGGGGGGGTTATCTCCTTAACCATGACTTCTTAGGTCTTTTACATATGTGTTTACGATGTTAGAGAAGATGTAGAGATGTAGAAGGGATAGGCTACCCACTCCGGTATTCTTGGGCTTGCCTTGTGGTTCAGCTGGTAAAGAATCCACCTGCAATGTGGGAGACCTGGGTTCAATCCCTGGGTTGGGAAGATCCCCTGGAGAAGGGAAAGGCTACCCACTCCAGGATTCTGGCCTGGAGAATTCCATGGACTATATAGTCCATGGGGTTGCAAAGAGTCAGACATGACTGAGCAACCTTCACTTTCACTTACGATGTTAAATATCAAAGCTCACAGGTAGATCCCCTCTTATTCAAACACGTACTACCCCACAGACCACATGACCTGCGAAACAGAAACTATTGACTCTTTGCCCTTTCCAGGAAAAGTTTGGTCATCTCATGATCTGGAGAGTGGAGCTGTAAGAAACAGCTATTTTTCAAGATTTTGAAAATCTCTTTTAAATTGAGAACTTCTGTGGACTGAATTGTGTCCACTCTCAAGTTCCTATGTTGAAATCCAAACCCCCATGTGATGGACTTGGAGAGGGGGCCTCTGGGGAGATAATTTAGATGAGGTTATGAGGGTGGGATCCTTATGATGGGATTAATGCCCTGATAGGAAGAGACACTGAAGAGCTTGTTTTCTGTCTCTTGCCTGTCTGTCTGTCTCTGTCTTTCCCCACCACACACACACATAACGTAGAGAGGGATAAGCCAGGAGGAGAGCTCTCACTAGGACCTGCCATACTGGCACCTTGATTTTGAATTTCTAACCTCCAGAACTGAGAAAAATAAATGTCTGTGCAGCTCTAAAACAGCTACAGTACGTTGCTTAGGCAGTCCTAGCAGACCAGTACAGGAATTCTAATTAGTATTTATGTGTCCAGAAAGAACTACTGCATACCTCTAACATCACACCCAGGCTGTTTTGGTGACTGTGTATGGTTGTGGATGCCACTGTGGTGTAGCAGTACTTTTAGCAGAGAGATCCCATCACAGGCCTGCCCCAGTGTACTCACACTTCCAAACCAGCCAACGCGTTTGGAGGCAGCAACAAGTGTATAGACCAACGTGTAGGCTGACTCACATTGCCTTCCTACCAAAGGCCAAAGTCTAGCGCTGTGATTTCTCTCCATCTAGCTTTGAAAATCAGAAGGGTATTTTCCTCTTCTTTATCACAGTAACATCTGTCAGCCTATCCCTGAAAGGGTGTATAGGTATGGTGAGTGCATTTTTCAAATAAAAAGTTGGGATTCAAAATTGAGTAAGCACATGCGTGAGACTTGGAATCGGGATGACCCTGGGAAGCACGGACCGTGTGGCTTCTATCTCTTCACGTCTATTTATTGACCTATAGGTATATATAGATAGATATATATATATATATCTGTTCCAGTTCTCAGTTTAGTTGTTCAGTTGTGTCCAACTCTTTGTGACCCCATGAAACGCAGCAAGCCAGGCCTCCCTGTCCATCACCAACTCCCGGAGTTCACCCAAACCCATGTCCATCGAGTCGGTAATGCCATCCAACCATCTCATCCTCTGTCGTCCCCTTCTCCTCCTGCCTTCTATCTTTCCCAGCATCAGTCTTTTCCAGTGAGTCAACTCTTGGCATGAGGTGGCCAAAGTACTGGAGTTTCAGCTTTAGCATCATTCCTTCCAAAGAAATTCCAGGACTGATCTCCTTTGGGATGGACTGGTTGGATCTCCTTGCAGTCCAAGGGACTCTCAAGAGTCTTCTCCAACACCACAGTTCAAAAGCATCAATTCTTTGGTGCTCAGCTTTCTTTGTAGTCCAACTCTCACATCCATACATGACTACTGGAAAAACCATAGCCTTGACTAGATGGACCTTTGTTGGCAAAGTAATGTCTCTGCTTTTTAATATGCTATCTAGGTTGGTCATAACTTTCCTTCCCAGGAGTAAGCGTTTTTTAATTTCATGGCTGCAATCACCATCTGCAGTGATTTTGGAGCCCCCCAAAATAAAGTCAGCCACTGTTTCCACTGTTTCCCCACATATTTGCCATGAAGTGATGGGACTGGATGACATGATCTTAATTTTCTGAATGTTGAGCTTTAAGCCAAATTTTTCACTCTCCTCTTTCACTTTCATCAAGAGGCTCTTTAGTTGTTCTTCACTTTCTGCCATAAGGGTGGTGTCATCTGCATATCTGAGGTTATTGATATTTCTCCCAGCAATCTTGATTCCAGCTTGTGCTTCCTCCAGCCCAGTATTTCTCATGATTTACTCTGCATATAAGTTAAATAAGCAGAGTGACAATATACAGCCTTGACGTTCTCCTTTTCATATTTGGAACCAGTCTGTTGTTCCATGTCCAGTTCTAACTGTTGCTTCCTGACCTGCATACAGGTTTTTCATGAAGCAGGTCAGGTGGTCTGGTATTCCCATCTCTTTCAGAATTTTCTACAGTTTATTGTGATCCACACAAAAGCTTTGGCATAGTCAATAAAGCAGAAGTAGATGTTTTTCTGGAACTCTCTTGCTTTTTGATGACCCAGCGGATGTTGGCAATTTGATCTCTGGTTCCTCTGCCTTTTCTAAAACCAGCTTGAACATCTGGAAGTTCACGGTTCACGTATTGCTGAAGCCTAGCTTGGAGAATTTTGACCGTTACTTTAGTAAAGTGTGTGAGATGAGTGCAATTGTGTGGTAGTTTGAGCATTCTTTGGCATTGCCTTTCTTTGGGTTTGGAATGAAAACTGACCTTTTCCAGTCCTGTGGCCACTGGTAAGTTTCCCAAATTTACTGGCATATTGAGTGCAGCACTTTCACAGCATCATCTTTTAGGATTTGAAATAGCTCAACTGGAATTCCATCACCTCCACTAGCTTTGTTCATAATGATGCTTTCTAAGGCCCACTTGACTTCACATTCCAGGATGTCTGGCTCTAGGTGAGTGTGAGTGATCACACCATCATGATTATCTGGATTGTGAAGATCTTTTTTGCACAGTTCTTCTGTGTATTCTTGCCACCTCTTCTTAATATCTTCTGCTTCTGTTAGGTCCATACCATTTCTGTCCTTTATTGAGCCCATCTTTGCATGAAATGTTCCCTTGGTATCTCTCATTTTCTTGAAGAGATCTCTAGTCTTTCCCATTCTGTTGTTTTCCTCTATTTCTTTGCACTGATTGCTGAGGAAGGCTTTCTTATCTCTCCTTGCTATTCTTTGAAACTCTGCATTCACATGGGTATATCTTTCCTTTTCTCCTTTGCTTTTCACTTCCCTTCTTTTCACAGCTATTTGTAAGGCCTCCTCAGACATCCATTTTGCTTTTTTGCATTTCTTTATCTTGGGGATGGTCTTGATTCCTGTCTCCTGTACAGTATCGGTATAGCTATCAATATACCAATATAGATTCAGATATTGGGGCTTCCGGTGGGTCAGCTGGTAAAGAACCTGCCTGCCAGTGCAGGAGATGCAAGAGACACGGGTTAGATCCCCTGGAGAAGGAAATGGCAACCCCCTCCAGTATTCTTGCCTGGAAAATTCCATTGACAGAGGAGCCCATGGGGTCACAAGGAGTCAGACATGACTGAATGTGCATGCACACACCCACCATAGGTGTATATAAATAGTACCCACCTATTGGGTGGGTACTAGGTCTTTAGAAAAGCCTTTGGAATCAGATAGATCTGGGTGAATGTCTTGGCTGTCTGTCTATCTATCTTCCATAAATCAGAGAGAGCAAGGCCCTGATGGAGGAGAGAAGTCTGCAGGAAGGGCATTTCATTGTTTAACAAAAGACACTGGTCAATCGAGACAAACTCTTTCCTTAGACAAAGGATAAGCGCATGCTCGGTTACGAAGTGCTAGTTAGTACTTTGCCTTCCACACGGGCTCCAGAATGCCATTTCTCTACCTTTAAGCAATTGTTGGGACTTTTCCAGGCCACTCTGCCACTGCATAGCTCTGCGCTTTCTAATTAGCATAATTCAGGGAGGCACCAGATGGCAGGTTGAGCCTTGCATAAGAATTGCTCTGTGTATGAATAAGTGCCTACTTAGCGTGTAAGTGGGTTATTAGTGATCTGAAGTGACAAAATTCAAAACAACACACCACAGCCATTTGGCACAGCTGTGCCCGTCTAGACTTTGCCTGCTAAGAAACCAGCAGTAAAACGCATTTCAACAGTTAGCCATCAGCAAGTGCCAGCAAGCCTTCTCTGCACCTAGCTCTTTAAAAAGAAGAGGAACAACATAACATTTTACAAGGTCCTGAAATCAGGCCTTATCATTTGATCTTTACTGTGACTCTCTCAGGTGGAATAAACAGCCCAGATCCTGCAACCAACCAAAAATGCAGATACAACTCAGGTGTCCTGACGCCCAGGCCAGCACTGCAGCCCATGGGCGGGAGGATCAGTGGACAGGGTGGGCACGAGATTGCTTGCTTTTTTTTTTTTTTTTTAACAATATCTATTTTTATTTATTTGGTTGTGCTGGGTCTCAGTTGTGACATGTGGGATCTAGTTCCCTGACCTGGGATGGAACCCGGGCTCCTGCATTGAGAGTGCCGAGTCTTAACCGCTGGACCACCAGGCGCGTTCCTGGCAAGGTCTTTGGAACTGGTCAGCCCTGGGTGCGCTCCCTGGCTGCATCATCCCTAACAGGGTAACAAGGGGCAAATTCCTCGTCGGTAAACATTGCTGGCACCTACAGCACCTACATCGGGTGGTTATCCGAAAGATGAAGTTCGATCATGTGAGCCAAGTGCCCTCCACTCAGCAAAGCAGGCGCCTCCCTCCTGAGCCCAACCAGTGGACCCCTTGCTGGGCAGACTTCTATGCTCCAAAGCTCACCAGGAAGCAGGCAGCTCACACCAGGTGTGAGCGACGCGGCACCTTGGCTGTAGATGGTCTCCCACCGGAGCTGCCTGCATCCACTTCCCAGTTCTTTTTTTTTTTCCTACTACCTGATAAACATATTGCTATACCAGGAATCAACCCCCCCAACTGAGAATCTGTTTCCTCCTTGTGGAGCTTCCCTGGTGGCTCAGACAGTAAAGGATCTGCCTGAAAGCAGGAGACTAGGGTTTGATCTCTGGGTTGGGAAGATCTCCTGGAGGAGGGCATGGCAACCCACTCCACTATTGTTGCCTGGAGAATCCCCATGGACAGAGGAGCCTGGTGGGCTACAGTCCATGGGGTTGCAAAGAGTGGGACATGATTGAGTGACTAACACTTTCACTTTTCCTCCTTATAACCTATGGTACCAACATGGAGAGCTGTTCCTTTTTTTCTTTTTTGCCTTCTATTTTTTGGCTTGTGGCATGTGAGATCTTAGTCCCCCCACCAGGGATGGAAACCTGTGCCCTACCCGTTGGAGTCATAACCACCTGGACCAGCAGGGCAGTCCCCTTCTCCCTTTCTTAAAGGCCTCTGCCTCCTCACAGAAGATTTTCCCATCTGTCATCTCATGCCTGGTTGGAGTAATATTGTTGAGAAGAAGGGTGCTCTAAAAGAATGGTTCTTTCCAGGTATCTGAAGCTGATTCCTTTGGATACCCAAGCTTTGAGGGGGAAAGACCCATTTTCAAAGGAAAAAATCTCAAAAATGCGTGGCAGTCCCTCCCCTGTCTTGTGGAAGAGCACGTGCTTTTCTGGGTGCCTCGGGTGGGTCCCCATGAGGAGCAGCTCTTGTCACTTGTTTCTGGGTGACGGGAGGTGGGCAGAGGCTGTGGGCAGGGCAGCCTGGAGAGGGCCCTTTGCCAGAGAAGGCCCAGGGCGGGTGGCAGCGACTCTGGGGCCCCGCTGGGCCTTAGCAGGTGTCCCCTCCCACCACCCGCCCTGCTCAGCTACCTCTGCTCTTTCCAGTCCCTTGAGCTGTCGCCCAGCAAGCAGTAAACATTTCCTGGTGATGCCGAAGAGCCAAGCTCGTTAAGTCAGAAAGTTTGAGCTTATACATCATTCCAACTGAAAAGCTTCCCAGAAGGCCCTACAGCTCTCTCTCTCCTGGGAAGCCAAGCACAGACACTCAGTGACTGTTATTTTCCTGCCATCAAAGAACCCTTCTATTTAAAAAAAAACAAAACAAAACACTTTTTAATAGAATTTTTCATACCCACACACACAAATCAAGAGACTTGCACACCGAAGCCCACATCCCCTTCACCCAGCTTCAATCAGTATTCATGTTTTGCCAATCTCGTTTCTTCTCTGTGGTTCTTTCACCTTTATTTCTGGTTTAATTTTTGCTGGAAAATCTTCAAGCAAATCTCAGGTTTCCCGTAATTGTACCCGTAAATATTTCAGTATGAATCTCTAACAAGATAAAGGCATTTTAAGGCATAATCATAATGCCCTGATTCTACCTAGCAAAATTCTGAATGTTCCAGAGACCCGGGAGCCAGCTGTACCTCAGCTGGTGGTGGAGAACTGTGGTCTTCTGATGTTAGATTTCCTAAGGTTTTTTCAGGACAATCAGTGAAACCTTTTTACTTTGACGTGATTTCAAACTCACAGAAGGATTGTAAGAATAGTACAAAGAATTGCCGTACGCTCTTCATCCATATTCCCCAAATGTTAACATTTTACCACGTTGGCTCTATCCTTCTCTCTATATCTATATTTTTTTCCTGAATCGTTGGTATGTTAAGAAAATGATGTCTCTTTACTCCAAAAGTGCTCTTATGTAACCAGTTCAGTTCAGGAAATGAATGCTGCTATGGTGCTATTGTCTAAACTACAGACTTGATTGAGATTTTCTCAGCTTTCCCAGTAATGTCCTGTAGGACAAAAGAACACCCTGGATCAAGTTGGTTGTCACATTTCTGTGACTTTTGTAGTTTGGAACAGTCCCTGAGTCTTTGTGTTTTATAACGTTGACATCTTCAGAAAGTTCTAGTCAGCTATTTTTTTTAATTTTTTTTTTAATGTAGACCGTTTTTTTAAAAGTCTTTTTTGATTTTGTTACAATATTGCTTCTGTTTTTTGAGTTTTTTTTTTGTTCTGTTTTTGGCCACGAGGCATGCAGGAGTTAGTTCCCTGACCGGGGATTGAACCGGCACACCTGCACTGGAAGGCAAGATCTTAACCACAGGACTGCCAGGGAAGTCCCCTTGGCCAGCTATGTTGTAGCATGCCCCTCAGCTCAGGATTATCTGCTGTCTTCTCGTGATTCAGTTCAGGCTACACTTTCTTGGCAGGAAGACCAGAGGGTTATGCTTTGGCCTTCCCAGTTCATCACAGGAGACATCTTATGCCTATTTGTCCCCTTAGTGGTGCTAATTTGATTGCTTGGTTTACATGGAATCTGCCACGTTTCTCCGCTGTAAAGTGATTATTTTTCCCCCTTTGAAATTAGTATCTTGTGAGAGATACTTTCAGACTATGTCTATATCTTGTTGCTTCTTAAACTCTCCCTTCCCTAATTTTAGTATTCACTGGTGATTCTTATTTGAATCAATCCTTATAATGCTGTCAAATGGTGATTTTTTTTCCTAAGCATATCATTCCTTTTAATTAATTAGTTGAATTTCTACTATCAGGAAGAATTTTCCCTATCTATACCAGTGTGAACTCTTTACTCTTATTTTTTTTAATAGGCTATAATCTTATATTTTTGTTATTCTAATGCTCAAATTCTCTATATCTATCTGAAGCTGGGATGGGTTCTGTGGTCTTCTTAGGTAGCTTTCCTGATCTATACCACAGGCTTCCTTCTACTCTTCTTTCTCGTAGAAAGAGAAACCTGGTTCCCATCATTTCCCACATATTTACTTATAGGTTTAATCCTTGGGCATTCAGAAAGTCATTTCAGATTTGCTGACTCACATTGCTGTGGGAAGGAAGCCTACTCACTATAGTCAAATATTTATTTAAAGTTCGTTTGTCTTTAACCTAAAGGACAGAGTCGAAATCCTATGTTCAGGGTTCAATATTTTTTTGCTGCCGGGGCTATTTGGTTGCCCCCTGGGTTATTAGGTTCTTCAGAAATATTCTGTTGAAATGCTGTTTTGTTCGTTTCTGTTTGTATTCCAACTTAGAGTTTTCTCTATCCTTATTTATTTCTTCAAGTGTAAGAATCATTAACATGATGCCCCAAACCAGAACTGTGCAAAAATTTTGCTCAGAGAAGTGCCCCTCCCTATGCACGCACACTCAACGATTGTTCTATTTCCACCCATTCCCAGCACCCTGTAAGTCAGGGATCCCCAGCCTCTGGGATCTAATCCCGGATGATCTGAGGTGGAGCTGATGTAATAGTAATAGAAACAAAGTGCACAATAAATGTGCTAGTTCAGTTCAGTCACTCAGCCATGTCCGACTCTTTGCGACCCCATGAACCGGAGCAAGCCAGGCTTCCCTGTCCCTCACCAACTCCCAGAGTCCACCCAAACCCATGTCCATCGAGTTGGTGATGCCATCCACCATCTCATCCTCTGTTTTCCCCTTCTCCTCCTGCCTTCAATCTTTCCCAGCATCAGGGTCTTTTCAAATGTGCTTGAACAAACCTGAAATCATCCCCCTCCTTCCTGGTCTGCAGAAACATTGTCTTCTATGAAACTGGTCCCTGGTGCCTAAAAGTTTGGGGATGGAGGAGCCTGGAGGGCTGCAGTCCATGGGGTTGCTGAGGGTCGGACATGACTGAGCGACCTCCCTTTCACTTTTCACTTTCATGCATTGGAGAAGGAAATGGCAACCCACTCCAGTGTTCTTGCCTGGAGAATCCCAGGGACGGGGGAGCCTGGTGGGCTTCCGTCTATGGGGTCACACAGAGTCGGACACGACTGAAGCGACTTAGCAGCAGCAGCAGCAGCTATAGGGAACCAATCTCAGTAGTTTCTGGTGTTTATCTTTGCACAAATAAGCAGATAGATGCGTATTTCCTTATTGCCCCTTATTTGCTACACAGAAGACAGAATACTAAGCATGTTTTAGACTCTCCTATACACTGTCAAAAAATACGCTAAGGCATCTACGACTTGTGTTTAGTTGTTTCTTACATTTTCTTGTCATTTCCTACATATTCCTGATGTCCCATGACTTAGAAAACTCGGGGAATCCTAAATTCACTGAAGGGAAACTGTTTAACTACACAACGCAGGGGTTGGTTTTGAAAAGTGACCTTTGTCTTCTCCTTGACAAGCATTCTCAACTACAATCCTAGAGAAAGCTCCAAGCTCAGCAGGGATGGGAAAGACCACACCCAAACCCTAGATGCTTGCTCAAGAAACAGTCAGAGGTCCTTTCCTATGAACAGAGTGGGATGGCCTGAAACAGAATAACCAGTGTCTGGAACAGCAACTTCATGGATTTTTGTACCTTTATAGAACCTGAGAGCCAAGCAGACAGTGTTTCTGTCCAAGGCTGCCACTGCCACTTTTTTTTTTAACTTTTAAAAAAATATATAGATTTATTTATTTTAATTGGAGGCTAACTACTTTACAATATTGTAGTGGTTTTGCCATACATTGACTTGAATCCGCCACAGGTGTACATGTGTTCCCCATCCTGAGCCCCGCTCCCACCTCCCTCCTCATCCCCTCCCTCTGGGTCATCCCAGTGCACCAGCCCCGAGCACACTACCACTTTAAGACCCAACTTGCAAACAGCCCAGCCCTCCTGACAGAGGTCCTCAGGATGGGGAGGCCTCTGGGGTTGTTTTCCCAGCAGGTGACAGGATGCACCTGCTCAGAGCTTCAGTCTAGGGGGCCCACAACACAGCTGTTTTTTTTCTCACCTTGAACAAGCTAGATTTATTAATAGCAGGAAAGGAGGGGTGGTAGGAGGAAAGAGGAAGGAACAATTCCACATGTGTCCATGAACTTTTCAAAAGTTCTCTTCCCAGGGGCTCATCACCTTTGGAAAAGACACGCGTGCAATTTAGTATTTCACCTGGCCGGGGCTTGTATTTTGGGTTCCACAGGGGTCTCCATGGAAGCCATTCTGAAACTCTTTGGGGAATACTTCTTTAAATTCTGCAAAATGTCTGGCTATGACCGAATGTTACGGACACTGGGAGGAAACCTCACAGAGTTTATTGAAAACCTAGATGCCCTCCACAGCTACCTGGCGCACTCCTATCAGGTAAGCCCATCTGGGTCAGAGCTCAGTGGCCCTGAGAGGAAGCAGGTGCTTCTAGCAGTCCTGGGTCATCTCGCCACCTCCCCTAAGAGGCTGCAGTTGCCAGGGGCTTGTGGAATCCTTGGTACATGGCATCAGTGGGTTGAGTTTTCTGGGGGGACAGATGGAAAATGAAAACTTGTTGGCTACTTTTATAAACTGGCTGCAGTGAGCAAAGAAGGGCAAGCTGGAGAGGTCGACTTTGTGCTGGTAGCTGCTGGGGGTTTGACATTAAGTCCAGAAGATTTAAAGATTGATCACAACGGGAACAAAGACTGGGAACCAGTCAGGTTTCAGGGGATTTGCAAAATCTCTTCTCAGGTTTCCTGGCCTGGAAGGAGCTGATAAATAACTTGTGCAGCCAGATTCATTTATTCATGTATTAGATGCAATGTCTTAACAGGGCCAAGAGCCGGAATCGGATACCACCCAACTCTGATTAACCCATGGCATGACTGCCTGAGGTGCTAAACTGATTTCCCTACTGGGATCTGTCCTGCTGGAGTTCAGTTCCTGGTTTTCCTGTTTGTAGGCATCGGTGGAAATTTAAATGGCCAGGCTCACTTTTCCTTTTTTTAAAAAAGAAAATAATGTATTAAAGAAGCAAAGTGGCATTTGCATATGTCATAATAATAGCTTATTATTTTATATACAAAGAGTTGATATTTGTTTTTAGGGCCCTTTGCAGTTTGCTAAGCTTTTTCTTCACCATTTCTATATTGAATGCTCAGACTACTCTTGAGGGAGTTCCCAGGTGGCTCGGTGGTACAGAATCCACCTGCAGTGCAGGAGATGAGGGTTTGATCCCCAGGTCAAGAAGATCCCCTGGAGAAGGAAATGGCAAGTCATTCCAACATTCTGTCTGAGAAATCCCATGGACAGAGGAGCCTGCTGGGCTAGTCCATGGGGTCGCAAAAGAGTCAGACATGACTTAGCAACTAAACAATAATGCGAGAAGCAATAGACTAGAACTTCTCTGGTGTCAGTGAGGACATTTTGCACATAATGAGATAAATGAAATATATAAATGTTATATGAGCTGAAATAAAATGTATGCAATGGTGTCTGATAGATTTCCAGGGAAAAGATTATAGATTATCTCTTTAGGCAAAAATACAATAAGATAAAGCTGACTTTTTCTTTATGTCTATCTCTAGTAATTTGGTAGAATCTTGAGGTTTATATTTTTGGTTTTAACGGTGCCATTAATCTTGTTATTTTTTAGTTGACTTTCATTTGAGCACCAATTATGAGACAGATGTTGGGCTAAGTAGTGTATAAACATTGAATTATCCTCTTACCCCTAAGATTCAGTTCAGTTTAGTCGCTCAGTCGCGTCCGACTCTTTGCGACCCCATGAATCGCAGCATGCCAGGCCTCCCTGTCCATCACCAACTCCTGGAGTTCACCCAGACGCATGTCCATTGAGTCAGTGATGCCATCCAGCCATCTCATCCTCTGCCATCCCCTTCTCCTCCTGCCCCCAATCTCTCCCAGCATCAGAGTCTTTTCCAATGAGTCAACTCTTCGCATGATGTGGCCAAAGATTAGGCCCTCTTATTTTTCCCATTATACAGATGAAAAAACTGAGGTCCAGAAAGGCAAAGTAACTGTCCCAAATCACCCAGGTTGTGGGGGCTGAGTCAGGACGCATCCCCAGGTGTGTCTGTCTCCAAAAACCATGTTCTGGTTGGCTTCTCAGTATTTTCCCATTGCCCTGATTCTCCACTTTTATAAAACCACATTTCAAGTAAAATATAAAAGCACAATCTTAATATTTAGAGAGTTGGAGACATGACCGGAAGGATTAAAACACCAGCTTCAAGAACTGTGTCTAGGAAGTAGCTGAGGCTTGGGTGCAAAGTGAGGGTAGAAATGCTAGAAAAAGCTTGTGTTTCATTTCAGCCCTTTTGTATTCTATTATTATTGTTATTTCTCACTAGGTAGGATTTGGATATAATTTTTTAAAGTAACTTTTTCCTGTTTTATCATTTTTTTACATTGCACTGCCTCCAATCTTCTTCAGATTACTCAAATGTAAGCATGCCCATCCATACTCTATGTACATGCTTTTGGAAAGATAGATATTCAGGGGGAAACCCTCATTTTAACCAGCATCCCCTCTTTACCTCCTTCTGACTCTCTCACTCCCACCCTCCACTACCACCACCACTGTGGAAGAGAGCAAAAATCTCAGAAGGAACCCACTTCCTTAATCTCTTCCCTCACTCAGGCCAAAAGCTGTGAACCTGGGTACTGAGCTGCTTACCACCCAAGCGAGCAAGAAAAGAGCTTCTCTCAGGGATTCCCCTAGACATCCCCGCCCCCCCAAAAAACCCCCAAATTTTCACACATCCTTAGGGATTATCCTGACATCCTGGCACCATCTATCATGAGATGGTACATACTTGGATGTCAACATTTATTCCCAGAGTGAGATGGTCTCTTCAGATGTAGCCTTGATTTTTCAGATGTGCAACACTGCAGCACAGATGGCCTTATGTTTCCAGAGCAAGAGATGAACTTTATCCACTTGCCAATTCCTCCAAGCTCCTGATCATTCAGACTGAAGATTCTCATGGTCACTTGGTCACAGGCCAAGCACGCCTTGGAGTATGGATAGAAGCAGCATGGCATGGTGGAAAGACTCATTTGGGGGTCAAGAATGTTCTACAGTGAATCTGGCCTTAACCTCCCTGAGCCTCAATTTCCTCCTCTTTACACTTGGCTTCCCTGGTCCCTCAGTGGTAAAGAATCCTTCTGCCAATGCAGGAGACATGGCTTCAAACCCTGGGTCGGGAAGATCCCCTGGAGAAGGAAGAGGCAACCCACTCCAGTATTCTGGCCTGGAGAATCCCACAGACAGAGGAGCCTGGCAGGCTACAGTCCAGGGGGTCACAAAAGAGTTGTGCATGACTTAGTGATTAAACAACAGCAGCAATAATACTTGCATATAGAGTTGGTTAGGTGATTAGGTATAATATAAAATTCCCGACTTTAAGGGGCTGAAAAATCGTGGGTGTTTTTTTTCTGGGGTGGGCAAGGCTTTATTGGAGCCACTACTGCAGCAGGGGAGGAGGGCACGGCAACTCACTCCAGTATTCTTGTCTGGAGAATCCCAGGGACAGAGGAGCCCGGCGGGCTACAGTCCATAGGATCTCCCAGAGTCAGACACGACTGAGCTTATTAACACTGAAGCAGTGGGGAGCAAGAGCAAATAACAGGTTCCCTTGCATGCCTACTCCCCAAAGAGAGCAAAGCTTGTTCCTCATATGGGGTGAGGGTAGGGTGTGTGTCCAGGGGTCGAGCTTGGGGGGCTGGCTTAGGCATTTTGCCCATCCCTCTGGTGGTGTTGAGTGCAGAGGCATGCTCAGGACCCTGCTTTTGCTCCTGACACCCAGTTTTTGCTCCTGGCTCTTCAGAAGTGGCAGTAGAGGATTTCTGGTCTCTGTATCTTTTGTCCATAATTTGCCCCAACCGCTTGCATGCACATGGTTATTTTTAACCCCATACAATTTCTTTGTATTTTGTTGCTCGAGAAGTGGTGTGTATAGGTGTAAGCATTGTAGCAACTGGAGCAAAGGGTCCCAGCTTGTCTCATTCCCCTGGAGAGACTCTACACCCTTGTTCTTAAGGGGTATGGGGATGGAGGTCTTTTCTTATGGAACTTCTTCCTGCTAGATAAGGGTCAAAGACCCGAGCCTATCCTAGAGGTGTAGAAAGTTCCTCCCTGACTGTTCTAAGGACCTGTAGGGACCTAGGCCACTCTCCACTGGATGTGATTGGAAGGGGTTTGGGGATACAGTTCTATGTGACATGATAAATAGGTACTGTTGCTTCACAAAGTCTTAAGACCATAGTTTAGATAACCTGTATCCACCGGGAAAAATGTGCTGTGTCTTTTAAACAGGAGATGAATGCACCATCCTTTCGTGTGGAGAGAGGGGCAGAGGGGAAGATGCTTCTCCATTACTACTCTGATAGAAGCGGTCTGTGCCACATTGTACCAGGTATGGCGGTGGCTTAACCAGACCCAGAGCTGTGAGATCTATGGAGTAAGGATGTCTTTCCCCATAGATTCCCCAGGATGAGTAAGAGTCGGCTGTGGGTAGGAAGTTCAAGTCCCATCTCTTTCGTAGCCTGACTTTTTGCTATCGTGACCATAACTCCCAAAATTGAGCCTTAAAATAAGTTTGCAAGTACCAGATGAAGGGATGATTTTCGTTTCAGCATTTTCATCATGGGAGTTTTCACATAATTGTGATAACCGTGCATATTATTTTGTATCCTTTTGTTATATTCAGTATTATAGAAAAGGGATCCTTTCAAATTTTCAGTCTTTATTGTTTTTCAAGATTTTTTTTTTTTTTTTGCTGTGGATCATTTTTAAAGTCTTTATTGAATTTGTTACAATATTGCTCCTGTTTTATGTTTTGGTTTTTTGGCCAAGAGGCATCTTAGCTCCCAGACCAGTGATCAAACCCACACCCCCTGCATTGGAAGGGAAAGTCTTAACCACTGGGACCTCCAGGGAAGCTCCTCACAGAGTCTTTAAAGCCACGTCTTCAATGGCTGAATCATATTCTATATCATAATTAATAGTCACCTATTGTTGAATTTTCAGTGGATTCTACTCTTTTGCTATTGCAAACAGTGCTGAAATGAACATCTTCATGCATGCTTTTCTGATGTTTTATATTAAAACCCTGGGATAGATTCCCAGAGGAACACTTTAAAAAACATGATCGTTAATACTTTTATAGTTGACTTTTTCTTACATTTTCTCTAGTTTATTTAATGAGTTGCATGCCTTCCTGGAAAAAACAAACCAATGAATAGATGCCAAACTAGAAATTAGAGTGGTGGGAATATATTTAGTACCTAGTTATAGAAATCGCCACCTTTAAGTTATTATTTTTAGTTTATTAATCTGCATGTGCTGCCTGCTTTGACACAGGGCCTAAGCTTGGTGGACTCGGGAATATTTATCAAAAGTTGTATAACTTGATTTGCTTTAAGATTTTGCCTTCTGCCATCCCTCACCTGCCCTTCTGCTGCAGGGATCATTGAAGCTGTGGCCAAGGACTTCTTCGACACTGACGTGACCATGGACATCCTTGATGTGAATCAGGAGGAGGAGAGGATGGGGAAGAAGGAGCACGTAGTGTTTCTGATTGTGCAAAAGTCCCACGGACAGATGAGAAGGGCAAAGCCAAAGGGATCACAAGACAGTCAGGACAGCCAGAGAGACCGAGAGGTACTGGGTGTGCTGTGTTTTCAGAAAGCACAGTTTCTCTGGGGAGCGACCAGTCTCAGAACAATCGATGCAAAGAACTCCACTTCTAAAAGTGGAGTTAGTGCGGGGTGTTCCAGTCTCAGCCCTGCTGACATTCTGGACCAGATAATTCTTCGTTATGATGGGCAGTCCTGTGGGAGTTTAGCAGCATCCTTGGTCTACTCACTAGATGATAGTGGCACCCAGCTCCCCCCACCACCCAGGTTGTGGCAATCAAAAATGTCTCTGGGCACTGCCAAGTATCCTCAGGAAGGAGTGGGAAACAAAGTTACGGTTGGTTGAGAACCACTGGGCTAAGGTCATTTGAATAAAAATTGGGAGGGTCTTTGGGAATGGACCTTAGCCTGGAACATTTTTGCCTGTTAAAAAACTATCAACGTAAAGGCCTTGAAATTTGGAGCTCGTGGCTTATTTTGCAATTCCCATGATGCAGATTGACCTTTCAAGTCCTGAGTGCCCATTTCTGCAGCTGGGGCCAGACTGGGGGCTGGAGTGAACTCAGAAGCCTGCGATTGGCTGCCTCGATTGCAGCTTGTGGAGTGACTGTTACCAGTTTAGGTACCATATCTACCAGGTGCGTGGCTCTCTGTGTCCACAGAGCTCATAGAGAAGTCTGTGATTCTTGGAGCACACAATGTCTGCATCTCAGAGTGTTCAAAGCTTGCTTTGTTCACTGCAGAATCTTCTCCCACAGGAAGAGAAGTCACCAGGTGATTTTCCTGTCACCAACACCACCCCCCTTGAGATTTTATAATCCCCTGCCTTATATAATGGTGCCTTTGGTGGAGAAACAGCATGAGGATTAATTGGATAACAGCCTTGGGGCTTATGAAATCTTGCTAAAGTTGACCTTGCATTGGCCCCATTGTTCCTCTGGCCCCATCCTAGCCAAAGGGGCTCATGCACCTCCTGTCACATGACCAGTCACATGACCAGTGGTGTATGCTTCTCTCCCTGCTATCTGCAGACCCCGGAGGCAGCTTTCCTTAGGATGAAAGAGAAATATTTGAGTGTCTCTATTCATGCTGTGAAAAAGTCCCACTGGGAAGTTGTGAGGAACATAGTCATGTTCGGAAAAGGTGAGCGGGCTCTTCTCCTGACCTCAGCTCTGAGACCAGGGTAATTGTTTCCTGCACACAAATGGGCCAAGTCCTCTGTCATCAGGATGTCACTGATTTCTTTTTCAACCCTGGATTCATCTGGTTTATTAAATCAATTGAAAGAATTTTAGAGGAAATAATCTAAAAGAGAGGGGATATATGTATGTGTGTAACGGATTCGCTATGGTGTACAGCAGGGTGGCTCAGATGGGAAAGAATCTGCCTGCAATGCAGGAGACCTGTTTAATCCCTGGGTCTGGAAGATCCCCTAGAGAAGGAAATGGCAACCCACTCCAGTATTCTTGCCTGGAGAATTCCTTGGACAGAGGAGCCTGGTGGGCTACAGTCCATGGGGTCACAAAGAGTGGGACACGATTGAGCGACTTTCACCCCACCTTGTGACAGCAGAAACTAACACATTTTAAATCAACTGTACTCGAAGAAAAAAAAAAAAGACTTTTACTGAGAAGCAATGGGAAAGAGATACGGAAGGTTATCCTATCCTTTGGGTTAGGGTACAAGCTGGTGGAAGACCCACCTAGCGTGAATCCTGAGGATGGTCACTGATTTCTGCAGAGCTTGGATTTGGTGGGCGCGGATTATAGCTTCAAAACACTAGCTCTAACTTGCCTTCCTTTGCCCATTTCACTTGTGCTGGGGGTGACACGGAGGCACAGTCTCCCCTGCAATCAGGGGAAGCTGCTGGAGGGGAGACGACTGAGCTCCCGTTGGTGACTATGTTGAAGAGGAGGCAGATGAATGTTGACGTATCAATAAAAGAGTTTGTCGCAGCTCCTCAGGCCTTCGGGACTGCGAGGCATTTCTGGCCCGGAAGTCTGTAGATAAAAACCACGATGTCCAGGAGTGTGAAGGATAGTGTGTCGGGACCCCGGATCGCAGAGTTCTGGCCGTGTCCCTGGGGAGCCTAAGTGCTCCATCTTCCAACTGTGAAGCGAAGGTATCAGGCTCTCGAAGGCACGACCCCGCTGATATTCAGTCTCATGATCAGCACCTAAGACCTGAGTCAGAACAGGGGGCTGGAGACCCCTGGTCATAAACCATGGGTCATGATGACATGTGTCTGGGAGAAGATCAACTGCGCTCAAAGGACTGCATTTTGAGTCCTTCAAGCCTCCGCAAGCGAGTCAAACATGCAATTGACATCCTTTGTCTAGGAGATTTTCATATCAAAAAGGCTCCATTTCGAATCTCCACACCCTGCCAAATAGGGCTGTTGGATGAAATTTTCATGTGCCACCCAAAACTGTCAGTCTGCAGAGCTCCATGGCAAATGTCCCTGACGCCGGCCGGGCGCGCACGCTGCGCTCAGCGAGCTCATTGTCTAGCTGTCAGCGTTTCAATGCCGGCCCTGTTTTCATGGCAAGACACACTCAATTGGCCCAGGAACCCTTGAGCGGCGGGCAGAAACTTGGCAGGGGGCAGGGGGGCGCTTCTCAACCTGGTAGCAAGTTTTCTGTTTGTTTTAATTTGGAAGCAGAATTGCCGCGGCCATCTGGAGATGTTGAGGGAGCTTGAGATGCTGAGGGGCAGGACTGTGCTTTGCCGGGAAAACATTTGAGATAGTCTCTGGGGTTGGTGGCCCAAGTGTTGTCTGTGAATGAATGGGATTCTTTTTCTCCATCCAGGGCATCTCAGGGACACCTTTGAGCCGATTTATCCCGAGCGGCTCTGGATAGAGGCGAAGACCTTCTGCACTGCTTTTCCCTTTCACGTGATATTTGATGAATCAGTAAGGGGGACTTGTCTCTCTTGAACGGGGGATAGGCTGGGGAGGGGAGTAAGTCTCATAGTCTTCGACAGCTGGTGGAGACTTTCAAGTCCCCGAGGAGTACCCAGGGTTTGGGAGGCTAGGATTTAGCCTGGCAGGACTGTTTTTCATTGTGGCATCTTCCAAAAATGAGAATGCAGCATCTTCTTGATGGATGCGGAAGGGAGCAGTTCTAGGGGGTTTGAACCAGTGGGTGCATGAGCAAATTTGCCATTAGAGAAAAGAGAAAGGACACTGAAGTCACTCCAGCAAGAGGCAAAAGCCCACAGCAGCAGTGGCAGGGTGGAATTCTAAATGTGACCACTCCCCGTCTTTACGGCCACCATGGATGGCTCAGTTCCACCAGGCTTGTCTTTCTGCATCTTGAAGGAGGAGGGAGAGGCCTGTACCCACTGTTCTGTGGGAGGGGTGGTGGACAGTGATCATTTAAGTGTGGTCAGTTTCCTTGGATAAAAGTGATTGATAAAATTGAATTATAAACTCATTTAAGGGCAAAATGAATTTGGTCCCCAAACTGCCAGTTAAAAATGCCTTCAGCCATTCTGACTTCCTCTGATATTTATGTGAATGCATGTATATGCATGTATGTATATGTATATGCATGTATGTATATGCATGTATATACATGTATACATGTATATGCATGTATATGCATGTATATGTATGTATATGCATGTATATGCATGTTTGAGTAAACATCACATGAGGGTCATCTCTGGCTGCAGAGAATTTGTGATCTGAGAAAATCAAACACCCCTGGGTGAAATAACTATACATTATAAAGCTATGTATTGTGACTTTCCCCCAATGCCATGAGGATATTAGTATTAATTATTATTATTACTGCTACTATTAATATTTAAAATTCTGATCTACTTAAACACTCCCTTTCTTTTTAGGTTTTGGGCATAGAAATAGACAATTGAATGACCCTTATTCCATATAGTTAGGTTGATTTCTATAGCCTGACAGAGTGAAGTTAATTTAAGTGTTCCTGGATAACCTTGGTTGGCATTGGACTTTTTAGGTAAAGGCCACTTACTTTGTTTTTTCCTTCTGTGTGTTTCCTGGAGATGGCAGTGAAAGGTGACCCCATCTCCATCATGAATTCCTTTCTTCATCCAGATCTGGGTGTCAGGTCCAAGCTACAGAATTTTCTCGTTCCTTTATTAGTTAATTCCAAAGAGACAGAGACAAAGACAGAAGAGAGGACTAAAGCTCGGAAAGAATTATTATCCCCATGGACAGCTTTAACCTCTTTCTTGGGAGCCAAGAAATGAATGTGCTCTCAGGCACTCCCATGCTGTTCTTTCCTCTTTCAGAGGTCAGCTGCAGGTTTGCCTTTTAAATGTTTCATTACTACCGTGGTGTTTATTTCATTCCCTTCACCCCTAGCAAGTCACACAGCATGGTGGGGTGCGTCATTTCTAGGGGAACGTTTACTGTTCGGGTTGCTGTCTCTTCTGCGGTCTAACGTGTGTCCCCTGTGGATAGCTGCAGGTCAAACAAGCTGGAGTGAGCCTTCAGAAGTACGTCCCGGGTCTCCAAACCCAGAAGGTTCGATTAGATGAGTACTTCTCCATTGTCCATCCCCAAGTCACCTTCAACATTTTCAGCATCTGCAAATTTATCAACAGTCAATTTGTCCTGAAGGCGCGCAGGGAGATGTTGCCTGCAGCCTGGAGAAGTCAGCCTGCGCTCAAACTCCGAGGTAGTAACTTGCTCCTTCCTGGTTGCTGTCTGCCCTGGGAGACCAGACAGAAAGGGAAGAAGCAGTTTTCTAATTTCCTCAAAAAAGTTGGCTAAAAAGTGGGGGACTACATTGACAGCAGCGTATGTTTTTTCCATTTGGCTTCACCTGGTAGCAATATATTTTATTTCTTCAAACCATGTCTAGTTTAGGCATAAAGGAACTCTGATTATATTTACATGTAATTATAAAGTTCTGGTTTTTGTTACCAGAATTTTCAGAATACAGGTGGTACTATTTGTACTCAAGTAGTGGTCTGTCCTTTATATGGTAACGTGATCATCTGCCCTACTGTTATAATAGGGCACACATTTTTGTTTTGACTTTGTTTCAGTTATAATAAAATTTACAGAATGTGAAGTTAACCATTTTAACCCTTTTTCAGTGTACAGTTCGGTAGTGGTAAGTGCATTCACAAAGTTGTGCAAACACCACCATCCATCTCCAGAAGTTAATCATCTTGCAAAACTGAAACTCTGTGCTCATGAAACACCAACTCCTTGTTTTCCCCAACCGCACATCCTGACAACCACCACTCTGCTTTCTGTCTCTATGAATCTGATTAATTTAGGTACCTCATGTAAGTGGAATCATGTAGTATTTGTCCTTTTGTGGCTGTCGTTTTTCACTTCGCATAATGTCCTCAAGGTTCATCCATGTTGTCACATGTCAGAATTCCCTTCCTTTTTAAGGCTGAATTATTATTATTCCCACATGTATAGACTATACTTCACTGATTCACTCATCTGTCAGTGGATCGTTGCGTGGCTTCCACTTTTTGAATAACGGATAATGCTCCTGGGAACATGGGTGTGCAGATGTTTCATTGAGTCCCGACTTTCACTTCCTTTCAGTTTATGTCCGAAAGTGGAATTGCTGGATCATACGGCAATTCTGTTTTTAATTTATTGAGAAACTGCCATACCCTCTTCCATAGCTGCTGCACCATTTCATATTCCCATCAGTAGTTCACAAGGGTTCCAGTCTGTCTACTTTCTCATGGATACTCATTCTTTTCTGTGATTTTTTTTTTTTTTTTAATAATAGTATCCTAATGGGTATGAAGTGGTATCTCACCGTGGTTTTAGTTTGCATTTCCCTAACAATTAGTGACGAAGGCAATGGCACCCCACTCCAGTACTCTTGCCTGGAAAATCCCATGGACAGAGGAGCCTGGTAGGCTGCAGTCCATGGGGTCGCTGAGGGTTGGACGCGTCTGAGCGACTTTACTTTCACTTTTCACTTTCATGCATTGGAGAAGGAAATGGCAACTCACTCCAGTGTTCTTGCCTGGAGAATCCCAGGGACGGGGAGCCTGTTGGGCTGCCGTCTATGGGATCGCACAGAGTCGGACACAACTGAAGTGACTTAGCAGCAGCAGCAACAATTAGTGATGTTAAGTGTCATTTGTATATCTTCTTTGAAGAAATGTCTGTTCAAATTATTTGCCCATTTCTCAATCAGGTTGTTTGGATTTTATTGTTGTGTTGTAAGAGTTCTTCATATATTCCGGATATTAACCCCTTATCCTTTGCAAATATTTTCTCCCACCCTGTGGGTTTTCTTTTCACTCTGTTGATTGTATTGTTTGCACACAAGCTTTTAATTTTTATATTCTCCAATTTACCGATTTTTCCTTTTGTTGCCTGTGGTTTTGGTGTCACATCAGAGAAATCATTGCCAAGTCCAACATCATGAAGCTTTTCTTATGATTTCTTCTAAGGGTTTTATTGGTTTAGCTCTTATACTTGGTCTCTGACCCATTTTGAATTAATTTTTTAACATGCTACAAGGCACACATACTTTGAGCTTCCTGTTGGACTAGTAGGTATTGTAGGCATAAACACAGGCAGAGTGGTGGGGACATCTGAGGGGAAAATGACATGTTCTGGGAACCCTGATTGAACTTTAGAGTTTATGATGGGAGAGAGGCTGGTGAGATGAGGACTTGAGCTTTATCCTGTAGCTGGAGACATTTTTTACGTGTCTACCGTGATCAGATTTGAGATTTAGAATGGTCATTCTGGAGCCACGTGAAGGATGGACGAGGGGTGTTGAGAAGATGGAGCCTGGGAGGCCAGGGGATGCTGCCCCTAGAGAGCAGGAGGGAAGCTCAGAGTGCTGAGTGCAGCCAGGCAGGGATTCTGGGGTGGTGACAGGGGAACAGACTCATGAGGGAGTTAAGGCAGAAATTGGTGACTGGATGCACAGGTTAAAAAAGAGAAGATTTGGGTAATTATTAGCTTTCTTGCTGAGGTAACTGGTCATAAAGCTGTGATTAAGGAAAGATGGTATTGACAACTTGAGTGCAACTTTGTCAGTTCGAGTCACTGCTGTATCCTCTTCCACACCTACAGCAGTGTGCTCAAGTCATGGTAGGAACTAAAAATGTCTGTGATAAAAGAGTTAAGAAAAAAGAGATTTGTAGATGGGACTAAAGGTGAGTCCAGTTGGAGACATCCATGTATAAACACCTAATAGACAATAATAATAATAATAAGTCATTGTAACAAGGACTGTAAACTGTCACAATTTAGAGGGCAATTTGGCAATATGTATCAAAAATCTTAAAATGAGCATATTTTTGCCTAAGAATATATCCTTTAACAAAATAGCCACAATTATGCACAATGATGTACTTTAAGGTAATTCACAATATATGGAATGATGAAATAGACATAATATAATCAATGTTAGCTTATTGCTTAAATACAGTACAGTATAATCCATGTACCCAGCAAACAATGACACCTATCTATATTTAATGCTATGAAAGAATACCTATTACAGAATTTAAGTGAAAAATTGAGATTACTCAAAGAAGATGGCTGATAATCCCATTTTTGGGGAGTAAAAAGAAATACCCCCAAATAGTAACAGTAATTATTGGTGGTGTGATCATGGGTGATTTTTATTATTTTCTTCCACTTTTTTGCATTTTCTGCAGTGAATGTCTACTGCTTTTATAATAAGAGAATAGACATCAATTGTTAAAAGTAATAGGTATCTTGAGCCCAGGAAGCAAGGTTTTTCCACAAATTCACTGTGGGAGTGCAGTTGGGGCGTGCTGACGCCAGCATCTAAGGGATGAGTGAAAGTCCTAAAGGAAAGATGGAAAGAGGTAAGAGAAATCTAAATGAAAGAAGGGTCAGAAAAGTCCCCAGAAGTGAGATAGATTCCAGGAAGCAGGATTAGCTCTACGCCCTTAAATGGCAGAAGGGCCCAGCGAGGAAAACACTTGTGTTACAGGAGAGGTAGTTTGGAGGTCATGGACGGGAGTCCCTTCAAGGTTAGAAAAGCAGCCGTGGAGAGAGCTGCTGTGGACAGAGCAGGAGTGCAGGACATGGAGACAGACAGAAAGGAGAGGACTTTGAGGACCTTCGGCGGAGAGGGGAGGAGCACGACTGAGCGAGCAGGGCGGGCCACGGGGGTGACGGTCGGGCACCCTGTGACATGCCGCCTTGTCCCATCTCTCTCCCGGGCGGGAAGGCCAGATGATCTGGATGGAGCCCCTGCGTTGCATGATGTACCTGTGCTCCCCCAGGCTCCGCAGCCTGCAGGAGCTGGAGGAGCGCCGGATGCACCTCTCCGACATCGCCCCCCACGACCCCACCAGGGACCTCATCCTCCTCAACCAGCAGCGCCTGGCAGAGATTGAGTTGTCCAACCAGCTGGAGAGGAAGAAGGAGGAGCTGCGGGTCCTCTCCACGCACTTGGCTGCAGAAAAGAGGAAGACCGAGACCTTGCTGTACGCCATGCTGCCTGAGCACGTGGCCAACCAGCTGAAGGAGGGCAGGAAGGTCGCCGCAGGTGAGGGGTGCCCGGCCCTGCACAGGGCGCCTTGATGGCTGGGGGCGCCAGCTCTGAAACCAGGAGTTTGGAGTCTGTCTCCATTGCTTGTTAGCAACTGTGGTCTTGGACTTATTACTTAAGCTCCATAGCCTAGCTTTCTTCTTTCTACCTTGAGAATAATAATACAGTGACCACATAGGGTTCTTCACCACAACTGGAAATGACGTGGTAATGAAAGTGTCAGGGGCTCAGTCGTGTCTGACTGTCTGTAACCCCTGGATTGTAGCTGGCCAGGCTCTCTGCCCATGGAATTCTCCAGGCAAGAATACTGGAGTGGGCAGCCCTTCCCTTCTCCAGGGGATCTTCCCAACCCAGGGATGGAACCTGACCCAGGTCCCCAGCATCCCGCATTGCAGGCAGATTCTTCACTGTCTGAGCTACTAGGGAAGCTGATACATTCATGCTAAATAAATAAAGGGATGTCCCTAAGGACCATTCTGGGAGAGCAAGCTTTTTCTAGAGGGAAGAAGGCCATGTTCATTCCAAACTCACTTTCCGCTGGTCACCAGCGAGTGTTCATTTCACCAGGCAAGCATGGGAAGCTGAGTGCCAGGGTGCTGTCCTGGGTGCTGGGACTCAAAGAAGCTTATAGTCTTGTGAGTTTGACTGGTACCTACAGAATACATTAATGGGGTAACCGAAAAAAAAGGAAATTTATGTGCATTAAGGAAAAGTTATCTTGCCAGGATCTCTGTTAGATAGGTTATATATGCTCTCTCATTTAATTTTCTGAACATTTCCGGAAGGGAGGTGTTATTAGCTAAAATGGTGGAGCAAGTTCACTCCAGTTTATGAGTAAAAGAGCAGGAAACCCATCAGAAGTCCATTTAACTCCAAATTTCGTCCTTCTTTCCCCACCATGGAAGTTACTCTGGAAACATAGATAACACAGAAATTCATGGTTTATAAATGTCAGAAGAGAAAGAGACAGGGGTTAGGCGTGGGGGTGAAGGCTGATATATAGTGTGTGGTACCTGAGTTGGGCCACCTTCAGTTCTGCAAAAAAAAAAAAAAAAAGGAAAGGCATTTCAAGAGAACAGCATAGCAAGAGTCAAGGTAAGGCACTCCGAGGGTAAACACGGTAGGGTGTTGTGCCTGGCACACAGGGGTACATGGTGGAGGGTTGCCTGCTGAGTTCTGAGCGGGTGCACCTCTGGGAATAATCTCCCCTCCATGGAACTCTCCCTTCCCTTCGTGTCTCCTGTGGTTCAGGCTTTGCTTTAACTCACCGACCTCTCTGTAAGCAGTGCCCACCCAGACCATCCTGACATCCCCGGTGGTCTGCACACCCTATTAAGTGTTTGCACTCTGTCTGCTTCCCTAGACCAGGCACTCCTTATGGGCAAGGACCCCTGTCTGCTTCATATCACACGATTCCACCAGCATGATGACCAGCTCATAACAGACACGCAACAGATGTCTGGTGGGTGGATGGTGAATGGTGATGCGGACCTGGCTCCTTCTCCCTGTGCCACGGTCAAATTTGGTTCCTAAAGGCTACTCGAATCCAGAATTAAAAGAATTGTTATTCTACATCCTTGGCTCTGACACCTGGTTTATGTTGCAGGAGAATTTAAAACCTGCACGATTCTCTTCAGCGACGTGGTGACGTTTACGAACATCTGTGCTGCCTGCGAACCTATCCAGATAGTGAACATGCTGAATTCAATGTACTCCAAGTTTGACAGGTTAACCAGCGTCCATGAGGTCTACAAGGTAAGCGTGTGGTGCCTTGGGCTGTGTGTGTCCCTGTGTGCCGGGGCAGGGTGCGTACCTGGTGTTGGGTCTTCATTTTTCCTCTCCCCTCACTAGTCTAGGGTTTGGTGTGGATGCCAGAGGGGATGGGAGGAAGAGCTAAAAATTTAAATTTTTCAAAAATCCTTCTATACTGCCCAGTGCTAAGGTTGCCTTCAAGAGGCATACTGAATACTATGCCTTCATTTCAGCAGCAAGTCTAACCTAAATGTGTATCTAATATATGCATTATATGTGGATCTAATAGACAGCTTCGTCCTCTCTGGGACTTGCCTCTGCCAAAAGCAGAAAGAACTTTTGGCTTCCTCGTGGCACCTCCTGAGTTATTTTTTTCTCACCTCACCCTCCCTCATGCTCCTCACACCCATAGAAAATAACCACCAGCTTTTAATATGGTCCTTCCATCAATGTGTGTGTGTTAGTCGCTCAGTTATGTCTGACTCTTTGTGACCGCAGGGACTGTAGCCCACCAGACTCCTCTGTCCATGGGATTTTTCAGGCAAGAATACTGGAGTGGGTTGCCATTTCCTTCTCTGGGGGTGGGGGGCGGGCAGTCTTCTCAACCCAGGGATCAAACTTGGTTCTCCTGCATTTACAGGCAGGTTCTTTACTAGAGAATGACCAAAAAAAATGTAGTGTTATATTTAGCGCATTAAGAAAACCCTCTGAATTCCCTCCTATTTCCCCCCTTATAGGTGGAAACAATAGGAGATGCTTATATGGTGGTGGGGGGTGTACCAGTGCCTGTTGGAAGCCACGCTCAGAGGGTAGCGAACTTTGCCTTGGGGATGAGGATTTCTGCAAAAGAAGTGATGAATCCTGTTACCGGAGAACCCATCCAGGTAGAGAGCAACCGAATTCTTTGCTTAATACCAGTTACCTCACACAATATAGTAGAATTCTATTAGTCTGCTTGGATGGCTCCTGGGTATGTGACAGTAATTAAAATGGGTCATTTCTCCCAACTCTCTTCTCTTGCATACATTAAAGTAACAGAGATATTAGGGTGTTATTGCCTCTGCTGCTGCTGCTAAGTCGCTTCAGTCGTGTCCGACTCTGTGTGACCCCATAGACGGCAGCCCACCAGGCTCCTCTGTCCCTGGGATTCTCCAGGCAAGAATACTAGAGTGGGTTCCCATTTCCTTCTCCAGGTTATTGCCTCAGCTTCTCTCAAATTTGAGAAGAGGCTTCAGGGTTCGGGGTTATGATGGGGTTAACGCAGGCTTCCTTTGTCCCTAACCCTGGCTTAGTGGATTTCCATCCTTAGGAAGCCAGCTCATTTCCAATTCCTGCCTTTTTGCTCGAACATTTTCAACAAGTGGTTCAGGTTGACTAAACAGCCAACTTCTCTTTGCTTAGGGAAGTTGTGTATCCGACATGCCGTCTGACGGGTTCGGAACTCAGGCTGAGGTGTGAAACTGCCTCCAGCCAGCAGGCCAGACACCATGGTGCCGTAAGATATTCACAATAGCTTTCCCTCCAGCACGTGGCCACGAGCGAGACATCTGCTTGCCTTTCTCACAGGAACACAGGAAGCTGCTTTTCCAAGTATGGAAGTTTGTTCACACTATAAAAGTTGGACGCTTTTGATGATGAAAAGTAAATGCCGTCTTCTGTCTGCTCGGCTGAGCCCAGCGGTCTCGAGGTGGTTTGGAACAGAGTCTCTGTCCTCTAAAAATCGAAATCCCTTCACAGCTCCTGTCAATCAGATCTGTGCAATCAACTAAACAACCAGCTAAAAACAAAGCCGGCTATAAGATGGAGTAGGATTTTCCCTAGCAATAGCCCCTGTATAGGGGATTCTGAGATGTGCCACATTCACCATCACCTTAACGATTTAGAGGCTGAGAAGCACTGCAGGTACTGGCAGTGGTGTCTGTGGCAGTCTTCAGAGCAAAAGGTGGTCACACGTCATGTCCGTGATACTGGCCCATTGCAAACACACAGAGACAGCTGTTGTATAAAATCCCCAATGTCATAAATAAAAAATCAGGAAGGGAGGTAATGAGAAGAGAAGAGACAAGAACGTCAGAAATGAGATAAGTGTTTTGGTTAAAGAATTCTAATGAAAGCCATGCGCACATTTGTGCATGCTAAATCCTTTCGGTCATGTCCAACTCTGTGTGACTCTATGGACTGTAACCCCCAGGCTTCTCTGTCCATGGGATTCTCCAGGCAAGAATACTGGAATGGGTTGCTATGCCCTCCTCCAGGGGATCTTCCTTACCCAGAGATCAAACCCGGGTCTCATGTCTCCTGCACTGGCAGGCAGGTTCTTTACCATTAGCGCCACCTTAAAACCTCCAGTGAAAGCCACTGAAGAATACGGAAAATACATTGTTCTGTAAATAGAGTGTTTGTGAAAAGGCATGGCAACAGAGATGGTAATAGCACTACACCAATATGATTGAAAATGAACAATGAATTCCTAGAAACTTGCATAGTGGACTTACCAAGGGGGAAAAAAAAAGAGGAAAAGATGTTATCAATTCTAAGGCTAGAAATAGGGAGTAGGGACTCCCCTGGTGGTCCAGTGGCTAAGACTTTGTGCTCCCAATGCAGGGGGCCCGGGTTAAATCCCTGGTTAGGGAACTAGATCTCACATGCAGTAACTAAAGATCCCATATGTGCAACTAAGACCTGGCATAGCCAAATAAATAAATATTAGAAAAACAAGAATAGTGACATAGGAGCCTCATTAAATATCTATCAGAAACTGCATATCATGTGAGTTTATTTAAGGAAGTAGAGGAAAGGGCTGGAGACATCCTCTCCCTTAAGAAAATTGTGCTGCTACTTCTACAGTTTTAAAATTAATACTCATTGAGCTTTTTCATTCTGTCACTTGTAAAGCCTATAATCCACATTTGCTGAGGTCACCCTTGCATGAAAGTAAGGTGCTTTAAAGGATTCAGAGAAACGAGTTTAAAACCTTATTTTAAGGAAAAGAAAATCTGGCATGGAAAGATGAAAAAGACAAGTAAACCTGATTGGGATGTAGAAAGCTGCAAGAGAATTCTGTTTCCACGTGCACGCTCAGTTGTGTCCGACTCTTTGTGACCCCACGGACTGTGGCCCACCAGGCTCTTCTGTTCATGGGATTCTCCAGGCAAGAATACTAGAGTGTGTTGCCATGCCCTCCTCCAGGGGATCTTCCTGACCCAGGGAATGAACCCAAGTCTCTTTGTGTTTCCTGCATTGAGGGCAGATTCTTTACTGCTGAGTCACTGGAGTAGTTAAAAAAAAAAATCACATAGTAAAGAAATAGAAATGAACCAAATTCCAGAAAGTGGCAAGACCTTTCAAGAGGACACCCATGATGGTTCTTCCCCAGGAGACAGTAGAAGAAATAAGCCACCAAAGGGGAGACTAAGACGAAACCCACCTAAAGTTTAGTGACATTTTCATGGCCACCTTGGAGCTGGAATGACGGGTTAGAATCCCAAACAGCTCAACTTTGATAAGTTCTAGCCACAGAGTCTCTACCCACTTACCAACATTTTCCCCAGAGATCTTCACAAATGCATAGGTTCATTCGGTCAAAGGCTATGGATAGGGGAGGAGACCTGAGAGAGAGCTCCAGTTCCAGAAGTATACGGGGCCTTCCCCAAACACAAGTTGCTGGCCCATGGAAGAGTATTGTTAGGGAAAGAGAACCATGACACATTACTCCAAGGTACGTATGGAACTCATATGCTGATGCTTTAATCCCTGCTACCTCATGAAGGTGACTGAATTGGACTGCATTGGCAGACAGGGCCGTATAAGAGGTGAACACATCAAAATCAGGCTGTTAGGGTGAGTTCTACTCCAATCTGACCGGTGTCCTTAATAAGAAGAGAAATCTGGAGACAAGAAGAGATACCAAGGATGTGTACACACAGGGAAGAGACTGAGAGAACACAGCAAAAAGGCAGCCAGCTGCAAGCCAAGGAGAGGGACCTCAGGATCAAACTGGCTGACACCTTGACTTGCATTTCCAGACTTCAGAGCTGTGAGAAAGTAAATTTTTGTTGTCTAAACCACTCAGTTGTGGCATTTTCTTGGCCCCAGCGGACTAATATATTCATCAAAAATTTAGATGTCTGCTTATTAAGGAAAAATGTATATATAAAGTCACAGAATGGGAAAAAATATTTGTCCTTGTGATTCAAGAGTTCCATTTCTAGATATTTTCCTAAGAAAAATGAAAAATGTATGTCCACAAAAAGATCTGTATGAGAATATTCATAACAGCTCCAAATGGGAAATAACCTAAATGTTCGTGAAGACTGGACTAATACATTGTGATGTAATTCTTACAACAGAATAGTATTTAGCAGTAAAAGAATGAACTGCTGATACATATAATGTGGGTGAATCTCAAAAACATGGATTTTGATAAATGAAGTCTGATACAAAACAGAATATGCTACCTGACTTCATGTATGTGAAGTTGGAGAACAGGAAAATTCCTCCTGGGGAGAGGAAATAAGAAAGTGGTGACCTCTGCAGGGAGAGATGGAACTTAACTGGAAAGGGACAAGATAATTTTGCAAGGTGATGAAGACAGTCTGTGTTTGATTTTGATTGGTGGCTCAGGGGTATTTGCCAAACTGTTGGAGCTAAATACCTTGAAGTCTTTTTTATTTTATGTAAATTATACCTCAAGAGTAAAAGCAAGGGTATTTGATGGTCCCTTTTCAGTCTGGTTCTCTCTGTGCAGATCAGAGTGGGGATCCACACGGGACCAGTCTTGGCAGGTGTCGTGGGGGACAAGATGCCACGGTATTGCTTGTTTGGCGACACTGTGAACACAGCCTCTCGGATGGAAAGTCATGGGCTTCCCGGCAAAGTGCATCTCAGCCCCACGACCTACAGGTACCACTTATTCATGCCTCTCTTTGCCCCTTCTTCTCCCAGAAGGTACAGAGTGCCTCACAGCCATCAGATGGGGGCAGTATACTTCCAGCCACGCTTACAGGGGACCTTGAGGCAGACAATTAATGTTGTTGAGCCTCATCCATGAGATAATTTTTCCCCTCAAAGAACATGTGGTCCAGTTCAGGAACTGACAAATTATAGTCAAGGGCCGTTATCTCAGCCATTGCTTGTTTCTGTAAATAAAGTTTTATTGAAACCCAGCCAGGATCTTTATCTGCATCTTATCCATGGCTGCATTCATGCTACCACAGCAGAGCTGAGTCGTTGTGAGAGAGACTGTGGTCCCTAAAGCTGAAAATATTTCCTATCTGGTCTTTTATGAAGAAAAAAAGTTTGCTGACCCCTGGTGTAGTGCAGGAAGAAAGAAATATTCACAGATAATTATTTTTAAAGTGTGAGAAGTGCAGTGGTCATGTTATGCATGAAACAATACTTACAGTTTGCTGAGAACTTGTTAGAGGCCACATTCTCTAAGTTCGTCAACATAAGTAAGTTAGTCGCTCAATCATGCCTGACTCTTTATGACCCCATGGACTGCAGCCCATGAAGCTCCTGTGTCCATGAGATTTTCCAGGCAAGGATACTGGAGTGGGTTGCCATTTCCTTCTCTAGGGGATCTTCCTGACCCAGGGATCTAACCTGGGCCTCCTGCACTGCAGACAAATTCTTTACTGGCTGAACTACAAGGGAAGCCCTCGTCAACATATGTTAGTCCATTTACTGTTGCAACAACCCTATGAAGATATACTATTATCGTTCACATCTACAGATGAGAAAAAAAATCAGGCACAAAGAGGTAATTCACTCACTTCAGGTCACAAGTTGGCTAGGAAGGAAAATGGCCTGGATATAACCCAGGGAGTCAGGCTTTAACCATCCATTCCCATGCCTGTGGGAATTATTGTGTGTTGTGGGGCACGGGAGCCCAGCCCAGTAAGGAGATTCTGAGTGGAGAAGGGAGTTTCCTGAGCTGGGTCTTGAAACTCCAGAGCAGAGTTTAGCCCAAACTGGGATATTGGAGTGAATATCCAGCAGTACGAACACAGACGTAGAATAAGGGCAGAGAACTACAAATGATTTAGCATTGCTGGGGTGGAAGCTGTGAGGCAGAAAGTGGGGAGAGCTGTGTGTGCCTCCCTGAGGGGCAGGGCTCACACCGATGGTGAAGAGTGTGAGCCCCTAAGGAGTGTGAGCTTGGACACAATGGCAAGGTCAGGGTCCTGCTTGACACTGACCACTCAAGGCCATGTAAGGGCAGATTTGCGCATCAGGAGATGGGAAAGACAAGACTTGTTAGGAGTTTGGTTTGAACCAGAACATTCGTTGGTAGGAATCTGAGGATAAAATCAATTAAATTTGGTAATTGCTAGAAATGGGAGCTGAGAAAGAGGGAGGAGCCTTGACTATCTCCCAGGTCTCCATCTTGGGCAACTCGAGCCTAAATCTCATCATCTGAGATGCGACAAGGGAGAGGGATTCCAGTCTAGGAGGCAGATGATGATCTCAGGTTTGGAAGTATTGAATAAAAGGAACTGGGAAGCATCTAGAGAGAGGTGGCATTAACTCGCTGGGTGAGATTTGGAGTCAGGCTGTTGGTTGGGGAACCAGACTTGGAGTAATAACACGGAGGTGGTAATTAAACCATGAGAGTTGGTGAGATCACCTGCAGAGGGATGCCATGTGAGAAGGACAATGGGAAGAACTAACATTTCACTGGCAGATGGAGGAAGGAGTCATGGAAAAGGCAGGAGAAGCAAGCAGAGAATTCAGGAAGAGAGGCACCCTTCTGGCTATTTTTATGGAGGAAGAATGGAACAAAAATATCAACTATAATTGGGCTTCCCTGGTGGCTCTCTGATGGATTCCATGGCAAGGAGTGAAAAATAGTCAGAGGTTTGGAAACATTATCAGAAGTTAACTGTGGTCAATGAGGGGTGGGGGAATGAATAGACACTGGATTGTGGGTTGAAGGATAAAAGGAATGAGCATTTGTATGGCATTAAAGCAGATGAACAAGTAAGAAGATTTTTACTTCTATTTGGGATGGAAGAGAACTTAGCAAGCTGGTTAGGCTTAGGGGAGGAGGCAAATGGAGAGGGAGCTGAAGATCAAAGAAGAGGTGGTCCGGGGGCTGGGCCTTGAGGAGGTGGGAATGGATTTTGGGTGGGTGCCCTTCAACAAGATACTTCAACCTCTGAAGTTGGGGGAAAGGGCAGGTGTGGTCAATGGGATGAGAAGGCACAGGGTCTCGGCTCTAAGGGTTCCCATTTGTGGATAGATCAGGTCACAAAGTGGGCTTCGCTGGTGGCTCAGTGGTAAAAAATCTGCCTGCAATGCAGGAGACACAGGTTCAATCCCTGGGTTGGGAAGATCCCCTGGAGGAAGGCACAGCAACTCACTCCTGTATTCTTGCCTGGAGAACCCCCACGGACAGAGGAGCCTGGTGGGCTACAGTCCATAGAGTTGCAAAGAGTCAGACACAACTGAGCAGGTAAACAAGTCACGCAGTAGGATTATGGTCAGCAGCATGTGAGCGAGGAGCTCAGGTGCCTAATGAGGGGATATGAAGAGCCTGGCGAAGGTCTGAAATCTCCACGAAACCAGCCAAAGCCAAGGACGAGGGAAGACTGATGAGTGCTAAGCCCTGGCTGAGGCAGCTAACTGTGAATTGGACGCGATGTTAGTCTGCACTGGTCTGTGGTGTGCCTTCGGCATCTCTCTACAGCCAGTAAATGCATAAACACATGCAGTTTCCTAGTCACTCTGCAGCCCTGTCTCTTTGCATGGGCCCCTCCCTGTTCACTTGGGTCTCGGACTTCTCGCACATCATCCTGCCCACTGCAGCCCACTCTCGAGTCACAACTCTGTGACCTGGGGCATTTTTTTTTTCTCTTCTCTGTGCAGAGCCCTGGAGAATCAAGGGTTTGAAATAACCGAGCGGGGTGAAATCGAAGTGAAAGGGAAAGGGAAGATGACCACCTACTTTCTGATCCGAAACCTGAAGGCCTCAGAGGATGAGATCATGGGGAAACCTCAGGCTCGGCTTGATTCCGAGGGTAAGCAAGAAAGAGAAGCCTCATCAATACTCCTATTGGATGTTTTTTGCACTAACAACTTCGGCTCTGTTTAGTGGGCTTCCCTGGTGGCTCAGTGGTAAAGAACTCACCTGCCGATGCAGGAGATGCAGGTTCGATCCCTGGGTCAGAAAGATCCCCTGAAGAAGGAAGTGGCAGCCCACTCCAGTGTTCTTGCCTGGTGAATCCCATGGACAGAGGAGCCTGGCAGGCTACGGTCTATGGGGTCGCAAAGAGTCACACGACTTAGCAACTGAAGAACAGTAACAAACGTATTTGAGGGCCAGCCTGGGTACCATCCTGCCCACCCCCAGGCTATGACCTTCTACTCGGTCACAGCCCCTGACGAGTCATGTGACCATTGCGCCCGAATCCTCTCTTGCTGATGCACCCAGCCTCAAGAGTCCTGCATGCATTCATTTTTAAGGCTCTTCCCTGTCTAAGAAAGGGGCTTTCCACCCTCAGCCTCTACTGCGGCTGGGGGAGGATTTCAGAGCCTCCCTCTGCTCCTCAGCCTCCAGGGAGGCTCCAGACAGGGTTCCCCTTCACACACTGGAAGGTTCCACCTTCCTCATTGTCTGCTGGCTTCCAAAACTAGGAAGAAAGATAAAATCTGTGACTCACTTGGTTCCAGGAATGGCAAGAGGGTGAGTTTAGGTTAAAACTAATCCAGTAGGCAATGCTTCCTGAACGTTTGAAGCAAACTCGTGAAGGAAATGCATTTATTCTGATTGGAACTAATCTTTAGTTGCTCCTGGGGCCTACAGAGAAAAATCTCTAAATCCACAGGTTCCCCATTTATGTAGCTCATTTATGCGGGAGGTCACTTGGGGATGCATGAATTACGGTTCCTATTTTTAAAAGTGGGGTTATACCAATGGAGAGATGGGAATTTGAGAACTGTTTCAATGGCTTTGGTGGGGCTGTCATTCTAATACCAGCTCACTTTAGTGTGCCTGGCAGCTGTGATTGATTTTGGCCACATTTTATTGCTGGAGACACTTGAGATAGAAAGATCTAAATAAAAAAGTAGAAAAAGTTTTGGTTAATAAAGACCAGGAGGTACCCTAATTAGAGTTTCTGAATTTCTAGGCTCTGAGTGCCTCACCTACCTAACAACATCTGTCCTTCTCACCAGCACGTCCTCCCCGAAGGATGGAGGGCTGTATGGGATAAACAGACTAGGTGTACCTGGCTCAAACCATGGACTTCTTCCCATTTTCTCCCTGTGGGGGTGCTTGAGCTGGAAATTTGAGAAACAGGATTCTAGTACCTGGTCTGGGCCAGTAGAATCCAACCCACTTTCAGTTCTGAGCTGGAAACAAAACAGGAATGAGTAAAGGGTCTCTTGGTCGCAGATCTCACAATGGACCCAGAAAAAGAGGAGGAAGAGAGGATGTGAAAAAGGGAGGGGACAGCCCCTCCCAGACCCCAAACAGCGTGTGGGTATAAAACAGGAAAAGGCACTCTTTGGGCATAGGTAGTCCCCAGACGTGGCTTATAATAGAGGAAAGTCACCCCTTCTTCTAGGTGAATGCCAGCCCCAGCAAAACCCCTGGTTAGGAATCTCTGTGCAGAGAAACACAACCCTGTGTGTGGAAACCAGAAGCAGGGGGATCTCTATCTCTTTTAATTTTCACGCTTCTCAGTATCTCCCTCACCTTTCCCCCCATCAGCCTAGGATTTCTGATGATGAGCCTTGGTTGTCAGGCTCTGGGGTGTCTGCCCCTCCTATCCCCACCAGAAACAGGAAGACGGGGATCCCTCAGTAAAGACCCCATGCTGACACTGCTCGGGGTCTGGGGGGACTCGAGAACGTGACCCCTGAACCTCCAGGGACAGTGGGAGTTTCCCTCTCATGGCCAGATAGGGTTGGACTGGAGGCGTCTCCAGTGTGCAGTGGGGGAGGGGTCTGGGCACCCTCCGTGTCCTGTGTGTGTGTTTAGGGGGTCCCCAGGGGCTCAAAGAAAGGCCCCACCTTGACCCGCACTCACAGCCTTTCCCCTCACGCCTTTTTTGCAGAAGCAAGTGATCAGGGAAGTCAGGACGGCAAGACTCTGGCTGTCATGAGGTATGCGGACAGCTGGCAGCTGCACAAGAGTGACACAGCCCGTGGTGAGTACCCCAGATGGCTGCAGAGACCCCCAGACTGCACTGGGCCAGAGGCCTGGCTCCCGGGGGAGGGGAAAGGGCCAGAGAGGGGCCCCTGGGCAGGATGCTTCTGATGGCTGTTCTCTGTGTTTTGAGCAAGTTTTTCTCTATGCTCCCCACGCTACCTGCCTCCCCATCCCAAGTGTCCCAAGTAGGGGCCCCCTCATTCTGGAAGGGCCCTCGCTGCTCAGAAAAGCTTATTAGTCCCCATGAACCCACAAAATGAGGTTTCTCCGGACATGGTGCCCTCCATACAAGTCACGTTATACCTCAGTCACATGGCTAATCCCCTAAGAGGTGGGAAGCTTGAATTTCAGAATGGTTATATGATTTATCGAAGGTCCCACAACCAGCGAGTGAGTGAAGCTGGACTCGCCCCTCAGCCTGTCTGTCTGGGGCAGACTACAGGCGCCATCCGGTGGGAACGCACGCAGTCGAGGCCCCCAGGCAACTGTGCTTGGACTTCTTGGCTTCAGGACGGCCATGTTTCTGTCAGATCCTCTGGGCCCCATGTGAATGGATTTCTGATTGTTGGGTGTGAATAGCGGAGGTGTGGACAAGGAACAGCCCCCACGCTGTGGGTGAATGGGAAACGGTGCTGTGTGAGCCAGAGGCTTGGAGAAATGAAGACCCAGCCCCGGGCTCCTCTGTGGGCGTCATCATGGTAAGGGCTCCTGTCAGGAGCCACCCATCTGTCAGGACTCCCTCTGAAGGTCAGGCTGTTGGACCTCGCTCCCTCAGAGACCCCTCTGTTCCCCAATCTCAGGACTCCAGTCGAGGCTCTCCTCACCGATCACATCTGCCGTCAGCCTGGGTATTAAATGTGGGAATGCTCTCTGGTGGCTCACATTTCCCTTGCTCTGGGCTCCGAGGCCTCACCTGTGAAAACCCTGGCTCCTGAAGACCCTCTCAGGGCCTGGTCAGCACCCGCCGGAGCTTCAGGGGTGAGGAGCTGCCCCCCCAGAGTCCTGAGGCCAGCTGAGAGGTGATGCCCGCCCACCCCCAGCCATCTCTACAGAGGCGGGCCTTGGTGACCTCCTGGGGTTGAGGGGTGGGGCAGTCAGTGCAGGAGACGCTTCAGCAGGACCCAGGCTGCACCCAGGACCTGATTTCCTCATTTGCACGTCAATGACACGCTTTTCTCTCCCTCCCCACTCAGTATTTGGGTGTTAGATGCGTCAGTGGAGAGACTCCCCAGAGCAATTAAACGGGAGTATTGAGCCGGAGAGAAAATCTTGTGTATTTGACTCGGAGATTTAAGCAACCACCTTTCAGTATTGACTGAAAAATTGGCCTTCCAGCTGCCCCTGCTGGCAGGCTCTTCTGGCTTCCCTTCAGACCCCTGTTAATGTGTTTTTTTCAAATTTCAGCTTGCTTCAACTTGTCTCCAAGCTGATTCTCCCGACGATTATTATAATGGGTTCCAGGCTGACCCATATACGGCGCTCAGGCAGGGAGCCCGGGCTCCCCCATAAATCATGGGCTGAGGGTGTCCACTCGCCAGGTTCAGGGCACATTAGGTCAGCTCTGAGGACTTCTTACACCAATTCCTAATTGTCCTGGAGACTTGAGTGCTGAAGGTCTCTCTCCTCACTGAGCTCTTAGCAGTCTGCTTGCTGGGGAGTCTGCCCTCACATTTAACATGCTCCTTCCTGACAGGAAGGACTTTCCACCATACACAAACCCTCCACCCTCCATGGGTAATTCTTGGATGGGTTTGTGGTCACTTGTCAGGGTCTTTGTCCCTGGCTTTACAGAGTCTTGAGAACACAAGGGTCCTTCCCAGACCTGTCCCAGTTGGAGCTGAGGTCCAACTGCTTTGGAACCAGGCTGACGGACCTGGGCCCTTATTCTCAGCTCCAAAGCTTTTCAGCAGCTTTTCTGAGGCCTTCATAAGCACGGCTGTCACCTTCTCCTGACCCCTTCTGCTGGGGGCTGATGAATAGGCATGGTCATTTTTAACCTCAGGCTTTCTAGAAGTTGAGCTGTTAACCCAGCGATGTTCTAAAGAAGGAAGATCCTGGGAGTAAATGAACTGGCTTTCCAGGTTAGGGCTAGCCTGTAAAGTTGCTGGTTGTCAGCTTTGGTGTCACAGATGGGGGTGCAGCGTCAGAGCTGGGGGTGTGGGGAGGCGTCAGAGTCACCTGTGGTTGACAATGTAGGTGGCAGGGCCTCATGCCGAGTGTCTCCACAGGTCCAGAGCAGGGTGTATCCCACCCTGGTTTCTCTGCCATCTCCCCAGGGCAGTCGGATGAGCTGCCAGGCTTCAGAACCACGGTCACAGTGGCGAGAGCATTAGCCCCTAATCAGAATTCCCAGGTCTGCTCCCAGGAACTAGCTGGGTGGCTCTCAGCCACCCTTTTTGCTTCATTTTTCTCATCTGGAGAGCAGGGGTGACAGAATGCCTGCTTTAGGAGGTTGAGGTCACTTTGAGGAACATGTGAGATGCTGTGTATCATCTGAAAGCTGTAAAGTGCTAAAAAATAAAAAGGTCAAGGATGCCAATTCTTCATCACTTAGGGACTCTATTGTTGAGAATCCTTCCACTTAACAAATAGTTGAGTGTTGGCACAAAACTGTAAGAGGTACTACAGGGGTTAAAAAAAGACTAGTCTGCCATACACAGGGAGCTTTAGATCAGCGGGTATAGCAGAGCCCCATGGAAGTCAGGACCACTGCCCAGCATGAGGTGTTACAGGGCCAACAGCAAGTACAGGAGAGGCTGAGGCACACTGAGGACCTGAGAGTCTCTTGGGGAGGTGCAGGCCTCCCTGGTGGTCAGATGGCAGACAATCTGCCTGCAATGCAAGAGACCCAGGTTCCATCCCTGGGGTAGAAAGATCCCCTGGAGAAGGGAATGGCAACCCACTCCAGTATTCTTGCCTGGAGAATTCCATGGACAGAGGAGCCCGGCGGGATACAGTCTATGGGGTTGCAGAGTCGGACACAACTGAGCGACTAACACAACAGCGACACCATAGGGAAGGTGCAGGTGACGGCAGGAAAGGGCCGAGCAAGGACGGGGCCTCTGTTCTGATCCCTGGAGAATGAAGGGGCTTCCGGAAGCATGGTCTCTTTTGCTCATGGACAGATGTAGGAAGCAAGTTGGTGGGCGATCCTAGAATGGCAACACCTGCCCTAAATGTGGAAGCTCCATCAAGCCCTTTTTATGAACGGGATAAAATTCCCTCACCAACGGTGTCTCCCTCCACAAATATTCCCAGAACCCGTGGCCGAACATTATGGTGTGGTCAGCTTGCCTTTTCCTCAGAGCAGGTCAGTCTCTTGGAACATTAACCCTGATGGAACCAAGGGGGAGGAGATGACATGCCCCCGACACGTGGAGACCCTGGAGAGTAAAAGCCGGGGCGGGAGGAACCGGTGGGACAGGAAGTCCAGCAAGCATCCCTGTGCTGGGAAGGACCAGGACAGGGTCCTGGGGAGACCTGATGGGGTCTGACTTCAGGCTCAAGCCAAACCCCCTCCCCTCAGTGGGGGAGAATCAGGATTGAAACCAAGAAGTGGTTTCCCATATCTGATTCTGTCTAGGAAGTTAGAAACAGATGCAGAAATGCAGACAAGGAATTGTTCTCATTGCAAATGTAAGAATCCCTTCTTGTGACCCCAAGATAATCATATCCTTTATAACTCGCAGAGCCCTGCCTGTAACAACCAGGCGATGACCCAAATCCCGTGTATACTCCCCAAGGCAGCGGCAGTCCCCCAAACTCCACCTCAATATCACTTCCCCACTGCCCTCCCCAGCCAAGTCCACGTCTGACAACACGGCTCATGTGATGGTTTTTTTCTGAACAGGAAGGTTTCTTCTGCTACTATTCTTTTCATTTAATTCATTCTTAATCTACATTGAAGTGGGTTTCTGTGCTGCCTTTAATTATTTATCGGGCCACGTTGGTTTGCTCAACTAAGGCTATTTGTTTATTCATTTACATTATGGAAGGAATATTTAATTATTATCTTTTATAACTAGAAAGTGTAGCTAAAACAAAAGAAGAAAACAAAAGCTTCTCTAATTCCATCACCCAGAGAGACTATTGTTAAAATTTTGGTGGCTATTTTCCCAGACTTGAGTGCATGAGGGTATGTGTATATGTGTGTACATATATACTTTTTCTTACAGTCCTGGGATTATTACACAGAGATTGTTTTGTAAATTGGCAGGCCATGAATTTCTTTCCTTTGAACACTTAAACATTTCAAAACATTTCAAATTTTGTGTGTATATATATATATATATATATATATATATATATATAAATAATGTGCTTGAAATGGTGCACTTATTTTCGCTCCCTGATGCTACACACCAAAAGCTACATTTACTTTATATCCAATGGAAACCCCAATTATCTTGTCCTTCTGCCGATCTGTACCACTTCTGTGGTGATCTTGATGTTCCATGAGTCCTGAAGTTGCCTCTGAGTTTTCCAAGGACTCACCTAGTTCATTTAGGTTTGGCATTTAGATTAGAAGATGTACATTGTAATTTTCAATTAGTCAGAACACGAAATTAATCAGGCTGCTGCATTTCCTAGCTGTGCACCATAATGAGCCTTCGACTGTAGCAATGTGAGGGTCCTACGAGGCAGTCCTTGAGGGCTATGAGCAGTGGTCTCATGGGAACAAAGGATGATGGGTGAGAATTTATCTCAAGTAAACAAGGAAATTCTTCCACCATCCGGACTGTGGAATTGGATTTGGGTAAAATGTCAAATACATATGTGTAGAGATTCCAAGAGAGTCTTGCCATTCTGTGCTGACCAATTCTCATTTGACATTGTCAGGCAGCATCATTCAAATTGGGCCTGTTTAGCTTTCAATAGGCAGTCTCAGCTCTTTCCCCAACACAGCCCTAGTTTGTCGTCTTGGTCTCACTAATGATCAAGGAGCTTTTCCTCAAGGAGAGAAAGGAAGAGGGGAAAACAGGTTTCATAGGCACAGGAAATGGCAGTAGAAATGGAAGAGGAGGCAGAGGACCACAGTTAAGACATAACCGAGAAAATGAGACACGTCCAAGTGTGATGAGAGAAAACTGTGCTGTGGATACAAGAAAAGGAAATCAGAAGGGAAAAGCTATGTTGTACTTTTTTTTTTTTTTTGACAAGAGAAATTAAGTGTTGCATAAAGGGGAGACTAAGAGGTCTGTAAATGTTATTTCCTAGTGTTGAGTTTACTTCCAAGATTATCTGTGAGAGGTTAAGTCATAAAATAGATTATTCATCTTGGTTACAAAAGAAGTCTTGGTGCCATCTCCATGCTGGAGCGCGTTAGACACAGAGCCTGACTGCTGATAGGGAGAGACAGTTTTTCTTTGCTGTATTCCCTCTTTAAAAAAAAAAAACAACACAAAACTCCAGCTCCTTCTTGTTCAGTTTTTATCAGGGTAACCGCTACTTTGGGTATAATTACAAAGACACAGAATACATTCTGTGATCACAGTACTGTTTTGTGGAGATTTACTCTCGCCGGTTCTCATAACATTTCCATGGGTTGAGTAGGAGACGATGTATGGTCTAGGATCCCGTTACAGGGAGGCCCAGGGAGAAACTAGATGGGGAGGGTTCAGCCTTTCCTGGTGCTGATGGGCAACCTGGAGGCTGTGCTACACTTACTAGAAAAAAAAAAACCAAAACACTACAATTTCTGTCTGTAATCAGTTCCTTTTTTCCTTTACTTGTGATGATGCCCAAACAAAACTGAATTCAGCTTTTTCAAACACACTGTCCTTAACATTTATCCTGAATGTTTCCCTTTTTGAAAAATTCAATTCCTTTTTAAATCATACTTGGGCTTCTATGTCAAAGAAAAACAATACTGCAATCAACTCTGTAATTCAAAGTGAAAGGGATAAAGGCTATGTGGAATAATAAAACTAGCAGAGAATTAGCAAAAACAAAGCAAAAATCCCACCCCATATTGGAATAATTTATTTCCAAAGACCATAAAATACTGGCTGAACAGGAGTCAGTCTTTTGTGTGTGTGTGTGGAGGGGGGCAGAGTGTGGAGTGGGCTGTACCACAATGCTCAAATGAACCTGTAGTTTATGACATCATCACTTAGCCAGCTCTGCTCTCAAGCCATACCTTATACAAATGGTGAGTTTGAGGGGTTTATGGACCTTATCAGGTTAGCACCAGCTTTTGCAGGAGTTAAATACTGCATATGAATCATCACTCAGAGTTGTCCCAGTGACATGGTTCTAGATCTGCCAATTTTTCACCTTATCCTGAGCCTGAGCGAGCCTGGGGACAGGTCCAGTCACCCACATTTTTCCACGTGTGTGTCATCACTTACGTTCATTAATGACCGGTCCATTAGCAAATGGAACTTGCCGTCTGATGAAAATTGCCCATAGTTTTTAGAATCTAAAAACAGAGGTAATAACGGATCCAGATTGGGGAGGAAGGGAGACACTGACAGCCCCCAGTGGTGAAGGAAGTCATTCATTCACCTGAGGATAAAAGGCTGGAGACAGAAGCCTCGCCTCCATTTCCTGATTTCTAGACTTATTAGAGCTTCAAATTAAATACAGGAGCCCCTCTGAACTCGAATGTCTCTGGAACAATGACGAGTGTGAAAAAAGAGAGAGAGAGAAAGAAATGGAAATGATGAACGACTTTAAAATCTTCAATGTGGACGTTTCCCCAAATGAAATTGCAGGGCAAGCAGGAGATGCATCTCCACCTAGCCTCCTGGTCTCCATTCCTTCTGAGTCCCGCTCCCTCCCACTCCTTGCTGAGGCTCATAGTCCCAGGTTCTTTCCCAGTACCTCCTCCATGGGCTCCTTCCCACACTTCAAAATAAGAATTGGCATCTGAGTTTGTGCTGTGTGTGGGGCATGGTGTATTCACTTTATAGAAGGCATCTGATTGAATTACCACAACAACTCTGGGAGGAGGGTATAACTGCTGTTGTTCAGTTGCACACTTGTGTTTGACTCTTTGTGACCCCATGGACTGCAGCACACCAGGCTTCCCTGTCCTTCAGTGTCTCCCATAGTTTGCTCAAACTCATGTCCATCGAGTTGGTGATGCCATCCAACCATCACATCCTCTCTCGTCCCCTTCTCTTCCTGCCCTCAATCTTTCCCAGCATCAGGGTCTTTTCCAATGAGTCAGCTCTTTGCATCAGGCGGCCAAAGTATTGGAGCTTCAGCATTTCCCTACTTTTCAGATGAGGACAAACGAGGCCCGGAGAGGGTACTGATGGGCAGTGGCAGCCGTGGCTCTGAACCCTGTGAGTGGTGATGCTCAGGCTTCATGTAGACAGTCATGAGGCAGCAGGTCTGGAGGCTTGGGGCTCTTAGGAGAGCTGTGCACGAGTCAGGATTTGATAAGTGGCCAAAAAAGTGATACAGTGTTAGAGCAATAATTGAGCAACAAGGCTGAGGTCTGAATGGACGTTTCTGGCCTCACTGGGAAGATGTTCTTGGCCTCAGGAGGTGGTATGGTAACCCCACGGTGCCCACACTATACCCCAGGGCTGGGCGCAGACAGAACCCCCCTGCCCGGGGATCGGTCTGGGGCCAACTGTTCAGCTCACCGCTCTGTCTCGTTTCAGCTTCGGACTGGTCGACACCCAAAGGGAGTCCAGTGGAGGGACGGGAACCCGGGGAGGCAGCAGCCAGACCGCAGCCTTCAGCTCAGACAGAGACACGCGGCCTTCCCAGTGGGCCGCTGCCGTCTGGCCTCTGCACTTTGTTGTAACAGCGAAACATGAACCCCTCGGCTTCACTTTTCCCCCTGCTCGGTTTAATGGCGACAAAGAAAAGGAACTTCATTTCTCAGCCCAAGACTTCTTAAGCTGCGTCTCTTTCTCATTGTCCCTCGGAGAATAAAGGTCTAGAAATGAAACATGATCCCGACAAGTTTGGAAAAATGTGCTTTCACAGTCTCGGTTCAAAGCCAGCCCCGACACTTGGAGACTTCAGGCCGTGTTTGTTCTCTCGGAGGAGAACGAACGGCTCTCATCACGGTGGTTCCACCGAGTCCTGGCCTCAGAGCCAACTTGAGAGGACGCCCTGGCCTTGGAGCCGGTCGTGGGCATGGTCTTGTTCTAAGTGATGGCGGGAGTGGGGAGGATGGGGAAGGAGCCCCGGCCCCTGCCATTGATAAATCACCCCACGACACAGCCGGGATGTGAAAGGCACTCAGCCAGGGGTTGTGAAAGGAAATCACTTTCATTCCCAGCCCTGGGAATTACATGAAGCCACAGAATAAAAGCTGCCTTCCCCAGAGGTTTTCTGAACGTAAAAGGGAGGAGAAAATGTGAAAATCACCGGAAGGGCAGAGTCAGGAAAGATGGGGAAATAAGGCAGAGTGCGGCCGGCCCACCAGGTCCCTTGTCCCTCTTCAGACTCAAGTTTCCTCTCCTGCTTTAGCTGCAGCGTGGGGCCCCCTGGGTGGTGGTGAGTGCTGGACACGCTCTCAGAGGCCTGGGGTGCGGGAGGCTGAGAAGTGGTCTAGGGGCCTCTGCATCTGCACTTGGTTTTGGTGAAAAGACAAGTATTTTTTAACCCACATGAAGGGCACCCGGAATTTTGCGATTCATTCTTGCCAGAACCTTACTTGTCCCCAGAGGCGTTAACTGTCTTCCGGGAGGGCAGACTTGACTTCTGTGGCCGCCAATCCCGGGAGCAGGAGGGGAAGAGAAGGTGACAAGAGCTGAATTCCTTGCTCTGCTGTCCTTCTAGATGACAGCGGTGTCTTGTTTCTAGAAATAGGGGGTGCGGCCTGTAGTTCACAGCGAGTTAGGATTAGACTGAATGCAGCTTTGAGAGATATGGGTTCTTGTCCAGACTCTGCTGCTGGATGTCTTGGTACCTCAATTTCACTACCTGTAAAATGGGGTTAGTGGCAGCTGCTCCACCAAGCTCACAGTGAACTGCAAAAGCACAAAGCTGCCCTCGATATTCACAACAGTAGTAACTACTAACATGTATAGATCTTCGACCAAATGCTAGGCACTGGCCTTGCACGTATGTGACTCATTACTTCTGCTCTTGGCAACAACCCCATAATAAGCCAGGGTTTCCAGTCCCTGATTGACAGATGAGGACGTCAACTCTGGGAGACTCGGTAGCCCACAGTGCTGGCACTGGCTGACAGCTTAAGTGGAACACATCCCAGTGTTACTATAAGGTCAAAAAGGCAGAATAGCCGGGATGTGGACCCTGGAGCCAGGTAGAGCCCAGTTTGAATCCTTGCTCTACCATTTGGCAGCTGCGTGTGTTGGGGGAAAGTTGCTTAACATCTCTGTGCCTTAAGTTTCCATCTGTAATATGGGAGTAATCAGAGGACCTGCATTGTAGGGGTGTCATGAGGATTAATGACATATCCACAAAGCACTTCAAGTTACTGACATTTAGTTATCCCTCTGTAAATGTTATTTTTTAAATGTTCCTCCTGTTGAGTGGTCGTCTTGCTCAAGTGGGGCCAAGGAGAGCTGATCCACCTTGTGATTCCTGTGGCTTTCCCTGTGGGCTTTCTTTTCAAAACCCTTCAGCCCAGTTGTGAGGGAGAGAAGCCCGCCTAGAACTAGGAACATGGTTAGGTGGTAGCACTGCCCGAGAGATGAAGGGCAAAACGGTTGCTTGGTTGAGTAGTGGTTTTTTGTTTTGTTTTTGGAAGGAGAAAAGCTGGAGCCTGCGGCCCTGGCTCCCAGCTGGCAGCTCGCTTTGCCTCCTTGGCCCAGACAGACTATGCCAGTTTAACGCTTAGCTCCACCGAAGGCTGCCAGAAATGGTGAAGCAGGTGTCCCGGGCCTGGCTGAAAACGGGGCGGATTTTGTTCCATGTTTATTATGATCAAGGTAATCTTCTCCAGCTGTAACCGAATGACTACAGCCTGCATTTGGCCTCTCCTGGAGCCCACTATTTATTCTTCGGAGTGAACACTGGTGGAGACAAACTTCAGGTGCCCAGGAAACCTTGCCAGGCTGACTGCGAGCCCCTGCCACTCCCAGGGGAGCATTCTTTCTGGGTTGGAGCCCTTGGTGCCAGGCTGGGGGTGTGTGCACACTTGCTCAGAGGGCACATTAGATGAGCTGGCGGGACACCTGCATGCGCTGGCTCCTACCAGGGCTGTGTGTGGGCACCAACATCTGATGGCCCGCCTCGTGGCCGGCGGTCCGAGGTCTGGTTGGCACTGCAGGTAACAGACTTCTGTAAGCAGTGAATGCCCCACTCAGCCGGGGAGGTGGAGTGCCTCTGGAGGTGCCCCTTCCCACACCCACAACCTGTGAGAGGTTCCTTCTCCCCAGTAACCCTGTCTGCTTTTCCAGCCCCTTTCCCAGGATGCCATGGACCAGAATCCCAGATCTCTGATCCAGCTCTCCTCGACCTTGTCCAGCAGGTCAAGGACTATTACAAAGTCTGGCCTCCAGCCCTCAGAGAGAGCTGGATATGAGGGCATGGCAACCCACTCCGGTCTTCAGGCCATGGACAGAGGAGCCTGGCTCCTGGGCTACAGTCCAGAGAGTTGCAAAGAGTCAGATATGACTGAAGTGACTTTGCAAAAATTTGAAAACACCATCCACTGTCCTTCCCAAGGGAGCACACAGCTTAATCCCACCGCTTTTAAACCCTCCTCCAGCCTCTTACACACCACGCCCCTGCGGACAAGTTGGTGGACGTGTGCAGAGGGGCTAACAACGTGCCAGGGGTCTCTCCCGCCTCCCATGCCTCAGCGTAGCTGTCCCTTCCGTGGACATCTGAGCCTGCCTTTCCGAAGCCCCGGGCTGGCCAGGGAGCTTGCACCTCACCCTCCTCTGGGCTCTGACCAGCTTATTCTTCAGTGCAACCCAACCACCACCACCACCACACCCCCTGCCCTCTCTTCTTTTTTCATCCCTTCTTCTTTTCCAACTTTCCTTCAGCTTGAGTGTGAGAGAAAGAAGGCGAATCATGTGCCTGGCTGAGGCGTGAGATCATTTTTCTCTCCTCTTAGCACGCTCGCTGTCTGCTGGTCGGGGTTACTGGAAGAAGGCGGGAAAGATCCGTTTCCACAGAGAGCCATCTGGCTCCACCAGACTCACGCTGATGCTAATCTGCTGGTTTCTTTTTCTTTAGTCTTTTCTTTTTTTTGTTGTTGTTCCCAAGGCACACTTCATCTGCAGCTGTAAACTCAGACCTGGTCCATCTGAAGGCGAGCATTCATCTGGTGCCCATTTGTTATGGCATCAGGCCCCCACCCTCACCCCCGCACCCCTGTCCCCTTGTAGGTGTCAGGACATCATTGTGATCATTGGTGGGTCTATGCGGTAGTAACGTCAGGGCTGTACTTTCAAATGGAAATCAGGCAATTACGCTGCACACACAGAAATCTGACAGATGCAGGGGTTTTACACCACTGGCTGTGTCATGGGGACAAAGGCAGCCTGCGCTCCCAGGGGATGGTTAAATAAACAGAATATGTTTCAAGAGCGCAGCGAAATCCAGGAATAATTAACTGTGTGATGAGAGTTCATGGATCCCGTGGCGGTTTAACTTCAAAATGTGATAATGATATGTCAACGAACCACTTAACTCATCCTTGTAAAGGCGCCATCAGCCCACCCGTCACATGTGCAATTGAAACAGAGGAGCTGCTCTGCACATCTGTTTTCCAGCTTCCAAGTGCAAAGCCTTGCAGTATTTTCTCTTGTTTGGCTTCCCATGTACAGAGGGCTGTAGCAGGCTTAAGGAGAAGAGGGGCTGGTTGTGGCCTGGTGTCTACCTGATAGAGCAGCTTCCGGTCAATGGCAGCGTTAAACACAGGCTCTTCTGCAGGAAGCTATGGTGGTAATATCATCATGGTGGCTACTGGGCCAGTAATTGTTACTTGCTGGGCACCAGTACGATCCTGTGTGTGTGATGTAGGTCCATGATTACCCACATTTTACATATGGGGAAACGGACACAGACTTAAGAACTGGGCTTCAGGTCTGGCCCTGCCCGACTCTGGTCTTAGCTCTTGGCCAGTGGTTTGTACCTTCCTAACACATCAGACACACAATAGCTCGTGCACCCTTAGAAAGGACCTAAGTCACATGCATAGAGTTGGAATGACTCACTCCAGTATTCTTTCTTGGAGAATCCTAGGGACAGAGGAGCCTGGCGGACTATAGTCCATGGGGTTGCAAAGAGTCGGACACGACAGAGTGACTAACACACACACATACACACACAGGAGAGACCAAAAAAAAAAAAATTGAAGTTGAATTTTCCCCCTAAAATATCCAGCTGTTTAAACAAATGGTTAGTTTGGAGCCTGAAACATGCAGTAAGATTTACTGCTCAATGTGTCCCAGACTGGATTGGAATGAACCATATTACCAAAAAGTCAGGTGTCTCCAAATCCTGGCCACTCTGCAGTGTCCTGGAGGAAAAAACCCAGAGCAGGCTTTGGTCTGAGGCTCTGGACTTCACAGCCTGTGAGTTCCCCCACTACGTCATGGCCTTGGACTAGGCTAGGCTGATGCCAACTGGAACTGAGAAAAAGGAAGGACATTTTATCTTCCATAAAAGGCATTTTGTAAACTAAGCATAGGGTAAAATAAATAAAATAGGTTTATGTGGGAATCTCTAATGCTTTCTCAGATCAACAAATGCCAATGAGGTCCCATGATAGAAAGAACATAGCAATCAAACAAAGCAGGGCGTGTCCAGAAACCTCCACTAGTTTGCCAGCGACTAATAAACACCAGTCCAATCGTGGCTTGTTTTATCTTATTCAAGGGTAGAAAAACTTTTAAGGAGATCCGAAATCATTTGGAGCATTAGCTTTGTCAGGAAAAAATTCCCACTTACAGAAAAGCTAGTTTGACTTTCTTCATCTCTATTGAACACATTTGTTTGGAAATACTCTTATAAACTTGCATTGCAGGAATGAAAAACATCATTAAAGTATCTTCTTCAATAAAGGCCTGAATTTAAAAGGGTTGAAAACATGACTGACAAGCGAAAAGGAGACCAAAGTCACAAATCAAGAAATGGACCTCTCAGGAGCTCAACAAAGCAAGGAGAGTATCATTTCATTGGTGGAACCGGCCAGACTGAACCACCCCCATCACAGGAAGGCCTGATGAGCACTAACAAACTAAAAGGAAAAAAATCAGAGCAAAGAAAATGGGAAAACCAAAAAATCAGGAACTTAACAAAATTTTTAAATCAAGAAGTAAATCAAGAGATTGCCTCAAAATATATTGTCATAACTAATGTGATTCAACTGCTTAACGTCTGTGATTAATTATTAGTATATCTTTCCACAAAGAAAATTGTCATTATAAGTTCTTCACACATCAAGAAGTGTTTTTTAAATTAAGCATTTGACCAAAAGAACCATCAGTTTACAGAGAAGGCTCAAATACTTTCTCAGGTTCAACAAGTGCCATTTTGAAAGGTCAAGATGCCCAAATTTCCAGGGATAATTAATTGAACCTGGATAGTCTATGAATTTGCCTGTGATTAATGAGCATCAGAAATTTACACACACACATAAAATCATTAGTCAGTTTAGCTTCCCAAATATCAAAACACATTTAGAAAACCATTCAAAATTTGTGGCCATCAACTTATGACAGAAAACAATTTAAAACCCTCTGATTAAAAAGGAATTGGCTTTACCTTTCCTCTTTAACACATTTGAAAATATTATAATCTTGTGATTGTGACTGGCAAAATCAGAATTGGTTTTGACCCAGCTCTTCCAAAAAATGTGTGTGTATTTATATATTAACCAAACTCTCAGGTAACGTATGTACTGTGACTCTATATGTATGTGCATACTCTATTATAGCATCTTTTCAGCTGCGCTGGGTCTTAAGTGCAGCATGTAGGATCTAGTTCCCTGACCAGCAATTGAACCCAGGCTCCCTGCTTTGGGAGTTTGGAGTCTTAGCCACCAGACCACCAGGAAGTCCCCACCTTAGCATCTTGAGAGAAGTAAAGCAAATTGCTGGCCAATGAAAGTACCGATAAATCAGTATGTGCCTGCAACCGTTAAAGCTTTCCATTAGCCATCCTAATAAAATCATATCAAACTTCTCCACATGTGATCATGGGCAATGTGAACTTTGAAAAACCATGCCCTTTATTGAAAGAAATAAAATGAGATGGGGCAGACCACATAAAAACCACATGTGGGATTTTTCAGATTTCAGTCTTCACACCCTGGAGAAAATCTATTTAGACCGAGCCACAGTTACTCATGGAAGTGTCACAGTTCTCAGATGGACCAGAGTGGAAAAATGGTCGGAAGCCTCTGATTTAGATCAAATGTTAATCGTGGTCATCGTTAGGAACAAGAATTACGGATGACTATTTTTCTCCTTTATGTGTTTGAGTTTTCCAAATATAATGTAATGGGCTTTCAGTGAGATATCGAAGTGAGGGGGAATGGAGCCAGGCCAGCAGATTCGGATTCTGGTTCTGCTGCTCACTGTCACCTCCCACCTCTGGACGCTCAGTTTTCTCTCTGAGGAATGGCAACCATCACACTGACTACATCAAAAAGTTATGGTTACTAGCAAGATAATGCTAGCAAAGCACGCAGTGCCATGCACATTAACTATGCCATAAAGTTAACTTGTTCAAAAAAATCGTCGTCCAGCCCCTGTCTGTATGGTTTCTTACAAAAACAGGAAAAAAGTGGCAATCTTGTCTCACTGATGAAGACTGTGTTATTTCCATGTGCCACACTGCCTGATTTCCAGGTATAAGTGAGCGCTCCCTCCAGTTCCTTCTCCGATAGGCTTCCCTGTGTTTTTAATTCGTAACACTCAATGCAACCTGAAACTCATTTCTTTATATACTGGAATCAGCCATCATGTTGATGTTAAGCTACCAATTGTTTTTAACAAGTGGCTTGTGAAACTGTGAATATTTAACGAATGGCCTTCATGAGCCAGCACTCCGCTGGCTATCTTCCACTGTGACAATTTTAACATTTTAAATTGCACTTTAAAGGGTAGTTTGGGGTTGACAATGAAAGACAATGGCCATAACCTCAGGCCAGTGCAAGTATGACAGTTTGTAGGCAATATTACCAGCTGTAACTAGCCATAACTGATGCACCATTTTCTGAGTTGATTTTAATTATTGTGCAGGTAACCAAAAGAGAAGATTCCTTGAAAATGTCTAGGATTATAAAACAAGTAAGACCCGATGTTACTTTCCCATGTAGCTCCATCGCTCTAAGGAGAAAGGTTGAGCAGCTTTGGATTTAAGATCCAAGTATTTTATCTGTCAATTCACTTCAAAAGTCAAAATAATATAGAGGGCATATATTACGAGGTCTCTCTTCCATCTCCACACCTGTGCATCCATTGTTCTCATTATTTTATTGCTTTGTGTCTATTTTAAGAAAACAGAAGTAAACACAGAGGCATTTGTATTCCCCACCACTTCCTGTGTTACTAAAAAGATACTATTTACACTGTTCTCCACTTGGCTTTTTTCACTCAACAACAAAACCCAGAGTTTTTCCATGTTGGTATATAGAGGATTTATAACTGCATATGCTTTCCTAGATGGCTCAGTGAGTAAAGAATCTATTTGCAATACAGGAGATCCAGAAGATGCGGGTTTGATCCCTGGGTCTGGAAGATCCCCTGGAGGAGGGCATGGCTACCCACTCCAGTATTCTTGCCTGCAGAATTCCATGGACAGAGGAGCCCGGGGGCTACAGTTCTGCGGTCACAAAGAGTCTGACTCGACTGAAGTGACTTAGCAGGCATGCATGATTTCATCATGTGGCACGTTAAAGATGGCCCCCAATTCTTTGTCTCATTGAGAGGTGAATTCTTGAATATGTGGTGGCCTTAGTGATTTCTTTGGCCAACAGAATACAGTGCAAGTGAGGCTGTTTGTAGGTCAGGAGTGAAGAAGCTGTCTGTTCTTGCCTCCCATCACTTGAGTCAGGAGTCCCCGGGGAGAAGTCTGATGCCCCTGAAACCTGCATGCTGTGAGGCAACCCAAGCTAGCCATGTGGAGGGACCTTGAACAGAGATGGTCGGCTGGTCCCCAGCTATTTCAGCCATGCCGGCTCACACCCCAGACAGGGCAGGGAAAACTGGAGAGCTCATGAGTCCAGCTCAACTACCAGCTGTTCTCCATGTGAATTCCTAAGTGAGAATTCCCAGCTGAGCCCCATCAATCCATGGACCCCTGAAAGAAGACATGGTTGTTCTAACGTCTATATTTTGAGGTCCTTTGTCACATAGCAGTTGATAAACTGAATACAATATGCAGGTACATGTGATTTATTTAATTAAGCCCTCATAGATGAACATTCAGGTTGTTGCCAGTTTTTTATTTCAACCAAAGATGTAATGGTTAATCTTGTTGCCTGTATATCTTTTTATGCTGTTGCAAGTATATAATTTCCCAGAACTGAAACTGAGTCAAAAAATGCATTTGGAATCGGCTTTATTTCTGTTCATTTAGTGTCCATTTCCTTGCCCGTTTTTCTATTGGCTTGTTCTTTTATGTCTCAGTTTCTAGAAAATCACTTCTGTGTGATATGAGGCATGTATTTTTTTCCCACTTGTCTTTGAACTTTGCTTATATTGATTTTTGCGATAAATAATTTTGTCTTCCAAATTTCTGTTACTGTTAGTATTTGATCCATTTGGAATTTGTTCTTATGCATACATGTAGTTTACTAGTTACAAAATTATCTTGGTAGTATTATACACAGGGACATTTAATTTAGGGAGATTTGACATCTTTATGAAATTCACTCCTTTTATTCAAGAATATGGTGTACCTCTGCATTTTTTAAGTCTGCTTTTGTATCTTTCAGGATCAATTTAAAAAGCTTTTTTCATATAGATCTGGAACGTTTTGGCAACCCATGCCAGTACTCTTGCCTGGAAAATTCCATGAACAGAGGAGACTGGTGGGCTACAGTCCACGGGGTCGCAGAGTTGGACACGACTGAGCACACATACTGGAACATTTCTTCGGTTTATTCTCAGTTACTTTAACTTTTTTTGGTCCTTACTGTAAGTATAAAAAAGACTTTTTTTGGGTTACATCTTCTAACAAGTTGTTTAAATGCATAAAAGCTTTTGAAAATTGTATATTGATTTTCTATTAAGCCACCTTACTGAAATCTTTTTATAATTTTCTTCAGATGATCCCTTTGGGTTATCCAAGTATAAAAATTATGATTACTTTTCAATTTTTATATGCCTAATTTCTCTTTGCTAACTGTTTATAACATTTAAATCTTATTCCTGACTTTAATAGGAATGCTATTGGTATTTGTCCTTTAAACACGCTGACTCCCAATTTGGTTTGTGTTAGGGAAGAACACATCTGTTCCTAATTGCTGGATTTACATCAATAATGGACACTGAATTTTACTTTTAAGCATCTAAAGAGATTAGTACATATTTTTCTTTGATCATTAATATGGTGCATTCATATAACTAGACTTCCTAATACTGAACTGAAACAGAGCAGGGCCCTCTGGTCCTTCCCCCACCTTCGCTATGTCCTTAGCCTGCCTTTTGTCTATGGGAAAAATTTAGCCAAAGAATTAAGTTTAATCAGAGAAGTAAGAAAATGCAGAAATAAAGAGAAGTGGTCAAACAGGACAAGAGAGTAATAGTTTAGTCAGTAAGCGAAGTCAAGGACCTTCCTTCTCAAGGGCTAGAGAGAGTATTCTGAGCCCCTGTGAGCGGTCTCGTGGAGACTGAAACCCCTACCAGATGGAAGAAGTTAACGACAAGGATGGCCAGGCTGGAGCCAAGACATAAGCTGTCACAATTCTAAGAATTAGCCTCAAGGAAATGGGAACGAACCAACCCTGCAACTGAAGACTAACTGTACTTAAAACAATCAAGGTGACACTGGTCAGACCACTGATGACTGTCAGAGCTGACTGCTGCTTCTGCATGGAGCCCCCTCCCTTTGTTCTGTCTATATCGGGGGCGGGGAGTCGGCCTTTGGCCAGGAGTTCCCCACCCCACCCCCTCAGCCCAACTGGTCACCAGCCTCCAAAATAAAGCAAACTTTCCTTTCCACCAACCTTGCCTCTTTTTTAGCTTTTGAGTGGCGAGCAGCCCAACCCCACTTTTGGTAACAGAACTGCCTTTGCACTGAAAAAAACCCCACTTTGTCACACTGCGTTATCTTTTGAGTTGCTGGAGTCTATTTGGTAATTTTTTTTTTTTTTTTATCATTTAGCAGGCAGGGCACCCAAGGCATGTGGGATCCTAGTTCCCCAACCAGGGACTGAACTTAGGCCCCTGCATTGGGAGCATGGAATCTTAACCACTGGACCGCCAGGGAAGTCTCACATTTGGTAATATTTTGATCATATTTTTGCATCAGTTTAAGTTTTTGTTTTCCAGTTGTACACGTTACCAGGTTTTTATATAACTATTATGCCCAGCCTTTGTGTCCTATTTAATAAATCTTTTCTATATTCATATCCATTTCATTTTTCTTGGTTTTTCTCATTTTGATTCTCTAAGTTCCTTACTTAAAATTTTCGTCTCTTTTTCCTTCCAATTCACCCGTTTCTTTCTTTTCTCCCCATCTCTACCCTGGACCCTGCCAGTTCACACACTGTCTCATCTTGTTATCACTGCCAGTAGATTTGTGTCTCTGTTTTGTGCCCAGCTTTTGTAGTGGTAACTGCTTCATTAAATATTTAAATTTGTAGTAAAATTTATAGTAAAATATTTTACGGTTTTTTCATCAGCTCTCTGGCAATACTTTATCTGCCATTTACTTTTCCTGATCTTTTCTGGTTTTATATCTTTGAAATAAGCTGGGTTTGTTCTTTTTGATGTCTCACCTTTGAGGCAGGCGAGTTTTTCTTGGACCAGTAATTTGCAGACCACGTCCTAGCCTAGTAGAGATTGTCGTTATGAACCAAGGCCTTATGCTGGCTATAGATACTAATATCTTGTCCCCAGCCAGTGAAGATAAGCAGCTATGGGGTTTTTCAAAAAGCATCTTTTTCGGTTTATTTATTTTAAAAAAGTATTTCAAATTGGAGGATAATTGCTTTGCAATGTTATGTTGGTTTAGTCTACAACAAAGTGAACCAGCTGTAAGTTTACATACATTCCCTCCCTCTTGAACCTCCCACCCACACCCGCCGTCCCTTCCAATGCCCCTTACACCTCAATTTTCCTCCACCTGCCTTCCCCCACCCCCTTGGTCAGAGCACCAGGCTGAACTCCCTGTTCCATACCGCGGTTTCTCACTAGCTCCTTCACACATGGCAGTGCATATACGGCAATGCCACTGCTTGTCCCACTCTCGCCTTCCCCTGCTGTGGCCGCAAGTCTGATCCCTATGTCAAAAAGCATCCATCTTTTCCCCTGCTGCTTGTAAGTAGGGCGTTCCCTGCAAATGTGTGATTTTTAAAACCCCATCACCTCTACTTTACACAACTAAACTGAGTCCAGGAGAGTTTTTGCTGCCCTGCTTGTACGTTGTCCCTCTGCTGTAAACAGGAGGCTTAGATTCTGTTCCCCACCTCTTTTACAAAGGCGTTTTGCTGACTTCTCCTGATACCTGCAGTCAGGCACTCACCTCTCCTCTCCCTCCTAACTGCTTCACGTTTTTTCTAGCCCATCCACCTGCTTTGTTGTTCTTAACTCCCTCCTACTTTTTCCCGAAAATGGAAACTTAATCTTCATTTCTTGTTTTCCTTTTGCTTTTTACAACTTCAAAGAAGAAAGACAGCTCCCCTCCTTCATCTTAAACCAGAAAACTACATAGATCTTAATCTTGCAAACTCTGGCATGAAAAGCCTAAAGGCTTGAAGCAGCTAATTCTCAACATGTTTTAAAGAAAAAGAAAAGGATAGAGGATTCATTTGTCCAGAGTATGTAGACATCTTGAAGCCTCAGGTAGATTTGTTGCTGAGCCAGGTTCATTTCCCTGTCGCCCAGCAAACCAAAACGCCAAGATGCCGAGGCCTGCAGCAGAGAGGCCGGAGAAGGCAATGGCACCCCACTCCAGTACTTTTGCCTGGAAAATCCCATGGATGGAGGAGCCTGGTAGGCTGCAGTCTATGGGGTCGCTAAGGGTCAGACACGATTGAAGCGACTTAGCAGCAGCAGAGAGGCAGCTGAGCAAAGAGGTCTCCAATTTGACTGTCAAGGCTCGGGGCGCAGAGACTTACGGGATAAAGAATAAAGCTGGGCGGTCTGGGGGCGTGGGGAGCTCGCGACAAGGTGATTGGTAAAAGGGGGGTAACCGCAACTAAACTACACATTCCACAAGTTCAAAACGTAGGCACTTGGACGGATCTGAGCCTGGGGTTCTTAGCCCTCTGACGTCAAAAGGTCACCTAGAGGACACTCGCATATGCCCAGTTGGAGAGTTGGTGGTCCGAGCCAGTCTTAACTGGCTTGGCTCCAGCTAGACACAGGTGAAGACGAGTTTCTGGAAGACAACTCTTGGGCAAACCTTGTTTAGGCTCCACACTTCTTGGAGGACATGCAAGTTTTGTAGCAACAATTAAAACCACCTTGATGTGTGAAGACGGGTTACAGGTGAAATGGATTAACTGATGATTACACGGTTTCAGGGTTAAAATATTCAGGGTATTTTCTTAACTTATCCTTTGGACCTCATTTTTCCAGTGAGGGGAAGGGCTCTCTAAAAACTTCAGACAGGATGGACAACCCAAGGTTTAACAACAAGACATGACTCTTGAGCTGTGGAGTCTAGGCTCCAGGCTACTTGGATGTGGGAGCAGCTTGGGGCTCTGAAGTGGAAAGCAGAGAACTTAACTTGTGGAGAGAAGTTACTAGGACCTGGCTCTGGGCTAGGAGCTTTACATATGTTCCTGGGAGCACATATTATTTTCATCTCCATTTTAGAGGCATGATAACAGGGGCTCAGGGGTTAGAGAACTTATTCACAATGGTAGAACCAGGATTGAAATCCTGGCTTTCCTGGTTTGGGGGCCAAATGTTCTTCCCAGAGCAACTCTCACAGGTGTGTAAACCTGCCCTGTAAAGACATGCATGGGCTGAGGGAACATTCCCAGGCTCCAGGACCCTTGCTTTCTGCCTTCCTTCCTATCTCCATGGCAGTTATTTAAAAACCAGGCCTTTTCATACTTTTAATATGTATTGACTTAGCTTCTAATCCCAAATGCAACCAAAATAACAAGATCCCCTCTGCTCTTGGTTCCTTGATGAGTAGATCCCGACTGTGTTAAGGTGAATGGGTTCTGCTTATTCAGGCCGGTGCTCTGGAAACAAGAGGGTAATTGAGTGAAGTCAGGCAGAGAAGGAGAAATATCGTATGACATCCCTTATATGTGGACTCTAAAAAGAAACGGTAGAAATGAACTAATTTACAAAATGGATACAGACTCGTAGGCTTAGAGAACCAACTTATGGTTGACAGAGGGGAAGGATGGAGGGAAAGTTAGGGAGTTTGGATGGACATGTACACACTGCTGTATTTAATTATGGATGACCAACAAGGGCTTACTGTACAGCACAGGGAACTCTGCTCAATGTTATGTGGCAGCCTGGATGGAGGGGAGTCTGGGGGAGAATGGATACCTGTACATGTATGGCTGAGTCCCTTCACTGTCCACCTGAAACTATCACAGCATTGTTAATTGGCTATATCCCAATACCAAATAAAAAGTTAAAAAAATAAACAACAAGGTGTTCATTTACAAACACTTTACCAAATTATTTAGCCAAATCATCTGTTTAAAAAATAGACCAAACAGATACCTTTGAAGACACAAGGTATATTTTACCCAGATCATTTCTTAAAAAAGAAGACACAAACCCACTGGTGCTTTTGAACATGTTAAAAGAAATAAGACACTGCATTTTGACCACTTTTCATTTGTTCACTGATAAAATCAATGCAAATTAAGTTTGATATTTTTTTAAAAAGTAAAAAATTCATTTCCTAGAAACACATTTACTTAGAAATTCATTTTACCTTATGAACTTCCTTGGCCTTATAAACTTGTCAGCAGAGCAAACTGGGAGCCGGTTTCCTGCAGCCATAAACTCCAACAGTCTTTTTACAAGTCTTTATTCTCTGCAAATGTAAACGCTTGTGTTGAAAAGTATTCGCTGGGGAGATAAATGAGCCACAAAATGATTAGTGCCTGCTCAATGATTTGTCAACTCTGCCCTCCTTGTTAAAATGTAACAGCGACTGGAGGGCTTTGAAAGGTGAGCCTTTCTTAGCACCTGAGTAAATGAGGTCTCCTGACTTTGCTTCTGTCCCCCTGGGCTGCTGGCCCCAGGGCCTCTGGACAGGCCATGTCCTCCAGGCCTCCTCAGTCGCCTTTGCGGACTCTTCCAGGGCAGAGGTCATGACCACAACCTACCTTGGCGTTTCCATCTTTAGGCCACAGCATCCAGCAGAAGAAAAGTGAAATCATATTCTGAAGGGATTTCCACTTTTCCATCTGAGCAAAGGGCAGGTGGGTGCACAGTAGGTGTGTGTGTGTGCTAAGTCGCTTCAGTCATGTCCAACTCTGTGCAACCCTATGGACTGCAGCCCGCCAGGCTCCTCCGTCCATGGGGATTCTCCAGGCAAGAATACCGCGGTGGGTTGCTATTCCTTTTTCAGGGGATCTTCCCAACCCAGGGATCGAACCTGTCTCTTAGGTTTCCTGCATTGGCAGGCGGGTTCTTTACCAATAGCGCCACCTACTGGGAGCCCACACAATAGGTGTATTCACTGTTCATTCTCTCTGCTCCTGTGAGCCTGGCCTGAGGCCGTGCCTGCCTAAATCCAATTTACAGCCCAGGTCCAGTTTCTCCACGGAGCCCTCGGTCTTTTCATAGCTCCTCTCTTCTGTTCAAGAACCTACATTTCCATCCACTGACAAGCCAAACTCTTCTGCTGACTTTCAAGACCCGGACAACCTTCCTCACCCAGTTTATTCCCCTAAGCAGCCCTGCTGGATGTTCCAAAGAAGAGAGGAGTCACAGCTTTGCCGAGTAGCACTGATGCATCTCAGGGTTGGCTGTCTTTCACAGAGAAGAGTGGAGGACTGGCAAGGGATGGGTTTACAGTCACTGGACAAGAGCACTTTCCTGAGACAGTAAATGACATGTACACCCTCATCATGGACAATGAGCTCTTAGCAAAAATTCAAAATAAAATTAATTAACTTCACTTCATAGGTCAGTGAAGCATGCATGGGGGAGAGGGGACAGCCATGAACTGTTAGAAACTCCATTCTCAGGAATGACTTTGTTCTGCACTGTCATGATGTTCTTAGTTGTGACCCACTCTGACACGGATCTGACTTTTATTTTTGAGTTCGCCTGCTTGCCCTAGTGGCTCCCCCCGGGTGCTGTTGAGATTAAAGGACTTATTTCTCCCTCTGATCCCTGTGCCTGCCTGTTGGCTGTGAGCTGGACCAGAAAACAGAAATTATAAGAAATCTTCCAAAAATAAGAATCAGTTGCCCCTTGAGAGTGAGCTTGGACCTTGGGAAATATGATTGTCAAGGTGGAGATGGGGGGAGGCAGGAAAGGAAGGGGAGTGGAGGTATAAGGAGGGGCTGCCCACTAATTATATCCAAATCTCTAGGGCTGCGGCCCAGCATCAGTCTTTTTTAAAGCTTCCAGATGATTCCAAAGTTGCACTGCGCCCAATACCGAGTTTCACTCTGCCTGATCCAGTTGGCTGACAATGTACAGACGTGGTGAGGGAGGGAGGGGACAGGGAAGCTGCAAACTGCCTGACTAGGGAGCGGGGGCGGGGGGGGGGGCCCGCAGGTCCTGGCCCAGGGCTCCCCCACCCCATCACAAATAAAGAACATTCATCTTCATGAGAAAGACATTCTGACAGGCTTTGACGCTGCTAACTTTCCTGAATCATTTTTTATTCTTCCTTTCTCAGAAGTATGTACATTCTTTGGCTCATTAGAATGTAGTTGATAACTTATATTTCTTAGTTCTTTTGAGAATTTCCTTGGGACAGACTTAGCCCTTGGCTTCTGAGGTCATTTTTGTTTCAAAAAATAGGTAGTAAATCATTTGCAAAAGTAAAAGTATTTAGTCGCTCAGTCGTGTCCGACTCTTTGAGACCCCATGGACTTAACTTTCCCCTAGGGAGCACACCAGGCTCTTCTGTCCATGGGATTCTCCAGGCAAGAATACTGGAGTGGATTTCCATTTCCTTCTCCAGGGGTTCTTCCCAACCCAGGGACCGAACCTGGGTCTCTGGCATTGCAGGCAGATTCTTTACTGTCTGAGCCACCGGGAAAGCCCAGTCCATCATTTACGAGCTGTCAGATACTGTGCAGGGTTCTGGGTTACCATGGTGTGTTGAGCAAAACCATTCTGACATTTGAATATTTGCTGTGGGGACTCACTGGAGTTGTGCAATTGTCCTCACAGCGGAGATTTATGCAGTGGTCTGAGGAGGACACAGAGCCGAGTCGCAAGCGAAAAGAACAGGCGGAGTGGGAGAAATCGGGAGCAGGCTTCCTTGGGCTTGTCTCCCCTGGAGAGGGGTCACTCGGTCCCCTGAGAGCGCACCCCATGGCCAAGAGCGGCCACAGGCGCGCGGTGACCGCTTGGGAGCCCACTGAAGACTCTGGGCTCAGGTCTTTATTGGGGGGGCTGGGCACCCCCGGCCAGCATGTTCCCAAGTTCCGAGCCCTGGAAGGACATCAGGTGCTTCGTACACACCACAGAGCCGGAGGTTCGGCAGGCAAGGCCTTGAGGTCCCGGGAGGACGGGGTGCCTCACCATAAACGAGGAATCGCTGAGAGACCGGAAGTGAGGCAGGGGTGTGGGAGGGACAGGGGACTTCAGTTCCTACTGGCGAGTTGTCATTTGGTTATTGTCTGCTAGAGAAGGAAACTTGGGGCCAAAATATATGGCCACTTACCTCCAAGGACAGTTTCGGATTGTGCAAGGAGAGGGCAGAAAAGCTGGATTTTAACTCCACAACTGTGTATTAAACTATATGTTGTTAGGCTCTTGACTCTTATCCACATGGTCTGGCTTATCAAATAGATGAGTTCTCTGGAGCGCCCCCTCTTGGAAGCCTGTGGTACATACATCCTGAATTCCACAACAGACTTCTAGAACTGGGTCTTTAGAGAAGAGTGTGTGTGTGTGCTTAGTGGGGACCCCATAGACTGTAGCCTGCCAGGCTCCTCTGTCCATGGGATTCTCCAGGCAAGAATATTGGAGTGGGTTGCCATTTCCTTCTCTAGGGGATCTTCCTGACCCAGGAATCGAACCCAAGTCTCCTACATTGCAGGCAGACTCATTACCAACTGAGCTACAAGGGAAGCCCTTGGAAGTGAGGATTCCCTACAAATACAACATAGCATCAACCCCAAAAGCCTGGGAGTGTTGAAGGTCCCTGTGTGTAATAAGTATATAAAAAATTACAGTGTACTTTCCAGAACCTACTTACCTGATGGAGGAAGACAATCAGAAGCAAAATTATTTCCTGAAGAAGAGGTTTGGGGTCCTGTCTGAGGCATGAAGATCACCCGCGTGGCTTCCACCTCTTGAAGAGCAAGCTCACCAGGTTCATGAACTCCCTGACCTGTTTGCACAAAACCTCCCGCCACCCCTTAATCATACTTACTACTCACAGAATTCTCCGCCAAATTACTTTTTGGCATCTACTTCTAACTTTCCCCCATATCTTATGCCCTCACTGTAAATAATAATAATAATGCACATATTGGACAAGTCTTTTAAAAATGAAGCAAAGTTTACAACCCCAGCAGATCATAAAATGCACATGTTCAGGTATTGTTATGAACTAGAAGCTGCCAAAATTGATAAGGAGTAAAGAAAGGTCAGGCTTTTTTTTTTTTTAACCACACTGAGCAGCTTGCAGGATCCTAGTTTCCTGACCAGGGATTGAGCCCGGGGAACAGCAATGAAAACTCCAAGCTCTAATCCCTGGAATGCCAGGGAAATCCCCCCCTCCTTTTTTTTTCTTAAGTAAGTCTAGAAACTTGGTTTGTCAAAGCTTCTGGTGTGGAACCTAGTACTTACAGTCACCACATGCCGACCTAAAAGTGCTCTCTTAACCCCAGGAAAGCAGAGCAGGTCAATGGGGTCAGGCATAAGAAATGACCTGAAACTCACAAGGAGCCGTCTGCCCCCGATGTGTTGCAGTCTGAAGCACTGGGATGTAAAAATCCACAGCTTTATGGCGGGTAGATCAGCAGAGCACTGATGTGGCCTGAATTCCTCAGGGCAGGTTCACATTTGGGGTGCTTTCTAGTTCCATGACAGTCGCCTCCACGGGGAGTTGCCTCTGCTCGAAGGGACTAGTGGTGTTGCTCATAGAAATAAAGCATTCGTGGTTAGTCCTTTAAAACGCTTCTTTTGGCATTTGGTGATTTTCCAGAAAGTGCAGAAGAAGTTGTATGTAGCCCTTTGGGAGAGTCTTAGATCACAGGAGAAGCAGAAGAGCCTTGTGTGGATCTGCGGTCACTTGTCCCTTTTCTGTCTTTGTGCTGCCACCTAGGGAGAAAAGGAAAGCAGACGTTGCATCCTGGTGAGGAGACACAGTCACCTGCAACCCCAAGGACCGTCCGTCTGCACTTTCACAACAGGAAAGCAAGGGTGGCGGGTTCAATCCTGAGACCAGCAGCTGTGCACTTGGGCTTCAAAGAGAAGCCCTCAGGGCTTCCCTGGTGGCTCAATGGTAATGAATCTGTCTGCCAATGAAGGAGAGGTGGGTTCATCCCCTGATCCGGAAAGATCCCACATGCTGCGGGGCAACCAAGCCTGTGCGCCCCAACTACGGAGCCTGCGCTCTAGAGCCCGGGAGCCCCAACTACTGAGCCTGTGCGCCACCGCAAGAGACGCCACCACAGTGAGAAGCCAGCGCACTGCAACGAAGAGTAGCCGCCACTCGCTGCAACTAGAGAAAGCCCACGCAGCAACTAAGACCCAGCACAGCCAAAAAACAAATAAAATATATTGAGTGATAGTTGTTCAGTTGTGTCCAACTCTTCGCGATCTCATGGACTATAGGCCGCCAGGCTCCTCTGTCCATGGAATTCTCCAGGCAAGGATATTGGAATGGGTTGCCATTTCCTCCTCATATATATACACATACATATACATGTATATATATATATATGCATATAAATGGGCTACCCTGGTGGCTCAGACGGTAAATAAAAAGAGAGAAGCCTTCAGACAAAGGAAGGGGTTTCCATCTGGTGACATTCGAGGGTCAATGTTAGACTGCAGGAGGTGGGTGAGACCCAGTTTCCTTCCCGTGCTCAAAGGGAGTGAAATGCAAAATAACAGTCAGGTTGCCCATAGTCTGGGAATGGACACCCTCATTTTAGGGGAAAAAAAAAGAAAATTCAAGAAACACATGAAAAAAGTTCTAAGATGGATAATTCTTAAATAATTTTTCTCTTTTCCTCATGCAGATCAATGTATAAAAAAATGAATACAGACTTGCTGGTAGAAGTAGTAGTCCTTAATATCCCCTGAAGAATGCCACGGAACAAGCGTGACTACTGAAAGCTGGTTTCTGAGGACTAAACTTCAAACATAATTATTGTGGAGCTATGTTATCAAAAAAGATGTTGATGGAAGCCAGGTTTCCATGCCATAATGCGGATAAGATGGGGCAGAGGTGAGACCTTTCCTGACCACCGACCTCACCAGGACTCTGGCCACCTCCCAGTCTGGCTTCTTCCACAGCCCCCAGCAACGCCTGACAGCCCCTGTCTCCACCTCCCTAGAGCAGAAACTTCTTGAAGGCAGGTATTTTTGTCTGCCATGTGGACAGCTGCATTTCTAGTGCCCAGACAACACTGGCACAAAGCGGCTGCTCTTAAAAGAATAAATGAATCTAAGCCCTATTCCTTGGCTCCTTTTTTCTTTTGAAAGAACTAAGAACTTGACTAACTTTAATTTTACACATTCTGATCAAAACCCATGTGTAAGGCAACAGTTCTTTTAATGTCGTGAAGAGGCTCCGATTATCTGTAAATTTGGTGCTTCTCTCCAGCCCCCTCCCTGCCTCAAATAGCCTTGATTATGTGAGACCATCAAAAACATTTATTAACCGAAGTACAGTAACTGCTAAAAAGCTGACAGCTGAATTAGAGACTTGACATGCAAATGCATGGGCTAAGTGGAAGCTTTACTTGAATTCTGGCTCAGCACTGCTGAGGATAAAGTGACCTGCAGAATTCATTATGAACAGAAGCAGGATTAAATCTGATTTTCCTTTCTTAGGATAAAATTCACGATTAAAACAGAATCCTGAGGGATCTGTACTCAGTCATGTCCGACTCTTTGTGACCCCAAAGATTACAGCCTGCCAGGCTCCTCTGTCCATGGGATTCTCCAGGCAAGAAAACTGGAGTGGATTGCCATTTCCTGCTTCAGGTACTGAAGGATAAACAGCCATAAAGCTGTACACACAATGATAAGAACCTTGTGGAGGCAAAAAACAGAGAGGGCTGGGCTTAGGGGTGGAAGAACAGTGTCTGGCGCGGCCACTCAGTCTGGGTGACCTCACTTTGACCATCTATGAAACAGGGATGCACCCCCTTTCTGGTCTGCCTTAGAAGGTTGTGGTAAAGATTAATTTAACTAATGATACAGGATTGCTGTAAAACCTGTAAAACTATTACATATAAGGCACTTTTCATCAGTCTAATGACCCCAAGGAGTATATAAATCTGTGTATAAAAAGGTGTATGAATCTAATCATTTCTTCCTTATTAAGATGAGGTCAAAGCCTGTGGACATCTTCCAAGGACAGTAAACAACAGCCTTTCACTTGCCTTCCTAGACTCAGAGCTGCTTGTTTTTCACCAAGAGGTTCAACTCTATCATGCAGCGATATCTGGAGAGCTCCAAATTGTGAGTTAGTCCTGGAGGAAGGACTGTTTGGGGAAAAAGAAACAAAACACCCAAAAACAAAAAAGTGTGATTGTTACAAGGCAGCTAGTTTAAGTTCAACCAACTGCAAGAACCGAGAAAGTCAAATCTTAACCTATGTGAAGAGGTTGTCTTTCAAATCTGGTGAAGGGGTGACTTCTCAGGATATAACAAAAGTCAAAGTTAGGGGAAAGGGAATTAATTTGGCATGGAGGGTTTGGGAGACAGAAGTCCTAAGTTTAGCTTCTGACACCTTTATTAGCCATGCGATTCTGGGCAAATAAGGTGACCTTACTTTTCTCAACTGTAAAACGAGGGAAATAATACCAATTGCTACATTGGTTTCTGGAAGGATTTCAAACACATAAATGCACGTGAGAAGCACTTAAAAAGGGCAAAACACGTTGTTGATCTTTATTATGACTTTTCAAGAATTCGCTTTCTTTCTTTCCACTGCAAAGTAATGTAATCTATGGAAAATGAAGACAAGAAACAAATCTATACCAGGAACACAACAGCCAGAGCGAGCATGCTGGGGTATTTCCTTCCAGCGAAATAGATGAGATAATCCACCCAAGGAGCTCAGAGGAGGGCCTGATGCTCAGTAAGCCTGAGACAGATGCTCCTCTAAGAGCATCCTCCTCACAGTATGGAGAGGAGGCTTCCGGAGCAGCCAGCGACCACAAGGCAGAACATCAAACAACCCAGTGGCCTAGTCTCGTCTCACACGGAGGACACCACTGAGGGCCAGCCCTGCTAGTAGCTTGTCCACAGGTCAGCGTTGAGGCAGGAGTAGGAATATAAACCCAGTTCTTTTAAATTAATTGGTCTTTTCAGACCAATTATTTTACTTTTTTAAAAGTAAACTTAATTTGAAACATGGCTGGTCATTTTCCTCTTCACTCACTTCCATCTGTTTACTGTTATTGTTGTAAGTTTGCATGCAGTGTAGACACTGTGCATTTAGTAAGTAAATGGGTACATTTTACTTCCTCATTTCCAAATTGCCTTGGTATCTAACTGCTGCTGCAGCTGCTGCTGCTAAGTCACGTCAGTCGTGTCCGACTCTGTGTGACCCCACAGACGGAAGCCCACCAGGCTCCTCTGTCCCTGGGATTCTCCAAGCAACAATACTGGAGTGGGTTGCCATTTCCTTCTCCAATGCATGAAAGTGAAAAGTGAAAGTGAAATCGCTCAGTCGTGTCCAATTCTTAGCGAATTCATGGACGGTATAGCCTACCAGGCTCCTCCGTCCATGGGATTTCCCAGGCAAGAGTGCTGGAGTGGGGTGGGTGCCATTGCCTTCTCCGTGGTATCTAACTAAGGCACCCCAAAAGAGAAATAGGGTCCTGGCAATGGACTGTGGCCCAGTAAAAACAGACCCGAACCGATGAAACAAGAGTCCCATTTGACGTCCATGTTAAACCTGATGGAGGGGAATCTCCTTGGGAGTCAGAACCAGAGAAGCACAAACCTGGAAGATGAGAAAGCCTGAGAACCACAGCACAAGGAAAATTTAAACTGAAGATAAATCAGGCACGAAAAAGGAGAGAATGCTGCTAATCTGAGATCAGTTTCAGAAATGCATATGGTTGATGAAAAGAACGGAGGTTCTTGTCTGTGTACACACGCGGTTTTACAGTTGGCAGAAATTTTTCGAAGCTTTCTCCAAACTCGGCACATTAATAAAAAAGAGAAATGATGTATACCTGTGGCGGATTCATTTCGATATATGGCAAAACCAATACAATATTGTAAAGTTAAAAAATTAAAATAAAATTAAAAAAAAAAAGATAAATGAGGTAGATAAGAGAAGCAAAGCGCCGAAGGATTTGAGGAAGGTATGGAATCCCAATGTTTGAGTAATAAAGTCTAAAAAGTCTCTAGTTTGAAATTCTTTACACTCAAAAGAAGGATAGGCTATATATGTGTATACATGTAAGTCTGGTGTGTGCATAAGTGTGTCTATTTGTGTATATTGGCATGCTTACATGAGCCCACATTGATTTGTTCCTCATATTATTCCCCCAAAGAGCACGTGGCACGTGTAACACCTTTAGTATTTCATTTTTCAATTACGAGTCAACGCAGAGTCAACACTGCAAGTAAGAACTTCACCTTGACATCAAAGGTAAATTCAAATATGGAAGACAAAACTGATGATTTCACAAATTCCCATTTAATCTACAGCTAAGTCATGTGTGAGCATTTATTTAAAGCTCCTGGAATCTAAGGTATAGCATAGTGACTACAGTTAATAACACTGTATTATATACTTGAAATTTGCTGAGAAAACAGATCTTTAGGGTTCTCATCACACAGATAAACATGTGATGTAATAAATACGTTACTTAGCTTGGTTGTGGTTATCATTTCACAATGTACATGTGTATTAGAGTATCACATTGTACACTTTAAATATATAACATAAATTTGTCAATTATACCTCAATAAAGCTGAAAAAAATAAAAACTTCTTGAAGACAGGAGTATACAGACCACATATATTTTCAAACTTCAATAACTTAGGTTATGGGCTTTATATGAATAATCTCTAAATGTCACGTAAAGGCAAATTTATTAACACTAACACAGATATAAATGACGTATTCTAACTGTGGATGTTCTGACACAGATAAAACGATTACAGTAAGAGCAGTTAATCAACTGACAGAAGAAAATTCACAGCCCTTTATCCAAAGATTAAAGATTATACTTATTTATTTCTATTACACCCTGGAGAAGGGATTGACTACCCACTCCAGTATTTATGCCTGAAGAATTCCATGGACAGGGGAGCGTGGCGGGCTACAGTCCATGGGGTCACAAAGAGGCAGACACAACTGAGCAAGCACGCACATTTCTAAGCCTACACGAGGAGTTTATGAATATGTCCTTAGACTTCAAATTTAAGCACGCCACTGAAAACGAATCAGAATCAAACTTGAATTTCAAAGTTCAGCCATAACATGTCAAGGAACCCAATGTTGTACTGCAGATCATTTTCGAAGGTGTTCAGTTCACACTGATTAATTGATCAACTGATTATCTCATGCCATTATAGAAGGCCTACTCTGTGCTGCCCCATGTGAGATGCTTTGGACATTAACTGTGACCTAGTCAGGCAAGGCTCTGTGCAGGGTGAGGAGGAAGATGGGATGGACAAGTAGGAGGGTTGGCAGCAAGGGAGGAAGGTCAGGAACTGGGTCTCTGAAAAAATGATGTTTGAGATAAGAAGTAATGGCATGATGGAAGCAATCAGGTGAAGATCTGGAGGAAGGGTATACAAGATAAACTGGTCACACGATGCCACTGATGTGCGACAGTGCGGCAGGTTTAAGGACCAAACAGAAGGCCATATAATAGCTTAGACATTTTAAAAGACCAAGACAGACCAAGATCATGACTTTGACCCTTGGGGGAAAAAAGTTAAGTCTCAATTAGTGAGGATACTGGTTAGATTACTCAACCTGCCCACCAGTCATGTATTACGTTGGCCCCAAAATTTGGATTTTTCCATAAAATGTTATGGGAAAACCCAAATGTGAATAGTGCAGAGTTCCTGCTCTTAAGGAGCTTACCTACAGCAGGGCTGATAATCCAGGAGTTTAAGTAGCCTTTCTCTCAACCTTTGCCCTTTGGCTCCTATGGCACCCTGCCTTACAACTATAGACGCTGTGGGGATTAAATGTTATTATTTGTAAAATGCTCAGAACAGTATCAAACACATAAAAGCTACACAGTATTTGTTGCTGTTAGTATTATTAATTACTAGTATTATGAAGGCAATGGCACCCCACTCCAGTACTCTTGCCTGGAAAATACCATGGACGGAGGAGCCTGGTAAGCTGCAGTCCATGGGGCCGCTAAGAGTTGGACACGACTGAGTGACTTCACTTTCACTTTTCACTTTCATGCATTGGAGAAGGAAATGGCAACCCACTCCAGTGTTCTTGCCTAGAGAATCCCACGGACGGGGCAGCCTGGTGGGCTGCTGTCTATGGGGTCACACAGAGTCGGACACGACTGAGGTGATTTAGCAGCTTAGCAGTATTATGAAATGATCACATGAGAATCAGGACAATTTCAAGGTATCTCAAAAATTAAGAAGAATGTCAGAAAACAACAGGATAGTGCTATCAAAGCGTTAAGGTCATTGAAAGACAAAGACTGAGAGACACATTATAAAAAAAGAGGGGATATGCTCACTAAATGCAATGGGGAAGGATGGATTGGATTCTGGAATAGAAAAACATTAGTATAAAAATAGGTGAAACTCAAATAAGGTAGGAGATTAGTTAATAATTCGGTATTACTAATAGAGTTTGCCAAGAGAACACACTGATCATAGCAAACACCCTCTTCCAACAACATAAGACAAGACTCTACACATGGACATCACCAGATGGCCAACACCGAAATCAGACTGATTATATTCTTTGCAGCCAAAGATGGAGAAGCTCTATACAGTCAGCAAAAACAAGACTGGGAGCTGACTGTGGCTCAGATCATTAACTCCTTATTGCCAAATTCAGACTGAAATTGAAGAAAGTAGGGAAAACCACTAGACCATTCAGGTATGACCTAAATCAAATCTCTTACGATTATACAGTGGAAGTGAGAAATAGATTTAAGGGACTAGATCTGACAGAGTGCCTGAAGAACTATGGATGGAGGTTTATGACACTGTACAGGAGGCAGGGATCAAGACCATCCCCAAAAAGAAATGCAAAAAAGCAAAATGGCTGCCTAAGGAGGCCTTACAAATAGCTGTGAAAAGAGAAGCAAAAAGCAAAGGAGAAAAGGAAAAATATCCCCATTTGAATGCAGAGGTCCAAAGAATAGCAAGGAGAGATAAGAAAGCCTTCCTCAGTGATCAGTGCAAAGAAATAGAGGAAAAACAATAGAATGGGAAAGACCAGAGATCTCTTCAAGAAAATTAGAGATACCAAGGGAACATTTCATACAAAGATGGGCTCGATAAAGGACAAAAATAGTATGGACCTAACAGAAGCAGAAGATATTAAGAAGAGGTGGCAAGAATACACAGAAGAACTGTACAAAAAAGATCTTCACGACCCAGATAATCACGATGGTGTGATTACTCACCTAGAGCCAGACATTCTGGAATGTGAAGTCAAGTGGGCCTTAGAAAGCATCATTATGAACAAAGCTAGTGGAGGTGATGGAATTCCAGTTGAGCTATTTCAAATCCTAAAAGATGATGCTGTGAAAGTGCTGCACTCAATATGTCAGCAAATTTGGACAACTCACCAGTGGCCACAGGACTGGAAAAGGTCAGTTTTCATTCCAATCCCAAAGAAAGGCAATGCCAAAGAATGCTCAAACTACCGCACAATTGCACTCATCTCACACGCTAGTAAAGTAATGCTCAAAATTCTCCACGCCAGGCTTTGGCAATACGTGAACCGTGAACTTCCAGATGTTCAAGCTAGTTTTAGAAAAGGCAGAGGAACCAGAAATCAAATTGCCAACATCTGCTGGATCATTGAAAGAGCAAGAGAGTTCCAGAAAAACATCTATTTCTGCTTCATTGACTACACCAAAGCCTTTGACTCTGTGGATCACAATAAATTGTGGAAAATTCTTCAAGAGATGAGAATACCAGACCACCTGACCTGCTTCTTGAGAAATCTGTATGCAGGTCAGGAAGCAACAGTTAGAACAGGACATGGAACAACAGACTGATTCCAAATAGGAAAAGGAGTATGTCAAGGCTGCATATTGTCACCCTGCTTATTTAACTTATATGCAGAGTACATCATGTGAAATGCTGGGCTAGATGAAGCACAAGCTGGAATCAATACTGCCAGGAGAAATATCAATAACCTCAGATACGTAGATGACACCACCCTTATGGCAGAAAGTGAAGAAGAACTAAAGAGCCTCTTGATGAAAGAGAAAGAAGAGAGTGAAAATGTTGGCTTAAAGCTCAACATTCAGAAAACTATGATTATGGCATCTGGTCCCATCACTTCATGGCAAATAGATGGAGAAACAGTAGAAACAGTGGCTAACTTTATTTTTGGGGGCTCCAAAATCACTGCAGATGGTGATTGCAGCCATGAAATTAAAAGATGCTTACTCCTTGGAAGGAAAGTTATAACCAGCCTAGACAGCATATTAAAAAGCAGAGACACTACTTTGCAACAATGGTCCTTCTAATCAAACCTATGGTTTTTCCAGTAGTCATGTATGGATATGAGAGTTGGACTATAAAGAAAGCTGAGTGCCAAAGAATTGATGCTTTTGAACTGTGGTGTTGGAGAAGACTCTTGAGAGTCCCTTGGACTGCAAGGAGATCCAACCAGTCCATCCTAAAGGAGATCAGTCCTGAGTGTTCATTGGAAGAACTGATGGTGAAGCTGAAACTCCAATACTTTGGCCACCTAATGTGAAGAGCTGACTCATCTGAAAAGACCCTGATGCCGGGAAAGACTGAAGGCAGGAGGAGAAGGGGAAGACAGAGGATGAGATGGTTGGATGGCATCACGGACACAATGGACATGGGTTTGGGTAAACTCCAGGAGTTGGTGATGGACAGGGAGGCATGGCGTGCTGTGGTCCATGGGGTCGCAAAGAGTCAGACACAACTAAGTGACTGAACTGAACTGAACTGTATTACTGTAAGGATCCTGGTTTTAACTGTACTGGTTACGTAGGATGTTATGGTTAGAGGAAGCTGGGTAAAGGGTATATGTAAAGTCTCTACTTTTTTGCAACTTTTCTATAAGTCTAAAATTATTTCAAAAGATAAAGACAAAAGAGAAGAAAGAAATAAACACAGAAATGTCATCGATTTAAGCAGCTATTGCCAACGTAGGAGATATAAGATGGGTTTGGTCCCTGGGTTGTGAAGATCCCCTAGAGAAGGGCATGGCAACCCACTCCAGCATTCTTGCCTGGAGAATCCCATGGACAGAGGATCCTGGCAGGCTACAGTCCACAGGGTCACAAACAGTTGTACATGACTGAAGTGACTTAGCACACACGCATTGTAACTATAACAAACTATCTGAAGGAAAACACAATGAGGAGAGAAATGGGAAGATACAAAAAAAAAGGAACATCTAGAGAAGAAAATTCCAATATATGAAATACAAATTCACTAACTGAGGTTAATAGAAGATGAAAAGCTAAAGACAAAGTAAAATTGAACATGAAGAAGAACAGAAATCAATGAAGGGATCTATGGGACATCAAGTGGTTTAGCATACCTGTGACTGGAGTCCCAAAAACCAAGGGGGTGAAGAGAAAAAGGGGGACAGGTGAAGAACAGAATAGTATTTTAAGAAATACTGGCCAGAAATGTTCCCAATTTGATGAGAATAATCAAGAAAACAGAGAAATAAATAACCAAAGCAGGTAGGAAAGAAGGACTATCACTACAGGTTCACAGACATAAAAATATAAAAAGCAACTTATGCCAATGAAGCTGACACTAGATGAAATAGATACCTTTCTTGAAAAACATAAATTACTAAAGCTGGCACATGAAAAAGGAGAACATTAGAATAGTTCTATGTCTAGTATAGAAATTGAACTAGTAATTAAAAAAATTCTCAGAAAAAATAAAAATCACAGGCCAAATGGCTTTATTGGTGAATTATGTCCAACATAAAACCAATACTAATCTCACAATGTTTTCAGAAAACAGGTGATGAGATAATACTCCCCAACTCATTTAATAAAGCTAGTATTACTCTGATACCAAAACTAGACAAAATCATTACAAATAAGGAAAACTAGACCAATATCCCTCAGGAACAGAGATACAAAAATCCTTAACAAAATATTAGGCAGTAAAACACAATACTAAATATGAAAAGACCAAGTAGAGTTTATCCCAGGAGTGTACAGTCAACATTCAAAAATCAATCATTGTATTTCACATATTGAAAGACGTTGTTGCTGTTCAGTTGTTCAGTCGTGTCTGACTCTTTGTGACCCCATGGACTGCAGCACACCAGACTTCCCTGTCCTTCACTATCTCCTGGATTTTGCTCAAATTCATGTCCACTGAGTTGGTGATGCCATCCAACCATCTCATCCTGTGGCCCTCTTCTCCTGCCTTCAATCCTTCCCAGTATCAGAGTCTTTTCCAATGAGTTGGCTCTTCCCATCAGGTGGCCAAAGTATTGGAGCTTCAGCTTTTAGCATCAGTCCATCCAATGACTATTCAGGGTTGATTTCCTTTAGGATTGATTGGTTTGATCTCCTTGTTGTCCAAGGGACCCTCAAGACTTTTCTCCAGCACAATTTGAAAGCATCAATTCTGTAGTACTCAGTCTTCATGATCTAACTCTCACATCCATACATACATGACCACTGGGAAAACTATAGCTTTGACTAGGTGGACCTTTGTTGGCAAAGTGATGTCTCCGCTTTTTAATAGGCTGTCTAGGTTTGTCATAGCTTTTCTTCCAAGGAGCAAGCGTCTTTTAATTTCTTGGCTGCAGTCACCACACACAGTGATTTTGGAGCACAAGAAAATAAAGTCTGTCACTGTTTCCACTTTTCCCTCTTCTGTTTGGCATGAAGTAATGGGATCTTAGTTTTTTGAATGTTGAGTTTTAAGCCAGCTTTTTCACTCTCCTTTTTCACCCTCAAGAGGCTCTTTAGTTCCTCTTCACCATGGGCAGGCTCCTCTGTTCTTGGGATTTCCCAGGCAAGAATACTGGAATTGGTTGCCATTTCTTCCTCCAGGAGGTCTTCCTTGACCCAGGTATGGAACCCACGCTCTCCTGTGTCTCCTGCATTGGCACACGGGTTCCTTTCCACCTGGGTAGCCCTATTGAAAGATATTCCTAGATATTCCTTTACTAAAGGAACAATGTATGATCATCAATAGATGATGAAAAATTATTTGACAAAATTCAATACCTGTTCATGATTCTGTTCTCAGTGAACAGAAAAGAACTTCTTCAGCATGATAAAGGAAATCTACAAAAAAATCACACACATAGATCAATAGTAGCAATGAGCACACCTCTTGCCTGGATCTTGGTTTCTAAACACCATTCTTTTCTAAAAGGAACTCTGACTCCTTAGGAAAAAGGCTGATTCCAGGGCTTGGATAGGGAAAATACACAAAGAGCCTGGGATACCCTCTTACAAAAGAAATAATGAAGTATTTAAAAATGATGGAAACACAGCAAAAAGATACAGGGGCCAGCTTGAAGGGACTCTCACTGACTCTTCTGGGACAATATGAGGAACAGAATATTGTAATTTAACTCACTGGATAAAATAACCTACAAGTCCATATTAACTCATAAATGAATAAATAAATGGAGTGCCAACTAAATGTAAAAGGAATAAATATAGAAGAAATGATGGAGTTGGAAAAACTGTTAGTAGGTTTATTTTAAAACATGTAGGTGAGTGTTGGGTGAGGAATAGAATACTTCTAAGTCCCAGAGTATTTGCCCACAAATTACTTATTAACTGCAAAGAGAAAAATAACATTATGGTGAATGAACCTGGTGGACACCACCTTAACTAAGTGATTAAAGTTAACATCTCTAGTATTGGGTCATGTGACTCTTGACTTAACATGGTACATTAAGAAAGACACAGCATTACTTCTGTGGGTGCTCGAAAGGTAATCTAATCAAGAGGATACACAAGGTAAGCTGAAAAGCCCTGGAATAAAATGTAACTCTCAACTTGTAGGTTGTGTGGGTTTTTCTTCAACTGACATTACTAATCAGGAAAATATAAGTTAAAGTCACACTAACATGCCTTTTTTCCCCCCACTAACTTGCAAAGATACTGTTCAAAGCTAATAAGATAAGAACTCATACCATCATTTGTTAGAGTGCAAGATTCTATAACCTTTCTGTGAAATATATTCCCACAACTATATATTTGAAAAACTTAGTTATGAATCAGTAAGCCCACATCTAAAAAAAAAAAAGGGCCATGATTATTAAATAATGAAACACTCAAATAATTAAAAATTACTGTCATTAAAAAGCATATTTATGAAGAATAGTGGTCTAGGAAAACGCTCATCAAATGACATCAAGAAAAAAGGTTATAAAATTACCACTATAATTCATTTAAAAATTATTATATAAGAAAATGCATCATATTATCTTCAGGTAATAAATAGGACATTATATTTTCTATTTTGTAGTTTTATCTACTTTCTACAAAGAACATATATTCATAAAACAGAAAAATATATTAAACAAAAGATTTACCAAAAATTAAACTTTTAAAAATGAGTAGTTAATCTGCTAGTTGTGTTATCTCATTTCTGTCTGTATACTGAAAACCGTGTTGCCATAGCTACCATGTGCGAAGTGGGATAAAATAACAAGCACACACTCAAACATTGTCACATGTCAGTTTATTGAGGAATTTGTGATGCTCAAGGTTAATTCTACTCACTTGATTACTTTTCATGGTGTCAAATAAAACTCCAAAGGCTATAAGCCATGATGTTTCACAATTACTTTCCCGTATTTTGTTCAGGAAACACAAAATTCAAATACAAAGAAATGTTCAAGTGAATCTGAAAATTGCCCTCATCCTACCTTTTTTCAAAAGGTGGTAATTAAGGGTTTGGAAGTACAGTAGCAAGGAGGAAGGACAAAAGTGGGACATGAAGAAGGCAGATATTTTTGCTCAATTTCACTTTCAAAGGTTCAAATCTTTCCTATTTTTTTTTAACATGTTTTGTACCAAAAAAGGAATCAATACTTTTCATTCCACTCTTGTCAACTTTAGCCAAAGCCTTCTGAGCTGCGGTCATTTTGCTATTTTTCTGTTAATGAAAATAAGAAGAGAAAAATCATTACAAATGTAACACTTATAAATCACACATGCAAATCAGACAAGACCATGCATGTCTCAAGGTTCGTTCAGGGAGGTAAGCATGCTGCTAAAAACATGCCTCATAAGGAGTGATTCTTTGTAAAAGTTCTGATTTCTGCTCAGAATTCATACCTGAGACAAAGTATGTCAACAGGCAGGAGATAAAACTGCTGCCTTCTAAGGAGTGGAATGTTACAACTGATGGTTTACTTGTGGGGAGAAAATTCTGGAGGGTGCATTAAGTGCAATAACACAAACAATCGAACTGACACAGGCAGCAATTGTCAGAGGGAGGAATTATAGCCTTGTATTACCACGTGATGAATAATTCACAGCCTGCTACCATCTGACTTCATTCAGAGGCTCTCTGGGACACCAAGGGCAGAGCAGTTACATTCACAAGATAACCTGTGCTGCTCCCAGGACCAGCAGGATAGCGCTCCCTTTTCCTCCAACCACGAAAAGCACCTTCCGAAAAGCTGACTCCAAATAACTCTGCCTTTTAAAACTCTCTCTCTTCCTGGTCAATGTTTTTGTTTGGTTTTGTTTTGCCGTGCATGTCCTATAACAAAGCACTGGCAGAGGGAAACAGCAGCTGATTGTATGTCCTTTAGTGTTCAACAGAAGCGTAAGTGATGGGAATCGGCAAAGAAGAAATCATCTGTCTCCCGGCGAGCTGTGAGACAAAGTCACTGCCAAAGTATCTTTTAAGGGCACAGTCAGTATATGATCCCTGGAAACTTGCTTCTTACATTCTGTCACTTATAATTTACTAGGCTTATGTTTTGGCTGGATGGGGAAGAGGGACAGTCTCTCTGAGACAAGTTATCCTCTGTCCCCTGCACTTAACTCACATCCTGGTTCAACCTCTTAGCTCACTGGTGCTGCACCCAAGGCGACACGCTGGGAAGCAGCACTGAGAAGGGTGGGGCGGAAATATTCCTCATGGAGAAATTCAAAAACATCCCTGCTCACGAAAGCACTGACACAACCAGCTATTTAGTCAGATCTCAAGTTGGATTATTCCCTGATATGCCATGCCTAGATAAATACGTGTAAAGAATACAAATTTTAGAAACCATGAAACCTAAGGGAGAGTAAGTGTTGCTAAAATCTAAGTGGAATTAATTTATCTTGGGGCAGGCAAGGTCTAAGCCTAAAAATAATGAGAATATCATAAAAAAAACTTTGATATTTAATCCTCAGAAAAGCTTAAAAAACAGTTCAAAAGTTGAATGAAAAGGCTAAAAAAATTGGAAAATGATTTGTACTTTATATGTCATGAAAAGTGTTAATAGCCTTAATTTAGATTGAGCTCTTACAAATCAACAAGAAAAACATTACTATCCTAATGTAAAATCAGGCAAGAGACATGAACTGAAAACTAACAAAACTGCAGATAGGCAATAAGCATTTGGAAAAACAACCTTTCTACCCAAAGAAATGTAACCTAATTAGACAGGCGAAATTTTTAAGAATAAAACCAATACTCAATGCTGTCAAGACTGTGAGATGAACACTCATCAGCAGTAATGGCTGGGAGGATAAATTTCTGCTACCTTTTTGGAAAGCTTCTTAGCTATGTATGTGTCTCAGTAATCATGGAAAGAGCTCATGTTTTCTAAGCCTTTACTCTTAGTTTTAAATTGTGTCTAATGAAATAGAGATGCAGACTGTAAGTAAGAATGTTTTATCACTTCATTTAGACAAAAAGAAGCAGAATAACATGTGTCCAAAAATAGGGGAATTAAATAGATTATATTCTACATGGTGAAATAAAATAACAGTGACTGAATATCATGAAATCATTTATAATTTTTCAAAGAAATCTTAATGACATCAATATTTTTACAATACAGAGCTAAATGAAAAGGGCACAACTCCAATACATATGTATGCCAATTCTGAAAGCTACATATGTATTTATAATGAATGATGTGAAGGATAAAGCTTAGTAAGGAATGTTATGAAAATATTTGCTGGGGTGATTGCTGAGTTATGTGTTAATAATTGTTATTGTCATAATTTCTGGAAGCTACTAGGCAGTTGAGTTGACAAAACATTACCTTTGAAGCCTGTTTCTCTGCCCCACCCTACCACTCTGGATATACTATATTACGAAACTTAGGCACACTCTTGCTAATAACTCTGCCTTTCTTTGTCTGTAAAAAGGTCTTCCTTGCTTGATACTTTCATTGTCACTCACAATTTTGAAATAGTTCTAAAGTCACTGAAACTCAAGTTAATAATTCTTCACAGTTAAAACGATAAAATCACAGTCAAGCATGCAGTCGTTCCTGGAGTCCCCACGCAGCAGTATCAGCCACGGGATTCAGGAGTACGCTACTAACACCCGGACACGTACCTTTACAGTCTTGAAATCTTTGGAGTTAAACTTAGTGTAATCTTCTTTTGCCATTACGGGCTCATCTGATAACTTTGCTTTCTGCAATGTTAGAGCAGTGAACTGTCAAATGTCACCTTGACACTTACATAAATCCATTAAAAAAAAAATATGAACAGTTTGGAACCCTGTGGCAGCCAAATGGAGCTGCAGACTCTGCAGAGCGCTTATTCTTTACAAGTCCCTTCACTTTTTACCACTTTTCTAGGAACGTTCTAAGCCAGACGTCCCTTCCAAGAAGCAGCTTTGGTGGTGACAGGGTGTGAGCACGCAAGCCCATGACCCAGTCCTGAGGTTGTCTAGCAGTATGATCACATACTACAAGGACGGGGGGCATCTAGATGAACGTGGACTTCCAGGACAGTGTAAGGGGGCGCATGCAGACACATAAATCAAAGAAGAGAATTTCCTTTATGGTGGCCAGGGGTCCAGCCAGAACCCCCTTTATTCACCTGCAGGACCAGTGTGATGTCCATCTAGGAGTACGGGAACAGTATTCTTATTATTTCCATCTTTGTGTCCTTTCCGTTTATCTCATTTTATCCACATAAGAACAACCTTGCAAAGCAAGCAGGCAGCAGAGGGAAGCACAGCGGTTACGTGAACAGGCTTAAGGTCGCCTAGCAGAGGACTTGAGGTGAGATCTCACCTTTTGTTACAGGTGCTCTTTGCATGGGACCCAACGCAATTAAGTCAGCCGTTCCCTCCTGCTTTCACCTTTCACATGAGCATTTTGCAATCAACAAATGTGAGAATCAGGTCAAGAGCTAGACTGTGGCCTCTGTGTTTATAGTATAGCAGGAGTTGTGACATGCTTATTTCGTAGAAGGCACAAGGCAGGCAGGTGAGTCTTGATGTTTAACGTGGGGAACTGATCACAACTGGGACTCTACAGATTTTCAAGCTCCTTGTGGAGACACTGATATGATCCAACATGGACCCACACTAGGAAATGCAGGCTTGTTCCCGGCTTCACTCTTCTCACCAAGCTTTTACTAAACAAAGAACTGTAAAGTCAGAGCTAAAGATGCCACAGCACATGTGTAACACAAGTGGGCAGAATGACACATCTTGAAATTTTTCACCAGCATACCGTTGAGTATGTTTATATTAACTGTAACATCTACTTAAATTTTTGTTATGTAAAAGACTGAATCACTGCAGATTTAGGCGAATGCTTCAGAAGAAACAGAAAAGTGGTTCAGAAAGACAGGAACAATGCATCTGACTGAATGGGTACTGCTCTGGAAAGAGAAGGGCAGACAGCAGACAACACAGGAATTAATGCTAAGCTTGGTCTTATCATTCCTACAAGTGATTTGCAGAGAAAACTCAGCCACATCCCCACATTCAGCTCTGTGAGCTGACACTGGCAAAGTTAAAAGACAGAAGGGGGTGAGGTTTGGAAGCTGACCTCAAAAGAAGCAAACTTAAGAGTTATAAAATAATGTGAAACATATTAAGGCAAAAGAGATGCAAAGATACCTAATGGCCACTGGAATGTTATTTTCTGCAAATGATCAACTATATTTCTGTAAGAATCAAGCAAGTCCTGGACACAGATGGGAAAGTTAATAGACATTATCCTACTGTTGTTTAAACTACAGTACATTATCCAGTGCAGTTTGCGATGTACACGCTAGAGCCCCAGGAAGACACAATAGAGCAGGAAACCTTAGAAAGAAACTAAAATAATCCTGAAGATGAAGCTGAGATGTAGGAGAAATCTGGGCTTAGCAAGATTTACCTTACTGCCCACAGGCTATCTGTCTGTTTCTACAAATGAAGATTTACTGGAATACAGCTGTACTGATTCATTTATGAATTGTCTGTGGCCGTCTTTGTGCGGCCAGAGGGTAGGTTCTTGTTTTGTTGCAGAAAGAATTTGGGAGATGAGACTCGGAGGCCAAGTAAGCAAAGATGTATTGAACGACAGTGCACTCTCAGGAGGGAGTGTGGCCAGGCTCAAGGGACATGGTGACATCCTTCTGGCAAGCTGGTTATATGGGGTGTGAAGGACTGGGTGGAATATTTATCCGGGAGGAAGGAGTTCGGGGGGTAATTTCTGGGTTATTGTCCCAGCCCCACCTTCCCAAGAGGACGGGGAGTTTCTGTCCTTGTGTGGTCTTGCTCGGATCTGTCATGGCACCAGTGCATGGTGGGCACTGCTCTGTGCAATGCTAATTCTGTTGTAACGTGGGCATAGTGAGCAAAAGGTTACATTCGGACCAGAGGTTCCTGCATTTCTTTCTTTGCCTCTGAGACCTTGTTCTCATAAGATGTATGGCTTCTTGTTAGCTCAGAGGTTCCCACTTTTCTGTTTGCTCCAGGGCTCCTGTCATTGCGAGATGTATTATGGTCACCTGACCCATGCCTCCTTCTCTGCTCATGTCTGGCTAATGGTCTGCTCTAACATTTCCCTTCTCAAGGAATCTGAGCCCTTCAGATATTTTTAAGAGTCAGAGGGTCCATGATCTGTCTTCTGGAGCTGCCTCAAGCTAAGCAGGGGCATTGTGCCTGCCTGCGGGGCCCAGATCACCTTGCCCTCTGTCAGAGATGAGGTCTCGGGGTCCTTGACAGTGGCAGAGACAGAGAGTGAGGAGTACAGAGAGGCTGCGGCCCTCTCCCGCGGATGTTGGTGTTCCCTATTGTCATGAAGGATGAGTTGAAATCCCTGGTGTATCTTCATCTGTAGCTGACACTGTTTTAACCCAAAGAAACGAACTTAACAAGCAGGTTAAAAAGGGATGGGACCCAAAATCAGCAAACGCGTTATTGTGATCAGAGGTCCAAGCAGGGGCAGTAACTAGGTTGTATTTGATAACACCCCTCTGACTGCAGGCCAGAAGTGGGTGGCACTGAGGTCACCCTTCCTGAAAGTGTATAGCCTTGGGGCCTTTTCATATGTGCTTTGGGCGCCTTCTTCCACCTGGCCGGGGTGAGTGTGGTGCAGCACAGTTTACTGATTACTGCACAGACCCTTCCTGTTCAGCTGGGAGATAGTCCAGGGCTATCTCTTTTCCATCACTACATTTGCTATGGAATTAAGGGATCCCCCGTGATCCTGGCCAGAGTAGACAGAATATCTGACAGGTTACAAAGTGCTGCCTCAAGGCAGGTAACCCGGCCCCCACCCGCCCATGAAATCGCCTGTTGAGTTTGTCCCCAATTAATCAGTTACTTAGTGAGCTCACCAATTCTGGTGTCCACCAAAATACCTGAAGGAACAAACGGCCTACCTGCGGCCAGTCATTCCAAAGGGGCTGAGCCTTAGCCCTATTTTGGGTGCTGCCCTGATTCTCAGGAGGGCTGTGGGTAAAAGCTTTGTCCATGGTTCCGATGTCTCTTGACAAAGTTTAGCCAGGGTTCTTTTTAAAGTCTGATTTGCCTTTTCCACTTTCCCTGACGACTGAGGCCTCCAGGCAGTGCAGAGGTGGGGGCAAGTGCCCAGTGCTGGAGAGACTAGTTGGGTGACCCGAGCCACAAAAAAGGGACTGTGGCCACTCTGTATGGACCGTGGAAGTCTCAACTGAGGAATTATTTCCTTAAGCAATGCCTTTATTACCTCCTGGGCTCCCTCAGTCTTAACTGGAAAGGCTTTTAGCCATCTGGTAGAAATCAGGGACACCAATGGCTGACTGGAGGCCCCCGTCACAGAATGTGAGGCAGCCAGAGGCCACTGGGTCCAACTGCTTGGAGAGAGATGCCATCAGCCATGGGACTGGTCCCACCTTTGGGGCAAGAATTCCCAGGGCTAATCCCTGTTTTTCTGGGGAAAACAGTAAAGAGCTTGTTTAGATCTGGAATCTCTAGGGCTGGGGCACTAGTCAGAGCCATTAAAAACTTTTTTTTTTTTTTTTTTGTGGTACAAGTCACATAATACAGAACATACTATTCTAACCATATTTAATCTCTGTACAGCTCAGTGGCACTAAGTACATTCACATTCTCTCCATTATCCAACTCCTAAATTCATCTCTCTAAATGAAAACTCGGTGTCCATTGACAGATGAATGGATAAAGATGTGATACATATATAAATGGAATATTGGCTTGGGACTTACTGGCATTCCAGTGGTTAAGACTCTGAGCTTCCACTGCAGATGAAGTGAAAGTTGCTCAGTCATGTTCGAATCTTTGTGACCCCATGGATTATATGGTCCATGGAATTCTCCAGACCAGAATACTGGACTGGGTATCTCCAGGGGATCTTCCCAACCTAGGGATCGAACTGAGGTCTGAGGTCTCCTGCATTGCAGGCAGATTCTTTACCAGCTGAGCCCCCAGGGAAGCCCAAGAATACTGGAGTGGGTAGCCTATCCCTTCTCCAGCAGATCTTCCTGACCCAGGAATCGAACCGGGGTCTCCAGCATTGCATGGTGTGAGACAAAAGCCAGGGACCCAAATCCTTCAAAATCCAGCCACTTCTAAGAAGATTCTGAGCTGTCTCCTTGAATGTGGTGGTTGTAGGTGGAGGACTGCTGTTAAAGATGTACTCTCCTGTGCTTAGAACATGTCCCAGGAAGGTGACTCTCTGGGAGGAAATTTGGGCCTTCCATGGGGATATCCTCTGGAGCCAGGAAACTGAGGATCTGTGCAGTGGTTTAGTCTGAGGCTTCCTTCAAGGGACTGCAAATAACGAGGCCATCTATGTATTGTAATAATGCCCCCATCTCTAATTTAAATGCCTGCAGTTACTTCGCTAGGGCACTGCCAAGCAGGTGTCAGCTGTCCCAGAATCCCTGGGGAAGGACAGTTCAGGTATATTGTCGGGTCACACTGGTGTCTGGATCGGTCCATTCAAAGGGAGAGAGGTACTGGGAATCAGACTGAACAGGTATAGAGAAGGAGGCATCTTTAAGATCAAGGACTATAAACCAGGCCGTGTCCTCCGGGATCTGAGAAACGCTGGAGTATAGACTGGGATGATTAGATGGAGAGGAATCGCAACTTCACTGATGAGTTGAAGACCTTACAGCATTCTATATGCCCCATTTCCTTTGAGGACAGGCGGGGCTGGGTTACTACAAGGAGACTGGCACAATACCAAATGCCCACATTTGATGAATTTTGAGATCAGGGTTTGAGGCCCTGTTGAGCCTCTGGTTTTATGGGGAACCGACACTTAGAAGGCAAGAAGATACTAGCTTCCTTAACGGTGATTTTTAATGAAGTGGCAAATTTTGCCGATCCTGGGATTCTTTGATCCGAGATCTGTGGATCTGTAAGTTTTCCAATTTCCGGAGAAAATATGGGCTGGACTGTCTGAGTCTTGTATGACACATAGGTTCAGCCAAAAATAGGCCTTAATTTTCATTTTCAGGAAGAGCAAAAGTTGCCCCCAAGGCTGAGAGAAAGTCTCTTCCCAATAATGGGCTAGGGCGCTCGGGCATGACAAGAGGCTTGAGAGTTATGATGGTCTTTCCCCAGGTATAAGTTAGAGGGGTGGTCAAACGTTTTTGTTTTGGCCTTCCTTCTACCCCAACAACAGAGCAGGTTTCGGGGACAAGACGCCCAGCATGAGAAATGAGGACGGAGTAAGCGGCTTCTGTGTCCACTGGAAACTGGACGAGAGTACCTGCCCCGTCAGTGGTCCGCCACGTCCGTCCCATGTGACGGTCGCTGTATTCTGAGGGGCCCTGGCAAGTCCTGGATCTCATCAGTCAACCACGGCCGTGACTGGCTTGGGGGAGTTCCTCGCTTCCTTCAGAGCTGAGGGCTTCCTCTCGTTCCATGGCCCATCTTCCTACAGAGTGAGCCTCGGGTTGAGGCCAGGACCTATTTCCTGGGCATTCCCTGCTCCAGTGTTTGGGGTTCCCACTGCTAAAACAGGCTCCTTTACCTGGCGGGGGTCTTCTGGGAGCACCTCTGTGGTGATCAGGAAGAGGGTTACATCCCACCATGACGGCTGCTGAAGTCTGGCCTGCCAGTGGGCCCTTCTTAAGTCATGCTGCTTCTTCCTTTCTTCCTCAGCCTGGACTCTATTGTTAAAGACACTGAAGGCCGCCTCAACAAAAAGGCTGAGAGGGGTTGGGGACCCCAGGGTGAGCTTTTGAAGTTTCTAACAGATGTCGGGGACCAACTGGTAAATGAAGTAAGTTGCAAGCACAACACGTCCCTCAAAAGTGTCTGGTCCACGTTCATATACTTTCTGAGGTATCTACCAACCGGGCGGGAAACAGGGTTCATTCTGACCTTGGGTGACCTCTTCAACCCTATCACAGCTGACAGGTTTAACTGTGCACCATCTTGTCCCTTCAATGAAGCAAAGGGTTGTGCGTGCTCTTCTAGGGACACCAGGCTGGCCTGGTTCATAGTCCCACTTGGGATCAATCAGTGGCACTGCCGTGATGCCCACAGGGCAGTAAGTGGGTTAGATGATACATAATTCATCATCAAATGCTTGAGGCTGTGCCCAGATAGGGGTCTTTTCCTCAGGGGCGTGGCAGTGGGAAATGACAACATTCAGGGTCCTTCCAAGTAAGGTCCAAGGAAAGATTAGCTCCCAGAATCCTTCAGTGAACCGGCCAGGGGCCCCTGAGAAGCAGCCTAAGTGAAGGCAGCGCTGGCTGAGGCCAGACAAAGCAAAGGGGTACGGACTCTGGTATTTCCCTGAGGTCTGCCTACTGCTTCTCAGGGGGTGGGGGGTGAGGGGGCACGGGCACTCTGCTGCACTTCTTGCACGGGAGAATAAAGAGGATTACACGGTGCTGGAGGGGTGAAGATGGTGAAAGAGCATCAGGACTTAGGTGCTTCTGTCCAAGACTTACTTTCCTCCAGAGATGCTACCAGAGAGGGTTTTTGTAGAATCTGAACCAGTCCCAACCGACAAGCTTCCCCAACACAGGACGTGCATAGCTCTGGATTCTCTCTTAGGGTCATAAAGGACTGAACATAAGGAAACTCTATCCAATTTCCCTGCCTTTCATAAAACCTATTCATAGGATGCTATTATAGTTGAAGCTCCATTTTCTAGCCAGGCTTCCTTGTCCTCAAGTTTACACTGGGGCCCGGATGTATTACAAAAGACGATGAGCTTTTCCTGTTTTAAAAACTTCTCCCCGTGACTGAGAATGCACCCCAGGGGTGAATCCTTGGGGATGGAGAGGATACTTCCCGTGAACCTTCAGGGACAGGGCTCCTGTAACAGAGAGGAGCACTACCATTTGGGGGCCCTGCAGGGGCCCCTCTGTCGGGACTGGCTACAGGCGCCTAGTCCTGCCAACCTTGGCCAATGTGGAGGTCGCGGCCGCATGGCAACCCTGCCGGCCTCAGAGTCCCATGACTTGTGTCCTACCGCGTCTTCACACCTCACAACTGCTCTCATAATGGTGGGCCTCTCTCCAAGCTTCACGGGCACCCATCTCGGACAAACCACTTAAGGAGTTTCTCAACTCCTCTGAAGTGCGCCAGGCATGCGCTTCCTCCAGGTATTGGTCCCTTTGTGGCTGAAACATAAGCCACTTCCCTCCTCAGAACAACCAACCCCAACTCCTCTGCCTCTCCCTGGGATCGGCTGTGACCTTTCCTTGCATGGGCTTCCCTGGTGGCTCAGCTGGTAAAGAATCTGCCTGCAATGCGGGAGACCTGGGTAAGATCCCTGGGTTGAAAAGATCCCCTGGGGAAGGAAAAGGCTACCCACTCCAGTATTCTGGCCTGGAGAATTCCCTGGACTATATAGTCCATGGGGTTGCAAAGAGTCAGACACGACTGAGCGACTTTCACTTTCCTTGTATAGATATTGCCTTGCTTGTGGCACACTTGGCCAACCCAGTAATCAGAGGAATGCAGGTGTAACCACCCATAAGGGCCACATACTGGAAGGCACTGGGGCTGCTAGTAGTTTGGTGTGTTCCCATGGCGGGGGAGGGGGCTTGGCCTCCCTTGAGGCAATGCTCTGTAACCTGTCAGATATTCTATCGACTCTGACCAGGATTACAGGGGATCCCTTTATTTCCTAGCAGATGTAGTGATGCAGAACAGAGAGCCCTGGACTATCTCCCAGCTGAGCAGGGAGGGTCTGTGCAGTAATCAGTAAACTGTGCTGCACCGACATCGACACCCCTGGCCAGGCGGAAGAAGGCGCCCAAAGCACACATGAACAGGCCCCAAGGCTACACACTTTCAGGATGGGTGACCCCAGTGCCACCCGCTTCTGGCCTGCAGTCAGAGGGGTGTTATCAAACATAACCTGGTTCCTGCCCCTGCTTGGACCTCTGACTGCAATCCTACTTTTACTGACTTTTGGCCCTGTCCCTTTTAACCTGCTTGTTAAGTTCGTTTCTTCAGGTTACAACAGAGTCACCTACAGATGATGATACACCTGGAATTTCAACCCATGGCACCCCACTCCAGTGCTCTTGCCTAGAAAATCCCATGGATGGAGGAACCTGGTAGGCTACAGTCCATGGGGTTGCAAAGAGTTGGACATCACTGAGTGACTTCACTTTCTTTTCATGACAACGGGGACCACCAACATCCGCGGGACAGGGCCGCAGCCTCTGTCTACTCCCCACTCTCTGTCTCTGGACAGAGACCTCATCTCTGACAGAGGGCAAGGTGATCTGGGCCCCGCAGGCAGGCACAATGCCCCTGCTCAGCTTGAGGCAGCTTCAGAAGACAGATCATGGACCCTCTGACCCTTAAAAGATTTGAAGGGTGCAGACTCCTTTAGGGGAACGTCAGAGCAGGCCATTAGCCAGACGTGAGCAAAGGAGGGGGCATGGGTCGGGTGACCACATACATCTTACAATGACAGAGGTCCAAGGGGCAAACAGAAAAGTGGGAACCTCTGGGCTGACAGGCGATCATAAGTCTTGTGATGACAAGGGACCTGGCAGCAAACAAAGAAATATGGGAACCTCTGGTCCGAATGTCACCTTTTGCTCACTATGCCCACGTTACAACAGAATTAGCATTGCACAGAGCAGTGCCCACCGTGCACCGGTGCCATGACAGATCCGAGCAAGACCACACAAGGACAGAAACTCCCCCTCATCTCTGGAAGGTGGGGCTGGGACGAAAACCAGGAAATCACCCCCTCAACCCCGCCCCCCTGAATGAATACTCCACCTAATCCTTCACATCCCCTATAACCAGCTTATCTAAAGGAAAACTGCTGCTTTCCATTGCTGCTGCTCTGAGCCTGCCCAGGCTCCCTCCTGACAGTGTACTGTCACTCAATAAACCCTTTGCTTACTTTGCCTCCGAATCTCATCTGTGAATTCTTTGTGCAACAACAACAAAAAAGAACCTACCCTCCAGCAACCATATCAAAGGCTAAATCCTTCAAGGGCAGTTTTAGATCTCTGTGTTACTAAGGAAGACAGATATTTGAGAGAAAGAAATATGCCTCGTTTTTGGAAGGAGAAAAATAAGAAAGAAACAAATATGCCTGTTACCTTAGTTAGAGCAAGACAGCTATATTTATGTCCCCTGGTGCTGCTGTGGGTCTGCCCCAGATCTAAAGACAACTTTAGATCTTACACCAACTGCTTCCTTCAGTGAGGAAAAGATGAACCTCCTTGGACACAATTTGCTAAAAAAGGTCCCCAACTAACAATGATGCACTTTAAATTTTATGCCCTTTCCTAAAAGTCAAAGTATTGAATGTTTTTAGAGCCATCACCACCTTCATACAGTATACAAATGGGGAAAAAAAAAAAAAAAATCCTGAGAATGTTGGCCACCTAGAAGGCAGGGAAGAAGGAAAGTTCTTTAGCATCCATGTTTCATTCATTCACAAGGTACTCATTATTCTGCTGCTGGAGCATGATGGCCTCACGGACAAGCTGGTGCACGTGTTTATTTCCCTGTGTCTGGGCAGCACTTACTAGTCTGCAGCCAGGCCCGGGCTTAGGGATGCTACTCTTTGCTCTCGGGTGTGGTCTGTGAATGGCTTCTCTACTCCCTGTATCTCAGAGTCCACAGTGCAGAGGAGCTGCGGGTGGCGATTTGAAAACATCTAGCAGAGGAAAGGTTTTTCACTGATTCACAAAGATTACACACAAACTGCATTGATCATTTCGAGTATAGACAGTAAAGTGTGGTCATCCTTGCTCAAAGAACTCTGTGTTGCAAAAATCATGTTCTATGCACCTCTGTGCCTATGACAATTAAATTTGGCAAAGTGAGTTTATTTTAGGGGCTCCAAAATCACTGCAGATGGTGACTGCAGCCATGAAATTAAAAGACGCTTACTCCTTGGAAGGAAAGTTATGACCAACCTAGATAGCATATTGAAAAGCAGAGATATTACTTTGCCAACAAAGGTCCGTCTAGTCAAGGCTAGACGGTTTTTCCAGTGGTCATGTATGGACGTGAGAGCTGGACTGTGAAGAAAGCTGAGCGCCGAAGAATTGATGCTTTTGAACTGTGGTGTTGGAGCAGACTCTTGAGAGTCCCTTGGACTATAAGGAGATCCAACCAGTCCATTCTGAAGGAGATCAGCCCTGTGATTTCTTTGGAAGGAATGATGCTAAAGCTGAAACTCCAGTACTTTGGCCACCTCATGCGAAGAGTTGACTCACTGGAAAAGACTCTGATGCTGGGAGGGATTGGGGGCAGGAGGAGAAGGGGACGACAGGGGATGAGATGGCTGCATGGCATCACTGACTTGATGGATGTGAGTCTGAGTGAACTCTGGGAGTTGGTGATGGACAGGGAGGCCTGGTGTGCTGCAATTCATGGGGTCGCAAAGAGTCCAACACGACTGAGTGACTGAACTGAATGATTAATAAAGTTAATTATAGGATCTAGCTCATGCAAGAAGACTTAATTTTAATTATGATTCTCTAATATGTCAATGCAGATATTGAGCTAGAACCAACTCTTCCTTGATTTTCATAGCACCTTATTTATGATTCACCTAAAATCCATGAAAATAAAAATACTGATGGAGAGCAGTATAATCTTGATTCCACATAAGGTGGATTAAGATGCTTTAACATATACTAGAGTAAACTAAATGTATGTGGCAAAAGTATACTATTTTTCCACGTGCTCCAAAGATATCTTAGTCACAGTTTCTTACCTTTGAGGGAGGGTTTCGGACTGAAGCTGGAGGTTCTGGAAGCCTGAGGAGTGAAAAATAAAAATCAGAGTCATGGTTTTTCATAGACAAGCAAACAGAATGACCAGGCCAACTTAAGACTTAGTAAGTCCTGATTTCATCTAATAGTCTCACCTCCATATATCTTACTGTTCGATCACCTCATTATAAAGAGTGAAATTTTTCTAAGTGAAAAAATGTGCATTTAGCTACTTAATTCTCTGTACTGGAATTCTGAGTTAAAAAATAAAATTCAAAGTCACTGGTTGCAATGGAATTGCTTTCCTTTAGTCTCTATAAATATGTATTTTGGTATGTATTTTTTCACCATAAATGGTGAATCTAGCATATACTTAAAAGTGAAAATTATTCTGTTGACAAGAAGTCACAGGAACTTTACTTTTCTATTAAAGAAAAGTTTAACTGACACATCCTTCTCTCAAGTCTTTAACTGAAACTTTAAAATTTCAGCAGAAAAGAATCTAAAAAAATAATGGAATACAAAGATATAAAGTCTCTAACAAGATAAGCAGGTACAAAGAGACTCAGGAAAATAATAAACAGAAGGGTATCTTTATCAATTCAGAGCAAGCTTTCAACATACTATATTATACTACAGAAACCAGTTTCTACTAATTGTTCCTTAAGTAGGACCAAAAATACAATTTGCTAAAAATGCAATCATAGCTATTAAAAACTCATTTTATTTCCACGTATCAGAGGAGAAAATTATTCTAAGAATCAGGAAAAGCTATTAGATCATCACATATATGAAATTTTAACAGTGGTTGCTAAAATATAGGAAAAAACATATCTTTTTCAGCCTAAAGTAGAGTTTCAAGTGCTGGGCATAATAAAAATACATAGTGAACAGCTAATGATTATAATAATAAAATAATAAAAATGGTACACAACCTTTAAATGTAACTTTCAAAAATATTTTACTCTGCTATCTACTCTTTCCGTCCCATGAATCAAATTAGTTAAGTCTGGCTGGGGATAAAATTTTAACACAATTTATGCTCTAACATTATAACAACTCCTAATTCTAATTGTAACACTCAGGGGTTCTTGGAACCAGTATCCATTAAATTAATTTGTTCCAATCAAAAAACTGTCCATTAAAAATCACCTCCAAACCATAGCGTCTGTGACGCAACTCAAGAATAACCTCTTATCAGAAAAAGTGATACGACAAGCCATACTTGCTTGTGCACTCTGTCGTGTCTGATTCTTTGAGACTCCATGGACTGTAGCCCGCCAGGCTCCTCTGTCCATGGGATTTTCCAGGCAAGAATACTGGACTAGGCTGCTATTTCCTCCTCCAGGGGATCTTCCCAGGGATCGAACCCACGTCTCCTGTGGCTCCTGCATTGGCAGGCACATTCTTTACCACTTGAGTCATCTGGGAAACCTTATATAAGCCATAATGAAACCCTATTTCTAGGAAACCAAGCACAATTATGCTTAATTACGACTAAAGATGGACCATACTTACTTTAAATATTTAGATAAGTCATCACTTAATTGTTTAGGGATGTAATCAGATATCAGACCATGGGCATAACGAACATAATCCTCTGAAAGAAACAGAATGGAGAAAAAAATTTAGTAATAATTATGGTTGCTTCACAGTCAAACTGACTGGAGTTCAAATTCTGGCATTATCTAGCTTTGGAGAGGCACTTAAGCTTTTTGTGTGTGTGTGTGGGGATGCTCATATCCATCTGTCAGAGTGGTGGGGGGATATGATGTATGAGATATCATATACGATGACATTGAAGATATGATGAGATAATAAAGTATAATACAATATATGCCCACTAAATAACAGATAAAAATTCAGGGTTCTTCTCTTAGTTGAGGCCCTTGAATACAAATAAAGTTCAAACATCAGATGTAACAAGATGAAATAGTCATCTTTTCTAGGTTGGTTTCAATATAAAATAAACCTAATTACTGAATAATAATGAGTATGCTCATTTAAGAGAAATAATATACAATGTGTCTCTATTAAGCACTTGCTGAATGTTACATATTACCCCAAACTAATGGGATGAAGTTGCTCAGTCGTGTCCATCTCTTTGTAACTACATGGACTGTAGCCTACCAGGCTCCTCCGTCCGTGGGATTTTCCAGGCAAGGGTACTGGAGTGGGTTGCCATTGCCTTCTCCAGGGGATCTTCCTGACCCAGGGATTGAAGCCAGGTTTCCCACATTGCAGGAAGACTTCACCGTCTGAGCCACCAGAGAATCTCAAACTAATAAAACGCCTTAAAAATGTAAAAAACAAAACTCAACAGAGTGTATAATCATGACGTCTACAGCATCTGGATTTTCAGTACTAAAATGAAGCTCTGGTATCAATTTGATACAGTTACAAAAGAGAAAATCTGTTTTAAAGCCCTCTTCCTCAATTTAGTATTTTTTTTGTAGACTACTAGGGGATAATCACACTCAATAGATGGGATAATCACAAGGGGATATAAACTACCAAAAGCACTATGTCAGGCTTGCTGCTGGGATATTCATTTCCATCTTTTTTCCCTTTTCTACATTTGACATCAGGATAACAACCTGCCTCAGTATTATCAACAGTTAGAAAGGGACTGCTGCCTGGATGCCCTGATCTCAAAGTCTTTAGTAAGAGACTTTCACTGCCAGCACTGAGAACTGAAAGTTATCACTGGACCCTTCTTTTTTAAAAAATTAATTAATTTTTTTTTATTGAAGGATAATTGTTTTACAGACTTTTGCTGTTTTCTGTCAAACCTCAACATGAACCAGCCATAAGTACACATATGTCCCCTCCCTGTTGAACCTCCCTCCCATATCCTGCCCTATCCCACCCCTCTAGATTGATACAGAGCCCCTGTTTGAATTTTCCAAGTCATACAGCAAATAAGAAGGCCAACATATCTGTTTGCTTCCTCTGGCACATATCAAGCTAAAGGTCTAAAAAGGCAAGAATGTAAAGAGTATAAAGCTTACTTTATGGCTGGAACACTAAATGGCAATATAGCGAAGCCCAGACTCTTAGATGTAGATATTCGTTTGGTAAAAACACCAGACTCAGAGTAGACAACCTGGTCTGCTAGCTAGGATGGGTGACCCTGAGTAAGTGATCTACTTCTCGGAGACCACAGTTTTTCATTTTTAAGATGAGAACATCTGTCTAAACAACCACTAACATCTCTTCTCCTGCTTTACTGAAAATCTTTGGTTTTATGTATCCATCCATCACCCATGATCTATCCATCTATCCGGCCAGCCAGCCATTTGACTCAGTCTCTCTCTCCTTCTGTTAAGCCTATCACAGACACTGACAGCTAGTTAATTCAGACGCCAAGGGCAGTCCACCACTCCCAGAATGGCGGGAGCCAGCCATCATCTGTGTGTGTAAGGTACTGTGAGGTGGATTTCTGCACATCAAAGACTGCCTGAATCACAGCCAATCACCAACAGGCTGCTTGGTATTTGTTTTGTAAATGACGAAACTCAGATGTTTTGGAATCATATATTTAGAACAGGGGAACACTGAATTAGAGTTTAAAGTCAGGAGAATTACTGTCCTACCATTTCAGAAAGTAAATTGTATCAGATAGCTTTTGTTATTCAACTGTACATATAAAGGTAAGAGGACACTACAATGAGAAAGGCAAAAGAATGTATCTTAAAGGATTAATTGTCCAGTGAATAAATTTCATCTAAAATCACAATATTGAGACCTACAGTAGGACTTATGCTTCTGGAGAGAAAGATGCAAACAGATAAGCTCTGGAAATCCTTGCCCCCAAGAACAGTACAACAAAAAGGTTATGAGTGTGGGCTTAAGTGCCGGGCAAGCTCCATCAGTAGTTCAGCTCTGCCGTTTACTAGCTGTGTGACTCTACACACGGCCTCCAAACTCGCTGTAAAATGAAACTTGGAGGGGGGCTCAGATGAGCTAGTATGTGCACGCTGGCAACTTAGTAAAAGGCGTGGCACACTACACACCCTCAATAAAGGATAACAAGGGTCGTTATTACTATTAGTGCAAGATATAGATTTTGTGAATGAATGACTTAAGTATCAATTAGTGATAGAATTGATCTACAGCACAAGTACTACTTGGTTTCGAAATAAAATGCACACCTGCCATGAGATCCAAGAGAACACATTGGCAAGAATGTGAAGTTTCTGAGACATTAAGGTTTTTAAATCCTAAGATGGGCATTTACACATTGGCGACTTACTCCAGACAAAACAAACAAAACAAAACAAAAAATGATTCGCTTACCGTCCTTGTCACTGGAGACCTGGCCCCCAGAGAAAAATGCAGTAGACTGTACCCGGGCACTGACATTTACCTTATTGGTTTTTAATGCTGCCATAGTCTGATTAACCTATGAAATAACCAAAGGGAAATATCAGGATATTTTCAACTAACTTTAGACACCCTGACTTTTCAGACTTTCTAAACCCATGATTCCAATCCATTTAAGGTCCAGGAAGAAGTAGTACGGATCTAGATGTATCTTCAGAAGATAAGAGATGGCTTCCTATTTGGAGACGGGTGAGGGGTAGTGACTACGCTGCAGGATGAGCTCGGTATGTGGGCTTCCTAAGGCCTACACCGTGCGAGAGCACAGACTCTGGAGGCAGGCGGCTTGGGTCTGCTGTGACCACGGACTGCTTACTGAACCTCTCTGTGCCTCCACCTGTGAAAGGGAAAGAAAGATAGCGCCGATCTCACAGGACTGCTGTGAGGACTAAATGAGTTAATGGGTGTTAGGCCCTTAGGACAGAACACGGCACAAAACTTGTGTTTTATGATTTTCTAAGGAGAATAAATAATATAAATTTCTCACTTTCTAGGAATTTAAGAAAGGAAACACAATAAATATAAACTTCACCTCACTATTTCATATCATTATCATTTGCTAAGAGCAAAAACTAAATGCCCAGTTTCTGCTCAGCACTTCTCATTCTTCATCTACACAGAATCCCACAAATGCAAAGACTACTGATGATGCAAATGAAGAGTGAAACACACGCACTTTTTAAACCTTTTCCCTACTTCACCCAAACAAGCCTGATTAATACTGCAAGGCTCATCTCCATGTTCCCAAGCTCCCAATGTGCCCATTAACATGATGTGACAATCATGTTTTTCATATAGAAGACAGAAGAGAATCTTAGGAATCACTGCTAGAACTGATATCCACAAAACTTGCAAAAACTTTGTCATCCAAAGATCTGGTCTGGTGAGATTCCTTATCACTGTGAAAGTAAGCGATATCCTTAGACCAATGGCTTTTTGTTTCTTCACTATATGCACAGTAAGAAATACTCAGCAACCGAATACCCCAAAACATATATAAATATGTTACAGTCATACTTAACACTTGCCCTTATCTTGTGCTTTTTTTAAAACAATATAAAAATATATATTTGATTATACAGAATAATCTCAGTTTTTTCTTTTGCAAATTCTTTTCCATTATGGTTCATCACAGGATATTGAATAGTTTCCTGTGCTATACAGCGGGACCTTATTGTTTATCCATTCTATATATACCACTTTGCATCTGGTAATCCCAATTCTCAATCCAACTTTCCTTTTAATTCATCCTCATCTATCCTAGCCCATTCTATTCCATTCCATTCCAAGAGAAATACTGGTTGTGATCCACTAAATTGATTGGGAGAACACTGCAAGAGATCTTATATTGAGTTTAATTCTTAGGATCACCAAGACACAGGGCTTGCCTGGGAGAAGACCCGTCTTCAGCATCTAGACGCTAAACCCGAACCCCGTCTGCCTGGCCCCTGCAGGTCGTGTGTGAGCAACGTCAACTTCTGAGATGCCTGCAGGACCCACAGAGAGTACACGTGGCCCTGCTGTTACCTGGCTTGGAAGACTCAAGTCTACACCAGCAACTAGCAAGGACTTCTTCATTCAGTGGTGAGGGTCACAGGGAAATGGGAACAAGCACGTCAAGCTAAGTCCAGAGCCGCCTGAGTTAGGAAAAGTGCAAAGTCAAAGATTCTTCTTGCACTTGGCAGACTTTTGTACAGCTTCTCTCTTGTAGGTGGACTTTCAAGATGGTTTTTGGGGTCAGGCTTACTACCTTCTCTCTTAACATTTTTAAAAAGGAACATTAAACTCTTTCTGCCACAAGGCACTGAGAGGTACTGTACCTTTTTTTCTAGCCATTTTAATGTCTTCTCTTTGCTGTACTTGTAATATTTCTTCTTGTCTACTTCTGGATTAAAAGAAAAAAAAAAAGACAGTGCAGTAGGTTAAGCAAAAAATAAACTCATAAAGCTATTTCATATACAAGATAACAGTTTAAAAATTTCAAGGAATTCTCTGGTGGTCCAGTGGTGAGGACTCCGTGCTTTCATTGTGAGGGCCCTGGTTCAATCCCCAGTTGGGGAAGTTAAGATTCCACAAGTTGCAAGGTGCAGCCAAAAAATAAATAACATTTTATATACTTGAAAAACTCAATTAATAACCCTGAGAGCATTCTTGAGACACTGGGAAAAAAAAATTCCTAAACAGAACTGGGACATCTTAGGTTTCACCAAATATTAAATGAGTGAGAATTTAAGAAAAGTATCAAATTATACAAATAGTTCTCATCACAAGGAGAAATTTTTTTCTCTTCATTGTATCTATATGAGATGGTGGATGTTAACTAAATCTACTGTGATAGTCATTTCAAAATACAAGTAAATCGAACTATCATTCTGTACAATATAAACCTACACAGTGACGTATGTCAATTATTTCTCAATAAAACTGAAAACAACTGTACCAACAAATCTGGAGGAAAGGTAATTTTTTAACTGAATATAATTGATGTACAATATAGTACTGGTTTCAGGTAGAGTGATTTGATATTTACACATACTCTGAAATGGTCACCACAGTAAATCTAGTTATTGTCTGAAAAGGTCATTTTTAAAACTCAGCAAATTAACACACCAAGCCATCTTCATTTTTCTGAATAATTTTAAGATCACCCCAATGTTCTCAAATGAAAGACTTCTTTTCTAAAATAAAAATGGAAATCCCAAGAGAGAAAATTGAAGCTAAATGCAGGTGCCTAAGAAGTTCATTGCATACATTCAGGAAAAGAACTGTGTTAACTACTTAGAACTGTGCTGGTGGGACTGGTGGAGAAAGAAGAAGAGATTTATCTTTTAATGTATTACCAATATAGCCATAGCTATTTCAGGGGAATTTAGATTTATGATAGGCTCAATTTGGCCCTTTATGGGGATAAAAGTTTCATCTCCTATAAATTATACTTCCTCTTCTCACAATCCAGCTAGCTTTATGTAATCTAACGGCTTAATGTCACGTATAGCATATATATGGTATATGACATTAAGCTGTTATTTCCTCGGTAACACCTCATTCACGGGGTTTCTTGCTTTCTGTGCAATCAGCAGGGGCAGCTCTTCCCTCCCGCCTCCACGCAGGAGTTAGCTGCAGGAGCACTGGGATTCCTAAGGCCAGATGCAAGCTCGCCTTTCTCTTTCCTCCGTAATCATGGTGGGAAATGGAAACTGCTTACTCAGGGGTGGTTTTCTGCAGACGGTTAAACTGCTGGAGTTTCAGTAAGACGGTTTGTACGGGGAAGGGCTGGCCCGAGCCAGCTCTCACTGTGTCCTCCCCATCTCAGCCTGCGGGCACTAACTAGAAGGCAGAGAGTCGGGGCTGGCCCTTTGCACCCGTGTCCGCAGGATGTGTCACCGGAATAACGAAACGGCCTGTTGGGGAACCAAGGCATGTGAGACTAGACTCAGCCTCCCTGGAGCTGATGCACTATTTCTTTGTACAAAAGGAGGGCCGCTTCTAAGAGCACACAGCCACCACTCAGAACATGTGTGCTGCTGAGTCTCAGACCTTCCGACTGTTGCCTGAGGCAATCTCCCTAGAGGCTCCCATCCACGAATCCCACCTTGACTCTGCCGCTCGCTTGTCTCTGCCTCCAAATTTCGTGAAAGGATGATCTACAACCTGCCACAGTTTTCCTTCCTCTTGCTCACGGTCTGAGCCCCTTGCAGGCCCCTTCGCTCTGGAAATGCTGGTTCAGAAGAGGAGACCAGGCTCTGAGCTGTACTGCTGGGGCTCCTACACCCCCAGTGCGTGACGTCACCTTGGGAAGTCACCTATCAAATGAGGGCATGGCACAACATCTGGCACACAGCAAGTACTTCATATTATTTAAGAAAAAATGAAATAACTCATTAGTGATAATAACATCACATCTTCAGGCCTGTGCTAAGTTCTTCACACATGTTTTCTCACTGAATGCTCAGAATGAATCTCAGGTGGAAACTACTATTTGTCTCCACCTTAAAAAACTAGGTTTGAGTGAAGTTAAAATAAATTGTCCAAAGTCACTGAGCTGGTAAACAGGAGCACTGGATTCCTTCTCAACCTGGATGGTGTCTGAGAAGCCATGGATTTGGTGGTGTTCATTGCGACCTTATGGACTACAGACTGCCAGGCTCCTCTGTCCATGGGATTCTCCAGGCAACAACACTGGAGTGGGTTGCCATGCCCTCCTCCAGGGGATCTTTCCAACCCAGGGATCAAACCCATGTCTCTGACACCTCTTGCATTGGCAGGTGGGTTCTTTGCCACTAGAGTCACCTGGAAAGCCCGGATGTCATTTTATTAGTGTGTTAAGAAGTCTTTATACATTTGGAATACACACACACACACACACATATACACACACATACACTATCAGATATTTGTCATGTAAATATTTTCTTTCAACTGTAGTTTGTCTTTTTTTTCTTAATGGTATCTTTCAGAAAACAGGAGATATTAATTTTAATGAAGTGTAATCTATCATTTTTTTTAATGGTTAGTGGCTTTTGTGTTCTATGAAATCTTTGCCTATCCTCAGGGTCACAAAGGTTTTCTTCTATGGCTTTTTCTAGAAATTTAGTAGTTTTCATTTTTTGCATTTAAGTTATTAATCCATTTCAAGTTAATTTTTCTGTATGATTCTGAGGTAAGAGTCAATGTTGTTTTTCACACGGATATCCAATTTTTCCAGGTCATATGTTGAAAAGATTATCTTTTCTCTCGTTGAGTTGTCTTGACACCACTGAAAAAAACAATTGGCTACGTAAATGTCGGTCCACTTCTGTTCTCTCTGTTTGGTTCCATTTAACTATCTCTCTATCCTGTACCAATGCCATACTTTCTTATCTGTTGTAGTTTTACAGTAAGTCTCGAAATCAGGTTGTATAAATTTTCCAACTTGTTCTTCTTTTGCAAAATTGTTTTGACTACTACAGATTCTCTGCACAGTTTTATAAATTCTAGAATCAGCTTATCGATTTTTACCAAAAAAAAAAAAAAAAGCCTGAGAGGCATTGCATTATATCTATAGATGACTTTGGAGAAGATGGACATCTTAACAATACTGAGTCTTCCAACTCATGAACATGGTATCTCTCTCTATTTATTTAATTCTTTTATTTCTCTTTGCAATGTTGTACATTGTTCAGTGTACTGGTCTTACATATATTGTGCTACCTTTATCCCTACAACCTCATGATTTTTTAATATTACAAATGGCATGCTTTTATTCCACTGTCCAATTGTTCACTCCTAATATACAGAAACAGAATTGATTTTTGTATATTGACCTTATATCCTGGGAACTTGATTATTGGTTCCAGTGATTTTGGTTTTGGTAAATTCTTTTGAGCTTTTTATATACATGACCCATACTGTTGATGTAAAAAGACAATTCACTATTTACTTTCTAAGCTGTATACCTTTAATTTTGTTCTTATCTTATCAAAACTGCTAGGACGTCCACTACATTGGTGAGTAGATGTGGAGAGGACTGACATCCTTATCTTGTACCAATCTTAGGGAAAAAGTGCGTTCAGTCTTTCACAGTGAAGTATGATATTAGCTTAGGTTTATCATGGATGTCCTTTAAAAGAATGAGGAGGTTCCTTTCTATCTCTAATTTGCTGAGAATTTATATAATGACTGAATTTTGTTAAGGGTTTTTCCTACATCTATTGAGATGATCATACAATTTTTTTGTTATGCATAAATATGGTGAATCATACTGATTGATTTTCTAACATTCAACCAACTCTGCATTCCTATGATAAACCTCACTTGATTATAACATACTGTCCTTTTTACACAGTTAATTTGCTATATTTTAAAAGTATGTTTCAGTCTATGATCATAAAGAATACTAAATTGTAGTTTTCTTTTTGCCACTCTGATTTCATAAAATTAGTTGGGAAATATGCCTTTCTCATTTAATTTCTAAAATAATCTAAGTATCATTATTTCTTTGAGTATTATTTTTTCCTTCAAGTATGGTAGAATTCACCTAATGAAGCCAGGTGGGCCTAGAGTTTTTTTTCTAAGAAGTTTTTAAACTGCAAATTTATTTTGAATTAAACATTCCCTGGACAAGAAGATCACTAAGAAATATCCAACTTGAATACCCCAAAAAAGCTATACAAGGACCAAGTGCATAAACTATCACTTAATTTTAAAATTTACCTATTTTGATAAGCAAAGTGGTTTAAAAATTTATTTAAAAATTCATTAAATTCATGAAGGCCACAGATTACCCACGATTATGAAAAATACCACAATATGTTCTGTCAGTTCAGTTCAGTCACTCAGTTGTGTCTGACTCTTTGGGACCCCATGGACTGCAGCACACCAGGCCTCCCTGTCCATCACCAACTCCTGGAGCTTACTCAAACTCATGTCCCTCAAGTTACTGATACCATCCAACCATCTCATCCTCTGTCGTCCCCTTCTCCTCCCGCCTGCAATCTTTCCCAGCATCAGGGTCTTTTTCAATGAGTCAGTTCTTTGCATCAGGTGATCAAAGTATTGGAGCTTCAGCGTCAGTCCCTCCAATGAGTATTCAGGACTGAATTCCTTTAGGATGGACTGGCTGTATCTCCTTATAGTCCAAGGGACTCTCAAGAGTCTTCTCCAATACCACAGTTCAAAAGCATCAATTCTTCAGCGCCCAGCCTTCTTTATAGTCCAACACTCACATCCATACATGACTTCTGGAAAAACCATAGCTTTGACTAGACAGACACTTGTTGGCAAAGTAATGTTTCTGCTTTTTAATATGCTCTCTAGGTTGATCACGGATTTCCTTCGAAGGAGCAAGAGTCTTTTAATTTCATGGCTTCAGTCACCATCTGCAGTGATTTTGGAGCCCCCCAAAATAAAGTCTGTCACTGTTTCCATTGTTTTCCCATCTATTTGCCATGAAGTGACTGGACTGAATGCCATGATCTTAGTTTACTAAGAAACTTTCTCACTCTCCTCTTTCACTTGCATCAAGAGGCTCTTTAGTTCTTCTTTACTTTCTGCCACAAGGGTGGTGTCATCTGCATATCTGAGGTTATGGATATTTCTCCCAGCAATCTTGATTCCATCTTGTACTTTATCCAGCCCGGTATTTCGCATGATGTACTCTGCATATTAAATTAAATAAGCAGGGTGACAATATGCAGCCTGGATGTACTCCTTTCCCGATTTGGAACCAGTCTGTTGTTCCATGTCCAGTTCGAACTGTTGCTTCTTGACCTGCATACAGATTTCTCAGGAGGCAGGTCAGGTGGTCTGGTATTCCCATCTCTTGAAGAATTTTCCACAGTTTGTTGTGATCCACGTAGTCAAAGGCTTTGGCATAGTCAATAAAACAGAAGTAGATGTTTTTCTGGAACTCTCTTGCTTTTTCAATGATTCAACAGATGTTGGCAATTTGATCTCTGGTTCCTTTGCCTTTTCTAAAACCAGCTTGAACATCTGGAAGTTCATGGTTCACATACTGTTGAAGCCTGGCTTGAAGAATTTTGAGCATTACTTTGCTAGCACGTGAGATGAGTACAATTGTGCGGTAGTTCGAACATTCTTTGGCATTGCCTTTCTTTGGGATGGGAATGAAAACTGACCTTTTCCAGCCCTGTGGCCACTGCTGAGTTTCCCAAATATGCTGGCATATTGAGTGCAGCACTTTCACAGCATCATCTTTCAGGATTTGAAATAGCTCAACTGGAATTCCATCACTTCCACTAGCTTTGTTTGTAGTTATGTTTCCTAAGGCCCACTTGACTTCGCATTCCAAGGTGTCTGGCTCTAGGTGAGTGATCACACCATCGTGGTTATCTGGGTCATGGAGATCTTTTTTGTATAGTTCTTCTGTGTATTCTTGCCACCTCTTCTTATTATCTTCGGCTTCTATTCTATTGTATCCTAAACTTAATATTTGCAAGAGTTTGTGAGTTAGATAACATGTAGATATGCTGGAAAGGTTTCTTTCCCTAATGTATCTGTTGCCTGTAAAACTGGTCTTGAACATCTGGAAAGACTGGGCTTACAAAATAAAGATGGAATAAAAAGGAGTCCACAATCAAATAACATGTTCAGCAATTGGGTAATCGGTTCTCAAACTTGAATTTCCCTGATGTATTGTTGAACAAACTGCCTGGAGCACATTTTCACATCTACTTTCTGAATGTTTTCCACAACTGAGAAACTCATATGGTCTCTTTTTTTTTCTCTTGCCTCCTGGGAATAGAAACTTGGCAATGGTGCTTGGGGTATTTTAATCAGGTAAGTTTTCCTGGCTCTTCCTGTTAATCATATCTGACAACGCAGAGCAGCTTTTGCTTGCAATATGAAACAGAGCATTACACTCAAGACGAAGTTCATAACCCTTTATTAGTCCTTTCCCCTGTCAACTCTCCACTGAATGGGAGCTTTTTTGGCAAGAAACATGTTGAGCCCCAGAGCTAGCAGAGACACATCATTTCCTTCACTAAAAAAGTGAACAGTGCTAACTAAAGCCACCACCATCACCATTCAGGATACAAGCAACTGGGCTGGGTTTATCCAGTAGGGAGAAGGCAAGGGGTGAAGGTTCTCATAAACCTAGCAGGCTTAAGTGTTAGTTGCTCAGTTCATGTCTGACTTTTTGCAACTCATGACTGTTGCTCACCAGGCTCCTCTGTCGGCAGAATTCTCCAGGCAAGAATACTGGAGTGGATTGCAATTCCCTCCTCTAGGGGATCTTCCCAACTCAGGGACTGAACCCAGATTTCCTGCATTGCAGGCAGATTCTTTACTGTCTGAGCCACCGGGCAAGTCGGACACAACTGGGCCATTAACATCTTAATTTTCAGATATTTTTATTATTGTCTGATTATCCCCATTCTCCTACTTAAACCACTTGACTATATAGTCATCAGTGGACCATCAAACAAGTGTGTACTGGTTATTTACTACATGTGTGCGTGCATGCTCAGTTGCTCAGCTGTGTCAGACTCTTTGTCATCCCATGGACTGTAGCCTTCCAAGCTCCTCTGTACATGGAATTCTCCAGGTAAGGATCCTGGAATGAGTTGCCATATCCTTCTCTAACAGATCTGCCCAACCCAGGGATTGAACCCAGGTCTCCTGAACTACAGACAGATTCTTTACCATCTGAGCCACCTGGGAAGCCCCACTTACTGTATACCTAGTACTTAAACATCAGGAAAGAATTTAAAATCTCTAGTTAGAAGCCTTAATGATACTAACATTTACTGTGCACCCAGCACTCTCTGGGCACTGATTTACTTGTATTATTTCATTTAATTCCTGAAGTATCTCTTTGTGGTAGAAACTATTAATTGCCAATACTTAAATAATGTTCATATGCTGGTCATTAGAGATCTCAACACTCTAAAGCTAAGAGAAGGAAAGCTTCATTTTATGACTTAGAACAATTTTGCAGGGTACTAATTATAATGTATAACAGAATATGAGGAGTACTCTTAATCCTTCAAACCCTTCATCTGGCGTATCACGGATGCTGAAAAGTTTGAATGATTTGCTCAAAACTATGTAGCAAATGCTTTTTAAATTTTTCTTGTAGGCCATCAGATCCTGTAATCAGATTACCAGGTTTTTCCTAAAGAAATTCTTTCCCTGAGATTTAAAGCAAACATAACAACATATTAACAGTGGTTGATAATTGGGGTTGGGGACAAACAATATTTGTAGTTTTTTACTCTGAGTTTTCCATTATTTTTAAATTTTTCAATAAAAAAAATTGCTTCACCTGACCATGTATTTTTGTTTTCAAAGCAGATATATCATCAACTTGTATACTGTGCATCCCCGCAGAACCCAGTTTTCACTTCCCTTACCCTCTACTGCTGTTGCCCTAACTTGTCATTTGTCTCCATCAGAGTCAAAGCAAAGTAAGAAAAAGACCAGTATTTTACTTATGACTATCCCTAGAGCCTGGCTCTAGTGCTTAATATATGCTTCTTAGTAGGTGCTCAATAAATGTTTCCTGAATCAATAAAGGCATAGATTTTATGCAAGTTTTACAAATGGAAGCCCAAGGCAGAAAGCAGTTGAGGGACTTACGCAAAGTCACAGCCTCGTTCAAAGAACTGAACTAAAGCCCGAGCCTCGTGAACCCTGGCCCTGCAGGAGACAGGCCACCGTATTTCACTGTTCCAAACTTCACAGGCTGAACAAGCAGTGCAGTAGAGGAAGAATACTGACAAATGGAAGGGAATCTGAACCAGAACTTTTCCTATAACCCACACGAATAAGCATCATCTTCTGCGGGCCTTCCAGCTTCTGTGTTCTCAGACAGACCGGCTAGCCTCCCCAGCAGCCATAAGCCTGACTTCACAGGCCACATGCTATACCTTTCTCCTCTGTCACGTGTTGAAGTAACTTCTCAAGTTCAGGAAGTTTCAGCAACAAGATGCAATCCGGGAACATGTCATCCATCACAACTTGATCCAGGGGCTGAAACTTCCCCTGAAAAGACTGTAAGTCAGTCAGGAGGCAAGCACTCCAGTCAACAGACTCATACGTTATAAAAAAAAGAGAGAAAAAGATACATAATTTCATAGCTGGAACTGTAAACTAAGTTTCAAGCCATTTGTTCCACCTAAGAACTCCCTCTATGGGGACAAGCTCCAGAACTGACTCTCAGCTCCCTTTAGAAAGCTCTTGAAAGCACTGGGGATCCATTGACAAGTGGCAAGAAAGGCTTCAATTTAAATATTCTCTTTTTCCTAGATAGTAAGAATAATCCACAGGCTTCCCAAGTCTCACTGTCTTCAGATTCCTAGCTTAGTCTATTTTCTTCTATGATCACCTGAAGTGTTAAATATTTAACTACTTTAAAACAATGATTTACTTATATGTAATGAACTATGCAGTCATGACATAATCATTTCATAATAAACTAATGTTTCATTCTCCTTTTCTTTACCATGTACACACAAAAAGGTTCTGAAATAAGAAATGTGTTTGAACATAAAGTCAGTAACAGCTGGGAGAGCTAGACAGAAGAATTATTTTTCACTGATCTTAAAATAAATTGTATATTTTTTAAAAAATAGGTCACCATTTCAAAAGTGAATGAAAGTGAAAGTGCTAGTCACTTAATTGTGTCCAACTCTTTGTGATCCCCATGACTGTCACCCACCAGCTCCTCTGTCCATGGAATTCTCCAGGCAAGAATACTGGAGTGGGTTGCCATTTCCTTCTCCAGGCGATCTTCCTGACCCAGGGATTGAACCTGGATCTCTTGCACTGCAGGCAGTTTCTTTACCGTCTGAGCCACCAGGGAAGTCCCAAGTGAAAGTGTTAGTTGCTCAGTGGTATTTTTCTTAATTAAATAGAGACAAATCACATTTAAAATACAGAAGAGGAATATCTGGGTGCCTCATGGGCTATTTCAAGGGGCACTAAAAGTATTTGGGAAGAGACAGCAAAACAGTTTACAATGAAAGCCAATCACCACCATGAGCTTCATTCTGCATCTGCCAACCTGAGCCAGTCACAGCACCCCCAGAGCCTCCCAGAGGGCCACGGTGAGGATTAATTCACCAGTCAAGTCAGGTTCTTAATGGGAAACAGGGGAACAGTCCCCCGAAATGGGGTGAAGGCCTTTAAAGGTGCATCACCTCAGGCACTGAGGCTGGTCAGTGGCTTCCTCCCTGCTGGTATACCCTAGATAACACCAGGAGCGGAAGCCCCTGGAGTTGCCATCTTCTTCCCTGAACACTTCCAGGGCCTTCCTGGGGGTAACTAGAACCATTTCTGCTCCTCAGATATACATGGCTTACCAGCCTCACTGCTCTCATGCCCTAATTATACTGGTTATCACAGCAGCCTCCAGATAAGGGAAAACATGATTAAACTAAGGAACAAAACTTCACTAAACCACACTAGAGAACAGAGTGAAGATTCAGGAGAGGGGGAGAGTATGAGAAAACAAGAAAGCACAATTTCGAATTTTAAGTCAGTTTCGTTACTCAGTGTTTATCGCAATTAAATTGATATAAATACAAAACAGGAGTTTTGGAAAATGGGTCTAAGTACTCAGTGAGAACCCATCAGCTCTTAAACTACCGGCAAACACACTGAGTGCAAAAAGAAGATGTGGCTAAGTGTTTGAATAACACTATTCCCTGATGTTGTTATTTCGAAGGTTTTCAAGCTGTGGTTGGAGGCCCCTGGGAGTCCCCAGAACCTTTGCAGGGGTCCACAAACTTCAAACTACTTTCATAATAATGCTATTATGCTGTCTGCATTTTCACTGTGTTGACATTTGCACTGATGACTCCAATGCAAAGGTGGGGAGAACTGCTGGCTTTTCAGCACCAGTCAAGGTGGTGCTGCCGAACTGTCCAGTGGTCACTGCGTTCTTCACTGCCATGGACAAGCAGTTATAAAAATGTCAGTTTACTTAAGGATTTCCTGGACCAAGCAGCAAAACAATTACTTTTATTTAAATCTTGACCCTGAGTGCAAGTCGGTTCAATGTTCTGTGTGATGAAAGTGAAGCATGGCTAAAGCACTTCTGCTGTCGCTGAGGCTCAAGGAAACACACTGTGGAACTGTCTGAGTTGTGAGCAGAGCTAGCTGCCCTTTACTCAGATTTTCCCCTGAAAACATCACTACGGACTATTGTTATTCAGACTTGAGTATTTGACAGAACATAAATGCAGTCAATCTGTCACTTAAAGGGAAAGACTAACAGTATTGTAGCCAATGAAAAAATTTGAACTTTAAAACAAAAATTAGAATTGCAGAGAATTTGTATCTGTCACTATGACATGCTTCCCAGCATTCAAAGAGTTTTCTAAAGAGATCACTCAGTTCAGTTCAGTCGCTCAGTCGTGCCCGACTCTCTGCGACCCCATGGACTGCAGCACACCAGGCCCCTCTGTCCATCACCAACTCCCAGAGTTTACTCAAACTCATGTCCACTGAGTCAGTGACGCCATCCAACCATCTCATCCTGTCATCCCCTTCTCCTCTAGCCTTCAATCTTTCCCAGCATCAGGGTCTTTTCCAATGAGTCAGTTCTTTGCATCAGGTAGCCAAAGGACTGGAGCTTCAGCTTCAACATCAGTCCTTCCAATGAAGATTCAGGACTGGTTTAATTCAGGATGGACTGGTTGGATCTCCTTGCTATCCAAGGGACTCTCAAGAGTCTTCTCCAATACCACAGTTCAGAAGCATTAATTCTTCAGTGCTCTGCTTTCTTTATAGTCCAACTCTCACATTCATACATGACAATTGGGAAAACCATGGCTTTGACTAGATGGACCTTTGTCGGCAAAGTAATGTCTCTGCTTTTTAATACACTGTCTAGGTTGGTCATGGCTTTTTTTCCAAGGAGCAAGCGTCTTTTAATTTCACGGCTGCAGTCACCATCTGCAGTGATTTTGGAGCCCAAAACAGTCCATCGCTGTTTCCCCATCTATTTGCCATGAAGGGATGGGAACAGTTGCCACGGTCTTAGTTTTTTGAACGCTGAGTTTTAAGCCAGTTTTTTCACTCTCCTCTTTCACTTTCGTCAAGAGGCTCTCCAGTTCCACCAGTAATATTAAATTAACAAAGGCGTGTGTGTGTGCACACGTGTGTGTGTTCTGCTGACATTTGGAAGACCTGAAAAATTCAGTGAGACAGTATTTTCCAAATGGGCTTATGACTTTTATTTTGAAAATAAGTAAATAAGTAAATAAGGCCATTTAAAAATTTCTCAGTCTTAATTTCTGATGTAGTCAATGAAACCGTACCGGCACTCAGTGGTGTCTGACTCTTTGTGACCCCATAAACTATAGCCCACCAGAGTGCTCTGTCCACGGAATTCTCCAGGCAAGAATATTGTAGCGGGTTGCTAATCCTTTTCCAGGGGGTCTTCCCAACCCAGGGATTGAACCTGGGTCTCCAGCACTGCGGGCAGATTCTTTACCATCTGAGCCCCCTGGGAAGCCCAATGTAGTCCATATTGATAGATAAAACACACAGGAACAAAAAGCTCTTTGGGATCCTTAATAATTGTCAAGTGTAAAGGTATCCTGGGACCAAAGTATTTCAGAACCTCTGTTTGGAACTATTACTATTAATAAACTCTGTCTTTATATTACAAAGGTAAATTTTATTGTCTGGGATTCCTTAAGTCTTGGCTATAGCTTCCCCATTAATGAGCTTTTTGCTGGACACACACTCCAGTGTATCTATTTCACAGTCTCTCAAAAAGAAGAAAATGAAAGACAATAAATCTACTTTCTGCTCTTAAGGATTGAGGTCTTAAACATCTGCACTGTATTCAACAACGAATGAGGTTTCTGTTGTTAGGCTCTGTCAAACAGGGAAGGGAGGTAACACAGAGGGTGAGGCGGTTCTCAGAAGCCTCTGGTGAACCAGTCCAAGGCCATGGTGCAGTGTCTCAGGTCTGCCGACCAGTGCTCCCGTCTACACTGGCACACGCGAGGCAGGTGTACTACACCAACCAAGTTACACTCAACTGTGGGGAATCTGCACTGGGACCACTGTACGGAGAGAGAGGAGGTTAAACAAACAAAGCCAATCTATGCTATTTCCCCACTGTCAATACCTCAACCTGGGAAACTCACCTCTTTATCGGCCTTTATAAGGTAGTGGAGAAGCAGAAACAGAGGGTCCACAGGTGTGGCAAAGTGAAGAAGACCTCCTATAGATTAAAAAGAGAATTCAATGTTCTGGAAAGACAACTGAGTCATTTCATCTTAATCCTAATGTGGAAACCATCCACTGAAAAATATATGTGAAATTCCAAATTCAGAAGCTCCCCCTATTCAGGCCCAAGAATCTCTCAAAGACAGAATGTGGTCCCTGAGGTTCTACTCCAAAGAGCTTCAAACCCTGGTATAGAGAGGGAAGCTAAGACACTGAACTGGATCTTCAACTTTCCACTTCTTCTTCAGAAATCATTTTTAACAGAGGCCCTCCTCTCCCCACCTCCCATTCCTCCCCCCACCAAAATAGCAGGGTTGGGGGAAGAGAGACAGAATGTGAACCAGGCAAATATTAGGAAACCAGTGTAAGTCCATCTACAGAGCTGTACTAAAATGTAATTTCCTGTGCTTTTGAGCACGAAGCCACGGGAAAGCGATATTAGTCCCTCTGTACATGGCTCCTTCTATGTGCTCTGGGCTCACGGTCAATGACTCAAAGCTCAGAGGTTGTTACCCACCCCAGATTCTAACCATCCCCCAAAGAAAAAATGCAGGTGGGTAGGCATCTAACAAGACTGAACATAGGAAACTGGGATCTCTGCAGTTAGATGGGTGATGCTCACCAGGCTGAAAGGAAAAAAGGCAAATCAAACCAACTAGGCCGCCTAGACCTTACTTTTCTTTAGTCTATCACATCCCCTCCAAACATCCTGGAATCCTTCCATGGAAGTGACACAGAAGAGCAATAAACAATTCATTTATCTCCATACTTACTGATTTGGTTTCAGGAAACATGTACTGATTTTTATTCTCTAACACTGCAACCCAACTATACAGCCAAGAAAGTCTAACCCTAAGTTATATACATGAATGCATTTCATAGTATGTTTAAAGAAAAAAATTAAGGACATAATTTTATATGATGACCCTGCTGCTGCTAAGTCGATTCAGTCGTGTCCGACTCTGTGCGACCCCAGAGACGGCAGCCCACCAGGCTCCCCTGTCCCTGGGATTCTCCAGGCAAGAACACTGGAGTGAGTTGCCATTTCCTTCTCCAATGCGTGAAAGTGAAAAGTGAAAGTGAAGTCGCTCAGTCCTGTACAACTCCTAGAGACCCCACGGACTGCAGCCTACCAGGCTCCTCCATCCATGGGATTTTCCAGGCAAGAGTACTAGTTAATGATTTTTTTTTTAAAGTAGAAGGAAGTTTATGAAAACAATCTATCAGAAGCTCTAAGCCCAGTTTATATGAGACATCTATTATATTCAGAAATTAGAAACAGGTTTCTCAATCTGAAAACAATATCCTAGTGGCCATTCTTAAAAACAGCTCCTTCTTCAAGTTTATGTTTAAAAAGAAGACTATGAAAAAAAAAACAGGTACCTTTGTTGAGAACCAAAAACTAAAAACAAAAAAACAAAAAAAACAAAGTCTATTAAAAAACAGCAGGTACCAACTCAGACAGTTCAGAAGAGGTGATCAGTCACTGCCTCTGAATGTTTTCCAGTTTCATCTGGATGTTACTGTGTCTATGCAGCCAAACCCAAAGGCAAGTATATTATACTAGAAGCTGGAACTCTCATGTATTATCAAATGAAAAACAATAAAAGGGAACAATAAAAAGGAATGTATACTTGGCACCTACCACAGTCTACCATTGCCTTTTCGCACCTGAAAACCACTTCAAATGTTCTCATGCACACAGGTATATGAAATTCACCGCCAGCAATAAACCCTTCTTCTGGATGCCTTACAAGAAAGGTCAAGAGGCCTTTCAACCTTAGCACTAGGTGGCGGCTTAGACACTCGACAGAAAGCAGGGGCTTAGAAAGCAACGGAACCAAGACAAAGGAACATCGGGAACTAAGATGGCCTCAACCACCCCAGGACACCCCCCCACCCCACCCAAGCAACAGAAAAAATGAGACAGCGGGAACTGAGATGGCCTCAACCATCCCAGGACACCTCCCCCCTCCACACCCCCGGCACCCCAGAACTGTCAGGGCTACATTTGGTATCCTGTCTCCTTCAGAGTCCACAATGACCCAAAACAAAGGAAAACAGAGAGAAACTGGGTGTTGGGTGTGTGTGTTGGGGGGTAGGGTGAAAGTGAGAGTCATTCAGTCTTGTCCGACTCTTTGTGACCCCTTGGACTATACAGTCCATAGAATTCTCCAGGCCAGAATACTGAAGTGGGTAGCCTTTCCTTTATCCAGGGATCTTCCCAAACCAGGGATTGAACCCAGGTCTCCTGCACTGCAGGCGGATTCTTTACCAGCTGAGCCACAAGGGAAGCCCAGGGGATAGGGAGGGTGGGGGGTTGCAATGATAATTTATATGACAAAGCATTAAAAAATATCTTTGTTCTATTCTATTCTACTTTATCGATAGAAGCTATATCAGTATCCATTTGCAATGCAAATAAGATGTTAAAAAACTTGAAGAATCTCAAAAGTGGCTAAAAGAAGAGCAAAGAGTTTCAGTCAACTGTTCAGTGTATTCTCCATCAAAAGTCATCTTACTTCTGACTCAGGGTGTGAGTGTTTTAGGAGAAAAAAATCAGAGTTGTTATTAATAGCTAAAAATTTCCGGCCACCTACCTAAGACACAAAGTTGGTGACCTAAACTTGTTCAAACCATCTTTCCTTTCTCCTTGATCAAACCCTGCTCTGATGCCAGCAACAAAAAAACAACTCTGGACTAGACTCCAAGCCAGGCGGACTGACTCAGACTTCCATGCGTGAAGGATGGCAAAGTCAGTGTATGTGTTTAGTTAATGGAAATATATACACTAGTCACTTACCTGATTGAACTGATTCATTTATAAACCAAGAATGGTTTTTTTCCTTGAAAACTTTTATTTCAAACAGCTGCGGTAGACACATGTTGAACAAGTAAATGGTTCCTTCCCCTGTTAAGACAAATCTGTTTTTTATTTGTAAGTTTTCACACACACATACACACACTCAAAAGACTAATAGTTCTGAGGAATGTTCCTAATATGAACATAAACATACATATACAGTCTATACAAAGTTACTCCAAGGAAAGCTTGTAGCTATTACACACAAATGCTTGTTTCCCAGCTCTGTAATCCTCACTGAACTTAGACCAATAAATACAAAAGGACAAATCATTTATCTTAACGGCTCCAAAGCCTCTCATTGAGTCCTCCATCATTCCTAAGCCACCCAAACCCAAATGGCTCGGCCAGATGAACTGAGCTGGCCTGTCGGGGGTTGCAGCCTCCCACACCGAGGGATGAGATGGGGTCCGCACACCCTAGAGGGGTGGCCTCCGGGAGGAAGGCCAGGGCCCACGACCGCAGCACACTTTCAGCCATGAGGAGTGAGGAGAGCCACGTCAAACTAGATGAAAATCTCCCTTTCCTCAGAGTCCCCAAGAAAATGACCAGTAGAAGGGGTGAGGACTGCACACATCTGCGTGCATCCGAATGAATGCAGGAATTTCCTTCCAAACACAGCACAGTCAGGGCCCTGAATTAGAATCTATCTCGACCACATCTGGGCGCGTGCCCTTGGGGAAGTGCAGCCACCCTTTCTGTGCCTGTTTGCACGCCTGTAACGTGGGAGCAATACTGAACTGCCTCACCAGAGATTTTTTTAAGGATTAAAAAGAGAATATGGACACGTAAAGCTCCTAGCACAGCACAGAAGTTAGTGCTCAGCAAAGGTTAGCCTTTATCTTTCCATAGTCAGTAAAGCAAAGTGTTGTCCATGGACATTCAGAATTTTCCAGGAAGCCTGGCTTTTATTTGTATTTTACCTTTGTTAAATGTTTTACTGGCTAAGACGTCTCTTGCAAAAACACTTCACACCTCATCTTACATTTACACATATTAAGGAATTTCAAATAATATAGCTGACCGATTACATCCAATTTCGTTTTGAGGAAAAGGAAACTGGAATTTCTGCCTCACTTGCTACTTCTATTTACAAACACAGCACCACCCGCTGATGTCTCTTGCTTTCACTATTCAGTATGACAGTCCCAAGAGGACGGCCTAATCTGCTAAATATCAGATAGCTATTTAAAACCTTGTAAAATGAAGAAGAACCCTATAAATCTTGTAAAATAAACTGATGGAAAAACAATTTCACAAAGATAAATAATGTCATCAATATCACCATATATTTAGTGTATTTTATACTTTTGCCTAAAAATGATAAGACAAAGGAAAATACACTGAGTGTAGAGTTAAAATTATTCCTGATAAAATGTGTATTTCCTCAAAATACAATGTTTTTTAATGAAAAAAAAAATCACCTTGACAGGAAATATATATATATACTACTTTTTGGTCTGAACAAAATAAGGGAAGTACAGCTAAAAATGAAAGTATTCAAAACCTTGGCATGTCCAGTAAAAGCCTCCCCTGCCCCTTTTTTAAACTCAGGTTATTTATTTTACTTTATAACATGAGTATAAATGGAATCTTATATTGGATAACTACTTTAAGAAAAGCTGGCTTTAAAAGGCCAAGGAAAACTCATCTGTTTTCAGAGAGAAATCAAACATGCTCTGCTTTTTTGTTTTGCCAGCATTTCTGATGAATAAACAGTTCTATGGATTAAAATTACGCAGAAATTTTAAAAAATGTTCGGGTCAAGTGAATTATCTTAGAAGACTGGTTATGTCATTAGCTTGCTTTTGTCATCATGTAATATTGTTTTACCTTTAAAAGCTAGACAGGAAGAAAAAACATGAGAAGACAAATAAATGTACACACTTTTCAGCCACAACGTTTTAAAAATGTTCAAATTACCAGAGGAGAAGGGAGGAGAGGGGCACCTACCTGAACATGGGTTAGCCAGTTTTACAAACACAAGCCCACTTTTCATCTTCTTTGAATCATCCTTCAAATATTCTGGAAAGAAATACATTGTAGAATTAGAAGACTGCTGCTTTGTTGCTCACTTTGCTCTTTCCTTCTTCTCTTTAAATGATTTTTCTTTCTAAAAATCTTAGCTCTGTTCTATTGCTTACAAACTGTGTGATCTTGTACAAATTACCAATTTCTCTGTGAAGGGCAGTGGAATCTAAGGTAGTTTTAATTTACTTCTTGGAGAAGTGACGAGGAGCAGGACTCAGATGGCCGGCTTAAAGCTTGGCTCAACCACCTGACTGCTCTGTCATCTCAGGCAAGATTCCTCATGTCCTGTCTCAGGTGTCACATTCATAAAATGATGATGATGGATGGATACCTGCCTTTCAAAGGATTAAATGAGCTAATCTGTTGACAGTTCTTAACAAATTCAGACAAACAGAAACCCATAATAAATGATAGCTTTTATTACTTTAATTATTTTATTGTTACTATTATTATGAAATAGAACATTTAAAAGATAAATATTTCCCAGAAACTTATGTTTTTTGTCCCTAATTATGATTACCTAACTCATGTTCTCTGCCCATTTTTTTAGTAAGACATTTATATTTACTACCTTATTAGGAGTATTTATACAGTAAGGATATAAACTCAGTTTTTAGTGATTTTTTTAGGGGGCAGGGGAAGGGGCTGCGTGGTGTGGCTTGCAGGATCTGTTCCCTGACCAGGGATTTGACCTGGGCCAGAGCAGCAAAAGTCTCCAATCCTAACCAGTAGGCCACCAGGGAGCTCCCTGTTTTTAATGATTATTTTGCCACTTAGGAGATAAAAAATCTTTGTGTAATCTCATCAATATTTTCCTTCATGGTTATACCTTTTGTGTCATACTTAAAAAGTCCTTCTCTTCCTCAAGACTATCTGAATTGCCTTATTTTCTTCTAATGCTTTTAAATTATATTTAACCTATTTGGAATACATCCCCTATAAAATAAGAGGAGGAAATTTCCAATTTTCACTTTTGCAGTGAGTTGTCTGCTTGTCTCCACATCATCTGCTGAGTGCACACGTGCTAAGTCGCTTCAGTCGTGTCCAACTCTTTGGGACCCTCGTGGACTGTAGCCCACCAGGGCTCCTCTTCCATGGGGTTTTCCAGGCGAGAATACCATAGTAGGTGGCCATGCCCTCCTCCACATCCACTGAATAACCTAAGCTAAATGTTTAAGACACATTTATAAGTCTGTTTGCAGAATGGCAACCCACTCCAGTGTTCTTGCCTGGAGAATCCCAGGGACAGGGGAGCCTGGTGGGCTGCCATCTATGGGGTCGCACAGAGTCGGACACGACTGAAGCGACTTAGCAGCAGCAGCAGCAATAGACACTATACTTTGACCCACGAGTCTGTGGCTGTATTAGCATTAGTATTTCAATATCTTAATTACTGTAGCTTTAAAAGACATTTTAACATCTGCTGAGCTAAATCCTCTCAGTGCTTTCTCTACAATATTTTAATGTCAAAGTTTAAATCACTTAGATGAAAACATAAAAACCGTGACAATTTTATTTATAGCATTTTCACATATTTTCAGTGGTGTATTTAAACCCATTGAAAGAATCTCTCTCCAGAAGGAACCAAGGGACCCTGATTAACAAGGGAGCAATAATCTGCCAAAGAGTAAATCAGAGAACTGTGGGGAAGGAGAGGGACTCACAGTCACGTTTACTCTCTACAGCCCCCTCTTTATTCCACTTCAGATCTTCATGAACTTAAGCACAGCAAACATGTTTAGAAACTAGCTTAGGTAATAAATGGTTTTAATACAACATTTTTCTCAATAGTGACAAATATACAAACAACAACAAAAAACTCCTAATTTTGAGACTTTTACTTGCAACCAAATGGAATAAAAAAAACCCAATTTAACAACCAAAAACAAAAGCGAAAAGGACAAAAATAGGCAAAACAACTATTTTCAATACACTGAGGATGAGGCGATGCAGGAGAGTGGTCTCTGAGAGATGAGAAACAAACGAGGGGAGCCCTGTCGCCCCAGCTTACTGCCATGAGAGGGCTTCCAGGCCACGGTGCAGAATGGGAGATCCCGGCTGGAGCCCGGAGGACTCCCTGAGCTGGAGAGGAGTGGAGAGTTCTCAGGACGCCACGGCTAGAGTTCCCAAGTCAGGAAAGGAGCGAGCTACAAGCAGAGAAAACCCCGGAGACCTGCAAAGGGTACACAGCTCGAACATTTAACAGAGTACTGCTCAGTGCATGCATGGATCTGCCAAAGGGTAGGAGAAAAACCGGCCGAACAGATTAGAGGGAACAGTGCCCCAGATTCACATGGGGTCCTGCCCTGGGCCTATTCCCAGGCAGACTGGAGAACCTTACAATTCAGAAGACACTGGGTACAGCACTCCAAAGGGTCTTGCCTCGGTGGTAAGGGGTCAACAGCCATTGACGGAATGCTGCCAGTCCCACCGAACGAATTCTAAAAGCAGGACCTAAGAGAATCAACTGTTTCAAGTATCTCGACTATGTCCCAGAATGAAGCTTGAGGTTATTTATAGGAATACAAATACATTCATCTGGCAAAAAGGTAAAAGTCACAAAGTCTGGTGTCTAATCAAATATTATTTGGCATTCAAAGAAGTAAAAAATGTGACCCACAATGAGAAAAAAAATAAAGAAATCAGTTACTGAGAGGGGGTACTGATGTTAGATACAGATGTTAGAATGTAGAGATAAAATAATTAAAAACAGTATTTATTCCTCATGTACTAAAAAAGTACAGACATAGAAGATTTTTTTAAGACTCAAGTTGAGATGAAAAATATACCAGATGCAATTAATGGCAGAAGAAAAGGTTAATAAACTTGAAGACACAGCAACAGAAACTATCTAAAATGAAAACACGGGAAAAAAAAGAACTAAAAATAAAATATTAGCAAACTGTGGGACAAGTTCAAGCATCCTAATAATATATGTGCAGTTGGAGCTCCTGAAAGAGAAGAGGGGAGAAACAGAAGAAACTTGGAGAAAGTACGGCAGAATATTTTTGAATTTAATGAAAACTATAAACCTAAACATTCAAGAAATTCAACAAACCCAAAGCACAAGAAACAGGAATAAAACTATGCATCAGAATCAACAGTTCAAAACCAGTAATAAAGAAAACATCTTAAAAGCAGAGAGAAAACAATGACACTATGTACTGAAGCACAAAGTCTAAAATGAGCAAATTTCTTACTGGAAACAATGTAAGGCAGAAGATAATGGAGAAAAGTCTTTAAAGTACGAAAAGAACACATGATGAAACCACAGAAAATACCCTTGAAAAGTGGAGGTGGTCAATAGATTATTTCAGACATACAAAGGCTGGAAAAAATAATCATCAACGGACCCACACAACAAGGAATGCTAAGGGAAGTTCTGCTAGAAGGAATAGGAAACCCCAGGAAAATACGAATCTAAACAAAGGAATGAGGAACACTGGTAATGGTGACTGCAGGGGTAAATAACTTTTTTTATTATTTAAATCTCTTTAAAGATCACTGGCTAAACAAAAATAACAATTTAGGGCAGCAGGGTTTATAAGCTATGCATAAATGAAATATACAACAACAATAGGGAGAAATGAAAACACACCATTGTACGTTTCTTGTACTATATGTGGGGTGGTGTTACATCACTTGAAGGTAGATGTAATCATTTAAATATGTGGACAGTAAACCCAAAAGCGCCAGTAAAAACTACAAAACAAAAAAATGCTATCACTAAAAAGACAACAATGGAGATGAAACAGAATCATAAACAGCACTGAATTCAAAAGAAGGCAGAAAGGGAGTTAAAGCAGCACAAAGAACAGACGAAACGAAAACAAATAGCAAAATGACCGACTCAAACCCAAGCACACCGATAATCACGTTCAAGGTAAATGGGGTGAACATTCCATTGAAAGGGCAGAAACTGTCAGACTAGATAAACAAGTAAGATAAAATTATATGCTCCCTATAAGAAACACATTTTATACAGAGACACATGTTGATTAACAGGAAGAAGAATGAGTATGGTTATCATGCTAAACTAATTAAAGAAGAGATGCAATGGCTCTGTTAATAACAGACAAAAGATATGGCCAGGGATAAAGGAGGCCGTTTCATAATGATGGAAGAAGGATCAGGAGGATACCCAGATGTTCACAGTTACACACAGAGAGAGCTTTAAGATACACAGAGCAAAAACTGATAGAACCGTTTGCCCTACCTCTAATCCTGGGCAACCGCTAATCTGTTCTCCATCTCGAAAATGCTGTCATTTTGAGAATGCTATGTAAACGGAACCATACAGATTCGATTTTAAGAAATCTTTAAGGCTTTCTTTTCTGCAGCTTACAAAAACGTAAAGGATAAGGGTTAGCACTGTTAACGACGTTTCCAGGAGACTACAGCACGTCGTGGTCTCCTCTCCTTCCCCCTCCTGCCTGCTGTTTCTCACTTCCCCAGCTCACATTTCTTCATTCTGTCTTAAGGCAGAGAAAAGGTGACCTCTCTTTTTCAGCAAGACAAACTTTATTTTATTTTGGTATGACAATGAATATTTCAATTTTAACTTGGCAGATTATTATTGATTCTTGTTTCTTTCTGTTTTTCAATTGAAAACTTTGCTTCTAGTGATGCCTGCCAGTTCTCCACCTTTCCCTTTCCCTCCCAGAGCTTAAAATAATCAAACTTTACAAATATCCAAAATCTAAAAAAGATATTTTTAATAACCATTCAAGGGAAGCAGTGTTTCTATTTTTCCCAGGAAGAGCAGTAAGTCCAGAGGATTAGCTATAGCCTAACATGTCAGACTATAAGAACTCTGGAATTACTAAGTACAAATAAATACTGACATTAATGTGTTCTGCTGCAAATGCCAGAGTTCTCTGAAATATGCTTTAAGATATATTAATGTAGATAACAGTGAAATGTCTGTGTAATGGGGGAAAAAGTTATCTTTTCTCATCTAGAGCTAACAAAACAACTTACTGGATGTAATCTTTCAACACAGAATTCCAAGTAAGATGCTATACTCTTTAACTAAAATACAGAATGCATTTCAAAATTCATCTCTCTTGTTCAATTTATTCATTTATTTGTTAATTACTGGTTAGTAAAAAGACCCAGGTCCTGCCCATGGGGAGTGTTTGGATGTCCTATGGAAGAGACATATCTTGAATCAAACAATCACACAAATGTAGACTACAAACGTAACGACTGCCGAGAAGAAGAAATACATGGACTATGAGGTCTTATGACAGGATATAACACAGCTAAGGAGGTCTGCGAAGGAAGGCTTCCTGTGTGTAGCACCGGTTGAGTCCCTTGCTTTGATGCCTAAGAGTTCAAAGGAAGTATATATTCACTTTACCAGTCAGACATTCCGTTGGCTTTGGGGCCAAATCCAGTGTATAGGCAGGTTTTGTTTGATATACACATTAAAAAAAATTGAATTAGGTGCCAATATTTGGAAATCAGTTAATTTTACATCAGATATAATCTCCCTAAATACTTAAAAAAAAAATTATTAGGCAAAGATTTTGCCTTGTACTATCAAAACACCTGGCAACACCAAAGATTTTGTTAAAGGGCAGCTCCCACTGTCTAGTTTCCCTTAGTCCTCCAAGGCATCTGTACACTCACCTCATGGCTGGATGCTTATCAAACGCCATGTCTGTGCTCACTAAACTGCACTATTCTCATTTTCTAGATTTTAGGTACCTACAGCAAAGATCAGATGCTGACTAAATAACCATTTAGTAATAAATATTACCCTCTTATTGAAACCATTCTATTACCAATTTGACTATCCAAGGCACTGAGGATAGAGCCGTGAATGAAACAACCCCGCAGAGAAAAACTGCATTTCAGACGCCCCTTCATCTTCCTGTCTGCGGCTTCTTCACCCGAGTCCCTCAAGCCTCTGCCCTGTGTCTCATAATCCTGTCCTACAGGGCAGGGGGTAGGACTCAGATCTGAGAGGCCCCGTGTCCAGAAGTGCATGGTCAAACACAAATAAAATGCATCCGTTAAATATGAGCCACAAATGCAATTAAAAATTCTCTAGAAGCCACATTAAAAATACATAAAATAAATTTTCAGCAATATATTTAACCCAATGTATCTAAAATATCTTTACTTCAATACATAAAAAATGTGAAATATGTTAGCTGTGGGGATTTTTTATGGATGCCCTTCAACAGACTGAGAAAGTTTCCTATTCCTAATTTTTTGAGTGTTTGTAATCATGAAAAGAGTATTTTCTTGAATATCTTCCCTATGGCTACTGAGATGATTATGTGGTTTGGGGCCTTTTTTTTTTTTTTTTCCTGAAATAGTATATTACATTAAGTGATTTTGGTATGTTGAACCAACCCTATATTCCTAGGACAAATCCTACTTGGTCATGACGCATAATCCTTTTTACACACTCCTGGATTTCATTTGTTACTTTTTGAGAATTTTTGCATCTATGTTCATAAGGGATAGTCTGTAGTTTTCTTATGACATCTTTGTCAGGTTTTGGTATGAGGGTAATATTGGCCTCACAGAGTAAATTGAGAAGTAGTCTCTCTTTATCCATTTTTGGAGAAAACCTTGTAAAGAGTTGGTATTAATTTGTTCAGTGTTTAGGTTTTACCAGTGAAGCACTCTGGGACTGGGTTTTTTTGTATGGAATGGTTTTAATTTACTAATCTCTTTACCTGCTGTGTGTGTATGTGTGTGTGTGTGTAATGTCACTTTAGTCATGTCCAACTTTTGGTGACCTTATGGACCATAGCCCACGAGGCTCCTCTGTCCATGGGATTTTCCAGGCAAGAACACAGGAGTGGGTTGCCATGCCCGCCCCCAGCGGATCTTCCCGACCCAGCGATTACATCGTCTCTCTGCCATGTCTGCATTGGCAGGTGGGTTCTCTACCATTAGCGCCACCTTGGAAGCCCCTTTACCTGCTCCTTGTGCTCAGCCGCTCAGTTGTATCGGACTCTGTGTGACCCCATGGACTGCAGCCCGCCAGGCTCCTCTGTCCATGGGATTCTCCAGGCAAGAACAGTGGAGTGGGTTGCCATTTCTCATTCCAGGGGATCTTCCCAACTCAGGGATGGAACCCACGTCACTTGCATCTTCTGCACTGGCAGGTGATTCTTTACCACTAGTACTAGCTGGGAAGCCCTTTATCGGCTACAGGTTTGTTCAAATTGTCTATTACTTCTTGAGTCCATTTTTGTAGTTAATGCTTTTCTAGGAATTTATCTATTTCATCTAAATTATTTACTTTGTTGGTTGTTCACAGTATTCCCTTATGTTCCTTTTTTTATTTCTATAAGATCAGTAATGGTGCACTGGCTTTCATTCCCGATTTTACTGATACACAGTAATTTTAATTTTCTTTTTCTTGGTCAGTCTAGCTAAAGATTTGCAAAATTTTGCTGGTCTTTTCAAAAGGGCCACTTTTGTTTTCATTGATTTTTTTTGTGTGTGTGTCGTTTTTCTCTAATCTTTATTTCTTCCCCTCTATTACTTTGGCCACCTGATGTGAAGAGCTGACTCATTTGAAAAGACCCTGATGCTGAGAAAGATTGAGGGCAGGAGGAGAAGGGGACGACGGAGGATGGCTGGATGGCATCACCGACTCGATGGACATGAGTCTGAGTGAACTCCGGGAGTTGGTGATGGACAGGGAGGCCTGGCGTGCTGCGATTCATGGGGTCACAAAGAGTCAGACACGACTGAGCGACTGAACTGAACTGATTGCTTGGGTGTCAGTTTGTTCTTCTTTTTCTAGTTTCTTGGGATGAAAGATTAGGTTACTGACTTGAGATCTTTCTTCTTTTTTAATATAGGCATGTACAGCTAAATATTTTGCTCTGAACACTGCTTTACTTGCATTCCTACGTCACTGTGCTTCATTTTCTTTCATTTCAAAGTACTTTCTAGTTTCCTTTGTAATTTCTCCCTTGATTCACTGATTATTTAGAAGCATGCAAACTTAAAATTTCCACATATTTGTGAATCCCCTACATTTTCTTCTATTAATTGCCTATGTTACATCACTATCTTTAGAGAGCACACGTTGTACAATTTCAGTCCTTTGAAATTTATTGAGGTTTGTTTTATGGTCTCGAATATGGTCTGTTCTGGAGAATGTTGTTGAATGAGCATTCTATAGATGTCTCTTAGGTCTTACTGGTTTATAGAGCTGGCCAAGTCTTCTACTTCCTCAATGATCTTCCGCTTAGTTGTTTTGTCCATATTGAAATGGGTGATTGAAATCTCCCACTATTACTGTTCAAATTTCCATATCACCCTTCAATTCTGCCAGTTTTTGGTTCGTGCATTTTGGGGCTTTGTCACTAGGTCATACATTTATAACTGTTATATCTTCCTAATTATCATTATAATGCATCCCTCTTTCTGTCCAATAACAACACTTTAAAGTCTGTATCATCTGATATTAGTACAGCCGCTTCAGTTCTCTGTTGATTACCATTTACATGGTATATCTTTTTTGTCCATTTACTTTCAACCTGTTTGTGTCTTTGACTCTCAAGTGTGTGACCTGTAGAGAGCACACAGTTGGATCACGTTCCTCCCTCTCCACCTTTTTAATAGGAATGTTTAATACATTTACCGCCTGCAAGAGTCTCTGCTGATGGGCAAGGACAGCTGAAGTGGCTATACTAACAGCTTTTCAAAGTCTTTTATGGAGATTTTATTCTCATATCTTCCTTTTAAGTTTTGGGTCAGGTTCTTATTTCCACAACTGCTACTGACCCCTCAGCAGCTGAGTATCAGTTGCCACTGATTGTTTTTGACAAAGGCCCTGAGGACAGGGTTTTCCTGAAGATCAAGTTCTGAGCTCCAGTCAGGTCAACTGACAACAATGAAACAGGGCTTTTCCAGGGAGCTGGACAACAGGTCAAATAGGGACAGTGCTTTCGGAATGGCCTTTTTTTTTTTTTTTTTTGAGGCGCCCCAGCAAGCCCTGCCCATCCAGTAGCTGCAAGCCTGCTGGTTTTCAAGGTTACTGCAGACCTGAGCAAAGAGAGATAGGAGCAGTTCAAGTTGCAACGCCACAAACCCTGCTCAATGAGATTCAGCAGTTTTTCTTGAATAAATACTCCTCAGATTGTTGGAAGCCTTTGGCAAATTTCAAGAGTTCTGAAATAGCTGATTTTGGCCATCTCTGCCAATGTTTTCACTGCTTTTAAGGAGGGATGGATCTACCACCATCAGATTGTGAAGGCTTGGTATGAAAAAACAACTCATATTGCTTCAATGCTTAGTTGATAATTTTGTGTGTGCCTGAAGCACACAAAGTTACTTGTGACTCTAAACTAAAGGTTCTGTCAAAGATACAGAGTTTAAAATTTTTCATTTAAATTAGGAAAATCCTGGGTCATCCCATGGGCTAGTCCCTCACCTATCAAGCTTGAAATCTCCGTTTTTTCCTTTAACTTTTGTGTGTACCTTCAGCACAGCTGAAAGACAGCTAAATTAATTAAGGAAGAAAAAAAATCTGCTTTTAGAATAGTCGGAAAGAATCAGAAAAGTAGAAGGAGTGTAAAGAAGGGTTTTCCTCTATAAACTATTTTTAATTGATATCTATTTCTTTAATCATGTCTTAAGTCAGACAGATCCATAATCTATTCCCAGCTCCTCTTCTTACTCAGCAGTGCAGCCTTGGGCAAGATATTCAATCTCTTGTACCTCACTTATTTCATTTACAAAATGGGCACAATAATTATTTTATAGGTTTTTGTTAGGCTTAACTAAATGTGAAAGTGCCTAGAACATGCAATAAGCACTCAACTAAGAACCGGTTTCCTTGCTCTTAACTCTGTGGAAACATTAAGAGTGTGCTAGAAATATTCAGGTCAAAATATAAAAGTCAAAAATCCAAGCACAGAACTGACCAAAGGGCCTAACAATTAGCTTTCTAAGAGGAGGCTAAATTAGTACCAGTAGAGGAATATCTTAGAGATATTGTGGCTTCAGTTCTAGACCACTGTAATAAAGTGAATATTGCAATTAAGTGAGTCACACAAATTTTTTGGTTTCCCAGTGCACATTAAAGTTATGTCTATTAAGTGTATAATAGCATTATGCCTAAAAAAGTATAATTTAAAAATATTTTATTGCTAAAAAGCTATCATTTGCTCTTTCAGTCATAATCTTTTTGCAATAGTAATATCAAAGATCACTGATCAACATTAACAAATACAACAATAATGAAAAAGTTTGAAATACTCTGCTGCTGCTGCTGCTGCTGCTAAGTCGATTCAGTTGTGTCCGACTCTGTGCGACCCCACAGACGGCAGCCCACCGGGCTCCCCCATCCCTGGGATTCTCCAGGCAAGAACACTGGAGTGGGTTGCCATTTCCTTCTCCAATGCATGAAAGTGAAAGTGAAAGTGAAGTAGCTCAGTCGTGTCCGACTCCCAGCGACCCCATGGACTGCAGCCCACCAGGCTCCCCCATCCATGGGATTTTCCAGACGAGAGCACTGGAGTGGGGCGCCATCGCCTTCTCCTTGAAACACTCTAAGAATTACAAATGTGACACAGAGGCATGAACTGAACAAATGTTGTTGGAAAAATGGTGCTAATAGACTTACCCAAAGCAGAGTTGCCACAAACTGTTAATTAAAAAAGAAAAGAAAAGAAATGCAGTAACTGCAAAGCACAGAAAGCAAAACACAATAAAATTATGCCTGTATAGTCTTCGCCGCTGGTTCAGTGGTAAAGAATCTGTCTGCAAATGCAGGAGACACAGGAGATGCGGGTTCAGTCCCTGGGTGGGGATGATCCCCTGGAGAAGGAAATGGCAATCCACTCCGGTATTTTTGCCTGGAGAACTCCACGGACAGAGGACTACAGTACGTGGGGTCGCAAAAGAGTTGGACACAACTTAGCAACTAAACAACAAAAACATATTCAAGAAACCAGAACGCAAAGAATTTTATGTGCAAAAAATAGGATAACATATATTAAACACTCAGCAGTTTCTGGCACATGCAATGTGCTTGATAAATGTTACATGAATGTGTTGTTTGATTTTTAGAAAAATTTATCAGTAAGAAATGATAAAAGAAACTTTTTAAATTTAATGAGCCAAACTTCATTTATATGGAATATTTACTCATGTGAAACACCTTCTAAAACTATGCTGAGTAAAATAAGACTTCACATTATATTTTTTAAAAAGCAAGCTTTACTCTTTCTTTTTTTGACTGTTTTCTCTTACATAAGAGGTGACATCATAAGCCATGCTGGCTAAAACAGTTTTCACAAAAACAAAAAATTCAGACAAATCAGAAGCAGGTACTGAGTCTTTTGTGCCACTTCAGGTTCAATAATATCTTAAACTTCCCCATTATCTCAAGCCCTGCCACTTAAGTTTCTTATGTCTAACCAATTCCACATAGTTTCCTTATGGTCTCTGTCTTCTCTGTAAAGATCCAATTTTATGTCTCACTGCTGCTGCTAAGTCGCTTCAGTCGTGTCCAACTCTGTGCAACCCCATAGATGGCAGCCCACCAGGCTCCCCCGTCCTTGGGATTCTCCAGGCGAGAATACTGGAGTGGGTTGCCATTTCCTTCTCCAATGCATGAAGATGAAAAGTGAAAGTGAAGTCGCTCAGTCGTGTCCGACTCTTAGCGACCCCATGGACTGCGGCCCACCAGGGTTCTCCATCCATGGGATTTTCCAGGCAAGAGTACTGGAGTGGGGTGCCATTGCCTTCTCCGTTATGTCTCACTGGTCACCATCCACTCTACCAGCAAACCTTCCATCTGTTTACCATCCCGATCTAAAACCCTCAACAAAAAGGGAACTCTGATTACTACTTTCCTGACATGTGAACTTTAAAGAAAACATACAATGACACAGAGACAACTGTGTACAGTAAATGTAAAATAATAGCTCATTTGTATGCAGCATTTATACCAAACAACATCCTTAATAACATGGGCTTCCCTGGTGGCTCAGCAGTAAAGAATCTGCCTGCAATGCAGGAGCTGTAGGAGATGCAATTTCAATCCCTGGGTCAGGAAGATCCCCTGGAGGAGGGCATGGCAACCCACTCCAGTATTCTTGCCTGGAGAATTTCATGGACAGAGGAGCCTGGTGGGCTACAGTCCACAGGGTCACAAAGAATCAGACACGACTGAAGCGACTGAGCACGAAGATATGCATACGCACATATACATATACATAATATACTTCCATGCTGCTACTGCTAAGTCGCTTCAGTCGTGTCCAACTCTGTTCGACCCCATAGACGGCAGCCCACCAGGCTCCACTGTCCCTGGGATTCTCCAGGCAAGAACACCGGAGTGGGTTGCCATTTCCTTCTCCAATGCATGAAAGTGAAAAGTGAAAGTGAAGTCGCTCAGTCGCGTCTGACTCTTAGCAACCCCATGGACTGCAGCCTACCAGGCTCCTCCATCCATGGGATTTTCCAGGCAAGGTACTGAAGTGGGGTGCCATTGCCTTTTACAATACCTCCATGAGGTAGGTACAATTTTAACTTCCAATTTTTTAATGAAAAATTTGACAGAAGTTAAGAAACCTGTACAAAGTCATAGAGCTATTCAGCTATACAGAGAGCCAATATTTAAATCAGGCAACAAAATTTTTAAACTATGATGCTTTAGAGAAACTCTTAATCTGAAGACTCATCCTTCTTAACTCAGGAAATGAGACGGAAGCTCTGAAGCACAATAATTATCTTATTGTGATAATTGGTATAACTGCTCTCCTGTGACACTAACACCTCAAATCCCTATCCTGTCCTTCTTAGAGTCTTCTTGCTGAATCAGCTGCCCTCACTCCAAGCCAGCATGCACCTCACAATGCCAGGGGTGAAGCAAAAGGAAGAGGAAGGAGGGGGAGCTAAGGAAAAGGAGAAAGAGAAAAAGACAGGATCAAAAAATATATAAAAGAAGGATGAGAGAAATCTATCGTGAGATACAAGAAACATCTGGTGATAAAAACAGTTAAGTGAAGTTTGGTAAAAAAAAAAAAAAGAAACTGATCTTCCTATTATAATATCCTATGCACAGCTGTATACAGCCCTGCCTCCAATTATCTATGACATTTAAATGCTTAAAAATTAGTGTACAGCACATAATCAAAAGCACAGACTTAACCATTCAGTAATTTTTAATGAATATGTGTAGATGGTGATTTTAGAGGGTAAGAAAAGAACAGTACATGATAAAACATGTTCATTAGGAAGAAAACAAAAGTTCAATATTTACAAGAGGTAACTGACATTGCTTTAAATAAGTGAAAGCAAATTCAGTAGATAACAGTAAATACAAAATATAAAATAATTCAATGTATCAAATCAAGGTATTTTTCAGTTACATGGTTATGTTCCTCTCTAAATATTTAATCTGTAAATAAAACCATTCAGTAATTTTGAAAGGTTACTTGTAAAGTATTACACAAGCCAAAATGGAACATTATTTTTCATCTGCAGATATTTATCAACTAGTTTTTAAACCTGGCAGCTCTTTCTTATCCCTCTCTTGGTTAAGACAAGCTTCTTCATATCGTTCAAAGACACGAAACAGGGAAAAAGAGAAGAACCACCTTTTTGCCAAGTGTCCTCATGACTTGGAACCCATGGGCATTTGTTCTTGACCCTGTCTGATTTTTGGCACATAGCAGATAAGCACTGAGCAACACACACCCACTGTTACACGGAGAAGAGGGAACAGACATCAAAGCGCCACTCATTTTGTTTTTAGATACCATATCAAGGCTATTCAGGTTTCTTAAGAAGATCCAGCAGGGGAAAAAAAAAAAAAAAGATTATCACTCTCATGCTCATGTAATGCTGTGCTCTAAAATAGGTCTCAGTTCGTTTTCTTTAGACTCCAGCCATCAGAATATACTCAGATCCGCTGGTTCCTTCTGCCTGATAGCCAGAGATATCTCCTTGGGAAGGCTTTGCTAGGACACAAGAATAAGGCACGCAAGACAAATCAGCACAGTTTTCAAGCTACTTGCCCGCTTCCAGGAATGCTAATTTCAGTAATCCTTCCCAAGATGTCAGCACTATTATCAAAGAGATCTGGGTCATTTTCCCTGCTTTGAAGCTCTCTGCTTGCTCAAACACTACAGGAGGCAAACCAGGAAAAGCTGGAGTGGCATGGACTAGGGAAACAATTTCCTAGTAATGGGTTCCTCTAAGAATATCTTTTCATTTTGAAGTTTTGAAAAAAAAAATAAAAGTGCCAAAACCTCCTGAGCCAAGACCATAGGAGATACAATCTCTTTTCTTTCAAGGCTGATCTATCAGTGGCCATGTTTCTAGGAATGGCTTGTGCATTAAAGAAACCAACGCAAAACTCCAGGTTTAGAGCCACTCAAAGCCACAAAGGTCAGCAACATAAGGAGATGGAGCCGAGGCCCTGAAATACGTGGGACGCAGAGAATCCTGGAGAGGTAGAAAGGAGAGACTTGGCTGGGATGTCCAATAACAGCACTGGTTCATGGAAAGGAGGTGAGTCTGGCTCCTGGTCACCACACTGACAACAGAGGGCACTCAGCCTGGCCCTCCCACCGCCCCCATCGGGGAGAGGACCATCAGCTGCAGGCAGAGTGGCCTTGCACAGAGCAGGGGGCCTGGAGGACTTGGGAGAGCTGGCGGTCTCTGCCCCTTAACTCCTACTGAGTGTTGGGCAGATTACTTGACTTTTTGAAGTCTTTAAAATGGGGAAAGCCTCTGTGGACTACTTCCCATGGTTGCTGTGAGGGTCAAATACAATAACATATACCAGTGTGTATTACATCAGTGTAAGAGACGGAAGATAGGGGCCTAGCAGATGAGTTTCCTAAAAATGATATAAACCTTGGCAAAGCAAGGAGAGTTGGATACAACTAAAGTGACTGAGCACGCAGGCACTGCCGTATCTCTATGCCATTCAAAGACCGCCAATTACCAGGACAGGCCAGGTCACGTGTGCTGAGGCTCCTGGCTGGAGCTGGGTCTCACTGCTGAGTGAAGGCAGGGGCTGGCTCTTGGGCCATCCGCCCTGCACTTTTTCCTTCTTCCAGACAAAGGGGACACCCTCAGCACCCTCTGTGGTCCTCCTCTCCCACCTGCGCTGCTCGTGGAGCTCACAGCTCCTCAGGTACAACTCACAGCGGGTGGAGGCTGGGTTACAAGCAGTCACAGGGAACCGGTCACAAGGCTGTCTTGAAGACAGACAGCTAAGAGAAGGGGGCAGCTTCTGCCAGCCGACACCAGGAGGTTTGAGGCCTGGGTGCAGGGTGCGTGCAGCCTGTTTCATACAGACTGGAGGAAGTTGGTTTAAGAAGACGAAGTGAACGCTGAGAGAGGCAGACAGCCTGGACCTCCGGGTGCTGGGACGCCCTACTCCCGAGGTCTCAGAGCTCTCCACCACCCCGCCTCACACAGCCGGCCCTTGCCAAGCACACGTGGCCCTGCTAAGGAAGTCCTGAAGAAGCGTAAGTCAGGTTTTCTAACACACCATCAGGATGCGTTGGTCCCACACTAAAGAAAGAGTAATTTCCAGACTAAGGTAGACCCATGGTCCATTCAAACAAGCATCCTACTTATGGCAAACACACCAGGGTCGTTTGCAGGAAACCACACTTGTCTTCAAAAATTCAAGCTCAAATGAAGTCTTTAAAATGGAAGTCTTTGAAGTCTTGCAAAACATCCTAGCCTGGCCATATGTTCACTACGGGTCTATGAATTTATCTTCACCCTTCTGGCATCTGACTGAATTTTCTGTCTTTGTCCACTCGTAAAGATAATCCATTCCTAATATGTACTGCCTACTCTGCAAAGGGACAATTCTTATTTGGTTGATTTCTTACAGTATAAATAAACTCGTCATAAGCCTCTTCAATGCTCAAAGTATGACCTACAGATTCTCTTCGTCAGCTTATTCATGTCACTGAGTTTCTTTCTTTCTCAAAAAAAAAGGAGAAAAAAATTTGGCCCCCTAGAAGATGCCGTGGAGAAGAGAATGGCAACCCACTTCAGTATTCTTGCCTGGAGAATCCCATGGACAGAGGAGCCTGGCAGGCTACAGTCCATAGAGTCGCAAAGAGTCGGACATGACTGAAGTGACTCAGCACACACACAGCTCTGCATTAAATCAGTCTAGCCATCTTTCCCTAATGCTATGGAGAAGTATCGTACACAGAGCCACAGAGTACTCTTGTGTAACCTCAATGTCCCTGAGTGTTTTAGTCACTGTTCTAGCAAATAAGAGTAAACAGTGAAAGAAAAGCAGGAATAGAAAAATGAGGGGAAAAAAATACTACTGGGATTTATTCTGACACCAACAACACAAAAAGGTTAGAAAAAATATTCCTAAAATTGTTATTTTTGAGTGGCTGGATGATGGACAAATCCCTTTTTACTGTATATTTTTCTGCATTAGTAAAATTTCTACACTGGCTATGTACCGTCCTAACTTAAAAAATGTTATTGGAAAAAAAAACACTGGAGAACAATGTGGTTAAATAAAGAGTTAAATGGTCAAAACCGAGGTTAAATGAGCAGCTGGAGACGGCAGAGAGCCCTGTCAAAAGCTTCGGGGACATCAGGCCTTCACAGGGGGATCGACTCTGGCTGGAGAGCCTTCAGTGGCCCGGATCCTTGCAGGCTCAGGAGGCAGAAAACGGGCTCAGAGTGGGTCAGAGCCTTTCACCAGAGGGCTCACTCCACTTCAGCAAACAGTCACACCTAGAACAGAAAGGTCCTTCCTTTTAAAGGTATTTTAAAGGTTCATATAAAGGACCTCAGAACAAAAAAGGCTGGAAGGGTGTGGTGGCATATGTGCTTTCAGAGGCGAGCCTACCACTGAGGAACTAATGGGGCCACCGGGGAGAAAGTGCCCGGATCCTCCCCAGCTACAGGCACACACTGGGCACCCAACACATACTCATATATAAATGACAACGAACTGAGCAACCACGATGAAAACGTGCAGGTGGTGGGAGAGGCCCAGAAGGCAGGCTTCCTGCAGGAGGTGACACCTGCGCTGGGTTAAAGAGATAAGATTTCTTCAACGTTTCTTTGCTAAGCAAAGCATGTGAAAAAGAGTGTGTAGGGGTCCAGGCAGGCACAAATCATGGGCACTCAAAGAAAGAGAAGCTGTGTAACCCCAAAAGAGTGTTAAGTATTTCACTGAGGAATCCAATAAACACATAGTAAGAGTAAATAGGGAAATCAAGGCAGAGATAGAAAAAAGAACACTGGAATTCATTTTGTGATACATACAAATGGCTTAGCTTCAGGGAAGACAAAGGTGAACCAAGCCTTGAATAAAGGGTAGAATTTGGATGGAAGTAGAAAGGGAAGAAAAAGGACAGTATGAGCAAAGACAAAGGCTGTGGGGAGAAATAGAATGAAAGACCTTTGTTCTTTCAGCAAATGTTCATTGCATGCCTCCTCTGTCCCAGGTCTGTATCCCAGCTTGGGGTGCAAGAGGGAACTGACATTTAATTCAAGTCAACAGACAACAACCCCGTGAGACCAGTACTATTCTCCCCACTGCAGAGATGAGGAAATGGAGGCTTTACAACGAGCAGTTTTTCCAAGGACACAGAGCTCATAAATAGTGTACATCTACTTTTAGCTGTGTTTTTATTATAGCCAGGCTTTTGAGAACGTTGATGAGCTGTTTGTTTCTGAAAACATCATGGTTAATGCTCAGAGCATAGGGGGGAACCAAGCAGTCCCTATTCTGCTATTCAAGTGAAAAAAAAAATCATGAGCATGTCTTACTTTCCTTTTATGAATTCTTTTCTGCCCTGGAGGATAAATATGTGGGAGTCTTGAGTCCTGACTTACAAACATCCAAGGCCTTTTGGAACAATTGTTGCAGGACCGGATCAAGCTCTGGAAACTGCTGGATTATACTGACTGGCAACTGATTGAGTCCATTCACTCCAGAACGTGCTCAGAGAGCAAGGGGAGCATGTTCAGTGAGCGGTCATCTGAGAAAGGTCAGCCGGGTTAACTCCAAAAACGTTTCATAAAGTCAAAACCAGATTGAGGATTTGTGTGGAAAATGTTAAACACACCCTGCTGGAAAACTCAGAGACTCCCTCACGGCCATCGGCCTTACTAGTCAGTAAATGACACATCTTCCAGGAACCTGAGCTGAATGATTCGAAGTTGTCGAAAGTCAGCACGTGAACCCGCCAGGTTCCCTGTCTCTGGCCAACTTAACACAGGTTACCCCCAGGTGATCAAGCTCTTCTGGAAGTAGAGAAGCTTTCAGCCCACAAGGTGCAATTCTAAGCACAGACATACATACATGCAAATGGTGTTGACAAAGAACAAAATAAACTGCTTACATTGTTCCGAGGCTAACCATATGCCTTTAGGTAAAAAGAGGAAAAAACTTTTTTTTTTTTTTAGGGTCATTGAAAAGTCATTTGGGTCTACAGTAATTCTTTCTTTGCCACATTAAACTTCTACTTTTCAAACAAGAGGTGTTTCTTGTGGGCCTATTAAAAAAAAGCTATGAGTCTCTAATCAAACGTAAGATTAATATAAATTTTCTTCATTATTATTATAGGAAATTCGTTTTTCCTTTTTAATTTCTTTTTTAATCCATTAATTAGAATATAGCTCTAAAGCTTGCAGTCATACAAATCTATTTTTGTGTTCCTTCTGGAGAGATGAATCTGATATTACTATGTGTGATTAACGTGGCGCCTCACAAGCAAGGGTCGTTTCTGTGCTTGGAATGTCTAAGGCAGGCAGGCCTGGAATAATCTCCCAGACAGCACTCCGTCATCTACCCTCCAAAAGCTGGCATTGCTGATGCGATCTGTGGGGGAAAAATACCAAATACCTAAAATACTTTAAAACCTGTATTTCCATAAAGTAAAGGGAAATAACTTTATTGCAAAATTTGTCTACAGCTGAAGATGTTATCTAAGGTCCAGTTTGACCTGAAAGTGAAAGTGTTAGTCGCTCAGTCACGTCTGACTCTTTATAACCCCATGGACTGTAGCCTGCCAGGCTCCTCTGTCCATAGGATTTTCCAGGGAAGAATACTGGAGTGGGTTGCCATTCCATTCTCCAGGGGATCTTCCTGGCTCAAAGATCAAACCCAGGTCTCCCACATTATAGGCAGATTCTTCACCATCTGAACTACCAGGGAAGCCCTAGTTTGACCTGGAAACTCTCCAATCAGGCAGCGGCTGACTAAGGCATGATTTCAGCGTAATCTCTGAGATCCCTGAGATCATTTCTGTACTTTCTTTTCCCCTCATGTAACGTTAGGGTTTCCCAACCCTTTCATGTTTCCTTGGGGATGGCTAAGTAACAGAGTTTATCCACAGGAGCAGTCCACCCAGTCCTTTCTCCTGCATTCACTGAATCCATTCCTGCTGGCATCCAATCCAACTTATTAGGACCGACAAGCATACAAAACTTGGACTAGAGAAAAATATTAAAAATATAACTTAAAACATTTACTTTTAGGGCAGCAAAGAGAGATGGAAACTTCTACCTTATTCCAAAAAGTAGAGATGTTCACGGTCTCTTATAGCAACTAAAAGTGGAAACCAGCTAGTGTTCCAGGCCGTGTGGGAGAAATGTTGAAGACCAACCCAAACTGCAAGAAACGCTTACCCTGCTGAAACAGGAGGCCGTTCTGTCACCACTGACCTATAAAAATCAAGGCCCCACATCTGACTACCTCACAAGTATCCCTTCCAAGTTTCAGCTCTTGTTTTTCTGGGATACTGGACTTCTCAGACAAACTGAAAACTAGCAGCAGAGAGACCTAACTAGTACTTTTTAATATGTCCTTTACTGTATCCTTTCAGATATAAGGATATCTTACAGCCATATGGCAGGGTATGGGCTTCCCCGCTGACTCAGCGGTAAAGAATCCACCTGCAATGCAGGAGATGCGGTAGGAGCCATGGGTTTGATCCCTGGGTCAGGAAGGTCCCCTGGAGAAGGGAAAGGCAACCCCCTCCAGTATTCTTGCCTGGAAAACCCTATGGACAGAGGAGCCTGGCAGGCTACAGTCCGTGGGGGTCACAGAGTCGAATGTGACTTAGCGACCAACCAACCAACAGTGGTAGGTATGGTTCTCCTCTGCTCAAATGCATAACTTACTGGGGCGGACTTTCCATCTACTGGAGAAAAACAAGAAGTCTGTGAAGACTCATAACCTGTACTTACACGTACTCCCGTGACTGAGGAAATTCTGACTCACCATAAAGATAAAGACAGCTAAACCTGAGGCTGGCTGTGTCTATCTCCCAATCCACTCCCTAGGGCTGGCCTCCTACAGTGGTTCCTAGTGGAACCTCTGACCAGCAGCATTGGCATCACTGGGTAACTTGTTAGAAATGCGCATTCTGCCCCCAGACCTACTGAGTCCGAGACTCTCCAGGGTTCAGTCCCCCAGGTGACTGATGCCCCCAAGTTTGAGAAGCACAGTTGCACAGAGGTAACAATCACACCACCAGCATCTGTAACTCCCAGAGCCTACAGGTGGCAGTAAAGGCCAGTTAGAAGAATTACAGGCACTAGAAGATCAAGTTCTAAGTGTTACAGAGCCAGCCTGCCTGACCACACTGTTCAACAGTTTCTTAACAGCTGGCTCAGCCTCCTCCAATGAGTTTGAAGGTCACAGTAAGTCCCAGCTTTGAACAGGAACTGGACTGAAATTCTTGTGGTCCGAAAGCAGACATATTGAACCTATGAATTTCAGGGATGCAATCAATATTTAATTATCTTAAAGATTTTAATACTATGAGGATACAAACATATTTAAGAATGAAAATGTCAATACTTATTAAATAGAACAAGAAACTCAAATTATTCTCAGCAATTATGTATATCTGAATTATTTTTATGCACTCTGAATGATTAGAGTTCCCACCATTAAAATCTCATTGAGATAACATGTTAACAGTGAGAAGAGAAATTTTCTACTGTAAAGCATGTATCAGGCATCCCTTTACTATTTACTAGACTCTATGAAAACCCTGAATTTTGCATTAATTTGCCTTACACAAACTACAAACCTCCAGTGAGGGTGTGGAGCAACGGGAACTCTCATACAGTTGGGGGAATAAATCGGTACAATCACTTTGGAAAACTGTTGAGCAATGTCTACCAAAGCTAAATACACAATATCCAGGGCCAGCAATTCCACTCCTGGGTTTGCACCACAGAGAAGTGACCACATCCAGCTACTTAAAGCCTCATAAACGTGTTTGTAGAAGTCTAACTCGTAATACGGAGCAGGCAATGGCAACCCACTCCAGTGTTCTTGTCTGGAGAATCCCAGGGACGGAGGAGCCCGGTAGGCTGCAGTCCATGGGGTCGCAAAGAGTCGGACACGACTGAGCAACTTCACTTTCACTTCTCACTTTCATGCATTGGAGAGGGAAATGGCAACTCACTCCAGTGTTCTTGCCTGGAGAATCCCAGGGATGGAGGAGCCTGGTGGGCTGCCGTCTCTGGGGTCGCACAGAGTCAGACACGACTTAAGTGACTTAGCAGCAGCAGCAGCAACTCGTAATAGTTATAACCAGGAAAAAATAATTTGAATATCCATTCTCAGCAGTAATATGACTATGCATACAATAAAATAGACACAGCGAGGAAAACACGAATGAACCAACAAACCTGACCACAGCTACAGACTACGGATGAGCCTCACAGATGTAACGCTGAGTAAAAGATGCAAGGGATTAAGAATCACATGCTTGACCAAACAGGCAGAACAAATATCTGGTGACAGAGGTCAGCATGGAGGTTACTGAGGTCATCTAGAACAAGCAAGAGGAGCTCACAGGGTAAGATCTAGGTCTTGATATGTGGAATGGTGACAGGGGTGTATACATATGAAAAGCTCACTGACTTGCACACTTAAACGTTTTGCACTTTACTATATGTATATGGGCTTCCCAGGTGGCTCAGCAGTAAAGAATCTGCCTGCCAGTGCAGGAGAGGCAGGTATGATCTGGGTCTGGGTCAGGAAGATCCCTTAGAGGAGGAAATGGCAACCCACTCCAGTATTTTTGTCTGGGAAATCCCATGGACAGAGGAGCCTGGCCAGCTACAGTTCATGGGTTCACAAAGAGTCGGACCGGCCATGACCAAGTGATTAAACAACAATATATATGTTATATTAATTTATAAAGGGACAACAATATGTATGTTATACTTCTTTACAAAGAGAAGAAAAGTTAAACACACACACAAAATACCCTTGACAGATTATCCTGTAATAATTTTCAATATCCATCATAAAAATCTTCCCTGATGGCTCAGAGGGTAAAGAATCGGCCTCCAATGTAGGAGACATAAGAGATTCAGGTTTCATCCCTGGTCAGGAAGATTCCCTGGAGAAGGAAATGATTACCCACTCTAGTATTCTTGTCTGGAAAACGCCATGGACAGAGGAGCCTAGCGGGCTATAGTCCAAGGGATCACAGAGTCGGGCACGACTGAGCAACTAAGCACACATGAAAATCCAAATTACTGGGCAACTACACCTGACATCAGAGTCTCATTTACTGCAAAAATACTGCATTTGCTGAGCTACATCTCAAAATTAGATACAGAGAACAATGGGCTTTCCGATAGTCAATTATGCCATCAAATCAATGTATCCTCCTATGAAAAGGCCAAAACTTTCTGGCTTGCACTCCCTGGTCCCAAACTCCATTTATTCTGCCACTTCATGCCATCATAGGTGCCAACTGATGTCCACCATCCCTAGCCCCTGCAGGCCTGGATGTGGTCACCATCCTGGAGAGGCTGACAAGGCTGGCTCCAATCCTTAGCTACCTGCCTGAATCCCCCGCCACCATGCAGCCTCACAAATCAAGGCATGTCCCAGTGCAGGATAAGTGTTAAGACAGTACCGCCTTCAGGTCAATGCGGACCTATTGGATTCTAGGTTCCCATCTAGTAAGGCTCAGACGCTAAGCCAACTGTCGACTAGGAGATACCAAATTACACCCCAAGAGCAGACACCTCCAGGCCTCGCGGCTGGCCCCCAGGTCCTGAACCCGCGCCGCCCTCCCCAAGCCTGCGCCGCTCCCTCCATGCCACCCGACCCACAAAGAACCCGAACCGGGGAAATCAACTCGGTCTGCTTTTGCGCTTCCGGCTCAGGTTTAAAAAAAAAAAAAAAAAGCTCAACCGAGGGCACTGTGACCAAGAGGAGGAACCATGTATTCCGGGCGACACTCGGGTCCCCCACGCGCGGCCGCGGGGGCAGGGCCAGGGTCGGCGGCCCCTATACTCGGCGCTGACTCGGCAACAGTCAGGACTCGCCCGCGCGCGAGGGACCGCGGGCCAGAGGGGGCGCGCCCTGTCGCCGAGAACCCGCCTAGCGCGCTCTCGGGCGGGGCCGCCCAGGGCAGGAGCCCGGGCCGCGCGCGCGCGCGCGCCGCCGCCGCCCCAGGGCCGGCGTGGTTACCTGGGAGCAGGAACACGTGCTGCCAGACGCGAGCCCCGTCCCCGCCGTCCGCGCCGCGCGCCATGCCGCTCGTCCGCTCCCGGCCGCCGTGGGCCTCAGCCCTCGGAGCGCGGGCTCGGCGAAAGGCGGGTGGCAAATGGCGGGAGAAGAGTCGATTCCGGGAATGCGGCGGGGCCTGGGGCGCGGGGCCGGCCAGGCGTACGTGGTTTCGTTTCTGGAGTCCGCCAGCGGCCCCGATTTCAGAGTTTAAATTGAGCGCCGGGCCCAGGCTGCCGGCCCCCTGGCTCGTCGCCCGCCGGCGGGGAAGGGTCGCTGCCTCTCCCCCCTCCGCGGCTCGGCCAATGGTAGCTGCTCACCCGCGGCGCCCAGTGACGCGGCCCGGGGGCGGGGTCGCCTGGGCCCCGAGGCTCCGGGTCCGCGCTCCCAGTGGCCTTCCGCGCGTGCGGCGGGGCGCAGCCCTGGGGAGATCGCGGGGAGGCCGGGTCCCTGGGCCGTGGGGCACCGGGAGGCTTGACGCTCGCCGCCCCAGTAGGCTGGCGGACGCGCGCACACCTTGCAGCGCGCAAAGCCTGGCGCAAATCCGTTCTGAGGACAAGAACCGTCACACCCGAATCCTCCTGCCGCTGTTTCCCGTCAACGTTTCTGGATAGCGCTTGCATCTGCGTTGGAATTAATGCCAGAATCTGGTGTGCTTTGTGATTCATGACAAAATGCATGCAAAGCAGACCTCAAATTGTGGTTAGTCCTCATTACTCCAAAGAGGGGCACAGTTTGAGGCCCAAAATGTACATTTGTTGTTTTGGAAGACGTTGATTTGTAACGAGTTAAAGTCAAGATTTTTAAAAAGCGATGTTTACAAAGTCAGAGTCATGATATTTACGTATTTAAACTTCTCAAAAATAAAATTTTAATCGTACACGGTTTTAGAAAAGGTACCAAGTGTGTATCTCATACTTAAGAATAAGTTTGACACCCTGCTTCCCCAGATCCCCAATCCCCCTCCGCCGGGGTAATTACTGTTATCAGTCTCTTATCTGCTCTTCCAGAATTTTTCCATTCACAAACAAGTTCCTGTGTCTTACTCTTTGCACAAATGAAAGAGTACTATGCATAGCTCTTAAGGCATTTAACGTTTTTTGTTTAATCTTGAAGACAGTTAAATGCTGCAGCACTAGATCATCTCGGCCTTCTGAAAAGATTCTCTGTTTCTATCCTACTTCCCACCAGGGCAGACAAATGCAACTGAAGGTGACTGCAAGAAACACCTGGCAGAGAGGAAGCCTTTCTGGTAGAGCAGGGGCACCCGGAGGCCAGCTCTGGGGCAGGCAGCAGAGCAGCACTGCTCTCGAGCTATCTTCATCTTTCTCTGATCCTTCCCAGCCGTTGGCTGTTTGAATATGTGTTTTTATGTGGTTGTTTTCACAGTCAGTTCAGTTTAGTTCAGTTGCTCAGTCGTGTCAGACTCTTTGCGACCCCATGAATCACAGCACACCAGGCCTCCCTGTCCATCACCAACTCTCGGAGTTCACTCAAAACTCATGTCCATCCAGTCGGTGATGCCATCCAGCCATCTCATCCTCTGTCGTCCCCTTCTCCTCCTGCCCCCAATCCCTCCCAGCATCAGAGTCTTTTCCAATGAGTCAACTCTTTGCATGAGGTGGCCAAAGTACTGGAGTTTCAGCTTTAGCATCATTCCTTCCAAAGAAATCCCAGGGCTGATCTCCTTCAGAATGGACTGGTTGGATCTCCTTATAGTCCAAGGGACTCTCAAGAGTCTTCTCCAACACCACAGTTCAAAAGCATCAATTCTTCGGCGCTCAGCTTTCTTCACAGTCCAACTCTCACATCCATACATGACCACAGGAAAAACCATAGCCTTGACTAGACGAACCTTCGTTGGCAAAGTAATGTCTCTGCTTTTGAATATGCTATCTAGGTTGGTCATAACTTTTCTTCCAAGGAGTAAGCGTCTCTTAATTTCATGGCTGCAGTCACCATCTGCAGTGATTTTGGAGCCCCCAGAAATAAAGTCTTCCACTGTTTCCCCATCTATGTCTCATGAAGTGATGGGACCAGATGCCATGATCTTTGTTTTCTGAATGTTGAGCTTTAAGCCAACTTTTTCACTCTCCACTTTCACTTTCATCAAGAGGCTTTTGAGTTCCTCTTCACTTTCTGCCATAAGGGTGGTGTCATCTGCATATCTGAGGTTATTGAGATTTCTCCCGGCAATCTTGATTCCAGCTTGTGCTTCTTTCAGCCCAGCATTTCTCATGATGTACTCTGCATATAAGTTAAATAAGCAGGGTGACAATATATAGCCTTGACGTCCTTCTTTTCCTATTTGGAACCAGTCTGTTGTTCCATGTCCAGTTCTAACTGTTGCTTCCTGACCTGCTTATAGGTTTCTCAAGAGGCAGGTCAAGTGGTCTGGTATTCCCATCTCTTTCAGAATTTTCCACAGTTTATTGTGATCCACACAGTCAAAGGCTTTGGCATAGTCAATAAAGCAGAAATAGATGTTTTTCTGGAACTCTCTTGCTTTTTCCATGATCCGGCGGATGTTGGCAATTTGATCTCTAGTTCCTTTGCCTTTTCTAAAACCAGCTTGAACATCTGGAAGTTCATGGTTCACATATTGCTGAAGCCTGGCTTGGAGATTTTTGAGCATTACTTTACTAGCGTGTGAGAGGAGTGCAATTGTGCAGTAGTTTGAACATTCCTTGGCATTGACTTTCTTTGGGATTGGAATGAAAACCTTTTCCAGTCCTGTGGCCACTGCTGAGTTTCTCAAATTTGCTGGCATATTGAGTGCAGCACTTTCACAGCATCATCTTTTAGGATTTGAAATAGCTCAACTGGAATTCCATCACCTCCACTAGCTTTGTTCATAGTGATGCTTTCTAAGGCCCACTTGACTTCACATTCCAGGATGTCTGGCTCTAGGTCAGTGATCACACCATCATGATTATCTGGGTTGTGAAGATCTTTTTGTACAGTTCTTCTGTGTATTCTTGCCACCTCTTCTTAATATCTTCTGCTTCTGTTAGGTCCATACCATTTCTGTCCTTTATCGAGCCCATCTTTGCATGAAATGTTCCCTTGGTATCTCTAATTTTCTTGAAGAGATCTCTAGTCTTTCCCATTCTGTTGTTTTCCTCTATTTCTTTGCATTGGTTGCTGAAGAAGGCTTTCTTATCTCTTCTTGCTATTCTTTGGAACTCTGCATTCAGATGCTTATATCTTTCCTTTTCTCCTTTGCTTTTTGCTTCTCTTCTGTTCACAGATATTTATAAGGCCTCCCCAGACAGCCATTTTGCTTTTTTGCATTTCTTTTCCATGGGGATGATCTTGATCCGTGTCTCCTGTACAATGTCATGAACCTCCGTCCATAGTTCATCAGGCACTCTATGTATCAGATCTAGTCCCTTAAATCTATTTCTCACTTCCACTGTATAATCATAAGGGATTTGATTTAGGTCATACCTGAATGGTCTAGTGGTTTTCCCTACTTTCTTGAATTTGAGTCTGAATTTGGCAATAAGGACAGTACAAAACTATTTTTGTCTGCTTTTCTCCTTAACATTGCCATAAATACCTTTCCCATGGCATCCAGAACCATCATTGGAGACAGGCTATTTCACAGTGCTAATGTACCATGGTTACTGACCCATTCCTTAACCTGCAATATTTAGGTTATTTCAAATTGTTATTCTGAACAATGCTATAATGTATACTATATATGGACTATGCAGTGGGAGTGTGTGCTCAATCACTTTAGTCGTGTCCAACTCTTTGCAACCCCATAGACTATAGTCCACCAGGCTCCTCTATCCATGGGAGTCTCCAGGCAAGAATACCAGAGTGGGTTGCCATGCCCTCCTCCAGGAGATCTTCCTGACCCAGGGACCAAACCTGAGTCTCCTGCACTGCAAGCAGATTCTTTACCCACTGAGCCCAGCAATGAACTAGAGGTATACATGGTGAACTAATGTACACATGGCAACGTGGATGCTTTATATCAAGAGGGAAAAAAAGAAGTAGGAAAAGATTTAGGGCAGAAAAAAGATATCGGTAAATTAAAAATACATAAAATAACATATCTTTTAGAAGGATACATGCATATTTAAGGCCACATATCAAACACACAAGAAAGAAATGGGTGTCTTTAAACGGCAAAAGAATGGGATAAGGAATGAGAAGGCAAGAAATATCAAAAGAGGGGTTGGAGGGGCATGTGGATGACTGTCACTATGTCCTGTGAATCAGAGTATAATTCATTGTAGGTCCAAGTTTGAAAACTTTCTTTTTTTTAATGTGCTGAAACAAACATCTCTATGCAATTTCCTTTATCCATTAAAAAATTAGTTAAGTACCTTCTTGGAACCCTTGCTGTCTTGGACAGCAAGATCAAACCAGTCAATCCTAAAGGAAATAAACCCTGAATAATCATTGGATTATTCTGAGGTGGCTCAGATGGTAAAGTGTCTGCCCACATGTGGGAGACCCGGGTTCGATCTCTGGGTTGGGAAGATCCTCAAGGAAGAAGGGAGAAGGGAATGGCAACCCACTCCAGTTCTCTTGCCTGGAAAATTCTATGGACAGAGGAGCCTGCTAGGCTAGAGTCCATTGGGCCACAAAGAGTTGGATATGACTGAGTGACTTCACATTCACATGCCAATCATTGGAAGGATTGATGCTGAAGCTGAAGCTCCGCTACTTTGGCCTCCTGATGCGAAGAGATGACTCATTAGAAAAGACCCTGATGCTGGGAAAGACTGAGGGCAGGAGAAGAAGAGGGCGTCAGAAGATGAGATGGTTGGATGCAAAGGGCGTGAACTTGGGCAAACTCAGGAGACAGTGAGGGACACCAGGGAGGCCTGGTGTGCTGCAGCCCATGGGGTGGTGAAGAGTCTGACACAACTGGGTGACGGAACAACAACCTTCTTGGAAGTGGTGATGTTCCAGATGGGTTCCAGATGCCTACTGTCCTCAGGGTAAAGTCTAAGGTCCTAAGCTTGGAACACATGGCCCATGAGATCTGGTCCTCACATGCCCCTCCCGTCAGTTTCCACTGCTTCCCTCCCTCCCCACCTTGACCACGGTCTGGCAGGTCCTAAGAAACTGCTCTCTGTCAGCACTTGACACTGTGTCCCTCATGTTGGAACTGAGCTGCTCTCAACTATGGACTAAATCTTCCCTGGTGGCTCAGATGGTAAAGAGTCTGTCTGCAATGCAGGAGACCCAGGTTCAATCCCTGAGTTGGGAAGATCCCCTGGAGAAGGAAATGGCAACCCACTCCAATATTCTTGCCTGGAAAATCCCATGGACAGAGGAGCCTAGCAGGCTACAGTCTATGGGGTCACAAAGAGTCGGACATGACTGAGTGACTAACACACACACACACACACACACACACACACACACACACAACTATGGACTAAGCTCTCAACTCTGCCTTTTCTCTCACTCTCCACTTAGCCTGGACCCTCACCCATCAGGCTCACTTCTCATTAGGACTCCTCTTCCTCTCTCCAAACACCCTCCCCATGAATGAGTGAGATGCCCCCTTACAAGGGAGTGAGCCTGACTTTCAGTCAGTTCCTTGAAGAAGGACAGCATCTAATAATTCAACGATTTATCCTCAAAAAAAAAAAAAGAGAGAGAGAGGGAGATGACTTTTACCGCATACTGTGACAAGCACGGCAGTGAACATGTAACTGATTCTTTCAGTCCTCCCAGTGGTCTTAAGGGGAAGTAGCAGTGTGATCCCCACATTTTACAGAGAAAGAATGTAAACTTTAACGAGGTCAACTAATTACCCAGCAGTGGCAGAACAGGAATTCCAACCCAGACATTCGACTCTTGGCCTCCCCTCTCTCCTTCCTTAGTGTCCCAATGCCTGGAACAAAGCTGTATGGGCACATAGCATATGCCTCACAAATATTTTCTGAGTAGACATGCATGTGGGTAGATAGGCAGTTATGGTAAAAGTCAGTGTGGCATTCCTAAGTATTATAAGCAAGAACAATGTGATTATATTTAGTATATCATAAAATATTCCATAAATTAATTTTTGTACTAGTTATACTGACACACAAAGAGACCAACAGGTCATTCTCCAAGGAGTAAGAAGGGAACAGCAACATTAATACCTCTGAGTAGGGAAACAAAAAAAAACTCTTCTAAATACCAGAAATAAGAAATGTTTGTTTTCTAGTGGAAGAAAAAAAAAGAACTGGGGAAAAAAATTTTTTTAAAGACAGTTCAGAGTCCAGTGACCTCTAGCAATGGTTAGTAATGATCAGAACACAGAGTCTGAACTGATAATGAAATAAAATTCTTTTCCTCTTATAAATTATTAAACACTTATGAGAATTCTTCTTTCAAAACAAAATGAGAATGAAAATCCTAGTTTATCATCATTTTTATCCTGAGAAAGGATTGTTGCTGTGTTTTTGTCCATTGCCAAACATTCATCTAGGGATAACAAGGAAGGCAATGTGGTACCCAAGCAAAAGATGGGGAGGAGAAGGGCACCAGTTCTCAAAAGGGCCAACTGTTTAGATGGGAGACCAAAGAGTAGTACTGAGCTGTTCTTTCTGGGGATAATATTTCCTCTTATATTCACTCTCTTATTCAACCCAACAGGATCGTACTTGTTGCAAAAGGCTGCATATCTTATATGCAAATACCCACATATAAAACTGAGATCTGCCAGTTATAGAACAAGAATGACTAAAGCTATTGAGAGAGAAAGAACGGCAGCCTCAGACATTCAGAAGCTGGCCCCCCTGGGTCCCGTGACTCTCCCAGGACCATACCAGCCTCAGACAAGGCTGCCCTGAGACCACGATAAAATGAGAGAGTAAGGCCGCTTCACGATTTGGGGGAAGCAAAGACAAAAACAGGTCACTGGGTGACCTGCAAAATCCTGAACACCTCCTCTCCTAGCCGAAATGAGTGACTGCTACTTCTTTGCAATTACTGCTTCATCCTCTCCCAGCTTCCCCTCCTTGTAGAGGAGACACCAATGGTAGAACTGCCCTGTCTTCTCATAGCACCAGAGCCAGAGTGGATCCCTGTGCCCTTAGACCCTCCCCAGGTCAGCCAGCCAGAGCCCAACGCTCCCAAGCTTCCTCCCAGCCCCTCCTACCCAACACCCCTGACTTCCCATGGCCTGTGCTCTGCCTCCTTCGATTGAGTATTGGATCTGCTTGATCAACCGCAGGTTGCTCTTGGGCTAAACTTGAGCTTGACACCGTGTTTACACACTTCCTCTCTGTGTGTGCATACAGTCCTAAACCTTACATATATTTATGTAAAATTAAGGTAGTATGAAAATTCAGGCAATTTAAGCTCCAAAATGTACTTTTGCAACCTATAGAGCTAGGCTTGCCACGCTTCAGTGAAGCAGTAGGTCAGTTGCACAGTCGTGTCTGACTCATTGTGACCCCATGGACTGTAGCCCCGCCAGGCTCTTCCATCTACAGGACTCTCCAGGCAAGAACACTGGAGTGGGTTGCCATTTCCTACTCCTCAAGTGAAGCAGACAGTCGAATAATTACATATTTTGCTTCCTGACAGCCTAAGCAATCACTTCAGAAAATTTCAGTAACTTGATGTTCTATTTATTCCCACTTTGCTTTTATATGTGCTTTTAATATTTTATATAGTGCAGAGTTTTTGAGATGTATCTTTTAAGTTATGAGTTATCTGACAAGGAGAAATGGAGAAATGCCAAAATGTTGGCTATTTTTCAGTTAAATATTAATTTTCAAAAGCAGGATACAAACTTGTATATAGGGCATGATTACAACTAAGAAGAATGATAAAAATAAAAGATTGGTGACTAACATCTAACCGCAGTTGTCCTTTAATCATTTTTTTCTACTTTGATATATTTTTAAAAATTGTTCAGTTAATATTTTTAGTTTGATAATAGCAATATTATTCATTTCTAGTTTTTTTTTTTAAACTCTGTGCTTCCTCCTAGCTACTAAAACAGTAACATTCTGGTTCTCATGTGGTTAGTTCTGATAACTTTTACTGATGATCTCAATTAAGAGGCTTAATGGAAATCAATCCTGAACATTCATTGGAAGGACTGATGCTGAAGCTGAAGCTCCAATACTTTGGTCACAGGGTGTGAAGAGCTTATTCATTAGAAAAAACTCTGATGCTGGGAAAGATTGAAGGCAGCAGGAGGAGAAGGGGACGACAGAGAATGAGATGGTTGGATGGCATCACAGACTCAATTGACATGAGTTGAGGATGCTCCAGGAGATGGTGAAGGACAGGGAATTCTCCCATGCTGTAGTCCATAGGTTCACAAAGAGTCAGACATGACTGAGCAACTGAACAACAAAAAGATACACATTCATTTATAACATCTAAGCAGTACATTTCTGCTGTTCTCTCCCTACAAATAAAATACTTTTCAAATAGTAATGTGATACTTTATTAATTCATTCTGTCAAACTAGCAAAAAATAGGAAATGCAATTGCTAAATATGGCTGATCTGTTGCAAAAGATTAACAATTTTCTTAGTAATGTGAATTCCACCTGATTTTTTTCAAAAGAAAAATAAGTAATGGTTGACTATTTAAGGAAGAACTGCTGCATCTTCAACAGAATAATATTCAATTTCATATTGACTTTAGTAGCTACATTGACCATGTAACGTTGCTGAAAACTTAAGAGTCTTCTTCATTAGTTTATTAAGTATTCCTAATTCTTTAAGGAAATGGTAACCCACTCCAGTACTCTTGCCTGGGAAATCCCTTGGACGGAGGAGCCTGGTAGGCTACAGTCCATGGGGTCACAAAAGAGTCAGAAACAACTTAGTGACTAAACAACAGTTCTTTAAGAGTGTCATAAAGCAATTGTCCTTTAAAAGTGCTTACAAGCATCAGTGTTCAGAAAGTTTTGATAAAAGGCAGGAAATGACCTAATAATGCAATAACAATCTCCTGGTTAGGGGCTTCCCTAGTGGTTCAGATGGTAAAGAATCTGCCTGCAATTCAGGAGACCCGGGTTCAATTCCTGGGTTGGGAAGACCCCCTGGACAAGGGAATGGCTACCCACTCCAATATTCTTGCTTGGAGAATGCCATGGACAGAGGAGCCTGGCAAGCTACAGTCCATGGGGTCGCAAAAGTGCTGGACATGACTGAGCAACTAAGCACGCACGCAATTTCCTGGTTACTTTGATGCTTGGTCCTTCTCATTCTCTCTCTCTCTCTCCCTGCATGGGCAAATCTAAATTAATTCTACAATATTGCTGATATCTACTCTGTTTCAGACACTGTTCTGGTGCCTTGGGCTATATCAGTAAATAAATAAAAATGCCTGTCTTCCTGTATTTTACATCTAGTGGAGGGAGACAGACAAGCAACACACATAATAAATAGATTTTATAGTGCAATGCTGCTACTGCTAAGTCACTTCAGTCGTGTCCGACTCTGTACGACCCCATAGACGGCAGCCCACCAGGCTCCCCCATCCCTGGGATTCTCCAGGCAAGAACACTGGAGTGGGTTGCCATTTCCTTCTCCAATGCATGAAAGTGAAAAGTGAAAGTGAAGTCGCTCAGTCTGTCTGACCTTAATAGAAGGGGGTTAGTCCTCTGTAGGCGGAGAAGGCAATGGCACCCCACTCCAGTACTCTTGCCTGGAAAATCCCATGGACGGAGGAGCCTGTTAGGCTGCAATCCATGGGGTCGCACAGAGTCAGACACGACTGAAGTGACTTAGCATAGCATAGTCCTCTGTAGGAAAGAAGTACAGAAGGGCAAGGGGCTCATGAGGACGAGGAGGGTTGCAGTTTTAAATAAAACAGTCAGTGTCAGCCTCATTAAGAAGGTGAACTTTGAGCAAAGACCTGAAGGAGAAAAGGAAGTTAGGTATGTATATATCTGAGGGAAGGGACAGGGAACAACCAGTGCAAAAGCTCCAGCCCACAGCTTTGACGGCATATTACAGGATAGTAAAGAAGGCTGTGTGGCTTGACCGAAATGAGCAAGGGGAAGAGAAGCAGGAGACAAGTATGGAGAAGTGAGGACCTTATATGCCAGGAAGAAAGAAAGAAAGAAAGTGAAGTCGCTCAGTCACATCCAACTCTTTGCGACCCCATGGACTGCAGCCTACCAGGGTCCTCCGTTCATGGGATTTTCCAGGCAAGAGTACTGGAGTGGGTTGCCATTTCCTCCTCCTGGGGATCTTCCCAACCCAGGGATCGAACCTGGATCAGGCAGAGGCTTTACCGTCTGAGCCACCAGGGAAGCCCTTATATGCCATGGGAAGAGATAAAATGGGATTCTCCAGAGGGCTGACCAAGGAAAGCTAAAAGAGTGTAATAAAGGATAAGAAAAGGGAAAAGGGGAGAACAATCAAGAATAGTTGCAACTAAAAACACGACAGAAAAGCTCAGTGTTGCTCAAAATATTTCCACGGTCATCCACAATAAGAAATATATTTTACAGCATGAAGCCATCACACATACAAATAAAAATTACACCAACCAAAACTTACACACATCAATGTTCAGTGGACTCTAAATCTAGGCTATTAGGTTTCTTTTCCTTATTCCTGGTAACATCAACTAAGTTGATTTTACAACCTAGTAATGGGTTGCAATGTACAGTTAAAAGAGCATGGCTAATCGGTAATGTGATCATTCTGGCTACACCCTAGCATGTGGATGACATAATCAACATCTTTGTCAACTCTGAGTGAGCTTTGGCTGAACACACGTAAGGCCTAATGACTTGCAACAGGGAACCACCATTAGCTCATTAATCAAAAGTCAATGTATATATAGGATACTCTGCTTTCATAACAGTTGTAGTCATATAAAAATATTGTGTGAGCTGGGTCACTATTAGGAAATGTAAAACATGTGAAATTCGGGCACATCATTTCTGACAGGCAGCCAATATTTATGGTAGCTGACTAAAGAGACTTTACTTCAAATAAACAAACATTTAATGTTTCCATAAAAGTGTAGACATGACCCTAATTAGTAAATTTGCTAATAGATTTCTGTTCATTATCTCCAGACCAATGTTTAGATATAGTTGTTTTAGAAAACAGTGCAAATTTTAGAACTAGATCTCAAAAACCTTTTTAAAGTTTTTCAAAATGTTTGAGAACAGCTTGGTTTTATGAATATATAAGCACTGGTACTTTTCTGAACCGTTAAATTGCCCTTTCAAAACTCGGAATTCATTTTCAACAAGGTTGTACTTAAAATTTTTTTTTTTTTTGCCACTGAAAAAAGTTCTTAGATTTGTCACTGGATAGGTTCAAGTTTTATCGTACACTGGATATGTCCCCTCCAATCGACTGACCACACAGCAAGAGTGGCCAATTTTTTCCACAGTGTTACCCAGTGGATTTTTCTGCAATGATGGGAACGCTCTATAGCTGTTTTTCTCTGTTAGGGTAGCCACTATCCACTTATGCTTTTGAGCACTGATGCGGATGGTGTGAAAACCTGAACAAATCACTGCCTTGCCTAAACGCCTTCAGCGGTTTCCAACAACGTTTCAAAATTTAAAATCCTCAGCTTGGCATTCAAAGCCAAGATGAACCAACCCCAGCCCAACACTGTGTGTGTGTGTGTGTGTGTGTGTGTGTGTGTGTTAGTAGCTCAGTCATGTATGACTCTTTGTGACCTCATGGACTGTAGCCCGCCAGGTTCCTCTGTCCGTGGAATTCTCTCGGCAAGAATACTGGAGAGAGTTGCCATGCCCTCCTCCAGGGGATCTTCCCAACCCAGAGACTGAACCCAGGTCTCCTGCACTGCAGGCAGATTCTTTAGCGTCTGAGCCACGAGGGAAGCCACTGCCCACTACCTACTAGGTCCCTGCAACTCCAGTCTCTTGGTCTTCTTTCTGCCTCTGCAGCATGCCATGCTCCTTCCAGCCTCAAAAATCAGGCACGTGTTTCCTCTGCCAGGAAATTGTTTCCACTCCCATCCGACACTCCTCTCATGTCCTCCTTTCCTGGACGAAGCCAGCTCATTTCTTAGATCTCCTTCTCTTCTTGGCTCATGTGTTCATTCACTCACTTCGCAAGTTTGTTGAGTTCCATCTGTGAGCCAGGCATTGTGCTAGATGTTGGGGAGGGTCAGCAAAGATGACAGGACAAGAGACAGGCTCTGTGTCCTTGTGGGGCTCTTAGTCTAGTTAGGATGAGAGACTGTCTAAAAACACCCACAGGAGAGTAAGTAGTGATAGTCAGGGGTCTGAGCTGGACCAGAGCATAGTCGCTGGTGGGGAGAGGATTCTTGGAGAATATGACAGTTTCACTGAGACCCTGAAGGAAGAAAGGAGCCACATGTGTGAAGAAGAGGAAGAGGGTGCTGGAGGGCCCTTGTCACAGTACGAATTAAACTTGTCCCTGTGTGACATATTTCCTTGAGGTGTGTAAGGTCCATAAGGGCAGGGACCCATCTATCTTGTCTTATTTCCTCACAGCACAGAGTCTGGTGCATAATCAATGCTCAGTAAATTCTTGTTAGTGGATGAATAAGCAAATTTTTTGAAGTCTAAAAATTAGAATAATTGCTGTAGAATAATTATGAAGGGAAAATTCATCAGTGAGTATTAATTATGATTTCTTTTGGCTAACAAAGATACTTTTATCTAAAGGTTTTAAACTTTTCAAGGACAACCTATTGAATCCAAATAATAATTTCTCAAGAATCAAAAATTTGTTGATACTCTGTGAATTCTTAGAATGTCTTGGTGAAGTGACTACTCATTGATTTCATCTTCTGTGCCCAAATTCCCACTGGTTATTAAATTATTTAATAAATTAAGCCTCACTGAGGCCATGCCTCTCATTCGTCCTCCAGATCCCTCTTGGCTATGCCAGTAAGGAGCGAGTCAGGGCACACTGCACTCTGGGTTCACACTTCAAGTCTCCACCTACACTATTCCAAACAGACAGCCTTTATAGATATTATGTAAAGACTGAAAAGGTACAGCTCATGTTGTAAAGAAGATAGCCTGATAAATACTTTTTTTTTTTTTGGTCAGTTTTAGGGTGTAGACATGGTTTTCAGCAAAGAAAGCCCTGTCTCTATTTCTATCAATCCTTAGTGTTGTGATAAAGGAAAGAGACTTCAGTTGAGGTCAGAGAGATTTGGATTAGACATAAGAAATAATTTCAGATCTCTGTAAGACTTTCAGGACTGCCTGGGGATTTTGAGAATAAGAGCTTTGCTGAAACAGCTTAGCCTACTTGGAACTAGAAGGGATTACCCATGTCACAGATGTCCTCTGAAATTTGAGATTCTGTCCACCAACTCTATAGACCTGATCTTTATGATCTACTCTTTACTAATCTTTACTGATCTACTCAGAATGTGCAACAAAGAAAGAAGGACACTGAGGAAGAGAACAAGAAAGCTTGGCCATCAGTCCTCATAAGAGCTTATAACATAAGAGATGCTAGTGGTACCTGAGCACGACCAAGGCAACCAAGGCTCTGGGGGCCAGTGATGCAGGGGAAGGTGCCTTTTCATCTGTATTCCAGGTTATTTCTTTCCATCATCAACAAGCATTTGTAGAGGATCATTCACATTCCACACTGTGTAAGGTGCTCTGCAGAATGAATACAGGAAAGAATACCATCACTGCTTATTCTTAAAATGTGTACAATCAAATTTGAAAAGGCCCACACATAAGAAATAATTAGAAAAACATGACACAGCAATGGATAAGGCTGAGCCACAGCAAAGCGTGTGGGCTCACCAGTAATGAAGAGGGGGTTATGAGGATTCTTGGGGTTAGTTGTAGAAGGGTGGAGGGCATTTCAGATGTTTTCTAAACGGGGGCTAAAACCGGATCGAGTATCAGAGTATGTTGCTGAATCTGTCTATAGTGCAGATATGTTGGAGAGCACGGGAGGTGGTGAAGTGGAATAATTGATTAGTGGTGTGTGGTCACAGAATGCTTTGAAAATCAGCCAGAGAATTCTAGACTTGAGGAGGGAGGGAAAGAAGGAAAGAAGCAGTGTGTATTCTTGAGTAGGTCAGAGATATATTGTAAACCACGTTTCCAGATTTGTTTGGTAGCAATTTTTTACAATCAAGTATTTCATATGAATTAGGTATAAAGTGGGATTCCCAGGTGGCTCAGTAGTAAAGAATTTGCCTGCAGTGCAGGAGACACAGGGGACACTGGTCGATCACTGGGTCAGGAATATCCCCTGGAGGAGGGCACGGTAACCCGCTCCAGCATTCTTGCCTGGAGAGTCCCATGGACAGAGCCTGGCGGGTACAGTCCACAGGGTCACAAAGAGTCAGACACAACAGAAGCGACTGAGCACGAGCACAAGGCATGAAATGAAAGGTCCACATGCAGAAAATTAAAAGTCTACTTCTTTTTTTCTGTTAAAATACAAAATTTTATAAACAAAATAAATAAATAAAAATTTTATATTTTAACGGACATGGAAGCAACCTAGATGCCCATCAGCAGATGAATGGATAAGAAAGCTGTGGTACATATACACAATGGAGTATTACTCAGCCATTAAAAAGAGTACATTTGAATCAGTTCTAATGAGGTGGATGAAACTGGAGCCTATTATACAGAGTGAAGTAAGCCAGAAAGGAAAACACCAATACAGTATACTAACGCATATATATGGAATTTAGAAAGATGGTAATGATAACCCTGTATGCGAGACAGCAAAAGAGACACAGATGTATAGAACAGTCTTTTGGACTCTGTGGGAGAGGGAGGGGGTGGATGATTTGGGAGAATGGCATTGAAACATGAATAATATCATATAAGAAACGGAAAAAAAAAGAAAGTTAATTACAAGAAGTAGCTAGAAATTTTAAAATTCTACTTTAACAAATTATATAAAAGTAAAACTCAAGGAAGGGAAAATTAGTTAAAAACAATCTGATCTAGAGAAGCTGTACACATGTAAAAATCAACACCCCATAAAATTATTACTGGAGAACCATAAAAAATAAAATAAAATATAAAATTTTTGTTGTTAAATGACCATTCAATTAATTTAAAACACACCTATGGAAAAAAGGGCAAGCGTAATTGGACGAACCTTATCATCAGTCAGATGGCATCTGTGGAGCTTTGACCTGGAGCTTAGAGCCCTTCTGAATGGTTGGTTCTTCTTTAGATTTTCACTGCACCTGAGCCTTATTTCAAGAAAAATAGCAAAAATCATGTAAACAGCTAATTTGGCCGATATAAAAAATTCAGACTTCTTAAATATAGAATTTCAAGTTTTATTCCAAATCCCCAGCATAATGCATACGTTACGCTCCCAGGCCATTGGGGAAGGGCACTGGGGTTGCCCTGGAAAGCTGCATGTCTGCCTCAGGCAGAGCCCTGAACTGAGGGCAGGGATGTGAGGTCAGTCCCAGCTCTGGTTTTCCTCAGCTGTTCTCCTGAGTCTGGCCCCTTCCTCAGTCCAGGTTTCTTCTAAAATTGAGGGATGTGGAGATAGATAAACTAAGAAAGTGGGTTTTAGCACAAATGAATAAAAAATACATTTATTTATGTAACAAGTGTTCTAGCTGGAGCCTGTGTGCTGTGCTCACTCAGTCATGTCTGACTTTACAATCTTACGGACTGTAGCCCTCCAGGCTCCTCTGTCCAGGGGATTCTATAGGCAAGAATACTGGATTGGGTTGGAATGCCCTCCTCCAGGGGATCTTCCCGACCTAAGGATTAAACCCAAGTTTCCAGCATTGCAGGAGGATTCTTTACTGTCTGAGCCACCCCTTCCTCATTCCAGGTTTCATCTAAAATTGAGGGGTGTGAAGATAAACTAAGAAAGTGGGTTTTAGCAAGGAGATCAAATCAGTTCTAAAGGAAATCAGTCCTGAATATTCATTGGAAGGACTGGTGCTGAAGCTGAAAGTCCAATATTTTGTCCACCTGATGCAAAGAACTGAGTCATTAGAAAAGACCCTGATGCTGGGAAAGATTGAAGGCGTGAGGAAAATGGGACAACAGGATTAGATGGTTGGATGGCATCACCGACTCAATGGACATGAGTTTGAGTAAACTCTGGGAGTTGGTGATGGACAGGGAGGCCTGGCGTGCTGCAGTCCATGGGGTCGCAAAGAGTCAGACACTGAGCGACTGAACTGAACTGAATAAAAAATACACGCATTTATGTAACAAAGGTTCTAGTTTGAGCCTAGCCTGATATATTTTACGGCATACCTGAACATACTTGGCAGGCGGGTAGGAAGAGTCTAGTTGCATGAGGATAGAACTCTCTTGGGAGATAAACCCATTTTAGAAAGCCAAGCACATGCTTGGTTCACAACCAGATCTCTAGCCCTGGAGAACAGAGAAGGCATGGAGCTCACACTACCGTTCACAGCGTCTTGGCCCAGCCCTCATGAACTGGAGGTTGAATTCTAGGAAAAATTCAGAGACATTGGAATACAAATTTCTCAGAAGACCCCTTAAATCAGTTAAGTATTTTCAACTACAGGGAATTAAAATCCCTGACTCAGGTTGGCATAAACACTAAGAAAATTTCTTTGTATAACTAGATCCCAAAGGCAGGACTTCCTTGGTGGCTCAGACAGTAAAGAATCTGCCTGCAATGCAGAAGACCCAGGTTCCATCCCTGGGTCAAGAAGATCCCCTGGAGAAGGGAATGGCAACCCACCCCAGTATTCTTGCTCGGAGCATTCCATGGACAGAGGCAGGTTACAGTCCATGGGGTCACAAAAGAGTCAATACGACTGGGCGACTGACACTTTCACAAAGGTAAAGCATAATCACTTTCATCCTAGGACTGGTTCTCTTCGTGCTCACAGTTTGGCTGCCAGTGGCAGTGGGAGCTATGCACTTCCTGGTTTAGACTGAAGCATGAAATATTAATAGGAGTCCTTCTTTCTTCCTTGCCTATATCACCTCAGATCATATGCCCATCCTTGGCCCAGTGACAGTGGCTGGGGGACTGCCATTGACTTGAATGAATCTGGGTCTATCCTTGGTGATCTAGGTGGTCATTAAATCCCGAGATGTGTGAAAGGGAGAGTGTTTTGGTTCTTTAAGGTACTAATGAATATTCTGCAGGCAGTGGACATTTTGCGTGACTCTGATCCAGTGTCTGGGGAGATGGGGCACAGAGAACAACTCCTAAGTGGGTGAAAAAACTTACTGTTAGGGTCCCAGAACACAGGGGTGTTGACAAGTGTGGGTGTCTGTGATAGCTTTGTAAGACTCGAAAGGCCATATCTTCCTCAAATGTCCATATGGAGTTTTGGGAATTTTGGGTGGTTAACATTCTTTAATATGAATCGACTTTCTCATTCACTGCTATTTATTTGGGCAGAAATTACGTGTTCCATGCAGCTGGAAGGAAGGTGCCTACATGAAGTTATCAACTATCCATGAAGACTGGAGACTATACCAAAATGTACAAATGATGGCTGGAATTTGAGATGAGTGAAAATTCAAGAAGTACATTTGGACAGGCCTCTGCGGAACTGGCTAAAGCAAAGAATGGAAGATATTTATAACAACGGTTCTTCCTTGATTCATAGTATAATTATACTTCACATCATGAATCCAGCTTATTTCTTGATAGGTGGATTTGAATTACAGAAATTCTAGCTCAGCTTTAACCTCTGCTGATGGCATCATTTTAATGTTAATGCCTATTGTTATATCTTCTTTTCTTTACCAGCAAGACCTCCTTGAGCTTATTAGAAGAGCTGTGTTCTCTACCTCTTTCAAAGCATCTACTTTGCATGTAAACAGGGAGCTTGGCTGTGGTGTAACTGAATTTCTAGGCACGGAAGTGTGGTTTCCTGATAAAGAAAACGAAACTCTGTCTTGAGTCCTTATGAATCCGACATGCACGCTAACTTCTTTTTTAAACTGTACATCAGACACACACCGAACAATCCTATTCTATTCCAAAGGGAAAAAGAGTTGAACTTATGCTACATGCCTGTAAGGCATTTTAAAGTTAATCGGGCCCTTTGGGTCTAATTTAATTTGTGTAAGATTGCTGTTGATGATTAGAATAGCTATTTAAGATTTTTGTTAACATTCTAATACGTGGACTTAATGGAAATACTCCAAAGGCAGTCTGTTCGCTTTCGCCTGTCAAATTCAGGTTACAGAGCCTTCACAGATGTTTTAAGTAGACATCAATATGAAAAGGGGATAGAATACAAATTAAAATCACAAGTGTACTTAAACTGCCAACGTTGAGCTTTGGTTAAAAACATCTGTCACATAAAAGCAAACATTCAGAGCTATTGTGTCTTGTAACAATTGTCTTTATTTTTCATATCTTTGGCATTTTCACCATTTAGTGTTACTGCTCCCTTTGGAATTTTTCTTATGAATGATGGCTTTCTTTAACATCACTGATTTCTCTACACAAACAGCATTTGTAAGGCTTTGGTACCAAAACTACAAGGCGAGTGAATCCTAAGTATGGCTGGAATCCCCAGGGTCTCATAGAATCGAAAAAGTCCATGGACTGCTGCAAAGCCCTTGAATAAAGTGGGTGTATTTAGCTTGTTCGGGCCATATTAAACCAAAGGAGCGCTTTGATTTCCCCTACAAAATTGTTTTTCATCATTTACATTTACATCATGTACATTATGTACACCTACCATTCTTACAGACATTAAATGACCACGAGAAACACTTCAGTCCAGTTCTCCCTTTAGTACAATCAAGGACACTTCAGGATGTTCTTAAGACTCCTGTTGCTTGTTATCATCAAACATTTTTTTTTTCAGATTAAAGATTTCATTTCTCATATTCCTTTGTCCCATAGCCTTAAGTTTTTTATTCTGTTTGCATTTTCTGTTATTTAGGCCTTGTGTTTGAAAACCACAGCCCTTCTAATTCATCTTCTATTCTTGCTTTTCTCTTTCGTCTCCTAGACTCCCTCTCCCCTCCTTTACTCTTTCTCCTTTTATAGAATAAGAGTTACTAAGAAGGGGGATACGTGTCACATGAACTGCATCTAAGCATCCACTTACCATCAGGAAGAGCAGGAGACTGTGAGCACATCCCCAGCACCTCTTCCACTGTCCAGGAACACTCCTGGCTTATCCAGTGGTGGGTGAGGCTGGGTGCTGTGCAGGGCAGCACAGATGCCAAAGACTGCAGGAAAATAATTTGAAAATAACTGTCACTCATTGAGTGAGGAGCGGTTGTACCAAGATGCTAATCTTTACTTATTTTTGATTTAAGCTTAATGATGATAGGCTATAATATTTCAATCTATACATTACAGTCAGGTGTATCTGCCTGCTCTAACGATTAAGGACTTTAAAACCTTTGTGGAAAGCATTACCTTGATAGGTATTTGGCTGTAGGCTTACCCTAAGTACTCTTATCCTAAAATGATTTTTTTAAGTGTATTTATTCATAAGGTAGAACATAACATTAAGAGTATCCCTACACCTTATTTTAGAAAAGGAATCTCTGTTTTATAGTATTTTATTAAATGGATAATTGACACTCAGATGTGGAACTGCCAGGTTGTAGGTTACGTGTGCCTTCAAATTTATTGTTGTAGTTGTTGTTTAGTCGCTAAGTCATGTCTGACTCTTTGTGACCCCATGGACTGTGGCCTACCGGGCTCCTCTGTCCGTGGGATTCTCTAGGCAAGAGTACAGAGTGGGTTGCCAGTTCCTTCTCCAGGGATTGAACCCATGTCTCCTGGAGGGGCAGGGCAATTTTTAGTTACTGAGCCACTGGCAGCAGTAAATTTTTCAAAGTTAATCACTTTGCAATTCACTCTTTTTAAGAGTTCTTTTTCTCTCATGTCCTTATCAACATTCTGTGTAGTTAGATTCAAATATTTTCCTTGCCAAGCCAGTGAGTGTAAGGGACCGTCTCAATGTTTCTTCATTTTTAAGTTCTCTGATTATTGGTGAGACTATCTTTTCACATGCTTACTGGCTATTCAGGTTTATTCTTCTATAAATTGCCTATTCACATTCTTTGCCCAGTTTTTCTATTTTCACTTTTAATTATGGATTTCTTGGAATTCTTTACATAACAGTAGTTGTCTGCTGTGTGCTATGCAAATATCCTTCCATGTGTGTGGCTTTTCTACCTTGTATAAGGTATTGTATGAGGATTTTTTAAAGTTTAAGATATTTAAGTTTATTTTTTTTATAGTTTATGTTATTGAATCTTATATAGTAATAACTATATTACAATACCATAAAGATATTATTTTCTATTTTTTCCAAACTTTTACAATATTGCATTTTTTTTAAATTTAGGTTTTTCATCTATCTGAGCCGCCAAATTTCCCAAGACTACTAATTATAATGCTGCTTCTGTCATATGCCAAATGTCTACATCTAAGTTAAGTTAGTAGGCTTATCTTTCCTTGGTATCCTGAGGTTTCACGGTGATGTGTCTAACTATGGTCCTCCGACTTTCATTCAAGAGTGAGGGCAAAATAGACTTTCAGAGCAACAAAGCCTGAGAAATCGACTAGGTCCTTGTTGTAAGAGCTACTGAATTATGTTCTTCAGGAAGCAGAATACTGAAACCAGATGAGAGAATTGGGAGGTAAGAAGCAATACATCTTTGCTTTATTTGGCAAAGGTGCAAATAAAACAAAACAAGCTCTGACTACCAAACAGTAATCATTATACATGTTGGCTATTCTAAGGGTTATTTAACAGCCAGTTTCTTCTTAACTGTATCATAAAAGGGAAGAAAGGGAAAGGCAGAGAAAAATCACAAAAACAGTATATAGAAGATGGAAGAGTTTTGAGATATCTGTGCAGTTAAGAACAGTTTTATGCTTTCCTCTCTTTTTTACACTACGTTAATTAGTGAAAAAATCATGTATTTTTGAAAATGTTGATAATTTGCAGATTTTTTAGTTTGAAATAGTAGGTACAATAGTACTTGAATAGTACTTAGTTTGAAAAGCATCTTACAATGTTATTTTAAACTTTAGAAAGTAAGTAAATTTCCAAAAGCTAGGAGAAACACAAGTATCCATCAATGGGTGAATGGATAAACAAAATATGGTATATACACATAATAGAGTATTTTTCAGTTTTTAAAAAGGAAATTCTGACATATGTTACAACATGGATAAACTTTGAGGACATTATGCCAAGTAAAATAAGCCACTCCTTAAAAGACAAATACTGTGTAATTCCACTTGCGCAAGGTACCTAGAGTAATCAAATCCATAGAGACAGAACGTAAGTGGTGTTGCCAGCGATGCAGGGGGAGGAAACGGGAGTTTTGTTTAATAAATACAGACTTCCAGTTTCACAAAAGATGAAACAGTTCTGGAAATGGGTGGTAATGATGGTTGCGCAACAACATAAATGTACTTAATGCCACTGAAATGTACACTTGAAACTGGTGACGATGGTAACATTTATATGTGTATTTTAAGACAATTAAAAAATAATGCAAAGAAACAAGTAAAATTATCTATCTGTTTTATATGTGTTCAGGGGTGATAGTATTTCTGAGACAGGAGTCAATTGCTTTTTCAAGCTTCTAACACACCAAGTTCAGTCTGGTGGGGTCATGGGTCATACCTTATTCACCTCTCACAGTGCCAAATCTGATCAGTCCCTACTCAATTGTTAGGAATCAATTTTCCTAACACCTCAAGAATCTTTTCCCCTCTCTCAATTAGCACTCCAAGACTCAGGTCAAGACCTATCATTTCTTACTTAAATTAACACAATAAAATTGTAACCAGTCTGCCTGTTACCATCTATATTCCATATTTCAAGCTGAGGGATTTTCCAAAAGTATGTATCTGTTTAAAAAAAGAAGGAGGGGGAAAAAAAATAATGGATGAGGAGAAGACAGTGATTAAACAATGTGACATAAGGCAGAAACCTTGAAAAAAGTAAGAATATACAGCCTGAGAAACAGCTGACAGGAGAGAGAGAATAAGTTGTGGAGGCAGAAGCCTGATGACCAGAGGTTAAGAATAAAATGAAGAAAGTAAAATGAAATTACCTGTCTGCCTAGAATTCTCTCTATCTGTCTGCCTGGCAGACATTTAGTCTTTGAAGACCAAATAAACGACATCTCTTCTGCAAAGCCTTCCTTAACAGCTTCAGGAAAAGTTGCGAGTTTCTCTTTCCCCACATCAGAGTCCCTTGTCCATGCTTTTACTACGGATTGTGCTTGCTCAGTCAGTCAGTCGTGTCCAGCTCTTTGTGACCCCCATAGGCTTAGCCAGTCTCCTCTGTCTATGAACATTTCCAGGCAAGAATACTGGAGAGGGTAACCATTTTCTTTCACAGGGATCTTCCCGACCCAGAGATCAAACCTGCATCTCCTGCATTGCAGGCAGATTCTTTATCACTGGGCTACCGGGTATGAGATTTATTAAATCCTTTTAATTATTTTTTCATCACTTTCTATAACTAGACTGAGCCCTTGGAAATAGATATTATTTTCTATTTATCTTTGTATTCCCAGATCCTAGCAAGATATGAACAACATAGTGTGGGATGAATGAATGAGTGGTGTTGAAAACATCTATAACTTAAATGATCTTAATCTAATTAATTCTTCTCCCACTCAGTGGAAAGCTACTGAGTCCACTGAGAATCTATCTCCCTGACCACCCTGAGGAAAATGGTCATGATGTATTGATATAATACCCACACATAAGTCTCATCTTGTATTTGCATGATAGTCATAATTAATGCCCCCACTCCAGTACTCTTGCCTGGAAAATCCGATGGACAGAGGAGCCTGGTAGGCTGCAGTCCATGGGGTCGCTAAGAGTTGGACACGACTGGGCGACTTCATTTTCACTTTTCACTTTCCTGCATTGGAGAAGGAAACGGCAACCCACTCCAGTGTTCTTGCCTGGAGAATCCCAGGGACGGGGGAGCCTGGTGGGCTGCCATCTATGGGGTCGCACAGAGTCGGACACGACTGAAGCGACTTAGCAGCAGCTGCAGCAGCATAATTAATGCATAACACACAGCCTGTAGCCAGCTGTAGATCAACTAATTCTGCCCGGAGCCAGCCATAGATCAACACATTTTGTGCACAACTTATAATTTCTTGTAGAGAGTCTAATTTCAGCTCCTCTGCTCCCACCTTTTTATTCAAGCCAAACTCAACTGGCTACCTGTTCTTGTAAATAAAGTTTTACTAAAACACAGCCATGCTCACTTATTTACCTATTGTTTATGGCTATTTTCAGGCTGCAAAGGCAGAGTTGTTGGGTAGTTGCAGCAAAAATTGGATAGTCTGCTTAGTCTAAAACATTCACAGTCTGGACTTTTAGGGAAAACATTTGCCAACACTGATTTAGTTGATAGGCTAAAAATGTAAGTAAACATGATTTCATGTCTTATGTTAGGTGACTGGTATAATCTTTTGGTTTAAGCTCTTATTATTTATGCAAATTGTCTCTACCATGACATACATTTTTCCACTTTTCATAGTCTCAACTATTTAAGTAAAAGAAATGAATGCACTAACACACAATTCAGGATGTTTCTATTTTTAGGTTAGCTCTTCACCCACTGTTCTTCTCTATCATACACACATGATGCTCTGAAAATTGTAGATGAAAATTCATTTTAACTTGAATTACTAACTTCTGTTAAATTATACTGTACTGCTATATTAAGTGAGCATTATTATCCACATTAAATCTGTCACCAGTGAAAAAATTACACACAGAGAAGACTGTAATCCCCTTATTAGACTGAGGCCCCAGGGTGAGCCTGAAAATGCATAGAGGCCCTGAATACTTGGCTTTCCTTGTGGAGCTCTGACTCTGCTGAAAGATGTCTAGAAACTGATGCAGTCAGGCGGTTCGCTGTTGGCTACACATCTGTACAGAACTCAGAAGCATTGTTTATTCCAGCAGAGATCTGGAATAAATTATCCTTAATAATTTGGCTCCTGAAATAGCTGTTTCAAATGTTAGACTATGTGAACTTGAATATCATGGGAGTGCTCACATCTAAATTATGATCCTTCTATTGTTCCCAAAGTCTGCTAGGATCTTAACTGTCTTGGGACTTTTATCCCTGTATCACAAGGCCCTGATATATATCTCAGCAGTGTTTAATGGTTTTAACAATATTGTGTGTGTGTGTGTGCACTGCTGATATACATATTAATAATGTCTGTAAGCTTCAGCAATGTTTAGGATAGATAGATTAATATAGATATAGATACATACTGAAACCATGTTGATAGATGAAAGATTCAATATTAAGATGTCAGCTGTCTCCAACTGATCTATAGATTCATGACAATCTCAGTAGAAGCCTCAAAAGGGCTTTCTGTAGGAAATAAGAATCTAAAATAATCAAATTAAATGTGATAAATACGAACAAAGTTGGAAGATTAACACTACCTAATTTCAAAACCGAGTATAAAGCTCCCTTAATCAAAATGATACAGTTTTGGCATAAAGATAGACAAAGAGATGATAACACAGATTAGATACTCCAATAATAGACTCTCACATAGATGAACAACTGAGTTTTAGCAGAGGCGCAAAAGCAATTCAGTGGAGAAAGGATAGTATCTGCAACAATAGTGGAACAGGGCTGGAACAATCAGACATCTGTATTTTTTAAAAAAGAACTTTGATTCACACCTCACATCATATATACAAACTAACTCAAAATGAATCACATACATAAATGTAAAATTATAAATCTTCTGGGAAAAAAATAGGAGAAAATCTTTGTTACCTGTTACATTACATCAGCATTTACAAAGATCTTAGCTGCAATACCAAAAGCATAATGCAAAAAAATTTAAAAATTGTAAGTTGCACTACATCAAAACAAAAAACTTCTGCTCCTGGAGAGACACTGTTAAGCCACAGACTAGGAAAAAATATAAAGTGTATATCTGATAAAGGACTTGTATCCAGAATATATACAAAACTTTTAAAACACAGTGGTAAGGGCAGAAACAATCCAATTAAAAACTGGGCAAAATATTTGAACACTTTACCAAAGAACATACACATATGGCAAATAAGCACATGAAAAGATGTTTTTACATCTTCTGGAAACACAAATTAAAACCATAGTGAAGTAACAATTATTAGAACGGCTAAAATTAAAAAGACTGATTGTACCAGTGTTGGAAAGGATGTGGAAAAAGTGCAACTACTCATATATTGCTGGTAGGAAAGGAAAATGGCCCAATCACGGCAGAAAACTTCTCATGGTTTCTTAAAAATGTAAAACATACATTTACCTTATGACTCATTCATTCTACTCTGTGATGGTTAACTTTATGTGTCAACTTGATAGGGTCACTAGGAGCCCAGATATTTGGTCAAATATTATTCTGGGTGTATCGGTGAAGGTGTTTCTGGATGAGATAAATGTTTGAATCAGTACAGTAAAGCAGATTGCCCTCTCTGTTAAGGGTAGGCCTCACCCAATCAGTTGAGGACCTGAATAGAACTAAACGACGGAGGAAGGATGAATTCACTCTCTCTGTCTAGCTGTCTTTGAGCTAGAACATTAGTCTTCTCCTGCCCTTAGACTTGGACTCAGACTGGAATTTACACCATAGGCTCTTCTTGTTCTCAGACTTTTGAACTCACACTGAAACTATACCAATAGTTCTTTTGGGTCTCCAGCTGACTAACTGCAGATTTTAGGAATTCTCAGCCCTCACAGTCAAGGAAGCCAATTCCTTATAGTAAATCCTTTCTGTCTCTCTATCTACCTCTATATTTATCTATCTATGTAATATCTATATAGATATTTATTACATATATTCTCTTGGTTCCTTTTCTCCAGAGAACCCAGACTAATACACACTCCCAGGTGTTTAGCCAAGAAAAATGAAAATGTTATGTCTACACAAATACTATGTACAAATGATAAAAGCAGATTTATCTGTAATAGTAAAAAAAAACTAGAAATAAGTCAAATATTTTCAGGTGAATATATAAACAGCATTTCTTATATATATGCAATTAAATACTACAGCAGTAAAAAAGGAACTCTTTCTATACACACCACATGGATGAATCTCAAAACCATAATGATGAGCAAAATAAGCAAAAGACTAAAGACTAAATACTATATAATTCCATTTATATAAAGTCCTCAAATAAGATAACAAAAATTGACTAATGGAGGGAGTGTTGAACTGTAAAGTGACATGACCAAACTTCTGCGGGTGATGGGAATGTCTTATGTTCTGATTATGGTGCCAGTTTAACAGAGAGGTGCATCTGTCAAATTCATTAAACCGTACACTTCAAATGGATGTGGTTTACTGTATCAGATCAGATCAGATCAGATCAGTCGCTCAGTTGTGTCCGACTCTTTGCGACCCCATCAATCGCAGCACACCAGGCCTCCCTGTCCATCACCAACTCCCGGAGTTCACTGTGACTCACGTCCATCGAGTCAGTGATGACATCCAGCCATCTCATCCTCTGTCGTCCCCTTCTCCTCCTGCCCCTAATCCCTCCCAGCATCAGAGTCTTTTCCAATGAGTCAACTCTTCGCATGAGGTGGCCAAAGTACTGGAGTTTCAGCTTTAGCATCATTCCTTCCAAAGAACACCCAGGGCTGATCTCCTTCAGAATGGACTGGTTGGATCTCCTTGCAGTCCAAGGGACTCTCAACAGTCTTCTCCAACACCACAGTTCAAAAGCATCAATTCTTCAGCGCTCAGCCTTCTTCACAGTCCAACTCTCACATCCATACATGACCACAGGAAAAACCATAGCCTTGACTAGACGGACCTTTGTTGGCAAAGTAATGTCTCTGCTTTTCAATATGCTATCTAGGTTGGTCATAACTTTCCTTCCAAGGAGTAAGCATCTTTTAATTTCATGGCTGCAGTCACCATCTGCACTGATTTTGGAGCCCAGAAAAATAAAGTCTGACACTGTTTCCACTGTTTCCCCATCTATTTCCCATGAAGTGATGGGACCGGATGCCATGATCTTTGTTTTCTGAATATTGAGCTTTAAGCCAACTTTTTCACTCTCCTCTTTCACTTTCATCAAGAGGCTTTTGAGTTCCTCTTCACTTTCTGCCATAAGGGTGGTGTCATCTGCATATCTGAGGTTATTGAGATTTCTCCTGGCAATCTTGATTCCAGCTTGTGTTTCTTCCAGTCCAGCGTTTCTCATGATGTACTCTGCATATAAGTTAAATAACCAGAGTTACAATATACAGCCTTGACGTACTCCTTTTCCTATTTGTAACCAGTCTGTTGTTCCATGTCCAGTTCTAACTGTTGCTTCCTGACCTGCATACAGATTTCTCAAGAGGCAGATCAGGTGGTCTGGTATTCCCATCTCTTTCAAAATTTTCCACAGTTTATTGTGATCCAACAGTCAAAGGCTTTGGCATAGTCAATAAAGCAGAAATAGATGTTTTTCTGGAACTCTCTTACTTTTTCCATGATCCAGCAGATGTTGGCAATTTGATCTCTGATTCCTCTGCCTTTTCTAAAACCAGCTTGAACATCAGGAGGTTCACAGTTCACATATTGCTGAAGCCTGGCTTGGAGAATTTTGAGCATTACTTTACTAGCATGTGAGATGAGTGAAATTGTGTGGTAGTTTGAGCATTCTTTGGCATTGCCTTTCTTTGGGATTGGAATGAAAACTGACCTTTTCCAGTCCTGTGGCCACTGCGGAGTCTTCCAAATTTGCTGGCATATTGAGTGCAGCACTTTCACAGCATCATCTTTCAGGATTTTGAATAGCTCAACTGAAATTCTATCACCTCCACTAGCTTTGTTCATAGTGATGCTTTCTAAGGCCCACTTGACTTCACATTCCAGGATGTCTGGCTCTAGGTTAGTGATCACACCATCATGATTATCTGGGTCGTGAAGATCTTTTTGTATAGTTCTTCTGTGTATTCTTGCCATCCCTTCTTAATATCTTCTGCTTCTGTTAGGTGCATACCATTTCTGTTTTTTATTGAGCCCATCTTTGCATGAAATGTTCCTTTGGTATCTCTGATTTTCTTTTTCTTTTTTCCTCTTACTTTCTTTTTTTTTTAAATTTTATTTTATTTTTAAACTTTACAAATTGTATTAGTTTTGCCAAATATCAGAATGAATCCGACACAGGTATACATGTGTTCCCCATCCTGAACCCTCTTCCCTCCTCCCTCCCCATACCATCCCTCTGGGTCATCCCAGTGCACTAGCCCCAAGCATCCAGTATCGTGCATCAAACCTGGACTGGCAACTCGTTTCATAGATGATATTATACATGTTTCAATGCCATTCTCCCAAATCTTCCACCCTCTCCCTCTGCAACAGAGTCCATAAGACTGTTCTATACATCAGTGTCTCTTTTGCTGTCTCGTACACAGGGTTATTGTTAGCATCTTTCTAAATTCCTTATATATGCGTTAGTATACTGTATTGGTGTTTTTCTTTCTGGCTTATTTCACTCTGTATAACAGGCTCCAGTTTCATCCACCTCATTAGAACTGATTCAAATGTATTCTTTTTAATGGCTGAGTAATACTCCATTCTGTATATGTACCACTGCTTTCTTTATCCATTCATCTGCTGATGGACATCTAGGTTGCTTCCATGTCCTGGCTATTATAAACAGTGCTGCGATGAACATTGGGGTACATGTGTCTCTTTCCCTTCTGATTTCCTCAGTATGTATGCCCAGCAGTGGGATTGCTGGATCATAAGGCAGTTCTATTTCCAGTTTTTCAAGGAATGTCCACACTGTTCTCCATAGTGGCTGTACTAGTTTGCATTCCCACCAGCAGTGTAAGAGGGTTCCCTTTTCTCCACACCCTCTCCAGCATTTATTGCTTGTAGACTTTTGGACGCAGCCATTCTGACTGGTGTGAAATGGTACCTCATAGTGGTTTTGATTTGCATTTCTCTGATAATGAGTGATGTTGAGCATCTTTTCATGTGTTTGTTAGCCATCTGTATGTCTTCTTTGGAGAAATGTCTATTTAGTTCTTTGGCCCATTTTTTGATTGGGTCATTTATTTTTCTGGAGTTGAGCTGTAGAAGTTGCTTGTATATTTTTGAGATTAGTTGTTTGTCAGTTGCTTCATTTGCTATTATTTTCTCCCATTCTGAAGGCTGCCTTTTCACCTTGCTAATAGTTTCCTTTGATGTGCAGAAGCTTTTAAGGTTAATTAGGTCCCATTTGTTTATTTTTGCTTTTATTTCCAATATTTTGGGAGGTGGGTCATAGAGGATCCTGCTGTGATGTATGTCAGAGAGTGTTTTGCCTATGTTCTCCTCTAGGAGTTTTATAGTTTCTGGTCTTACGTTTAGATCTTTAATCCATTTTGAGTTTATTTTTGTATATGGTGTTAGAAAGTGGTCTAGTTTCATTCTTTTACAAGTGGTTGACCAGATTTCCCAGCACCACTTGTTAAAGAGATTGTCTTTAATCCATTGTATATTCTTGCCTCCTTTGTCAAAGATAAGGTGTCCATAGGTGCCTGGATTTATCTCTGGGCTTTCTATTTTGTTCCATTGATCTATATTTCTGTCTTTGTGCCAGTACCATACTGTCTTGATAACTGTGGCTTTGTAGTAGAGCCTGAAGTCAGGTAGGTTGATTCCTCCAGTTCCATTCTTCTTTCTCAAGATCGCTTTGGCTATTCGAGGTTTTTTGTATTTCCATACAAATTGTGAAATTATTTGTTCTAGCTCTGTGAAGAATACCGTTGGTAGCTTGATAGGGATTGCATTGAATCTATAAATTGCTTTGGGTAGTATACTCATTTTCACTATATTGATTCTTCCAATCCATGAACATGGTATATTTCTCCATCTATTAGTGTCCTCTTTGATTTCTTTCACCAGTGTTTTATAGTTTTCTATGTATAGGTCTTTAGTTTCTTTAGGTAGATATATTCCTAAGTATTTTATTTTTTCCGTTGCAATGGTGAATGGAATTGTTTCCTTAATTTCTCTTTCAGTTTTCTCATTATTAGTGTATAGGAATGCAAGGGATTTCTGTGTGTTGATTTTATATCCTGCAACTTTACTATAATCATTGATTAGTTCTAGTAATTTTCTGGTGGAGTCTTTAGGGTTTTCTATGTAGAGGATCATGTCATCTGCAAATAGTGAGAGTTTTACTTCTTCTTTTCCAATTTGGATTCCTTTTATTTCTTTTTGTGCTCTGATCGCTGTGGCCAAAACTTCCAAAACTATGTTGAACAGTAATGGTGAAAATGGGCACCCTTGTCTTGTTTCTGACTTTAGAGGGAATGCTTTCAGTGTTTCACCATTGAGAATAATGTTTGCTGTGGGTTTGTCATATATAGCTTTTATTATGTTGAGGTATGTTCCTTCTATTCCTGCTTTCTGGAGAGTTTTTATCATAAATGGATGTTGAATTTTGTCAAAGGCTTTCTCTGCATCTATTGAGATAATCATATGGTTTTTATTTTTCAATTTGTTAATGTGGTGTATTACATTGATTGATTTGTGGATATTGAAGAATCCTTGCATCCCTGGGATAAAGCCCACTTGGTCATGGTGTATGATCTTTTTAATGTGTTGTTGGATTCTGATTGTTAGAATTTTGTTAAGGATTTTTGCATCTATGTTCATCAGTGATATTGGCCTGTAGTTTTCTTTTTTTGTGGGATCTTTGTCAGGTTTTGGTATTAGGGTGATGGTGGCCTCATAGAATGAGTTTGGAAGTTTACCTTCCTCTGCAATTTTCTGGAAGAGTTGGAGCAGGATAGGTGTTAGCTCTTCTCTAAATTTTTGGTAGAATTCAGCTGTGAAGCCGTCTGGACCTGGGCTTTTGTTTGCTGGAAGATTTTTGATTACAGTTTCAATTTCCGTGCTTGTGATGGGTCTGTTAAGATGTTCTATTTCTTCCTGGTCCAGTTTTGGAAAGTTGTACTTTTCTAAGAATTTGTCCATTTCTTCCACGTTGTCCATTTTCTTGGCATATAATTGTTGATAGTAGTCTCTTATGATCCTTTGTATTTCTGTGTTGTCTGTTGTGATCTCTCCATTTTCATTTCTAATTTTATTGATTTGATTTTTCTCCCTTTGTTTCTTGATGAGTCTGGCTAATGGTTTTTCAATTTTATTTATCCTTTCAAAGAACCAGCTTTTGGCTTTGTTGATTTTTGCTATGGTCTCTTTTGTTTCTTTTGCATTTATTTCTGCTCTAATTTTTAAGATTTCTTTCCTTCTACTAACCCTGGAGTTCTTCATTTCTTCCTTTTCTAGTTGCTTTAGGTGTAGAGTTAGGTTATTTATTTGACTTTTTTCTTGTTTCTTGAGGTATGCCTGTATTGCTATGAACTTTCCCCTTAGGACTGCTTTTACAGTGTCCCACAGGTTTGGGGTTGTTGTGTTTTCATTTTCATTCGTTTCTATGCAAATTTTGATTTCTTTTTTGATTTCTTCTGTGATTTGTTGGTTATTCAGCAGCATGTTGTTCAGCCTCCATATGTTGGAATTTTTAATAGTTTTTCTCCTGTAATTGAGATCTAATCTTACTGCATTGTGGTCAGAAAAGATGCTTGGAATGATTTCTATGTTTTTGAATTTACCAAGGCTAGCTTTATGGCCCAGGATGTGATCTATCCTGGAGAAGGTTTCATGTGCACCTGAGAAAAAGGTGAAATTCATTGTTTTGGGATGAAATGTCCTATAGATATCAATTAGGTCTAACTGGTCTATTGTATCATTTAAAGTTTGTGTTTCCTTGTTAATTTTCTGTTTAGTTAATCTATCCATAGGTGTGAGTGGGGTATTAAAGTCTCCCACTATTATTGTGTTATTGTTAATTTCTCCTTTCATACTTGTTAGCATTTGTCTTACATACTGTGATGCTCCCGTGTTGGGTACATATATATTTATAATTGTTATATCTTCTTCTTGGATTGATCCTTTGATCATTATGTAGTGACCATCTTTGTCTCTTTTCACAGCCTTTGTTTTAAAGTCTATTTTATCTGATATGAGTATTGCTACTCCTGCTTTCTTTTGGTCCCTATTTGCATGGAAAATCTTTTTCCAGCCCTTCACTTTCAGTCTGTATGTGTCCCCTGTTTTGAGGTGGGTCTCTTATAGACAACATATGTAGGGGTCTTGTTTTTGTATCCATTCAGCCAGTCTTTGTCTTTTGGTTGGGGCATTCAACCCATTTACGTTTAAGGTAATTACTGATAAGTATGATCCCGTTGCCATTTACTTTATTGTTTTGGGTTTGAATTTATACACCTTTTTTGTGTTTCCTGGCTAGAGAATATCCTTTAGTATTTGTTGGAGAGCTGGTTTGGTGCTGCAGATTTCTCTCAGCTTTTGCTTGTCTGAAAAGCTTTTGATTTCTCCTTCATACTTGAATGAGATCCTTGCTGGGTACAATAATCTGGGCTGTAGGTTATTTTCTCTCATCATTTTAAGTATGTCTTGCCATTCCCTCCTGGCTTGAAGAGTTTCTATTGAAAGATCAGCTGTTATCCTTATGGGAATTCCCTTGTGTGTTATTTGTTGTTTTTCCCTTGCTGCTTTTAATATTTGTTCTTTGTGTTTGATCTTTGTTAATTTGATTAATATGTGTCTTGGGGTGTTTTGCCTTGGGTTTATCCTGTTTGGGACTCTCTAGGTTTCTTGGACTTGGGTGATTATTTCCTTCCCCATTTTAGGGAAGTTTTCAACTATTATCTCCTCAAGTATTTTCTCATGGTCTTTCTTTTTGTCTTCTTCTTCTGGGACCCCTATGATTCGAATGTTGTAGTGTTTAATATTGTCCTGGAGGTCTCTGAGATTGTCCTCATTTCTTTTAATTCGTTTTTCTTTTATCCTCTCTGATTCATTTATTTCTGCCATTCTATCTTCTAATTCACTAATCCTATCTTCTGCCTCTGTTATTCTACTATTTGTTGCCTCCAGAGTGTTTTTAATTTCATTTATTGCATTATTCATTATATATTGACTCTTTTTTATTTCTTCTAGGTCCTTGTTAAACCTTTCTTGCATCTTCTCAATCCTTGTCTCCAGGCTATTTATCTGTGATTCCATTTTGATTTCAAGATTTTGGATCAATTTCACTATCATTATTCAGAATTCTTTATCAGGTAGATTCCCTATCTCTTCCTCTTTTGTTTGGTTTGGTGGGCATTTATCCTGTTCCTTTATCTGCTGGGTATTCCTCTGTCTCTTCATCTTGTTTAAATTGCTGAGTTTGGCATGTCCTTTCTGTATTCTGGCAGTTTGTGGAGTTCTCTTTATTGTGGCGTTTCCTCGCTGTGTGTGGGTTTGTACAGGTGGCTTGTCAAGGTTTCCTGGTTAGGGAAGCTTGTGTTGGTGTTCTGGTGGTGGAGCTGTATTTTTTCTCTCTGGAGTGCAATGAAGTGTCCAGTAATGAGTTATGAGATGTCTATGGTTTTGGGGTGACTTTGGTAGCCTGTGTCTTTAAGCTCAGGGCTGTGTTCCTTTGTTGCTGGAGAATTTGCTTGGTATGTTTTGCCCTGGAACTTGTTGGCCTTTGTGTGGTGCTTGGTTTCAGTGTCGGTATGGAGGCGTTTGATGAGCTCCTGTCAATTAATGTTCCTTGGAATCAGGAGTTCCCTGGAGTCAGGGTTTGGATTTAAGCCTCCTGCTTCCAGTTATTGGTCTTATTTTTACAGTAGTTTCAAAACTTCTCCTTCTATACAGCACCATTGATAAAACATCTACGTTAAAGATGAAAAGTTTCTCTACTGTGAGGGTCACCCAGAGAGGTTCACAGTGTTACATGGAGAAGAGAAGAGGGAGGAGGGAGTTAGAGGTGACCCGAATGAGATGAGGTGGAATCAACAGTGGAGAGAGTGGGCTAGCCAGTAATCACTTCCTTATGTGCACTCCACAACTGGACCACTCAGAGATGTTCACGGAGTTATACAGAGAAGAGAAGAAGGAGGAAGGAGACAGAGGTGGCCAGAAGGATAAAAGGGGGGAATGAAAAGGAGGAAGACAGATCCAGCCAGTAATCAGTTCCCTAAGTGTTCTCCACCGTCTGGAACACACAGAAATTCACAGAGTTGGGTAGAATAGAGAGGGGTTACGGAGGAGACACATGCGACCTGGTGGAGAAAAAGGAGAGTCCAAAGGGAGAGAGAGCAATTAAGCCAGTAATCTCGTTCCCTAGTGAAAAATGGGTACTGAAGATTGGGTTCTTAAAGGTACAAAATTGGTAACAAATACATAAAAGCAAAAATTAAAAATCTAGAGTTTGGAATTTTAAAAATACGATGTTAAAGAAAAGAAGAAGGAAAAGAAAGAGAAAAAACGAACAAACAAAAACAAACAAGGTCGCGAAAATTATAAAGAAAATATAGGTACAAAATTGAGAACTAATACCAAAAAGCAAAAGTCAAAAATCTAGAGTAGAGTTTGGAATTTCAAAAATACAGTGTTAAAAAAAAGAAAAAAAAAGAAAGAGAGAAAAAACAAAAACAAACAATGTCGCAAAAATTATAAAGAAAATACAGGTACAAAATTGATATCAAATACCAAAAAGCATAAATTAAAAATCTAGAGTAGAGTTTGGAATTTCACATATACAATGTTATATAAAAGAAGAAGAGAAAGAAACAGAGAAAAAAAAAAGTCACAGAAATTATAAAAAAACTATAGGTACAAAATTGATAACAAATACCAAAAAGCTAAAATTAAAAATCTAGAGTAGAGTTTGGAATTTCAAAAGTACAATGTTAAAGAAAAGAAGAAGAAAAAAAAAAAGGTCAAAAAATTATAAAATATATATATATATGAAGTTTGCTGAAGAAAAAAAAATAGTTTTTTTTTTTTTTTTTGCAAAGCAATAGGTTATAAAAGTGAAAATTAAAGGAATAATAGAGGACTTCAATTTTTTTTAAAAAATTAAAAAAAAGAAAGAAAGAATGATCGTAAAAATAGTAAAAATATATCGAGGACTTTCTCTGGCTTTGTTGTGACTATTGTGTGTTCAGCTCATTTTTGGCTAGTTCCTTGGTCCGACTTTTATTTCTCAAGATCTATAGGCCCCTTCCTATGTAGTCGGTAGTAATCACAGGGTTTTAATCTATTGCCTGTGGCTTCCAAGGCGGTTCCCTCTGTTATAGCTTCTTCTGTTTGCTGGTCTCTTCAGTGTCTGGTTTCCACCCTGACACAAAAGGGACGGTGGAGGACACTTTTTTTTTTTTCTTTGTAGGCTCACTTGTTCAGTCGCGCTGTGGGGAGGGAGGGAGGGATGCTGCAAACAAGTAACGCTGGCGTGTGCTCGCAGTGCCTCAGCCACACTGGGTCTGCCCCCGCTCATGGGGCGTGTAGCCTCCCTGCCCACACTGCTCAGGCTCTAGGTTGCTTCACTGGGAACCATCCGTGGCCGGCCCTGGGCTGCCTGCACCTCCCATGTCCAAGCCGCTCAGGTTCAGGCACTCGGGTAGTCCTCAGAGGCGCACACTCGGTTGGGCCTGCGTTTTGTGCCCTTCCCAGGTCCGAGCAGCTCAGGTGATGAGGTGTTTAGCGAGCGCGATTGCTGCGACTTATCGCCTCCCTGCCGCTCAGTTATCTAGGTGTACAACCAGCGCACCTTCTCAGGCAGATGTTGACCATCCAGACCCCCAAGAAGTTTTAGTTAGCAAAGAAGCCTGCTTACAGTTTTATAGATAATGTCTCTCTGGGGCTGCAATTGCCCTCTTCCGGCTCTGGCTGCGTGTCACCGGAGGGGGAAGGTCTGCAGCTGGCTATCTCTGTTCAGTCCTTTGTTCCATGCGCGGGCCTGGAGGTGTCTTAGGTTAGGGCTGACTTTTCGCGTGATAGATATCCCACAGTCTGATTTGCTAGCCCAGATTATTTTGCTCAGATAGTGCTCAGGGTATTCAGGCCAGGTCCTTACTCTAAGCAATGCAGCCCCCGCTTGCTAATGGCGTGTGCAGGCGTCTGCGCTGCTTCTCCGCTGGGGGAGTTACCGTAGGGCTCGCAATCTGTGAGTTTTAATTGTTTATTTATTTTTTCTCCCTGTTATGTTGCCCTCTGTGCTTCCAAAGCTTGGCACAGATTCGGCAGTGAGAAGGTTTCCTGATGTTTGGAAACTTCTCTCTTTTTAAGACTCCCTTCCCGGGATGGAACTCTGTCCCTCCCTCTTTTGTCTCTTTTTTTGTCTTTTATATTTTTTCCTACCTCCTTTTGAAGACTTGGGTTGCTTTTCTGGGTGCCTGATGTCCTCTGCCGGCATTCAAAAGTTGTTTTGTGGAATTTACTCGGCTTTTAAATGCTCTTTTGATGAATTTGTGGGGGAGAAAGTGTTCTCCCCGTCCTACTCCTCTGCCATCTTGGCTCCTCCCCCACTGGTATCTCTGATTTTCTTGAAGAGATCTCTAGTCTTTCCCATTCTGTTGTTTTAGTAACTTAATTTTCAATGAAGTCATTTTTAATTTGGATAATGCTTTTATCATTATGCAAGGGCATAGAAAATGGTTTGGACATTTGTATAGAAAAACAGACTGGGCACTTTACCTTTTTACTCTATACAGTTTCAGATTTTAAAAATGTACTATAAAATATATTTATTATAAGTATTAAAATATAAAATAAGAATGAATAGTTTTATAACAAAATTGGGGGAAGTACAGAAAACTTAAAAAAAATTACAGATTATCCATAATCTCATCACTCAGAAAGAGCCTTCTTAACATTTTGGTTCAATTTAAACTAGAATCATGTGTGTATATTCTTGGGAGCATGGCTGCACAGATGCACATAAAATTGAGCTCATTCTGCATGTAATTTTTGCATTCTCCTTTTTTTATTGAATATTATATCATAAGCATTTCCAAATGTCTTTAACTATTGTTTGAAAACATCATTTTTATGGAAGCGGAGTGTTCCACTATATGGAAGCACCATAATTTATTTAACCAATTCCTTATTGTTGAGTATGTGGATTATTTCTCATTTTATTATAAATAATGCCCCATAAATATATGTTAATCTGTTAGGCATCTCTGTTTATTGTCTCAAAATAGATTCATGGAGGCAGAATTATTATATCTAAAGCCATAAAGACACTCCTTACTTTGCATGGTTCTGATATGAATGAGTTTCAGTTAAACATGGCACCATGCAAGGAGAGGGCTGCTTATACTTGTAAGGGTACTGATGCACAAAGCCACATCACTTTTCCAAAAATTCTACCAGTTTACATTTCTACCATCAACCCATGTTATGACCCAGGCAAACCTGGATAACATCACTTATATAAATCTTTGGTAATTTGAGAAGCAAAAGCGTAGTATCTAATTTGTAATTTCTTTTTCTTTCATTATTGGAATGGCTTAACTTCTGTCATATGCTTATTAATCATTTGTATTTCTCCTTTTGTGAACTGCTTTAAATTTTGAAGCAAAATGCTCTGCAAGGGCAAAATGAAATTTTAAAATAAATTTTATATCTCTATAATAATCCCTCTACTCTCTATAAAACCTTCAAATCTTCATACTCACCATAGCATAATATTAAAAACATATCTTGTATGGTATCAACAAGAATTAAAGCAGTGACTAAATAATCCAAAGCAAACAAATACTGCCATAATAGAAATAAGTGAAAAAGAAATGTAAATCTCAATATCTTCCTTCAGTTTAATCTCAAAGCTTTCAACTCCATAAGGTTTGGGTGGACTCAGAATTCTAAATCAAACTATTCCTTAGACATAATTTTCCATTTCCTATGAAAATAAGCTACACTGTGTTTCATGCTATAGTTGTTGGAAATACACGTTTTAGGCTAATCAGTTCAGTTCAGTTAGTTCAGTCGCTCAGTCATGTCTGACTCTTTGTGACCCCATGAATCGCAGCACGCCAGGCCTCCCTGTCCATCACCAACTCCTGGAGTTCACTGCAACTCACGTTCATAGAGTCAGTGATGCCATCCAGCCATCTCATCCTCTGTCGTCCCCTTCTCCTCCTGCCCCCAATCCCTCCCAGCTTCAGAGTCTTTTCCAATGAGTCAACTCTTCACATGAGGTGGCCAAAGTATTGGAGTTTCAGCTTTAGCATCATTCCTTCCAAAGAAATCCCAGGGCTGATCTCCTTCAAATGGACTGGTTGGAGCTCCTTGCAGTCCAAGGGACTCTCAAGAGTCTTCTCCAACACCACAGTTCAAAGGCATCAGTTCTTCGGCGCTCAGCCTTCTTCACAGTCCAACTCTCACATCCATACATGACCACAGGAAAAACCATAGCCTTGACTAGACAAACCTTTGTTGGCAAAGTAATGTCTCTGCTTTTGAATATGCTATCTAGGTTGGTCATAACTTTCCTTCCAAGGAGTAAGCGTCTTTTAATTTCATGGCTGCAGTCACCATCTGCACTGATTTTGGAGCCCAGAAAAATAAAGTCTGACACTGTTTCCCCATCTATTTCCCATGAAGTGATGGGACTGGATGCCATGATCTTCGTTTTCTGAATGTTGAGCTTTAAGCCAACTTTTTCACTCTCCTCTTTCACTTTCATCAAGAGGATTTTGAGTTCCTCTTCACTTTCTGCCATAAGGGTGGTGTCATCTGCATATCTGAGGTTATGGAGATTTCTCCTGGCAATCTTGATTCCAGCTTGTGTTTCTTCCAGTCCAGCGTTTCTCATGATGTATTCTGCATATAAGTTAAATAACCAGAGTTACAATATACAGCCTTGACGTACTCCTTTTCCTATTTGGAACCAGTCTGTTTTTCCATGTCCAGTTCTAACTGTTGCTTCCTGACCTGCATACAGATTTCTCAAGAGGCAGGTCAGGTGGTCTGGTATTTCCATCTCTCAGAATTTTCCACAGTTTATTGTGATCCACACAGTCAAAGGCTTTGGCATAGTCAATAAAGCAGAAATAGATGTTTTTCTAGAACTCTCTTGCTTTTTCCATGATCCAGTGGATGCTGGCAATTTGATCTCTGCCTTTTCTAAAACCAGCTTGAACATCTGGAAGTTCACGGTTCACGTATTGCTGAAGCCTGGCTTGGAGAATTTTGAGCATTACTTTACTAGCATGTGAGATGAGTGCAATTGTGCGGTAGTTTGAGCATTCTTTGGCATTGCCTTTCTTTGGGATTGGAATGAAAACTGACCTTTTCCAGTCCTGTGGCCACTGCTGAGTTTTCCAAATTTGCTGGCATATTGAGTGCAGCACTTTCACAGCATCATCTTTCAGGATTAGGCTAATAGTGTAACTATTAAATAGTCAGTCCTCCTTCCTAGGTGGCGCTAGTGGTAAAGAATCCGCCTGTCAATGCAGGAGATGGGGTTGGGGCGAGGGGGTTTTGGTTTGAACCTTGGGCTGAGAAGATCTCCTGGAGGAGGAAATGGCAACACACTCCAGTATTCTTGCCTGGAGAATTCCATGGACAGAGGAGCCTGGTGGGCTACAGTCCATGGGATTGCAGAGTCAGACATAACTGAAGTGACGTAGCAGCAGCAGCAAGACGAGTAAGAGGGAACCCTTAAAACTGCTGGCTTTGGGGATGGGATGCAATTATGATACCGTCAATGCTCCTTATCTGTGGGTTCTTCATCTACAGATTCAACCAACTATAGGTCAAAAATATCTAGAAAAAAAATTCCAGAAAGTTCCAAAAAGCAAAACTTGAATTTGCCACACTCTGGCAACTATTCACATGGCATCTACATTGTATTTACAATTATTTATATAGCATTTACATGGTAGTAGGTATTTTACATAATCTAGAGATGATTTAAGATATATGAGAGGGTGTGTGTACATTATATGCAAATACCACACCACTGTACATGGAGCATCTGTGGACAACTGCATGGAACTTTTCACTGTTAATGTAATAAAGGCCTGTTTGAACTTGTGAAATTTGTCATTAAGGAAGCATCTGAAGCACATCTGTCAAGATAATAAACAGATAAAATCAAGACAAAATGGTCTTCCAGCATGAGGGGTCAGCACAGGGTCAGGTGTGCAGTAGATAAGACACTTAATTCATTACATTAAGAGTAAATGCTGACCAAATAAATAGTATTCCCACTTTGTTAGGATTTCTTTTTCATTTACAAAGCGACAAATTTACATATAATGCACAGGACTCCAATGTTCAGTTGAATAAGTTCTGACAATTACTTACTCCTGTGTTATCACCATCTGAAACAAATTGTAGAATATTACCATCACCCCAGACAGTGATGACCCTCTCCAATTAATCATCCATCCCAAATCCAGAGGCAACCAATTCCTGGTTCTAATCACCATAGTTACTTATTTATTTATTTATTTACTGTTCACCAGCTTCATATAAATGGAATCAACAGTGTGCATTCTTTTGTACAGAAATTATTTTGTTCAATATAATATTTTTAAGATTCACTCATGTTTCTATGAGTATCATTCATTACTTTTTTTTTGCTGAGTATACATTGTATTGGGCATCTCTGTGGCTCAGTGGCAAAGAATCTGCTAGCCAAACAGGAGACACAGGTTCGATCCCTGGCTTGGGAAGATTCCCTGAAGAAGGAAATGGCAACCCACTCCAGTATTCTTGCTTGGGAAATTCCATGGACAGAGGCGCCTAGTGGGCTATAGTCCATGGGGTCACAAAAAGAATCAGACACAATTTAGCAACTAAACAACAACAATACACTGTATTACTGTAGGGATATACTGCAATTTGTTTTTCCATTCTCCTCTTGACAGACATTAGGTTATTTTTCCAACTAGGGCCATCACAGATAAGGCTGCTATGAACATTATTGCACAAGTCTTTTTGTAAACCTAGTTTTCATTTTTCTTAGGTAAACTCCTACAAGTGGAATTGCTGGGTTATGGTGAAAATGTAAGTTTAACTTTATAAGAAGTTTCCAAACACATCTCCAAGCTGGTTATGCCATTTTATACCCACACCAGAAGTACATGAGAGTTCTTGTTGCTTCACAGTCTAGCCAACACTTACTGTCAGTCCTTTTTATTTTTGCCAGACTAGTGGGCATATAGGGTGTCTCACTGTGTTTGTTCGTGTTTGATGGGGATATAAAGTGTACTTAATTTTGATGATTTTATAAACAATGTAATCACCATGTATAACAACATATAAAACATTTCTATTAACCCCAGAAATTTCCCTTGTACCCCTTTCAATTAGTTCTCTCCTTTCACACAGATAACTATTTTCTGACTTCTATTATCACAGCTTAGTTTTGGCTGTGCTAATAATTGACATTCAAGCTAGGCTTCAACAGTACGTGAACTGAGAACTTCCAGATGTACAACCTGGATTTAGAAAAGGCAGAGGAACCAGAGATCAAACTGCCAATAGCCGCTGGATCACAGAAAAAGCAAGAGAATTCCAGAAAAACATCTACTTCTGCTTCATTGACTACGCTAAAGCCTTTGTTTGGATCACAACAAACTGGAAAATTCTTATAAGAGATGGGAATAACAGACCACTTACTGCCTCCTGAGAAACCTGTATGCAGGTCAAGAAGCAACAGTTAGAATGGACATGAAACACAGGACTGGTTCAAAATTGGGAAAGGAATAAATCAAGGCTGTATATTGTCATCCTGCTTATTTAACTTATATGCTGAGTACATCATGGGAAATGCCAGCCTGGATGAAGCACAAGCTGGAATCAAGATTGCTGGGAGAAATATCAACAACCTCAGATATGACCAAATACCAACAACCACATATGACACCACCCTAATGGCAGAAAGCAAAGAGGAAATAAAGAACCTCTTGAGGAAGGTGGAAGAGGAGAGTGAAAAAGTTGGCTTAAGACTCAGTATTCAAAAAACTAAGATCATGGTATCCAGTCCCATTGCTTCATGGTAAATGAGGAAAAAAATGGAAACAATGACAGATTTTCTTTTCTTGGGCTCCAAAATCACTGCAGATGGTGACTGCAGCCAAGATATTAAAAGATGTTTGCTCCTTGGAAGAAAAGCTATGACAAACCTAGACAGCATATTAAAAAGCAGAGACATCACTTTGCCAACAAAAGTCTATATAGTCAAAGCAATGGTTTTTCCAGTAGTCATGTACAGATATGAGTTGGACCATAAAGAAGGCTGAGTACTGAAGAATTGTGATTTTGAATTGTGGTGCTGGTAAAGACTCTTGAGAGTCCCTTGGACAGAGAGGAGATCAAACCAGTAATCGTAAAGGAAATCAACCCTGACTATTCATTGGAAGGACTGATGCTAAAGCTGAAGCTCCAATACTCTGACCACCAATGTGAAGAGCCGATTCGTTGGAAAAGATCCTGATGCTGGGAAAGAGTGAGGGCAGGAGGAGAAGGGGATGACAGAGGATGAGGTGGTTGGATGGCATCACTGACTCAATGGACATGAGTTTGAGCAAGCTCTGAGAGATGGTGAAGGACAGGGGAGTCTGGCGTGCTGCAGTCCACCGGGTCGCAAAGAGTTGCACATGACTTAGAGACTGAACTGAATGATTAAAATGAATGGAATCATATAGTGTATTATCTATTTCTGTGTAAAACATTGCCACAAACTTAGCAGCCTAAATGACACATCTTTATTATCTCGAAGTTTCTATAGATCAGAAATCTGGCACGGCATGGCTTAATTCTCTGCCCGTGATCTCACAAGGCCAAAATCAAGCATTGGCTGAGGGGAGGGTCTCAGCTGGGGTTTCAAGGTCATCTTCTAAGCACTAATTGTTGGAAGAATCCATTTCTTTCTCACACATTCCACATGGCCTTCTCCAGATCCTCAAACTAATGTGAGTTCTTCTCAAGCTTCAGTAACTCTCACTTCCCCTTCAGCCTCTGCTTTCAAGGATTCACATGATTAAGTGGAGCCCCCACCCCCCAGAATAATCCTGAATAATCTATTTTAACTGATAACCTCCATCACATCTTCAAAGTCTCTTTTGCTATGTCATGTAACATATTTACAGGAATAACAGCATGACCAAAGTCATGAGGCCAAAATTTTGCTACCTGCAGTAAAGATTCTTTTTCTTTTTTCATTCACTTAATGCAGTCTATTTAGTATCTGTAAGTTTCAGGCTTGTTTTGCTATTATCAATCATTTTAAGTGTTTTTCTTGGAGAACACTCTACTCTGTGAATATATGATCATTTGTTTATCTACTTTCCTATTTGACTGACATGTATGTTTTTCCAGTTTTTGGCTATTCTGAGTAAGAATCGTATGCATATTGTTTTACAAGTCCTTTAGTTAACATATGTTCGAACGTCTCTTGCTAAGTACCTAGGAATGTAATTGCTGAGTCATAGGGGACATGTATGTTTAATTTTATAAGAAGCTGCCAAATACTTCTCCACGTTGCCTGTGCCCCGCCAGCGACGTGTGAGTTTCAATTGCTCCACGTCCTCCCTACATTTGTTGTCATCAGTCTTCTTTTTTTAAAGCCACTCTACTGACTGAAATTGCAGCACACTGTGGTTTTAATTCGTCTCTTCAGATAACTAATGATGTGCAGCTACTTTTCCTGTTTGTTGACTATTCATATGCCTTCTTTTGTGAAATGTCTATACAAATTTTGTGCTCATTTAAAACCAGGATTTTTTTTTTCAATTATCAATTTGTGTATATTAAGATATAGTCTTTGTCAGATGTTAATATTTATTGCAAATATTTTCTCCAGTTTGTGATTTGGCAAATCATTTTCTCAATAAAATTACATTTATTAAAAAGATTTCCATTTCCCCCATTCATTGATTTTTGGCAAAAATTATCTGGATAGATCAGTTCAGTTCAGTTTAGTCACTCAGTTGTGTCCGACTCTTTGCGACCCATGGACTGCAGCACGCTAGGCCTCCCTGTCCATCACCAACTCCCAGAGTTTACTCAAACTCATGTCCATTGAGTCGGTGATGTCATCCCACCATCTCATCCTCTGTTGTCCCCTTCTCCTCCTGCCTTCAGTCTTGCCCAGCATCAGGGTCTTTTCAAATGAGTCAGCTCTTCGCATCAGGTGGCCAAAGTATTGGAGTTTCAGCTTCAACATGAGTCCTTCCAATGAATATTAGGACTGATTTCCTTTAGGATAGACTGGTTGGATCTCCTTGCATCCAAGGGACTCTCAAGAGTCGTCTCCAATACCACAGTTCAAAAGCATCAAATCTTTTGCACTCAGCTTTCTTTATAGTCCAACTCTCACATCCATACATGACTACTGGAAAAACCATAGCCTTGACTAGACAGACCTTATCTGGATAGATAGATAGATAAAGTTCTTTAGCTCCATTCTTCTTTTTCAGAATAACTCTCATTATTCTAAATCTTTTACAAGTATTCTACCACCATTTGTTGAAATGATTTTCTTTTCCTATTAAATTGCCTTATCATTTTCTTCAAAAATTGATTGACATTTCTGGACTCTGTTTCATTGATCTATTTGTTTTGCTTATTCCAGCAACAGACTATCTTGATTACTATGGTTTATAAAAAGTCTTGAAACCAACTTTGTTCTCCTTCAAGTTCTTTTGACTATTTTCGGCCTTTGCATTTCCATATGAATTTTATTGTCAGTTTGTCATCTTACACCAAAAAGCCTTCTGAAATTCTGAATGAGATAACGTTGAATCTGTATATCCATTTAGGAAGAATTGACATCTTAAAATTGAATGTGTCTAATCAATGAACATGGAGTATCTCTGTATTTATTTCAATCTTTAATTTCTCTCAGCAATTTCTTATTATTTTCAGCATACAAGTATTGTGCATATTTTGTCATATGTATCCCTATTTCTTACATTTTGATGTGTTATAAATGGAACTTCTTTAAAGTTTCAATTTCGAATTTTTTGGTTTTTTAATATTGAGCTCCTGCAAACATGCTATGTTTGTTAGTTCCAGTGATTTTCTAAAATAAATTCTCATTGGATTTTCTACATAAATAATCACGTTGAATGCTGAAAAAGGTAGTTTTTCTTTTCCATCTGGATGCCTAATTTATTTTTCTTTTCTTTTTTCCACTGGCTAGAATCTGCTAGAACAAAGTTGAATAAAAATGGTGATGGTGAATATTCTTTCCTTGTCCTAAATCTCAGGAGAAAAGCATTCAGTCTTTTACCGTTTGTATGGTATAGCTGTATGGTTTCCAAAGTTGTGCATTTCCAGATCGGGGAAGTTTCTTTCCATTTCTAGTTTGCAGCAAGTTTTTATGAGGAAGAGATGCTGTGTTTTGTCAAACACCTTTCTGTATCTATAGATATGATGACATCGCTTCTCTTTTTCAGTGTGTTTCACTGATTAATTTTCAAATATTAAATCAATCTTGTATTCCTGAATAAATCTTAATTGACCATGATGTAGTAAATTTTTATATATTGTTGGATTCAATTTGCTAAAATTTTATCAGCATTTTGGGGGCTTGTTTTTGAAGGACACAGGTCTATAGTTTTCCTTTATTGTCTTTTGCAGGTTTTGATGTTAGGATAATACTAACACCACTCTTTTCTCATGTATGTTATCAGAGAATACTGAACAGAGTTCCCTGGGCTCTACAGTAGGTCTTTGCTGGTTCTCTTGTATATAGTAGTGTGTCTTCATCCCAAGTTCCTTATTTATCACTCCCCCTGACTCTTCCCCTTTGGTAACCATAAATTTGTTTTCAATATCTGTAAGTCTGTTTCTGTTTTGCAAATAAGTTAATTTGTATGTCTTTTTAAAAAATTCAATTCCACCTATGATATTCCACCCTTGGCTTTCTCTTTCACTTCACTTAATATGATCATCTCTAGGTCTATCCATGTTGCTGCAAATGGCATTATTTCATTCTTCTTTATGGCCAAGTAATATTCCATATATATATATGTATGACATCCTTTTTTCCATTTCTCTGTTGATGGACATTTAGGTTGCTTCCATGTCTTGGCTATTGTAAACTGTGCTTCAGTGAACACTGGGGTGCATGTATCCTTTCAGATTATGTAATTTTCTCTGGATATATGCTCAGGAGTGGGATTGCTGGATCGTACTGTATTTCTATTTTCAGTTTTTAAGGAAGTCCCATTCTGTTCTTCATAGTGGTTGTACCCTGAATGCTGATTTCATCTGCATTTTCCTGATAACCATTGAGGTTCATTATCTTTTCATATATCCATTGGACCATTGATTTTCTGTATATCCTTTGCCTATATTTAATTAAAATCTCTCATAAAAAAGTTTATAATTATTCTTTATATATTCATATATTAATCCTCTGCCTGTATCTTATGTTTCAAAATATTTTCTGCACTTGTTTTTAAATGTTATTTATGATGTCTTGCATCAAATTTATATTTAATAAATTTAAATATTTAAATTTTTAATATTTCAATATTTTATGTAATAAAATCTATCCAGTTTTTCCTTTATGATGTACACATATCATATTGTGTTTAGAAATGCCTTTCCCACTCAATAAACATTCAAATAGTATTTTCTAACTAAAGCATTTAGCATTTTATTATTTATGCTTGCATATGAAGTTGGAACAGATCTAACTTTGTTTTTATCCAAATGGATGATAGCCAGTTGCATACCATTACCTTCACTGATATGACATAAATGAAATTATACTTATATATAGATTATGCTTCTAGTGTGTATACACATACACACACACACACACACACACATACACTGTTTTGACTATTGATCTACATGTCCATTTTCAGTACCGTTATCACACTTTTAAAATTAGTATAGCTTATGCCACATTTTGATATGTGGCAGAGAAAGTTCCTCCTAATTGTTGCCATTTGAAAAATTTCTTGACTATCTTGATGCTTTCTCTTCTAGGTCAGCTTGAGAAGATCAATTTGGGAATGAGCTTGCTTAGTTTCATAAAGATTATGTTGAGGTTTTACTGGAATTACATTGGGTTTCTAGATTAACTTAGAGAAAATTGATAGTTTGCAAATATGGACTGTTTAATCAGAAAGAGAATATTTTTCGCCATTTATTTACATCTTCTTTTATAGTTTGAGGTAATTTTGTTTTACATGGGGTTTTAATCATAAGTCTTGAAAATGTCTGCTGCTGTTGCTAAGTCGCTTCAGTCGTGTCCAACTCTTTGCGACCCCATAGACGGCAGCCCACCAGGCTCCCCGTCCCTGGGATTCTCCAGGCAAGAACACTGGAGTGGGTTGCCATTTCCTTCTCCAATGCAGGAAAGTGAAAAGTGAAAGTGACCTTGCTCAGTCGTGTCCAACTCTTAGCAACCCCATGGACTGCAGCCTAACAGGCTCCTCCGTCTATGGGATTTTCCAGGCAAGAGTACTGGAGTGGGTTGCCATTGCCTTCTGTTTAGTATATTTCCAGCTATTTTATATGCTTGTTGTTATTAAGAATTGGGCCATTTTCCCCCTGACATTTCGAATCGTCCATTGTGGTGCATAGGAAAGTGAATCAGGTTTTATATGTTTTCTATATATGTATATAAAGTCAATTCTTCTTTCTTCGTATAGTTTTTCTGTTAATTTTTTAAAATTCTTTAGGTAGATGTTTTTATCATCTACTAGAGCCCAATCTGTTAGCTTCCATACTACATTACTTTCCCTTCCCCTATTAGTGTTAAATTTGGGAATTTAAAATATTAGCATGGACATTTATGGGAGCTAAAAAAGTTTTAATTTAAAACATAGTGTAAATTTCAGTAAATAAGAGATTTTACCCTGATGCTGGGAAAGATTGAGGGCAGGAGGAGAACGGGGTGACAGAGTATGAAATGCTTGGATGGCATCATCGACTCAATGGACATGAGTCTGAGCAAACTCCGGGAGACAGTGAAGGATAGAGAAGCCTGGCGTGCTGCAGTCCATGGGGTCGCAAAGAGTCAGACACGACTAAGCGACTGAGCAACAGCAACAAGAACAGAGAGATTTCAAGGTATACTTCTTGCCCATTATAGGTATTTTATATTTTACCCTGGCTTTGGAATAACAGTCATTAAACTAAAAAAAAAAATAAGGCATTGTTAAACAGAATTGTGTATTAAAATAATATTCACCTAACATTTTAGATTTTATTCTTAGCTAAAGAGTAGGACATTAAGAATTCCTTTAATGTTTCTTTAACAAATTATCTACCATTATCTAAGAAAGAGGCATCAAAGGCTACAATTTAAGCTTCTGAGGAAGCTTAGATATGCTTAGATATATGAATAGGGCATTAAGGATCCTATTGAATGCGGTTTCAATTTTCAAATGGGAAGCACAGACCAAATAAAATTTACATGTAGTTTTTTTTGAACAAATACTTGGAAATTTGATCACTTCTATGGAATATTTGAACTTTATGTTCAGATTAGCATCTATAAGAGCCCACTTGCTAATTAACAGGGAGCAGTCAGAGAACCATATGATAAGAATTGAAAAACAGTCTTTACACTAAAAGATGTAATGTCATATATTTATGTAAACATACATCTTAAAAGTATTTTATCTTTTTCCTCCAAGGAAAAATATGGGTCATTTCAATCATGGTCAGCAGGTCTTTATTTTTAAGTGATTTTTACCTGATTTCAACTTTTCAGACCATTCTCAATAATACTTTGAAACAAAATGATTAAAATAACCAAAGCAAGCAAGCAGCTCTGTTGGCCTCTCTTGTTTTCCTAGCACAGACAGCCAGTGTGGGAAGGCACTAATCCAGCTCTCTAAACTGGATTTAGTTCTCCCTTGCTGCACCCAGGGTTTAAGAGCTGGAGACTGAAAAAAAGAGTTGGAGACCAAATTGAATCTCCCAGTATGAAGTTTTGACTTCATGGAAACACAGGCATAGTGATCTTGTAGAGAAAACTAACAAAAAAACATGGGGCTCCGAATCCCCTCTCTCCGTCCCCTTTTTTATTATAATTACTATAGGAAAGGGATCACTGGCAAAATAGAAAGAAGAGAGGAGAAAATGAGAGGGTGGCTAAAACCCCAGTGTCTGTTCAACCATGAAGCCTGACAGAAAAGACATTGGAGTAGATAATTTCTTAGAGAAAAAATGCATAAGGGTATGAGGATGAATGTAAGGAAAGGGATAGGGAAGATTAAATTTTTAAAAATATATCAATTCAAGTCAAGCATTTTTCCCCTCATTGCATTAAAAGGGTACTACCAGAGCTTGAAAATAAGGGTGATCATGAAGAATGATGAGGGTGGTGACATTTTTTTTCCATTAAGATGAAAGAATCTGGAATTAAAAAAAGAACCTAGAATTTAGTCCGATTTAAGCACTCCCCATGTTTATCCCTTCTCAGTTATTACTATTTCTCCCCCAGTTTCAGTATTACAAGTCACATCTACACATATAATTGAAATATTGGGTTGGCCAAAAAGTCTGTTTGAGTTTTTCCATTACATCTTACAGAAAAACCCAAATGAACTTTTTGGCTAAGCCAATAGTTCAGGAACTAAAGCACGTTTTAATTCTTCCCACAAAGAGAAAGGATATTCTTCAGGGGTGACATCTTATAATCAGAAATACAGAGGAAACCACAGCAGGGTGGTCTTGTTGGAATCAGGTGCAAGCAGCAGGAAAATCCATGATCGTCCTCTTACCCTTAAGCAGGAAACCATCTATTGAAAGCACAAGAATTAAGAAAAGTTATATTGACCCTTTTAAAATCCACTTTTGAATTTATTTTTTGCCAACATCAAGAAATTCTTCCTGGACATAAACTTATTAAGACAGAACCAAGTAAAACGATGTATGTGTCCAGAAGGAATGGCATTCTGTGTTTTCTATATTGAGGAGGTGAATTTCATATCAGATTATGTCAGCACAAGCAGGTGGGGTTCAACATTTTTGACTTCTCTTTTCCCTCCTTTTGCTAGACTTCCCTATTTTTCTACACTTAGTTTTACTAAGCTTCACTTAGTTTCACCAGCTTAACAGGGCCTGGGCAGGTAGCACATATAAGACGTCCTGAAAACACATTGCCCTGTGTAAACAATTGTTTTTGGCAACTCAGAGGTTTCGTGGCAGGACTGCATTTTTTTTTGAAAATCAAATGTTTAGGCCAAAGTTAGAATCGCATGTGCATTTTTATCACTTGGCATATTCAAACATTACAATTGTGTGTTTAAAAAGGGAATTTGATCTTTTTTGCTCTTTCTTCTTTGGGCTTCCATTTTTTCCCTAGTTCCATTGTTTTCTCTTTTATAGTACATTTTCATATCTTGGTATATCGCTAAAGCATCTGTTTCTCCTCAATCATGATTTTCATTCAAGAATAATAACTCTTTGGTCTCTTTTGGACATGTTTTGTTTTGCCCCCACATATGAACTCCACTGGAGTGTGTTGAAGGTTAACGGCCCCATTTCTGGAATTTTCTTGGATCCCTTTTGGAGAAAACTGCCAAAGTATATAAGGAGGGCTCAGATGTATCTGGGCTCTGCCAAGGCCTTTGAGAAAGGCTCCACATAGCTGCACCTTCTTCCAGCTCCCTTCTGTTCTCACTGTGCCTGGCTTCCTCATAGTTCCACATAAGGGATCATATCTGTTGTTCATGTGGAAAAAGAACCTTTGTAATAAAATAAGCATCAGAATACTCATTTACCTAACAACCCTTGACCTTGTCTATTAATGGGTAGAAAAATGCTTATTACTTCACTGAGTTTTTCTATTCTGTTCCCTTTTCCATCCCACATTATCGTGAGTCATAAGTGTCTCCACTAGTCATTTTCCAATGCTCTTGTCAGTCTTTAGGAACGACCAGAGTTGTTCAGATTATCTTTTCCCACAACTGTTGAGGTACTAGAGAGATGAGGTAAATGAATCAGCATTGCTGGAAATGGCTGGAGGGAGCTTTTAGCAGGGTTTTGCCCAAGAAACACTGGATCCTAGGATCACTCCATAATATAATTCAAGCAGTTTGCTTCAGTTGTGACTTTCTGCTGCAAGAGGCAGTAAACTCAATCTAAAGCAAATTAAAGCAAAAAGAGATTTCAGTGGTTTGTATAACTGAAAAAAAAGTGCTGGGGCATGTAGCTGCAATCTAATTAAACATTACTTCTTCCCATCTCCTCCCCCACCCCCGCCCCCCGCTGCTAAGTCGTTTCAATCATGTCGGACTCTGTGCCACCCCATGGACTATAGCCCGCCAGGCTCCTCTGTCCATGGGATTTTCCAGGCAAGAATACTGGAGTGCGTTGCCATGCCCTTCTCCAGGGGATCTTCCCAACCCAGAGATTGAACCCATGTCTCTTATGTCTCCTGCATTGGCAGGAGGGCCTTTTTTTTTTTTTTTTTTTTTTTACCACTAGTGCCACCTGGGAAGCCTCCCATGAAATTAAAAGACACTTGCTCCTTGGGAGAAAAGCTATGACAAATCTAGACAGCACAGATATTAAAAAGCAGAGACATTACTTTGCCGACAGAGGACCCTATAGTCAAAGCCAAGGTTTTTCCAGTAATCATATATGGATGTGTGAGTTGGACCATAAAGAAGGCTGAGTGCCAAAGAATTAATGCTTTTAAACTGTGGCATTGGAGAAGACTCTTGAGAGTTCCTCGGACTGTAAGGAGACCCAACCAGTCCATCCTAAAGGACTGAATATTCACTGGAAGGGCTAATGCTGAAGCTGAAGCTCTAATACTTTGGCTACCTGATGCGAAGAGACAACTCATTAAAAAAGACCCTGATGCTGGGCAAGATTGAAGGCAGGAGGAGAAGGGGATGACAGTGGTTCAGATTGTTGGATGGTATCACTGGCTTAATGGACAAGAGTCTGAGGAAGTTCCAGTAGATGGTAAAGGACAGGGAAGTCTGGTGTTTTGCAGTCCATGGGTTTGCAAAGAGTTGGACATGACTGAGCAACACAACAATTAACTGAAAAGCTCAGAGATGGGCCTCTCTTCTTATGCAGCACAATATGGGGCTCAGATGGTGTTATAAGACCACAAGTCTCTCTCTCCAGATCTCTTGACTTTGCTCTCTTTAGTGCTGCTCATTCACAGGCAGACTCTCTCCTCAGACTCATAAGATGGCTGCAGAAGCTCCACAAATTACATCTTGGCTTCACATCCGCAAGGGGTCACTGCAGTCAGCCACTTGATATTAGGAGTGCCAGCCTCATAAAGCTGGATTTCCAGAGTTTCGGGAAAGAGGAGGACCCCTGGATATCTGACACGAAGATTACTCAACCCTGGAGCCATCCTATCTTAAGACTTGTGATCTGAGACAGTAACTTATGGATTAAACTATTTTATATGGAGCTTTCTTGTTGCAGGGGGATTCATCTTTTTTGCTGTTTCATCGTTTGGCCTGGACTTTATTCTAGTTTCATTACTCTCTCTCATGTGGTACATTCAGCTAAAAGCATTCTAAATGATACCGTCATTGGCTCCTGTCACGTCATGTGCCCAGTCCGGACCATTCACAGTGGGGACTTGGACTGATGTGTGATTGGCCTCTGCCTAGATGCTCCAGCCCACTTGTATGGAATGGGTTCATCCCACCTGATGACATGGACTGAACCTAGAGGAGAAAGACTAGCCACTGGGAAATTAGGGTATGGCTTATATAAAACAGTGAAGTAGATACTGTGAAGCAAAAATACCAGGTGTCCAGTCCTTCATCCTTTTGGATGTGACTTTTATTGTCCAGTGGCCTTAACTTGTTTGAACAGTGAGTAGGGACTGTGTAATTAGTTACCTGGTCTGGTAGCCCAGCATATATAACTTTGGAAGTGTTTTAGATCAAAGGTAGATCTGCTCTGCTATGGACTCACCTCAATAGTTTATGGATCCTTTTCCTCAGTTGGGGCCTCATATCATCAGCCATTTCAAGGTCATGGCAAAGGAAAAGGTGTCATGGCCTTTTCCTTTCCAAAGACAGACAAAGCTTTGAATTTCTAGATAATCCAGTGCTCTCTAATGGATACTGGAAAACATCGGCAGCTCATGAAGCCTCATGTATCATCCTATGCCAGGCCCATGGTTTTCTGGTCCCATCTCTCTTAGCTCTGGCAGTTCAGTTGGTGTTATGGCTCTCAGAGTCAGCCTGGTATCTTGAACAGTGGGGCCTCAGGTCAGTCTCCACTGGGTGATTTCAATTCTGCAGTTGGCTGGAATTCCATCTGTCAAGAAGCTTTCACAGTCAGTCATTTGATAGTGGAACAGTGGGATTTCTTGCATATCTGGAAAGAGGAGCACCCCTGGAGACCTGACATGCTCTGTGAAAATTAGAGGTTAGTTTTTGCTATTCCCAGTTAGTCTCTGGGAACTAATGTAGTTCAATGTTAGAGGATTAAAAAAAAAAAACAAAAAAGATAAAGAAGAATTTCTCTCTTTTTCATTGTGAACTTAAGTAACTTCAAGAGAATCTAATCAATTTTAAACTATTTACCTCCCTCCAAAGTAATTTCCTCTCTGTCAATGCACAGACATGCATTTTCACTGAGTTATAATTAGTGTGAACATACTTGTTTTTGTTTAAGAAAGGTTTTCTTTACCTTGGCATTCAGATTTGTTTTCATAGGCGAAGAAAATACTGAGAATGAGAAGGAACCTTCACTGGAGAGTTGGGAGGATTATATGGGGTCATATTATCCCAGAGTTAAAGAGACCTTCAAGGACCCCCAATCCCTCCCTGTATCTCTGATGACTACACTTCTAGACTAATGGACTCCCTGGAGAAACTTTACCATACAAGGGCCTCCCCGAATCTTACTTCACAGCCTCAAAGATGGACTTTCCCTTCTAAAGGAAGAATGAAACCCCATCCTTTGGGTCTGCTAGGGTCTACTTGTCTGCCATGAGCCTGCACCCTTGTCCCATTTTACTTGGTTGTGGGGTTATCTAAAATTTAAATGCTAAACTGTTTCCCATGCAAGAAAAGAGTGGAAACCACTCTGCTCTGCGACAGTCCTCCCTACCAGTCCCTTCAAATGTCTTTTTTTTTTTTTTAAGTGTAATCACACACCAATAGTTTCCAATTTATCAAAGCATAAATTTGCCAGTCCTTTTTCCTAAGTCAAGGAAGTAGCTGAAGTTAGGTTTAATTAAAACCAGCAACTATTTGTACAGCTGTCCCGGGTTCATGGCTGGTAAAAGGATTTAGCTTCAAACTCTGCTGCCTAAGTCCTTCGGGAGTTTCACAAAAAAACATTGAGGCTCCTCATCTAGGCAGTGCCAAGCCCTTGCTTCCCCAGTTGCTATGCAAGCAGGCCTGGCTGCGCCCTGAGGCAACTTTGCCCTTGGCAGTCAGGCCCTCCCAGCACAAGGGGCCTGAGAAGATACACAGTCCCTTTCTTCTGTGTTTGGGGATAGGGGCCTTGAAGGCCACTCCACGAAGTCCCTGAAAATTCCCCTAGGGTTGTGAAAGGGCGGGAGGGGGATCACGCACCGTCTTGGTTTCGTGAGCTTTTCTCTGGTCCTGCACACTTTTCGTTTCCTGGTGGGTCTTTAACTCGTGCACCCCAATCCCAGCCCCAAAAGGATCTCAGGTAGGCCTTCTTCAAAGGAGACGGGGGCAGGATATGCCTGGATAGATGCCTCCGCATAAAACGGCAGGTTGTCCCAGCCAAGCCCTGGAGAGGAGGCGGAACCAGCGCGCAGCATCTGGCCGGTTTTCAAGTGCACGGTGGTGGGGAGCAGGACTTCAGGCAGTCTCGAGTCAGAACAAGCCCATTAGGACTCGAACCGAATGCTGGGGCCAGCGCGGGTCGCTGACCTCGGGCGCGAGGTGGGGCCGGCCCCACATGCCGAGAGGCCGGGAGGCGGAGGAGCGGCGGGCTGGGAAAATGACCCTAGCGACCCCACGCGCCCCCGCCTCCATCGCTCGCGGCTGCACCTGCCCGGGTGGAGCGCAACGAGCAGGCGGCAGAGGCGAGGGCCTGCCCCGCGCCCTTAGAGGCTTCCACCGGCCATCAGATGGTGGCTCTGCACACCCTTCAGCTGCTGCAGCAGGAGTAGGGCTCGGGGGACCGTCCGGGCGCCCCCCGGAGCCCGCATGACCTAGACCACGTGCCCACCGCCCCAGCGTGTTGTTCAGGCCCAGGGCTGGCAGGGCCCAGGAGAGGGCGCGAAGAGGAGGGCGGGAGCCGGGGGATCAGGAATCTGGGGTCCGAGGACGCAGGCGAGCTCCGCCGAGGTGGAAGCTGTGCGAGGTGCCGAAGGGGGCGCGGAACTGCTGCCCTTCCCCGGGGGCCGCGGGCCCCGCACTCTGGCTCGGATGGCGACGTGCAGCGAGCTGGCCCTCGGAGCTGGTCAGAGTGGAGCAGACAGAGGCTCCTGGGCCCCCTCCAGCAGGAGCGGTCCTTCCCTATCCGCCTGAAGGTGAGCCTGGCTTCCGGCATCCATCCCCCTGCGGCGGCTCAGGGTGGAGAGGGGATTGGCGGACACGAGGCTGGGCCACAGGATCCAGAGTGGAGCCTCCCTCAGTGATCCAGCCCTCGGAGTGGGAAGGAGGAAGGTGGTGCTCGGGGGAGTGGGCAATCGGGGCCCACCTGACTGCAGCACGGAGACACCGAAAGGCTTTGCCAAAACCTTCCTCTGGGACGCCTCCCTCGCTCACATGAATCAGCTTCCAGCTCCAGTTCGAGCCCTTTTCACACGTGCAGTGGAGGACGGCTCCTCCTGCTCTCTTTCCAAATTAATAACCGCTCCCCTACAGCCTCAAATACACGTATTCCGTTCCCTCTGCCGTTTGTATGACGAAATCACCTACATGTATTTGAAGTTCCTTCACACTTATGAATCGCAGTTATTTTTGCATAAATCCAATTGCTCAGGGGGCCTTACAGAGTCAACCTAAATTCTCATAAAGTAGCACCAGAGTGGCGTGGGTGCTGGGTGTTGAAGCGTGAATACTCAGGCTAAACTCCTGCTAAGTCGCGCTGCTCATATTTGAAGGACACAGGTTTCCTCTTAAGGTACCAAACTGTGTTAGCCAACTTAGGCAGAGAGCAGAGTGGCCTGCCTCCCAGGCTGCGTGGGAGCGGGGAAATCTAGGGGTCTGGAATCCAGTCTTGGCCTTGCTGTTAACTCTCCTAATTTGTTTAAGGTCACAGATCTCTTTTAGACCCTCTGGCCTTCCAGTTTTGATCCCTAATATTGCTTCATTCATTCTCTGGGGAGTCTAGTGGAGGGACATGGGGGAGGGGTGATGAAGAAAGGGCATTTTTCAAGAGTTGATGTTCTTGCTCTACATGCCAACGTTTGGAAAACATTGATATACATTAGGTTGAACTTTATACTCTTAGAAGATTGATTTAAAATCAAATATTATAAAGCATAGCATATACCCGAATAAATATTGTCACCCTAGACTAGGGTTTCTCAACTTTCACACTGCTAACGTTTTGGACAGGATGATTCTTTGTATGCGTGTATGGGGGTGGAGGAGGGGTGTCCTGGGCATTCTCTGCCTCTACCCAGTAGATGCCAGCAGCATACCCTCCCCACCAGTGGACAGAACCAAATATTGCTGAAGTGTGTGTGCTGGGAGGGAAAACGAGATCACCTCCATATGCAAATCACTGCTTCATTCTAAAAAGTTTTTAAAAACGAAGCTGCATTTCACCAATGCTCTTGAGGTAAGATGCACCTTTTTTGGTACCACTGAGAAATAACAATAATAATAATAAAAACCCTACCAATTAAACTGCGACACACTATCAAATATAAGACATATCCTCACTTCAGAGATTTTTGAAATGTGAAAAAACATGCATCTTAGAATTAATGAAACATGAAGTACTCTGTCATGCCAGGAACCTATACAGGGCACAGGTGGGTTGACAAAAGGAAAAGCTGAGTGATCAGTTTTACATTAGGTGATCCAGGAAGGCTTCTTGGAGGAGGTAACCTTTTTTTTTTTTTTTTTTTTTAAAGAATGTTTACTCTCCAAGCATTAAAGGGAAAAAATATTTCTGAGGAGCTGTGGGGTTTCAGGCCCAGAAGCAATGAAAGGACCTAGGGCTTTGGGGGAACTAAAATTAGTTCAGTATGGCAGAAGGCAAAAAAAAAAAAAAGGTTGTTGGAGAGTTAGGGGTCAGATGCAAAAGGCCTCTGGGTCACGCTGAGGACCTTGGATTATCTTGCAGGCAAAAAGGCAGCTGTTGAAATGACTGAAGTGAGGACCCTGATAAATCACAGAGGCAAGGTCAGGCCAGAAACCATTGTCGGAGGACCTGACCCAGCTTAACAGCAAGGCCGCCCTCTGCTCTGGACTACAGCTCATGCCACTTGAGGTTAACACAGCTGCCACTTCTACTTGGTAATCCTTTTAACCCTCTCTACTTGACTTTTTGTCCTAAACATTTTCTATTCTCTGCAAACTTTCTTCATCCAAACCCCAGCCCTCTCACTCCTTTTCTGAGAAAATTGAGGCCATCTGACACAAATATCTTTCATTTTACCTAAAAGATTTCATTTCCAATTATCTTCTTTTTTGCCTCTAATAAAGAAAAACTGTGTGGTTCCCACCCTTGCCCACCCCCCAAATAAATTCTTTCTCTTAAGTGCTGGAGCAAATCTTTCCTCTACCCCTGGAGTTTTTTCTTTCAATTCTCTCCTCTCACCTTGTATTTTCCAATGCATTCCCTCTGCCAGTTCTCTTGATCCATAAATATGCTCAAATCTTCCCTCACTCACCCAACCCCTGGAGTCCTGGTCCCTTTCTTCTCCATCGCAAGCAAACATGCAGACTTCTGGGTTCATGCTGCCAGTGTTTTTAGAGGCATCCAGAGTCCTCATTAGGAACAAGGGATCTCAACTTGCTTGCAAACTGGACTCTGCTGTTCACATTCAGGGGAATAATGAGTTTCAGGGCTCCTGAGAACAGCCAGTGCTTTCAGAAGAGAGAGAAGTGGTTTCTCTGGATGATTTGTCTCCTGGCTAGCATCTTGCTTGGTTTATTGTTAGGAGAGAAGGCGGTATCTCAGTTTGGATTGTAGGGTAACGATTACAAAGCACTTAGACTCAAGGACATAGCAGTCTGTCTTTCCGGGGGGGCTGGTTATACAGACTTGGCATCATCATTACTAGTGTTGACTCAAGTGATTTGGATGCCTGTCTTCTATATTTTTAAATTAAGACCATGCAGGTTGATTCTGTACACCAGAATGGCTTCAGGAGGATTTGTGCTAAAGGAAACAACACTTGTGTGTCACTTAAAAGTGTGTGGAAATTTCCCCAACATCAGATCCATCCCACAGTGTTACTTGCCACAGAGAGGAAGAGGATGAACAGCACAGTGATCTGGTCCCATGGAGCATTTCAGATCTGCTCTGCTGCTTCCTGCTGTAGACTCTTGGCCAAGTCATTTAGCCTTCTTGTGCTTCAGTCTCCTCACCTGTAAAGTGGGAACAGTGGTATTTGACCTATAAAGGTTATTGAGATAATGCATATAAAGTCTTAGCTACTGGCTGCTCATGGTAAACTGCAATACTTTTGAACTTTTACTAGTGTTATTATTGACAGACTGATGCCTCAATCTTCTTTAGTAGTCTTTATTGACTATTGATTATTGTATTTCATTCTTGATATTGATGGATCTGACTTATAAACTCTGTATTTACTTTTCTGAGGTTGTTGACAAAAACAGTTAGAATGACCCAAAGACATTTCTAGGAAGTGACTTTCCAGAGGTCAGCATTAGTCCATGGCCAATGACTGATTGAGAGCTGTGACCACCGGGTGACTCGCCTATCAAACCACCAGAATTAAGGGACTGAAATTTCCAGGCATGAAAGGAGAGAAACCCACACCACAATAATAATACATATCCTTATAGTAGTTTACTCTTTTCTTAGAGAAGCCAGCACTTCATATTCCTTTTGAGTATTTTGTTGTTGTTGTTTAGTCACTAAGTCATGTCCAACTCTTTGCAACCCCATGGACTGTATAGTCCAACAGGCTCCTCTGTCCATGGGATTCTCCAGGCAAGAATACTGGAGTGGGTTGCCATTTCCTCCTCTGGGGGGATTCTCCCGATCCAGGGAGCAAACCTACATCTCCTGCATTGGCAGGTGGATTCTTTACTGCTGAGAGACCAGGGAAGAAATCATCAAACTCATGTGAAAAAACAAAACAAAACATGAAGTGAGTCTTTTCATGGTGGATGAAAAAATGCTTAACAAAACTGAGTCTTGTTAAATTTGGTGGAGAAGATGGAGTTAACCAGTTTAATAAAAATTTACTATGGAAAAAAAATTTACTATGGGAGGAAACTGAGGCTCAGAGGAATTTAGAGCTTTGCTCAAGAAGTGGTAGCCCATGATTCAAATGTGGCTTTGTCTGACTCTTTCGATTGATACCAGTCACAGTGCTGGACTTCCCTGGTGGCTCAGATGATGAAGTGTGTGCCTGCAATTCGAGAGACCCGGCTTCAATCCCTGGGTCAGGAAGATCTCCTGAAGAAGGAAATGGCAACCCACTCCAGTATTCTTGCCTGGAAAATCCCATGGATGGAGGAGCCTGGTAGGCAGTCCGTGGGGTCGCAAAGAGTTGGACATGACTGAGCGACTTCACTCTCACTTTCTTTTCACAGTGCTAGCTCATGGGGGTGTGGTGAACATCACACAGAAATCAAGTACCTGAGTGTGCACAGTTGAGAGGGCATGGTCGTACCTGCCGTGCATCTGCACACAGCTTGGGTCACAACAGTCAGGCTGTAACTAAGTATCTTAGTTGGTATCTAAGGCTGTAACTAAGTATCTTATGGCTTGGGTTGCCATAACAAAATGCCACAGACTGGGTGGCTTAAACTATAGCCATTTATTTTCTCACTGTTCTGGAGGTTGGGAAGTTTAAGAGCAAGTTTGGTTTCAGGGATGTTTCTCTTCCTGGCTTGTAGATGGCCACCTTCTCACTGTGTCGTCGTGTGGTCTTTCCTCTGGGCGCAGGGCAAGATATCTCGTATGTCTCTTCCTATCCTTGTAAGGACACTAATCCTACTGGAGAAGGGGTATGGCCTAGTTTAACTTTAATTATCTTCCTAAAGATCTTATCTCTGAATAGAGTCAAACTGCAAGTTAGTTTTTCAACACATGAATTTTGGTGAAATACAGTTCAGTCCATAACACTGAATGACTTGTGTCTCCTTAAATCATGGTCACCTTTGTTGTTGTTTGGTCACTAAGTCGTGTCTGACTCTTTGGAACCCCATGGACTGTAGCCCACCAGGCTCCTCTGTCTGTAGGATTCTCCAGGAGAGAATACTAGAGCAGGCTGCCGTTTCCTTCTCCAGGGGATCTTCCCAGACCAGGGATCGAACCTGTGTTTCCTGCATTGCAGAAGGATTCTTTACCACTGAGCCACTAGGGAAGTTCTCATGGTTACCTTACATAGTGACAGAAAGCCCAGAGAAGTGTGGGAAATCATTATCAAACTAGTAATACTAGCAAAGAGGCTTTAATACTGTCCATCCAAAGGGAGCATAGAAATGTGTGGAGCACCAGAAGGAAGCCAGTCTAGGATTTTAAAAACTGCTAAAAGTGACCAACCCATAGAGACCGTTAACTCAGCCAATCATGAAATCACTCTAATTGAGTTTTGTCTATCTTCCTTTGATAGTTGAAGACATTTATGGTTTCCAAGAGTTCTGTTCTGAAGCAAGTTTCATGGAAACTATGGTTGATGCCAGCTTTTGGAGGCAGAAAAACTTCCCTGCCTGCCTTTGCTCACTTGCCTATGAGCTCAACTTGCCTATGAATTCAACTAATTATGGTACCAATAATTTCATCACGTTCAGTGGTTTGAGCTGGTTTTCTCATTCCACAGAGCAAGAGTAGTGGTTGTAAAACCGTTGGCTTTGGCTTCACAGTAATTGCTAAGGCTCTTTGCAAATTCTGTGTGAATATTGAGTTACTCAGAGGAAGACATTGATGATGAATGCTTTTTCCCCCTGTAAATATTGGTTAATAAAGCCAGTTTCTGCAAATTTGAGAATGGCGTCTTTACAAATTTCTAATATTCCAATTGAATAAGTAAATTCTCATGGTTATATTATTAGTAGCCATGGCCAGGGGAGTGCTCTTTATTTGGGACAAAATTGCATGTCTATGTCAGGAAAGGCTCAGTAGCAGCCCTAGAAGTAGCTTCGTTGTGGCTTTGTCTTTCCTTATAAGGTGAATGATGTGAAAACCAGGATGTAATATCTTTCCGAAATCAACATTTGGGGAAAGATATTGCAAGATGGCCCTAAAACAAAACTAAATACTTAAATGTGTAATGTCGTGTGGAAATGCGGCTGTGCTTCATTTTACGATTTTGGGGTTTGCCTTGTGAGCACACTTGAATCGAGTGCTTGTATCCATCACAAAGTGCTTTTCACTGGACTTGCCTAATGAAAATGGTACTGTACCCAAAGCAAATGCATAAGGAACCATAGTCACTTGTGAGCGTTTACACTGGGTACACCACAAGTAAAAATGTTTAATTTCCTGTGGACGATAGACTTTTTATGGTGACTGGCAGATACCGTGGTTCTTCATTGGGTGTTTTATTAATACGCAGTTAGTATCTACTTGAGATTGACCTTGAGTTTAGGCAACTGGTGACTGTTCTGGGCCCTGTGAATTTGTGGTTTAAAGCCAGATACCAATGAACGAGGAGCAGCTGGGGCAATTTGTAGTATACTGTTCCTGATAGTGTGGTTTTCATAACATCCCTCTAAAATAGAGAAACGACAGTCCCATTTTACATGCGTATCCAATGTGGAGTACTCTGATGGGTCCAGGGGAGGGGTCCGTGTTCCCCTGTAGGGCCAGCCCCTGGGCAGCTTTAGTGGAGAGTGGTCGGCTGTCCAGGCCAAAGTTCACTAAGGTCAGGCCTTATCACAGAGAGCTAGGGAGAAGCTCTTTCATTAATACTCTTTGCAGAAGATGCTAGGCATTGGGGAGAGTGGGAGGGAGAATGTGAGAAGAAACAAGCTTGTGGAGACCATTATAAGAGCAAGTAGCTCAAGACAGGACTGTTTGGGAAAGAACCAACTTATCTTAAAGCCAGAGGTGAAGGGAATATGAATTGATTTATAGTTTATGAAGATCTAGACATGATTTTGAAGGTGATGTGGTGGGGGGGGGGTAAAAAAACCTTTGTGTATTGTTTAAAAGTTATCTGTATTATAGAACCTATAAAGTCATTTTTTATTTTTGACTTTATTATCCATTGGTGTTGGTTTCAGAAAACAAGCTTTGAAACTGACTCCTGTTGCCAGATTCTTTTTGCTTTCAAGCCTTTGGTTTTGATGGGAGTGTTTATTTTCAGTAAAAAGCTAAAAAGGAGCTTAGCTTTTCTTCCCTTTCTGGACTTTGCAGGTGCATTTTCAGTTGTTCAAAGGTTCCAGACGTGTGCATTCTTAATAAACACAGTGTATGATGCAGAGAAGCACACGTGGGGTGGATTTTGTAAGAGACCTCCCTGACACTGGGTGGGAGAGAACAGAGCAGAGGAAGGGAGAGCTCTGGCCAGGAGGTCTCTGATTAGCTAGGAGTTGGCTTTACATGGGCCGTGGAAGCTTCCATGCCTTGAATCCTTTCCAGATAACCAAGCCGTCTCAAATATGTTGCAGAGAAGAGGGCAGGACCAACGGGACAGTCTTCAGTTTGGATATGAGCACCGCCAATTTGAGCTTCGTAACGCTTAGTTAACCTTAAGAAAAACAGCATGAATATAGCCAGAAAAGAAACATGTAACAATTCACAAGGAGACATTTTTGTTCCTCCCTTAAAGCTAGTTGGGTGCTCTTAGCTGGCTTCCACGGTGTCCCTGTTCACCCGACAGTGGCATCTGCAGCTCTGCCCCTCCCATTCACTGGTCCGTCTCCAGCACTGGATGGCGAGCTCTGCTCTCTGTCGCCCTGGCATCTGGCCCAGGCTCTGATGTGGGGTGAGTCTTTGATGAACACTTGAGTTTTGAGAGAGAGGTAAATTTCAGCTCTGCCACTTACTTGCTGTGTGATTTAGGGATGTCATTTAATTTCTCCAAGCAGCATTTCTTTTCATCTCTAATTCCTGGATGATTGTGAGGGCTGAGTGAAATATGGCGTATAAGGAGCCTCACTTGGAGCCTGGCGCCTAATAGGTGCTCAGGCTCATAGGCTTGACCAGTGTTCTTCAAATGCTGGTTTGCCATGCTCAGAAGTTCCAGGGACTTGACTGGCATTCAAGGCTTTCTGCACCAGCTTATTCTGAATAGGTAACATGATGCTCTGTTGTTTTTTCAGACTGATCTCCTCCCAGTCCCAGGCCCGACTTGGCTCCAGGTTTTCGCTGCTATTGAAACTGAGCAGGACACTACGGTCCTTGCCTCCACCCCCCACCGGCCCCTGACCTATGTTTGCCTTTTGTCTATGGAAAATTTTAGTCAAAGAATAAATTTAATCAGAGAAATGAGAAACATGGAAACAAAGAAAAAAGAGTCAAAAAAAAAAAAAAAGAAAAAAGAGTCAAAGGAGACTAAATGATAATAATGTAGTTATTAACAATAGTCAAGGACCTTTAGTTCTTTCTTAAGGGCTATAGATAATATTCTGAGCCATATCCTGTGAGCTGTCTCATAGATACTAAAACACGAGGTGGACAAGTTAACTACATGATGACCAGACTGTACTCAGGACATGAGCTGCCACAATTCCGAGAACTGACTGCAAAAAATGGGAACAAGTGGACCCTGGAACTGAAGAATAACTGTACCTAGATAACCAACATAATGCTGGTCAGACCCCTGATGACCAATTTGAAGATGACTGTCAGAGCTGACTGTGCTGTTCCTGCATGTAGCCCCCTCCCCACTTCTATCTATAAAAGCTGCACGCTGGTTGCCAATGCGGAGGGGTGGCGGAGGGGGAGTCGACCTTCCAGATGTCTGCCACCCTCCCCACCCCAGTTGCCGGCCTCTGAAATAAAGCAGACTTTCCTTCCCACCAGTCTGGCCTGTTTATTGGCTTTTGAGCAGTAAGCAGCCAGACCACACACCTTTCAATAACAGTATCATTCATTCTAATTCTGGGCCATCTCTTTCCTCTATGAGTCAAATACTGCTTTCCCCAACACCATCTCTCTTATAGCAACTGTGCAGTCCTTCTCACCTACCGTTTCGCTGATACCTCATCCAAATTTCCACTCCCTTCTACAAAGGCTGGCAGTAACCTGATCGTCTCAACCACTATTTTTTTTTTAATTGTAGTAGGAAGAAAAAAAAAAAAAAGCGAAATTTACTGTTTTAAGGGTAGTGTTAAGTACATTCACATTTTTGTTCAGACAATCTTTATAGCTTTTTCGTCTTGCGCATCTTGCAAATTTTGGGCAATCACACATCAGGTATGCTATTGAAAGCATTTCCCCACAGAATGAACTGTGTACAATGTTTAGATCATGAGTCTATAAATGTCTGTTCTTCTGTAGGACTGGGTTTTTATGTTTTTTGTTTTTTTTTTACCATATCCCTCACTCATCACATTTCATTGGACACTGGGAGATATGCCGTATGTGTGTGATTCCTTCTACTAAGTTATAAGCTCTTTAGAGGTCAAGTGCCATGTCTTATTGCCTTTTATCCAGTGTAGTAATAAGTTATGTATTAGAGGCTAGGTACACATTTGAAATAAATTTAACAGATTTATTAACAGGCAAACAGACTGAGGCCATTGTCCCAGTAGATTAGTTGAGTCATGAGAGATTATCTCAACTCATTTTAAAATGTAAGTGCTGGCCATCGATTTGGACCACTGTAGCAATCAATACATTTCATATCCAAAATCTGAGATTACACAAGGCTTTAGACGTTCCAAAACCTGCTTTTTGATTGCTCAGCCACCATCGTGTTCTAATTCTGGCAAAGCGCTCAAAGCACCGTGTAGGATATTATGTCATTTCTGGAAGCATCTGGGACTTGCTAAATAAAAGCTGCTGGGAGGATGCCTTCTGTCATTGAGTGGAAAGCACCATAAGTGAAATCATCACCGATATTGATCATGTGAGTTTCTACTGAAAACCCATGTGCCATTTTATATGCTGTGTCTTTAAGGCTGTCACTGGTGCCCCTGCCTTCTGCAGGAGAGGTTGGGTTGGAGGTCATGGTTGTTGGATCCATAGTTGGCCTTCAGACCTTCCAGAAAGGAAGGGAAGCAACCACCTGTTTTATTTTTCCCTTCCTTGGCTTAAGAGTCCCATGGAAAGCCTATTCCTATTAATTTGTTTTCTTTGACTGTTAATATATTTGAGAAAGGATTAAATGGAAATACTGTACTAAAATAGTAAAATAAAGAGACTTTGCAAAGCTCGCCAGAGATCTGAAGTTTACCTAGGGCCTCAGGGACCAGTATAGCTCAGCAGTAGAATTTTATTGTATGTATAATTTTCCCTAAAGATGCCTTCTTTGATTCTTTACAGTAAATGTGAAATTGGCTTCAGATTTTCAGCCTACAAATATGTTTTTAAAGGCATTTTAATCTTCTCTGGGTGATGAATGCCTTTGCAGACTGGGTAATAGGCACACGTCAGCACACATTTTGGTGGTTCCTTTTATTTTAAATTTCCTTTTGCACGTTGTCTTTGATCCTTCCACTTTGTACTTAGAGTTGGATTACTTCTATAAAGCAACTGGACAATTTCCCTTGATGTGGATCTTGGGAAAGCAGTCCAGAGTCATTTTTTCCCTCTGCTTTCTCATTTCCAAGCAACATGCTCCAGCAATATAGGTTACTCCAAAACCTGTGGGACAGATTATCTACAGGGCCCCTTAATACCTTCTGAGCAGAAAATAAATAAGCAACACACAAAGGCAGGGAAACAAGAATGCTTTAAGGAGAAAAGCATTCTAGAAGGGTGGTAACCTGTGAATACTCCTGAAGGTGACTATGCTGTGTTAGCCCACATGGAGTCCTGCTGCTGTTGTCTGCTGAATGGAATGAATGGACGTTTGTTTTGTTTCTTGGAGAATGTTTTCTAGTAAACACTTTGCCAGAAACCCAGGTTCTTCTCACCCAACAGAAAGAGTTTTTATTAGGGAGAAGAATAGCTTCCCTTTTCACACAGAATTAGGGAAAAAAAAAAAAAACTAGCTCCTTGTCAAACTTTGTTCAACTTTTAGGTTTGTTTTTTTTTTTCATTATCTGTTTCTCTTAAGTTATTGCCTTGAATGCATAGCTCATGGATTTTCATTGGTTAAGTGGTTATTCTTTACTTCTATAAGCATTTAAGTCTATGCTTTTATCATCAGAGCTACATCCCACAAATTGTAATATGTTATTTCCATAATTGTTCAGTATGAAAAGGAGTAAATCAAGGCTATATATTATCAACCTGCTTATTTAACTTTTATGTTGAGTACATCACGCTAATTGCTGGGCTAGATGACTCACAAGCTGGAATCAAGATTGCCAGAAGAAATATCAACAACCTCAGATACGCAGATGATACCACTATAATGGCAGGAAGCAATGAGGAACTAAACTGCCTCTTGATGAAGGTGAAAGAGCAGAGTGAAAAAGCTGGCTTAACACTCAACATTCAAGAAACTAAGATCATGGCATTTGGTCCCATCACTTCATGACAAATAAATGGGGAAACAATGGAAACAGTGACAGACTATTTTCTTTGGCTCCAAAATCACTGCAGATGGTGACTGCAGCCATGAAATTAGAAGACACTTGCTCCTTGGAAGAAAAGCTATGACCAACCTAGATTGCACATTAAGAAACAGAGACATCACTTTACCAACAAAGGTCCATCTAGTCAAAACTATGGTTTTTCCAGTAATCATGTACAGATGTGAGAGCAGAACTATAAAGGAGGCTGAAGGCCCAAGACTTGATGTTTTGAACTGTGGTGCTGGAGAAGACTCCTGAGAGTCCCTTGGACAGCAAGGAGATCAAACCAGTCAATCCTAAAGGAAATCAACCCTGAATATTCATTGGAAAGATTGATGCTGAAGCTTCAATATTTTGGCCATCGATGTGAAGAGCCAATTCAATGGAAAAGACTCTGATGCTGGGAAAAATTGAGGGCAAGAGGAGAAGTGGGCAACAGAGGATGAGATGGTTGGTTGGCATCACCGACTCAATGCACGTGAGTTTGTGCAAGACTCTGGGAGACAGTGAAGGACAGGGAAGCCTGGCATGCTGAAGTGCATGGGGTTGCAAAGAATTGGACAGGACTTAGCAACTGAAGAACAACAACAAATAGAGCATTTTAAAGTTTCAATTATTTTTTTCACTGACCCATGAGTTATTTAGAAGTGGATTTTTAAGTCACACTTGTTTGGGAAAGGTTATCTATATTATTGGTTTCTCATTTTTTTCCTTTCTGATTTGAATGATATAACCTTTGATATTAATTGAGATTTTTTTTTGTGGCATTACCATAAAGTCATAGGGCTTCTCTCATAGCTCAGTTGGTAAAGAATCTGCCTGCAATGCAGGAAACCCTGGTTCAATTCCTGGATTGGGAAGATCCCTTGGAGAAGAGAAAGACTACCCACTCCAGTAGCTCAGATGGTGGCTCAGATGGTAAAGCGTCTGTCTACAATGTGAGAGACCTGGGTTCGATCCCTGGGTTGGGAAGATTCCCTGGAGAAGGAAATGGCAACCCACTCTAGTACTCTTGCCCTGAAAATCCCATGGATGGAGGAGCTTGAAGCAGGCTACTATCCATGGGGTCGCAAAGAGCTGGGCACGACTGAACGACTTCACTTTCACCCACTCCAGTCTTCTGGCCTGGAGAATTCCATGGACTGTATAGTCCATGGGGTCTCAAAGAGTCAGACACAACTGAGCGACTTTCACTTTCATCTTTCATAAGTAATCCATAGATGTTTGAGAATAACATATATTTGCTTGTCTCCATTAGACCAAGCTTATGATTAGAAAAGATTTTCAGTCTTTTCTCTCTAGGTTGATTGTCCTGTTGTCTGATCAGTTTCTGAGAAAGATGAGTTAAAATTAGTCTTTATGTCTGTGGATTGAGTGTAAGGTGAGGTTATCATATTAGACACACACAAGTACAAAACTGTCTTCTTGGGCAATAGTCCATGTTGCAGTTTATTTTATCCCTAAAAATGATTTTTTTGGATTTATTTTTACTTTGCTTGGTATATATTTAGTATCCCTTTACTTTCAATCTTGGATGTTTTTAGTTTTAAATGTTTTGCTTGTAGCATTCAGATAAAATTTGAATATCCAACCTGGGAACCACTGTATTTCAAAAAGTGACTTATTTGGTGCTTTTTCATTTGGAGTATAGGTGATTTGCTGTGTTGCTCCAATCTCTGCTGTACAGCAAAACGACTCCATTTTACACATACATACATTCTTTTCTATATTCTTTTCCATTATGGTTTATCACAGGATGTTGAATGCAGTTCCCTGAGCTCTACAGTAGGACCTTGTTGTTTATCCATCCTATATATAATGGTTTGCGTCTACCAACCCCAAACCCCCAGACCATCATTCTACCCTGCCGCCCACAACCCTGGCAGCCATGAGTCTCTTCCCTACGTCTGAGTCTGCTTCTGTTTTGTAGATAGGTTTATTTGTGCCACATTTTAGTTTCTATTCATCTTGCTTTATGTTTGAATCCTTTATTTCTCCGTTTTTACCTTCTATCAGTAGGATCAATAAAGTTTCGATGTATCTTTTCCCTCTGCTGACTCTGAAATATTATGTACTATTTCTATACTTGAAAAAAATTTGTATACCACAGAAGGTTTCCCATGGACAGAAACTCCAGCACTGTTATCTTCTGGACATGGTCGAAGTCTGCTGCAGCCACAGGAAAGGGGCCTCAAAGCCTGGGATGCTTTACTCGGTCTGGGAAGGGGCATCTGAACACTACTGCTCCATCCTGCGTGGCACCACTTTTCTGGCCTCGTATTTCTCTCCTTTTAACAATGATCCTTACATTTCTCACAGGCATACTTAACAAGCCTAAAACCGATCACCTTTGCCACTTTTGTCTTCAATGATGCAATGCCTTAGAACGCCACCGCATCCTACGTGGGACTGCACCTCAGTGTTTTACAACCGTCTTGCTTTCGTGAAACCCAAGTTGTTAAAATTTTTGTTTTGATTAACCAAATCTTTAGATTTATGCTGTGTTTGTAAGTTTCTTTGTTCACTGTTGCGTCTTACATCTCTTTCTCTGAATTTCCTCTTTCTGAATTCTATCTTTAAGAAGACCTGACAGTGAATGTCTACTGTGATAATTCCTTTTGTGCTTTGAAATGAATGCACGTTTATTTTGCCTTGAGATTTAAATGGTAGTTCAGTGGAATTAAAAAAAAAATCTTGGTGGACAGTTATTTGAAGAATTTATCTTCAATTGTTGTGGCTTAGAAGTTGGCTGGAACTTAGCTGTTTGGTTATCCAGACTGAGTGCCATCTTTTTCCTATATGGTTGCTTTTAAGAGCAGTTTTACCTTAATGAGTTTAGATTTGCATCTCATTTACCTTTTTCTGCTCAAAGCTTGTTTTGTTTCCTGAATCTTAGGATTCACATTTTGAATCAATTTGGGATAATTTTTATCCATTATTCTCTTTGACCGCTGCTTCTCTCTCGTTCTTTCTTCTCTCTCCTGAAAATGTATTTGTCATACTTTGTCATTCTGTCGTCTATGTCAGTTAACTTCTCATATTTCCCAAAGTCTTTATTTTGTATTCTGGATAATTTTCTCAAACTTATCATCCACTTTACTAATCTTCTCCTCAGCTGTGTTTATTAATGTGTTTCCCATTGAGTTTTTTAATTTGTCGTGATAGTTGTCATTTCCAGAAGTGGGATTAGTTTCTTTTTCAACCTTGTTTTTTTCTTGGGAGTTTTTTCTGACTTTTTTCTTTTATATCTTTAACCGTGATACATATATTTTGTAATTTATACCTGAAATTCTTGGAGTCTAATTCTGCCCTGCATTATATATACTATATCAGGGTGGACTGTACTTTAAATTTCATATTCTAAGTTTGTCTTCAATAGATTTTCTGGCAGTACTATTGTGGGGCATGGGTTGTGAACAGGTTTCTGTGGAATAGGCTTTTGTTTGCTTTTGCCGTGTGTCCATGGATATTTCAGACCAGTTCCAATTTTTAAATTAACTTCTTGGCATGAGTGCTCTACGAACATGTATATGGTATAGAGGGCAACTCCAAATGGGAACTACTGTATGCACAGGTCTGCCATTGCACATTCATAAGGACAACTTTACCTTCTACCCCAAACCCAGCTCAAGAGAAACCAACTTTCTCTTCTTGATAGGTATTGGCACGCAGCTAAAGTAATTTGCCTTTCTTTTATAATTGGCCCTTGGAAGTTTCCATTACTCCCTTGCAAGCTCAGAAAGGATGTTTGTTCTACTGCTTAGAATTTAGTAGCAAGACCGTATAGGGAAACTGTATGTGCCAAGTGACAGAACCAGAAGTCTGGGCGGAGTCATTTTCATGTACATTTGAGTCTTGAAGGATAGGGTTAGAGGTGCTCGCCCTCCAAGCAGTCAGAAATCTGTGTATAATTTTATAGCTGGCCCTCCAGCTCCAGGGTTCCGAATCCATGGGTTCAACTAACTATGGATAGTGTGAAAGTGTTAGTCGCTCAGCCATGGCAACCCCATGGACTGTGGCCTGCCAGGCTTCTCTGTCCATGGAATTCTCCAGGCAAGAATACTAGAGTGGGTAGCCATTCCCTTCTCCAGAGGCCCTTTCTGACCCAGGGTCGAATGTGGGTCTCCTGCATTACAGGCAGACTTTTACTGTCTGAACCTCTAGTACTGTAGTTCATATTTATTGGAAAAAATCTGCATATAAATGTATCTGTGCAGTTCAATCTTGTGCTGTTTGAGTCAACTGTATTTAAAATAAAACATATAGTCAACATTATCTCTGATGGGGAATAATTTCCGTGTACTGTTTACATGCAATGGATTTTAGAATGTGAAATATTTGAAAATTAAAGATCTATTTAATTAGTTCATTCTTTAAAACTACTTGTGAACTCTTTCTAGATTTGCATCAAATATTTCTTGGGACCATGTTCATTAAATACCAAATCCTGTTTTTGGAATCTTGAAGATAGTAATTGTGGAATAAAAGGAACAGAGTCTATCTGTGTATTCATCAAAGCTCTTTTAAGAACAAATAAGAGAAATTCACTCCAGTATTCTTGCCTGGAGAATCCCATGGACAGAGGAGCCTGGCAGGCTACAGTCCAGAGAGTTGCAAAGAGTTGGACATGACTAAAGCAACTTAGCACACATGAGAAATTCAACTCCAAATGGCTTAAGTAGAAAGAAATATTTATTGATTCAGATAGCTAAAAAATCCTGGGATTTATTGTCCAAGCACAGATATATTGACATGCTCAGAAAATGTAATTGAAGTCAGTCTCTTTTAATCTCTTGTTTCTACTTTTTTTTTTTAATGTGTTGGCTTTATTTTCATTTGAATTCTCTCCTTATGGTAGCAAGATGTTTTCCAACAGCTCCAGTTAAATAGAAATTCTCTTTCCCAGTTGAGCAATCTCCTGGGACTGTGGCTTGCTGATCCATCTTAGGTCATCTGCCCATCCCTGGTCAATCGAAGTGGCTGAGGGATGATGTGCTCTGATTGACCTTGCCCCTGGAGTTGTGGAGTAGGGTTAGCTTTGGTCAAACTATGTGGGCTGAGAATGGAGGAAAATGATGCTCTGAGAAGAAAATTGAGATTCTGTTATCAGAAAAGATGGGAGTGAAAACTGTCCTCTGTAACCTAATTGCTTGTTTGTGTTTGCTCTTCACTTCAGGACAGTGTTGAGTTTAGAAACATCTGCAGTCATTTGGCTGTACAAACTGAAGGACAGCAGTTTGACAGAGATTTGAATGCTGCCCATCAGTGTTTGAAAACAATAATCAAGAAGCTGACTCAGTCACTTGCTAATATTCCTTATGATGCCCACATGGTAGCCTGTGCTTCCTGGAGACAGATCTTACAGAATCTCCCCAACATATGAGTGTTCAAGATGCTGGAATTAAAACAACAGTGAGCACTGCTTAGAGAACTGGATACCTTAGTTCCTGAGTAAATCAGCAGACAGTGGATGCTTTTATTCCAGTGAGGAGACACTTGATAGCATACATAGCAATCTGACCAGCGGCATTTGTGCCCTTTGGAATTACTGCATGTTGGTGAAAATTTTTTAAAGCAGTAGTTCACATTTTTAAGTGTGCTAACACGTGTGCTGACTTTTTGATTGAAATACATTCCACTTTGTGGAGCTAATTAGATTATATATGTATATACACTTATGAATCTATATTAAATATTAATTTTAATTGAATGACATCTTTAATCTATATTCATATTAATGGAGGCCTATGAGGTTTAATGGGGCTTCCCTGATAGCTCAGTGGTAAAGAATTCACCTGCAATGCAGGAGACACAGTACACACAGGTTCGATCCCTGGGTCAGGAAGATCCCTGGAGAAGGAAATGTCAACCCACTCCAGTATTCTTGCCTGAAGAATCCCAAGGACAGAGGAGCCTGGCAGGCTATAGTCCATGGGGTCCCAAAGAGTTGGACACGACTGAAGTGACTGAACACACATGGGATTTAATATAGTTATTTGTATGATTAAAGTGCCATGGTTCTTAGCATTATTTTGAATAAACGGAATGTTTGATAATTGATATGTCCTACTTACTGAACACTTCATTTTATGTTATGAAAATGATCTTTGAAAGTTGTAGGACTACAAACACATGTGTCAGTAATTGAGTTCCAATCCTGGCATGAATAACTTGCTGTCGGGCAGGGGAGAGCTGCTTCTAAAACTTGTGCTTTCATATACTGGTTTCTAAATTTGAAACGATAATGAGCTATGACGTACCGAGACGATATAGCATGTAAATACAAAGTACAGTGTTATTAAAGTCTCATGTGAAAACATCTAGCTCCTCGTGCTCTTCCTAAACATTCCCATTGAAGTAGGAAATTCTGGTGAAAAAAAGGAGGGAGTGGATATACTAGCAAGTTTCCCTAAACATTTAGACCTAGGAAAAGAGAGTGACTTTTTTTTTGCAACAACAATGATCTGTACGTGTGTTGCCGTTGCTGTTTAGTCGCTCAGTCGTGTCCGACTCTTTGCGACCCCGTGGACCGTAGCCCTCAGGCTCCTCTGTCCATGGGATTCCCCAGGCAAGAGTACTGGAGTGGGTTGCCATTTCGTTCTCCAGGGATCTTCCCAACCCAGGGATGGAACCAGCATCTCCTGCTTGGCATTGAGTCACCTGGGAAGTCCCCTGCATGTGCTTAGGGAAAACTAAGTTTTCCATTTTTTAATGGTGACTGTATTGAGAACAAAAGTAAATTGAAATGCTGCTTTTCTCTTCAAGTTTTAGCAGAAACGGCTTTAGATTAAAAAAAAAAAAAAGAGTGTAATGTATACATGTAACTTATTTTCTGAAGGAATTGTAAACTGGGTTTGTATGGTAAGACTATATCTAGCCCCTCTGCCCGTGGTGTTTCTCAGGCAAGAATACTGGAGTGGGTTGTCATTTCCTTCTCCAGGGGATCTTCCCAACCCAGGGATCAAACCTGGGTCTCCTGCATTGCTGGCAGATTCTTTACCGTCTGAGCCACTAGGGAAGCCCCGTTTAAAAAATTAGGTGATAGTAATAATCAGAGCCTTCACAGGGTGAGCTGCCGGTTGACATCTGGGTTTTGGACTCCTCGTCCCCAGAACTGTGAGAATACAGTTTTGCTGCTCTAAAGCTCCCAGTTTGTAATAACTTGTTGCAGCAGTCATAAGAAATGAATACACCTGCCTTTCCCCACTGGCATATAAGCGCCGGGATGTCGTGCATGGCGATATCTCCAGTGCTGCACAAGCCTGGTACGGAGCAGCAGCCCCGTAAATGTCTGATGAATGAAGACATACAAGTCACGTGGTTAGTCCTCTCAGCTGCTTTGTTTGTGCTTTCATGGAGGAGTTTGATTTCTCCAGAAATCCCCCAAGTCTTATGCATCTTTTGGTAAATATCTAAATTCAAAGAAAAAAGTTAAAATGAGGTGAAAGTTGCTCAGTCGTGTCTGACTCTTTGTGACCCCATAGACTGTAGCCCACCACACTCCTCTGTCCATGGAATTCTCCAGGCAAGAATACTGGAGTGGAAAGCCATTCCCTTCTCCAGGGGATTTTCCCCACCCAGGGATTGAACCCAGGCAGATTCCTTACTATCTGAGAAAAAAGTTAAAAGGACAGTATTAACGGTTAAAACAATCAGCACATTTTGATCAGGTGTTGAGTTTAAAAATTATGCAGCTATCATTAAATAAATGGTTAATAACTATGATGATCACCATTAATAACTATGATGGCATCACGGATTCAATGGACATGAACTTGGGCAAACTCTGGAAGATAGTGAAGGACAGGGAAGCCTGGAGTGCTGCAGTCCATGAGGTTGTGAAGAGTCAGACATGACGTGGTGACTGAACAACAAAAGAACAACCAGGATGATCATCTTAATAGTGACTGGGCCAGCCTAGGACACTCAGAAGAGTAGGGTCTTTACCCTAAAGCTGCATAAAAGTGCCTTTAAAAGCACATTTTAAAACTTTATTATTGTGGACTATTTTCTTCTACAGCCATGGCACCATCATCATGCTTAATAGAAGTTTCTACATTTTTGTGGTTCCGGCAAAATTTGGGGGACACTTGGCCATCTTGGAGCCAGGCTCTGTGTGTGTGTGTGTGTGTGTGTGTCTCATTTCATACCATATAGCACCTTGAACAAGAGTGACACTTGCATCAGGACTGTTTGAGGGTATCTTCATAATACTGAGACAAATTTGAGTCATCTGATAATTTCTTTGTTGGATTTCCTTAGATACTGAACCCTCCCATTCCCCTGGACTCTTATGTTTGTATGCTCTTTAGCAATAGATTTCTGGAAGCATATTTGCTTGTGGAATAAAAATAGGGGCCATGTTGAGGACTTTAAGCAGAGCTGGGCAGACAAGTGACAAGGTCATACCTGCAATGCTTTCTCTTGTCCCTAGATACTCTCCTCACTCTTTTCTTTGCTTTTCTGGAAGCTCTGCCAGGTACCAGATTGGCCTGATCCTACAGCGTTTTGACCACACGCCTTATGCTCGTACAGAAGCTATCTTCATGTTCCTCTGGCTGTGTTTTTTTTTCTTTGGCCTCCTCAGGATCAGTTCTCTTCTCTCATTTAACTGCTCCTACTCTTCTTACAGCTTCTCCCCAAAGTGGGTTAGTTTCCTTGGTTTAAATGAAGGCCACTAAAGAGTAGGAAATCATTCAGTTACTTGCTCTGTGCAGAACGCAAGACTATAAGAATCACATCTTTCACGTCCAAAGAGTCTCTGAAACAGTTGGCCCCATTCTCCATTGTTCCTCATGTTCTGATTCCAGATACTTATGCAGTAAATCTATCTCAGAGGAGTGTCAGTTCTGTGGATTCACGAGTTCCAAGACACATTAAATTCAGCAGAACTTTGAATAAGAGGTATTCTGTATAATCTGGGTATCCGCATCAAGGATCCCAGTGTTCCTTTCTACAGCCAAAAAATTACCACCGTCCTGGTTTCACTTAGCTCACATCAGAACCGAAAGTCGAGGCTGTTGTAGTCCTGGTGTATGTTACCAGAGAGCTTGCTTCTATCTGATGCCTTCTGTGCTGCTGCGCTCAATGGAAGTGATATTTATTTATTTATTTATTTATTTTTTTGTGAAATGGTACCTCATAGTGGTTTTGATTTGCATTTCTCTGATAAAGAGTGATGTTGAGCATCTTTTCAAGTGTTTGTTAGCCATCTGTATGTCTTCTTTGGAGAAATGTTAGATCTTTGGCCCATTTTTGATTGGGTCATTTATTTTTCTGGAGTTGAGCTGTAGGAGTTGCTTGTATATTTTTGAGATTAGTTGTTTGTCGGTTGCTTCATATGCTATTATTTTCTCCCATTCTGAAGGCTGTCTTTTCACCTTGCTAATAGTTTCCTTTGATGTGCAGAAGCTTTTAGGTTAATTAGGTCCCATTTGTTTATTTTTGCTTTTATTTCCAATATTCTGGGAGGTGGGTCATAGAGGATCCTGCTGTGATGTATGTCAGAGAGTGTTTTGCCTATGTTCTCCTCTAGGAGTTTTATAGTTTCTGGTCTTATGTTGAGATCTTTAATCCATTTGGAGTTTATTTTTGTGTATGGTGTTAGAAAGTGTTCTAGTTTCATTCTTTTACAAGTGGTTGACCAGATTTCCCAGCACCACTTGTTAAAGAGATTGTCTTTAATCCACTGTATATTCTTGCCTCCTTTGTCAAAGATAAGGTGTCCATATGTGCGTGGATTTATCTCTGGGCTTTCTATTTTGTTCCATTGATCTATATTTCTGTGGAAGTGATATTTAAAGTTGAGCCCTGGTTTATAAATTTCTATTCTTATAGACAAGTTCATACTTACTCCACACTTACAGTCATAAGTCAGGAGACACTTTCAAGGTTGACAGGAATCTTTCCCAGGACAGAAGTAACACTAATTTGTTCCTCTTGCCTGGATAAAGACTTCGTTATCATCATGGCTTCATTTTCTTTTTCCTTAAGGAAGCATTATGAAATGTCTGTGGAGTGTAGAGGGTATCTGATGGAAAAATAAATTCACAGGGATCTGAGAAACATGTGGCCAAAGACAGTGTTGGCTTAAGTTGTTACAGAGAGAAGAGATGAGGTTACATAAATGCCCTTCCCTTTCCTGCCTGTGTAATCTAGTTCTAGATGTAATGGAGGCATATAGGGGCGCAGCACATGCTTAGAACGTGTGTGTGTGTGTGTGTGTGTGTGTCTGGGCCAGAGGAAGGGAGGTCAGGGGAGGAAGAATACCTGGGCCTGGTGTTATAAGCCTAAACACAAAGAAAGCAGTGGGGTAATTTGGAAGATGAAGAAGTCATCAAATGAATTTGATTGGTTTATTGATTTGATCAAATCCCTTTCATGCCGTTTGATTATCTGCATATAGTTGATGTGACAGCTATTTTATACACAGTCTCACTGTCCTCAAAATCTGTCTCCATCTCCTCTCACCTCTCAGCCTCTCGCTAGGTCTTGGACCATCATGCATAGATTTTGAGGTCAAAGGAACTCATAAAGTTATTAACTGTATAATGTTTTGTATCTAAACATTCTCATATATAACTAAAGTTAAGAGCTATTGGTCTTTGATTCTTGTCTCTCGATTTTTCTTGGGTTTCCTTGCCTCTCTTAGAGTCTCAGTTAAATAATTGTTAGACATCTATTTCCTGTGTAACTCAGAATTGAACTAAATGTGTATATAGTAGGAAGACTGTTTACACTCACATAGGGTGAATAGTCATACTTAGAATGTGAATAAAGCTCTTCTATCCATTTTCCTGTCTGCTGGCAATTTTGATCGAAAGACAAAAAGAATAAGATAAACCTTGTTGATGCAATTTTCTTCACACTTTTGTTTGTTTGATTAAAATTAAATAGTTGATACAATACCTATACTACCCTATATTATGAAATTCTATGCTTTTTTTGGTAGCAACTTCAAGAATATTTCCTGTTTTGAAATTAAATTTTTGAATTTTCCATTAAAAAGGTAGCTTTGCTGTTTTTCAAGTATCAGGAGTGCTTAAGTTAATAGGGCTGGAATTACTGCCATGAGAATGTTGTTCTGCTCCTGTTCCCAGGTCTTGCTTCTTCTGGAAGAAATATTGCAATGTCAAGTCACAAACATTCACAAACTTAGGTGCAGCCTAAGGAAATGGCAACCCACTCCAGTATTCTTGCCTGGAGAATCCCATGGATGGAGGAGCCTTGTGGGCTACAGTCCATGGGGTCGCAAAGAGTCGGACACAACTGAACTACTTCACTTTCTCTTTCTAAGTGGGTCCATGGGCTTATTTACTTCAAATTTAGCCAAAGGATCAATAAAGATACATTCTTATCTAACTTGGGCCTAACTCTAGTGCAAATCACCATCTAGTCTAGATGCAAGAGACAATGGGTCCATTGTTTCCAGGTGTTTTGATGACTGAAACGGCTCAATAGTTGATCTAATTAGTATGGAAATTATAGGAAGAGAGTTGACAACAAATCCAATCAATTTAGCAGGAGTGTGTGTGTGCGTGTGTGTGTGCGTGATTTCCTGTATCAATAAACATGTGATTTCCAAGTGTCCCCTCACACTTTTCTTTACCCATTTCAGTAGTTTAATATCGATAGGTTGAAAAGATCTTTGAGTGGAGGTATTTTTCTATTAACAATGCGTGCAGGCTAAGTTGCTTCACTCGTGTCCGACTCTTCACAACCATATGGACTGTAGTGCGCCAGGATCCTTTGTCCCTGGGATTCTTCAGGCAAGAATAGTGGAGTGGGTTACCATACCCTCCTCCAGGAGACCTTCCCGACCCAGGGATTGAACCCATATCTCTTGTGGCTCCTGCACTTCAGGTGGATTCTTTACCACTGAGCCACCAGGGAAGCCCTCTATTAATAATGAGAGTGAAAGTGAAGTCGCTCAGTTGTGTGGACTCTTTGCGACCCCATGGACTGTAGCCTACCACGTTCCTCCGTCCATGGGATTTTCCAGGCAAGGGTACTACATTGGGTATCCAGAAAAACCAGAAATTCCAGGATGACACCCACTGAAAGTAATGATTACATACCTAACCTGTTCCTAAATGGGATTTTTGAGTACTAGTTATCACATCATAATTTTCCAGAGGTCTTTTCATTAAAGGTTTTAAAACTGTTCATTGCAAATAAATGAGTTTCTGGGAAAATGAAGGTGGGCCTTGGTAAAGCAGTAAAACCAGTGAAGAATAGAGTTTGCCAAGTAAAATGCTCAGGGGCTTTTATATGTATCCCAATAACTTGTTACATATGCATCTACTTATTTTTAACCTTTTATTTTAAAATAATTATAAATTAATATATTATTCAAAGACTGTAGATTCATATAGGAAGTTGCTAAATATATTGCACGGGGTCTCATAAACTCTTCACTCAGTTTTCCCCATGGTGAAATCTTATATGACTATAGAAAAACTATGTCATGCTATAATTCCAGATTTTGTGATGCTTACAATGTTTTCCAATTTTTTGGTAACATTCTTAACATTCTCTCTTCCTAAATAATACTTTTTGGCTTAAAAAAAAAAGCAAAAGCAGGAAACTGACATTGGTACTGTAACCAGTACCAGATTACAAACATTATTCAGTTTTTATCAGTCTCTACATGTACTGTCGTGTCCAGTAGTAGTTAGTAGTCCTATGGAATTTGATTCTAAGTAGAGATTTCTGTAACCACTACAGTCAAAACAGAACTATTCCAAGACCTGTACTCTGAAAACTATAAGACACAGTAAGAGGAAAGAAATCATGACACAAACATATGGAAAGATATATCATGTTCTTAGATCGTAAGAATCAATATTGTCAAAATGATTATACTACCCAAGGTGATCGACAGATTCAATGCAATCCCTATCAAATTACCAATGCCATTTTCTGCAGATCTAGAACAAAAATCTTCAAGTTTGTGTGGAAACATAAAAGATCCCAAATAGCCAAAGCTATCTCGAGAAACAAAAATGGAGCTCTAGGAATCAGGCTCCCTGATTTCAGACTATACTATAAGGCATAGTAATCAAAACGATGTTGCACTGGCACAAAGATGGACTTACAGTGGAATAGGACAGAAAGCTCAGAAATAAACCCCTGAGCCTATGGTCAATTATGGCATCCAGTCCCATCACTTCATGGCAAACAGAAGGGGGAAAAGTGGGAATAGTGACAGATTTTATTTCCTTGGGCTCCAAAATCACTGTGGATGGTGACTGCAGCCAAAAAATTAAAAGACACTTGCTCCTTGGAAGAAAAGCTATGACAAACCTAGACAATGTATTAAAAAACAGAGACATTACTTTGCCAACAAAGGTCCGTATAGTCAAAGCTACAGTTTTTCCACTAGTCATGTATGGATGTGAGAGTTGGAGCATAAAGAAGGCTGAGCATCAAAGAATTGATGTTTTTGAACTGTGTAGTTGAAGAAGACTCCTGAGAGTCCCTTGGACAGCAAGGAGATCAAACCAATCAATCCTAAAGGAAATCAACCCTGAATATTCATTGGAAGGACTGATGCTGAAGCAGAAGCTCCAATATTTTGTCCACCTGATGCAAAGAGCTGACTCTGGAAAAGACCCAGATGCTGGGGAAAATTGAGAGTGACAGGAAAAGGGGGCAACAGATGATGAGATGGTTGGATGGCATCATTGACTCAATGGACATGAGTTTGAGCAAACTCACAGAGATAGTGAAGGACAGGAAAGCCTCACATGCTGCAGTCCATTGGGTTGCAAAGAGTTGGACATGATTTAGCAACTGAACAACAATGGTCATTCATTTCATGACAAAGGAGGCAAGAATATACAATGGAAAAAAAAGCAGTCTCTTCGATAAGTCATGCTGGGAAAACTGGACAGCTGCATGTACAAGAAAGAAATGAGAATTCTCTAATACCATGCACAAAAATAAATGCAAAATGGACTAAAGACCTAAATGTAAGACTGGATACTATAAAACATAAATTGCAGCAATATCTTTTTGGATCTTAGAGTAATAAAAATAAAAACAAAAATAAACAAATGGGACCTCGTTAAACTTATAAGCTTTTGCACAGCAAAGGAAACTATAAACAAAATGAAAAGATAACCCACAGAATGGGGAAAACATTTGCAAACAATGCAAGGGATTAATCTCCAAAATGTGCAATCAGCTCATGCAACTCTAAAGCAAAAAACAACCCAATCAAAAAATGAACAGAAGATCTAAACAGACATTTCTCCAAAGAAGACATACAGATGGTCAAAAAACACATGAAAAGATGTTCAGTGTCACTACTGTTAGAGAAATGCAAATCCAAACTACAAGCGGGTATCATTTCACACTGCTCAGAATGGCCATCATCAAAAAGTCTATAAAGAATAAATGCTGGAGAGGGTGCGGAGAAAAGGGAACCCTCCTACACTGTTGGTGGGGATGTAAATTGACACAGCCAGTATGGAGAACAGTATGGAGGCTCCTTAAAAACTAAAAACAGATCTACCATGTGATCCAGCAATCCCACTCCTGGGCATGTATCTGGAGAAAATTACCCTCAGAAAATATACATGCACCCCAATGTTTATTGCACCACTGTTTACAATAGCCAAGACATGGAAGCAACCTAAATGCCTGTTGACAGAGGAACAGATAAAGAAAATGTGATACATATATACAGTGGAATATTACTCAGTCATAAAAAGAATGAATAATGCCATTTGTAGCAACATGAGTGGGCCTAGAGGTTTTTATACTAAGTGAAGTTAAGTCAGAGGAAGATAAATATCATATGTTATCACTTGTATGTGGAATCTAGAGAAATGATACAAATGAACGTATTTACAAAATAGAGTCACAGACTTAAAAAACAAACTATGGTTACCAAAAGGGAGTTTGGGATTAATATATATACACTACTGAACTGAACTGAACTATATACAAAATAATCAGCAAGGACATTTCGTTTAGTACAGGGAATTATACTTAATGTTCTGTAATAACCTATATGGGAAAATGATCTGAAAAAAATAGACTTAAGTCATAAATCACTTTCCTGTACATCTAAAACTAACACAACATTGTAAATCAAATGTACTCCAATAAAAAAAGACAAACCGTTGCATTACTCCAATGAACATGCCAATAAACATTCACTTATATGAAAAAAATAACATAATTTATATGACTAAATTAAAGTTCAATTTACTTGCAGGAACTATATTAGTTCTCAAAAATATATATATGGATGGACAGATGGATGGATAGATGGTCTGGTTGCTCGGCGCTCCACTAATATTGGTCTGTTTAACCAAAGACTAGATTGGTTTGTAGAGGAGAGCTAAGGACTCATGGAGTCAACTTCTATTTGTTTCTTTTTCTTGTCTTCAAAATTCATTTTCTAAATAAAAAAGTTTTGTGAAACCCATTCAATGTTCATATCTGGACATTCTGCCAAGTTGATAAGCTCTTGGTGACAAAAATGACCGCCATGAAAATCTTCATCAAAATCATCAAAGTAAGAGCATTCTCTTACTTTGGGTTGACAGAATGAAATTTCCACATGTGAACTCTTTTCTTAAATCCATATGACAAAATCAAGAGGTAAATATTTCCAAATGCGCCTCTGTCCCTTTAAATGAATGCATTTATTTTCACTTCACAACAGACCCCTTCAAATATAGTGGTGACAGTGACCTCACTCAAATAGATGCAGAGCCAGTCTTCTCCCTTTCTAATGCATTTTTCTGTATCTTAAACTAGACTGTAAAATATTGCTCATTTGGTCTTCTATCAGGTGTAGATGTTTGCTAATTTAAAAACTTTCCATGTTGAAGTTCAATTTAAATATATATTGCTTAAAATGTCACTTTTGTGTTCTTTTTGTCATTCTAGACGTTAAATATAGAAGTTCAAGGTCTTTAATATAAACTGTTCATTTCAAAGATCAAAATATGACATTTGCTATTTCATTTTAAAATTGGTAAGAACACATTTATAGAAAGAAATATCTCCTAGAAATTCTATTTCAAGCTAATTAGAGAGAAAATTGGTATTATTCATATAAAAAAAGTAAATCATGGAAAATAAATAGAACTTATACAAAGTAATGCATATCTCATAAGATGGCTGAGCCATAAAACACAGCACTTCTTTGTTTTACCATGTAATTTCAGGATCTCGTCAATATTTAAATTAAGACCTCTATCATTTACCCCAAAGTGTTTATATATTCTTATGCTGGATAAAAATTATGGAGACTTTTCAGTTGTTAACGTGGATAAAGAAATGGCCAGCCACTCTAGTATTATTCCCTGGAGAATTCCATGGAGAGAGGAGCCTGGTGGGCTATAAGTCCATAGGGTTGTAAAGAGTCAGAGACTATTGACTAACTAACAGTTGTTAAAGGGAATATATTTAAACTCAGAGTTATCCTCCTTTCCAAGGCTTGCAGCAATTTTGGTCAAACTCAGACGTATCAGTATAAGTACGTTTCACATGACATAGCTATCATACCACCGATCTGAAGAGTTCTGATAGCTGTAGCTTACTCTGAGAATAAAAGAATTCATTTAGTTTTTTATCTTTTAGAGAATTTGGCTTGTCACTTGCAATAGGTTGAATCAAACTTTGAACAGAAGTTTTAAGGTATATATATATATATTTTCTCATTCATTCTACAGCTTTTGCTATGTTCAAGGTTTTTCTCCATTACTTTAAATATCTACTTATCTATGAACTAGAGTTACACATGTAAAACTACATACAACTATTCACGTATATCAACAAGCCACGTACACCCTCAATCCAAACTGTGACTGATGGAAAAGCATTTGTTTTTAATTCTGCAGGCTGAAGTTTATGCCTTTCTGCTGAACTGGCTGATTGCAGTGTCCTGTAATAGACCTTAGGTCCTTCATAACTGCTTTTCTTGTGCTCAGAAGTAAACTGTTTATCTCACCATGGCCTTTCTTGTTCTTTACCCTACATCTTTTGTTTTTTTTTTATTTAGTCATTAAGTCGTGTCTGACTCTTTTGTGACCCCACAGACTGTAGCCCAACATGTTGGCTCCTCTGTCCATGGGATTCTCCAGGTGAAAATACTGGAGTGGATTGCCATTTCCTGATCCAAGGATTAAACCCATGTCTCCTGTGTCTCCTGCATTGGCAGGTGGATTCTTTACCACTGCGCCACCTACATCTCTATGTAGAGACAAAAACTCATCTTTGAAAACATCATCTATGTGTATACACCCAAATAGATTTTCTAGAGTTCTAGCATAGAGTCAGTAGCTGTGAAGGGCAGGAAGGATGTTGAACCCCACTATCCTGTGGCTTCACCAGGAGCTTCTCAGAGCAGGTGGGCCCATCCAGCCCAAGGGGTGTGCCTCAGGTCTGAGTTCCTGCAACCCAATAACCCCTGCCTTCCTCCAGATCATCAGGCCAGTTTCACATTCATTTATTTACATCAGTTTTCAAACGGCAATTCTATTGAAAATAGGGTTCCACTACTGAAAACAAAAGTGAAAAAACAACAACACACAAATACCATAAAGAAATGAATAAAAAGCAAACCAAAAAACAGATAAACACCATTTTTCTTCATCTTACAGATTTTTTAAACACGAGGCCAGAGAATCTGGGCAACTCTTCTGCAGGTACAGAGACCAATCCAGTTCTCCCGACTCTTCATTCAGTCTTCCTGCTGTTAAGCCTCATGGCTAAAACACAGGCTGTTGGAGAAGCTAGTCTTTCTCTACTTGGCTTGGGGCTACCAGGCTCAGATGAAGGGCTGATGAAAGGTGAGAGGGGCATTAACGCTCAGCTCCCTGGAGGGGGTCCATTTTCTCCATGGGCCTGACCACAGAGATGCCTGCCAGGAGCTTTTCACAGGTGTGCAGATTTCCCTCTCAGAAATGCCAGTTGTTACAATCCTTTCTGGGATAGAAGATTCCAGCCAATGATAAGCATTGCTGTTAAAGAGGAAGGAGTCTACAGAAAAGAGAGAGGTTATGAGGCTCCAGTCAGGACCACCATGGGTCCATAGAGGCCCAAGGACACTCTGTTAGAGGTCTGATAGGGCCACTCCCTCCCTCGATGGTCTTCCTCCGGGAACCTCTCTGGTTGCTTCCCTTTCTAAATGCTTTCTCTGGGTTCTTGACATTCAGTTTCTGCCTGCATTCTTCTATTAATAAGCTGCTTTTTTTCCTGTTTAGAAGCCCCCTATAAAGCACTGATGGAGAAGGCAATGGCACCCCACTCCAGTACTCTTGCCTGGAGAATCCCATGGACAGAGGAGCCTGGTAGGCTGTAGGTCCATGGGGTCGCTAAGAGTCGGACACGACTGAGCGATTTCACTTTCACTTTCACGCACTGGAGAAGTAAATGGCAACCCACTCCAGTGCTCTTGCCCGGAGAATCCCAAGGACGGAGGAGCCTTGTGGGCTGCTGTCTATGGGGTCACACAGAGTCGGACACGACTGAAGTGACTTAGCAGCAGCAGCAGCATAAAACACCGAAATTTCGGAATTTGTTTATTGGGGTCACAGCAAGTTTCTGGGGCCCTGACAAATAAAAGCACGGCTCTTCCTGGAAGGTATTTCCAGCTTCCACACCAGTCACAGACACACACACACACACACACACACACACACACACGTATACATTTTCCTGCATGAAACCACCAGGAAGTCTATGTGTTTTCATTGGTACTGCACGATGTCTTGAAAATTTTCAGAACCCTTTCTATAATACAGTAACACTACTTTAAAAAAATTAATTTCTAGGGTCAAGGTCATTAAAAAGAAAACATCATTAAGCTCTTTGAAACTCCACAGGGCTTTAAAGATTTAAGACTCTTGCGGTGTTTAATGTAAGTTTTGCCAAACTTTTAAATAAACTAAAAAATTCACAACAGTTGATTCCCCCCCAGGCCCCTTTAGAACACTTACAGATTGCTGAGATATAGGTCGTGATGGATGACTGTGAAGGGCTATGCACAGACAGCGTGCAACCAGACACCTCCTCTTTCTACAGTTCTTGGCACCAGAAGTTCTCTGTGGTCTTTTCCCTAATGGAGTAATTTCCAAATGCCAGTTGTGGGCCAGGGCCAGTTGTTGACATAGTCTTCAACTTCAGTAGTGAGACAAGAAGGACCAAGAAAAGAGACTGAACCGTCTCATACAGCTAAATGTATGGCAGGCTCTGTCTTCTATTTTCAGATTTTTATTTTTGCTTTTCTTGCCTCTCTCTTTTGGTATTAAAAATGTTCATTTTTTACAAAAAGTGAGGCCCATGGATGACAGACATATTCTGTTTGGTTTAAAGGACCTTTCTCTTTATAAAATTAAAAGATGGAAACTCTGTATTGGTTTTAAAACCAATTTTACCTCTCCGAGAAATTTAAAGTCAGGAAAACATTGCTGTAAGGCTGGGTCAGACCCTAAGACGAGGAGTGAATGCCTGCAACCACTGAAATTCTTCAAAGAATGTGAATTTTATTTTATTTTTTTGAAGAACTTCTTTTCCAGAAAGTATAGAGAATAAGGATGGTAAATGGTCCCTCACCCTCTTTTCCCAGCACTTAAAGCAATTTAGATGGTATGAATGCAGGATCGTTCTGAAATGTGAGACATGAAAGCTGCCTCCGTTGAACTGTTCTAGTGCCTGCTGTCTCAAAGGACCAGGCAGGATGACACCATGTCACTAACAGAGTCCCCGACGTGCTTACTTTATCCTGACAAATATGAGACATTTTCTTCTTGTAGCGAACAAACATTGTTTATGCAGCTGTGATTCCTTAAATGAAAACGGACTTTCAAGCCTGATGTATCTTTGTTTCGAAGACATTTTTAAAGGAGAGCTCTTTCCTGCATTTGTGGAGGGAGTACTTTTCGAGGCAGACTCTGCCTAATTAGGAACAATCTCATGCATTCGATCGGAAAGGAAGAAAGAAAAAAAAAAAAAGTCTGGCCCTGTTAAGTGTTTCCATCTTGGGTTAGAGGCCTCGTGTAAAGCAGCTTCTTCCCTGGCCCGAATGGCCTTCGCTGTGGAGACTGAAGGTAAGACCAAATGCCTGCCCAATAGATCTAGAACAAACTCTCAGGAAATCTCAGCCCCTCAGGCAGTTGAATTCCTACTCCTCTGAGACCGGCTGAGATTATTTTCTGACTTCATTTAACTAGCCAGATGATAGCTTGACTGATAGGGTCATTATGTCCAGAGCAAAGTAATTTTAGAACGAAAATTATGCAATAGGTTAGACCACAGCTCAATTTTTATCACCCCAAATGCATACAGTGTCCCCATATGATTGCCTCTGGGCTAAGGCTGAAAGAACTGTTTAGTCCCAAGGCAGCTATAATTTCTGGAATAGATTGAGTGAAACCTCTCTCTCTGTCTCTCTCTTTTTTTTCCTACTTAAACACATGGAAATGAATTTCTTAGGTTTTAGTTTTTAAATATCTGGTACAAGGTAAAAACTGCAGTGATTAATATTTCCTATGGGGCCAGTGGTTGGTGAGGAAAAGTCGCCAAGCTTTATCTGACAGTTCATCAAGTTGCTATTATCATTTTCATGGTTGGGTCAGTCACGTAGACAAGCTTCATAACAGTAAATTGCCTGGGAAACTGGGAATTGATCCAATTTTTAAAAAGTCTTCAACACAAAGATTTTTGCTAAAGTGCCTTCTAATTTAAAATGTACCCAGGACACCACAGTAGTTCCCTTTATGGCTTACTTTATTCCTCTGGTTATTGCCCTTGACTTTTCTATTTTTCTTTGGAAATGAAGAAAGATTTTTAATTCCATGATTTTATAGAAAAAGTGCAATTTGCAAGAATATCAACAATTTCTCATTTGAAGATGTAATGCTATTCCTGGTTGCTGGACCTTAACTTTTGATTCCTAAACCCAGTTTTTAAATCAGTCATCCTTTTCACCCTTACCTACACCGAGACTGACTCCCCTTCCTGGAGTTCCTGTCTCACTTTTTGGTTCTCTACCTAGTCAACAGCAAGAGAACAGAAGAAACCTTGCATCAGGGTCTCCTGTCCATTCATCACTCTACACATGAATAGTGGGTGTCTACTATATGCCACACATTGCTTTAGGTATTGGAGACACAGTCGGGTACAAGATAGATATGGAACTGTTTTCACAGCAATTACATGCAAGTGCGTTTCTTCCAAAAGACTCTCTCCTTGCATGAATTCCCCATGAAGTATCATTAATAAATACTTCATTAAAGTTTGCAGAGGGGCTTCCCTGGTGGCTCACTGGTAAGCAATCCGCCTACCAATGCAGGAGACGTGGGTTCAGTCCCTGGGTTGGGAAGATCCCCTGGAGAATGAAACAGGAACCCACTTCAGTATTCTTGCTTGGGAAACTGGGACAGAGGAGCCTCGTGGGCTGAAGTCCATGGGGTCACAAAAGAGTCAGATGTGGCTCAGAGATTAAACAATAGCAACAACAAAGTCTGCCGAAACAGACTACTCTTAAAAATAAAAGGCAGAGAAGCAGACAGAAATAAAATACTGAATAGTATTTTATTTGAAAAAGTTTTTGTCTCTCTGTCCATGGGATTTCCCCAGGTAAGAATACTGGAGTGGGTAGTCTTTCCTTTCTCCAGGGGGTTTTCCCGACCCAGGAAATGAACCCAGGTCTCCTGCATTGCAGGCAGATTCTTTACTATCTGAGCCACCAGAGAAGCTTCCTATTGAATTGTATAAATGTAACTAAAATTTCACTTCATTTTAAAAATTAAATTTATAAGTAAAAATGAAATTAAATTTAGGGAAGATATTTGGACACAACGGCTTTGGAAAATATGCAAATATATTAAAGTTCTAAAAAATTGTTATAATTTAAAAATAAGCCCAGTATGTAACTAAATAAGACTTAGATAGCAGTAAAATTTGAGGGTGAAGTTGGGAAGTGCTTTAAAGCATATTATTTCCATCTCTTTTTTAAAATATTTATAGCAGGTTTTTAAACTTCCGAAGTTTAAAACGCTAAATATCACTTTGAACTATCCCATATGAGTCAGGATTTAGGACAACAGAAAATATAAAATTATAAAATTTCTCTTACGTATTTATATATTTAAAGATTTTAAATATGTATTTATGTTTTCCACTGAGAACTAAATCATACCTAAAGAGAATTATAAAACTCATACAAACAATTAAAAAGAAAATGTCTAGATGTGTTTAGGACAAAGACAACTAGTAAGCTAGGATCTCTCTTCAATGACCAAAAGAGCCAGCCAAAGAGGCAAACGAAAAACAATTTCTTGGAATATCATCTGAGGAATTCTAATTTTAATATGCAGAGCAAATTCAACATTTTCTCATTCACTTCTCAGGAAAACCACCCAAAAACAGAAAGGAAAACAGGGAAAATAGTAATACAAAGCTTATCCTTTGTAAAACTAGGAAATAACAGAGACCCCAAAACGAAAAATGAGAAAGTCGTCTTCCAAAATCAGAGAGGGTCAAACAAGGAAACAAGAGGCCCCACAAAGAAGATGCCCGTGGGCGCTGAGATGAGAAAAAGTTGTAAGAGTCTTCAGTGACACATATTGAAATGTAAACCCAACTTTTTACAACGAGAGCCAGCGAACTTTTTCTTAAACAGCCAGATTGTAAATATTTTAGGTTTTGTAGACAATACGGTCTCTCTTGAAGCTACTCAACTCTGCCATCATAAAGCAATATGTAAACAAATGAACATGGCTGTGTTTTAGCAAAACTTTATTTATTAAAACAAGGAGCTGTCCTGTAGTTTATTGATCCTTATAGTAGGATTTCCTATACAGATCCTATAGACAGAATTTCCTCCTATATAGTAATATGGAGAAGGAATTAGCAACCTACTCCAGTATTCTTGCCTGGACATCCCATGGACAGATGAGCCTGGTGGGCTACAGTCCATAGGGTTGCCAAGAGTTGGACACGCCAAAGCAACTGAGTACCCATGGCCGCTCAATATATTACCTACTCAAAATTTATATGAAATATTTAAATATATTAAAGGGCATTGAATCAACAACGATATCCATTGAGACTATTTCACTCAACTTTTTATATCTATTGCAAATGTATCTTTTAAAACTTCTGCTTAAAATTCATCTTGACATAGTGGTGTTAAGGCAACATCCTGTTCCAAATGCAGGCACCAACCCAAGTAACACAGGTTTGCTCTCCTAAAGTTTTGGTTTTGGCTCTGGTTTTCTTAGCAGTCAGGAACACCTGTTATATTATTTGCTTAGACCTTTCTGACCTCTGTTCAGTGGGACCAAATGGCAGTTATTTCCAAATCAGATTCTCCTCTTCCAATTGCTCCCTTACTGTAAGCTCCTGAGTGGGAGGCCTCCGTTAGCCTTCCATCAGCATCAGCAAGAGCCTCAGTGTCTGAGGGGCTGCTCTGGACTTAAAGGATGTACTATAAATATTTCCAGACATATTTCCAGGAAAAATAGTGGGCTTGCACGTTTTCAGGGTCTAGAGATCCCCTTGTTGACTTTGCCTTCCATCTTTCCAGAAAACCATGGCTGGCTGGTTCCAAACCCTGATGACCCCTGTGAGGAGAATTACAGCCCAAACTTGGGGGCACTGATCTCACTGCATCCTGGCAGATAATGAAGGCATTGATAACATGGTACCTGGCACAAGGTGAGTCTAGGTAAGTTTATTGTACTATCGAAAATGGGGTACCAATGCCAAAGTGAGTTTATAGCATTTAAAAGATAATAATAAATGAGTTGGAAACTCTGTGTGTGAGTATGCTTAGTTGTGTTCAACTCTTGGCGACCCCAAGGACTGTAGCCTACCAAGCTCCTCTGTCCATGGGATTTTCCAGGCAAGAATTCTGGAGCGAGTTGCCATTTCCTTCTCCAGGGGCTCTTCTCAACTCAAGGATTGAACTGGCTTCTCTTGGGTCTCCTGCACTGGCAGATGGATTCTTTACCGCTGAGCCACCTGCAAAGCCCATACTGGAAACTGAGAAGTTATTAGTATCACCAGGGGAATAGATGGATCTAGATTTCTCGGATCGCTGTGAACGGAACCTTGACCGTCCACATCTGGCAAGCAAAACAGTGCGGCATCCTGCTTGGTGTGTGGCAGTGCAGGGGCCTCGAGGCAATTCAAGGTCTGTGGTCCCAAGATTCAATGTTGTTGGGCCAGAAGTTTTCAGAATTTGCACATGTAACCCCATGAGGTAGGTCCATACTCATTGAAAATTTCAATCACCATTGAAACGCTAGCATATGCAAGCGAGGGGCCAGAGGGCCCAACCTGTGAAAATGTGCAAGGCCTGGAGAGAAAGGGATTAGGTATTTCTACGCCAACCAGTGGAGGTCAGTGTTGAGTCACTGATCTCCCGTGCTAACTGCATACAGAAGTTACCACAGTAGACAAGCAGAAGTTACCTTGCTCCTAGAAGAAAGAGAAAGGACACTCCAAGATGAAAACTGTGGGCCCGAGACACACGTCGAAGTGTAAAGAGCAGCTCTGTGCTGCTGAAGGACGATTGCCGGGCGTAGCCTCACGCTTGGGAGCTGCCTAGTGACAAGCTGTGTGGAGGGCTGAGCGTGTACCCAGAGCTGGCCCTGTCTTTTAAACTGACTGCTTCCTGGAAGCTCTCTCAGCTGAGACATTCTGGGATCCCAAGAGAGTATGCTGATCTCTTCATTATCTCAGTAAGTTTTTAAAAACTAGGAGAGGCTGGAAGTTGCTTCCCAAGGGTAAACTTGCAGGCAACATGTTTCTTAGGGTCATGATCCTTATTTCTGTAGTTTAAAAAGCCTTCTCAAACATTCCTGCCAAACAGGGAGTCCAGCCCATTGCTGGCTCGCTCGTGGTCACTCTCTGGGTGGGCCACCCTGATTAATCTCTAGACATTGCCCAAGGAGAAATTGAGAGTATGAGGGAGGAGCCTGGGGTGGTGCACTCCAAAACGAATCCACTAACCTTGGAGGCGAGGTTGGGAGGGGCGGCAAAAAACTCCAAGAGGCCACTGATACTCTTGTGTCTCTTCACCTCAATTCTCTTAATGGCCGTACGTTTTATCCCCATCATTTGAGAATTTGAGGAACTGAGTGGAGTATTTATTCAAATCAAATACTGAAGCCCTTGGAGTTTCATTCAGCACAGTCATTTTGGTTGTCATTATTAAAGTGATTGGCTGGACTGGAGGCCAGGCAGAAGTTTCGGTGTGCAGGAAAGCCCCTTTATGTGGGTTTAACATCATGTAGGTAGTGGGTATACCTTCAGATGCTTCTTTTTCTTCATCAAAGGGCCGCTAAGGACGATGGACAGAAGCTCTCTCTGTTTGTTCATGCCTGGGGTGTTGTAGCAATGAGTTACTCACAGTTCCCTATCTGGGTGCTCTTTATTCCTCGGAGAGGGTGATTCCTGCACAAAGGTCCGACAAGTAAAGGGCAGTTTTTGAAATGTCAGCGGAAGGAGTGCTTTTTCTGATTTGGTATCCTTCTTTACATGCCTGTATGTTTTATTTTTAAAGACTTTCAGTTTCTTTTTTTACGGCCAACCAGGGCTGAACACTGATGATAGATATTTCTCTTCTGATGTGGTTTCCATGTCCTTTAATCAGCAGAAGCTGCCCCTGTTCTTTTCCCACCGCAGTCTTCCAAGCGCCTACGCCTTTGTTCCTGCTACTTTCTGTCTGCCGCACTCCTTGGTTTGTGTTCTCTACCACCTACAGCCCCCAAGGTAGCCAGCCATCTCTCCTGAACGGTGAAATTCCATTCATTCTTCAGACCTTCAAATGTCACCTCTTGCATAAGGCCTTCACTGTCCCTGTCCAGCCTTTTTTTTTTCCCTCCAGGTAAAATTAAATCATTCCCTGCTCATCCTCCCCCTCAAAGAGTGTTAGGGGGCATTTTGATAGTGTATACACACATATGTGTGGACAAACAGCTAAATAAAAAAACTTAAGCAATGCAGGAGAGAGATCATCAAACCCCCCTGTTGCTGCCATTGGGAGAATGAAGACAATGCAGCACAGGCAGTAATCATAGAGTCAAAGTGAAAGTCGCTCAGTCGTGTCCAACTCTTTGTGACCCCATGGACTATACAGTCCCTGGAATTCTCCCGACCAGAATACTGGAGTGGGTAGCCTCATCTCCAGGGGATCTTCCCAACCCAGGGATCAAACCTAGGTCTCCCGCATTGCAGGCGGATTCTTTACCAGCTGAGCTGCAAGGGAAGAGGAAATGACTCCAAAGAAGTGGAGAAATGAGGAGACAGTTTTTCTAGATCATTTCTAAACATAATTTTCAACTGCTGTCCCCAAACCAGCGGGGCCTATAATACCACTCCCCTCCATAATAGTGCAGAGAAGATGAGACAGTTTGGAGTAGTCATTTTATGGAGCCCATTTTAGAGGAGACCAAAATCATCTTAAGTTTCTGCCTTTGCCCAGATGTGTGCAGTTTCAACCAGGAATGGGAATAGCCAGCGCTACAGAAATGTAGTTGTTAAAGAATCTCATGTTTGGAATCTAAACTGTCACGTCAGAACAGCTTTTTAAAATTGCAGACAGAGTTCTCTGTAGTTAATAAAATCGCTCTGGGAGTAACTAATCTGACCAGTCTTCCAGGTTAAGCTGGGACACAGACAAAGTGAAATAGAGAAGAGCATCAGCAAACAGCACAGAACCGTGAAACTGAATACACGAATCCAGACAGGGACAAGGTGTGTTACCCAGCCGTTTGCGGTGCAGATTTTATCAGTGCATTAGAGAAGAGGGGCATTGAGTGAATCCAGGCAGCAGTTATCTCTGTGTAATTTGGAGGCTGGAGGACACGTATGTGTGCGTGCAGAATAGAACAGTATCGTTACATCTTGGCCCATCTGCTGCCTCACTCCCAACCAGACAAAGCTCATTGTTTGTGGTTTTACTGACTCAGGGAGAGGATGTGTTAACCAAAAGCAGAGAAAGGGAAGCCTCGTCTGGCTTTTGAGTTTCCAAAACCAAAGCCCGGGAAAAAAAAAAGCAGCGACGGTGAAAAGTAGAGCTTCTGACTTCCTCAGCTTGGGTGAAAGAGAAGAGTTGGAGGGGAAATAGAGTGCTTCCACAAGGGGTGTGTTTTTCTGCAGGCGTGGGTAAGGTCGGACAGATGCCCACGCAGGTGTGTGGGATCATGAGTAAGGGCTTTCCCAGCATCCTGGCAGCAGGAAGACTCCAGAGAAGCAACAGTGGGGCTTTGACAGTCCCAGGGAGTCACTAGTACTCTCATGTAGGGAATGACTGGTAACACTGTCCTGCTTACAAGTTCTGTCATGACTTGGAGGAGAGATGGGACCTAGAGAGCCTCAGAGTTTTTCATGCCTTGGTGCAGCCTGGGAGCTGCTGAATAATTTCTCAGGGGCTCAAGAATGGCCCACACCTACATAAGGAGGCTCCAGGCTGGATGAAGCCCTGCACGCATGATTGAGGGGCTGTGGGCTGAGACCCTGATAGATGGTGGCTATCACAGCGGAAGCCAGCATTATCAGGGGATGATGAAGAACCAGACATCCTCTGAGAGTCCTGGCATTGCCTGGGACCCCTTCGCCCACTCCACCCTGTCTCAAACTTAGGTGGAATCAGGATTTCCCAGGTTTCAGTTTATGCCCAATTTGGCCAAAAGGGCACTCAATTTTAAAACTAAGGTGAGTAATCCATTTATTTTTGGCACAGAGGTTGCAGTGAGTTTTGTGAATTTTGGTGTTTCAGACAATTCCTTCATTCTTCGCCCACCCCTCTGTTAACACCATGAACTCCATGAACACCATGAAGTCATCATCATTTCCCAAAGCCGAAAACAGCGTGACCCAGAAGTGGGGCTGGGACACAGGAGGCTCTCCTAGGCAGGAATAAACACTCACGAAACATTGACCAAATGAGTTCAAGAATGTTCCCAATGGGAGGGGACCATGGTTCATTCTTACAACTCTCTTGTGTGCCCCCCTTAGATTCTGGCAGATTTGGGGGTACAATCAGGGTTCATTCAGTGAGGGAATGAAATAGTAATAACAACAAAACAGTAATAACAAGAAAGAAAAATGTGCCATCAGAGGGATGTTCAGTGTCCTCGGCATTTTCCAAACGGAAGTGAATTTGCATCTCTGACTGTTTTCCATAGTTATGTGTCTAAAGATCTGAGCAAGACAAACCCCTTAAATCTTTTCATTATCTTTTCCTGCCCTGAGAGTAAATAATTGCTACTGAATCCAAGTCCTAAGAAAACACACAGATGCTTTTTAGATATGACTAAGAAGAAAGGAACACCTACTCTTTTTCCATCAGGAACACCTACTCTTTTTCCATCACCCATTCCTACTTCAAAATGCTTTCTGATTCTCTTATTAAAATGCAAAAACTTGCAAAGAAAAAAACTGTTTCTTTAAGTATCGCTCAGTGAGTAAAGCCTTAAAAGCATGATACAAAGTCCCTGTGTCTGGAGCCTGTACTATATTAGCATACTTCAGAAAAGGATTAGATGTCTCTCAGTATTGACTTTGGCTGAGTTTCCTCCCTCATGGTCCCCCCGCTACCATGACCGAGTTTTCTGCCCTGGACTCCTGGTGGGGATTCTAACCACGGAGCCCCAGTTCCTGGGAGGAGGATTTGAACGCCAACTGCTTCTCTGGGGCTGAACCCAGGATCTAAACCTACTCTCTGGACCCACATCGCCACCTGCTTGTCCCAGAACAACCAACTCCATCCAGTGAACTCCATGTGCAAGTCCTACATCCTCTCAAACCTGATCACGAACCAAGTCTATTTCAAAACCCTTAACGGATCCCCATTTTCAACTGCAGAACTCTCCTTCTGCTTGTCTGAAGCACATTCTGTCTAGAGTGTTAGTCAGGCTGAGCTAACTGCTTTAACAACCCATCCCGAATTTGTAGCTACTTAACGTGCAGGATTCTGCTTCTTGCTCACAACACAGTTCAATGCATGCCAGAAGGGGTGTGGGGGCTCTCCTCCAGGTAGTCTCTCAGGGACCTGTTTTCCTTCTGTCTGGTGACTGCTGTGCTCTTTATAGACGTCATCATCCAACCAGAGGATGGTGGAAGGGCAAGGATTGGACATAGGAGGTTCTCCTAGGCAGATACTTCTCACTTCTGCTCAGTCTACCAACCAGAACTCGGTTATATAACCACCCACAAATGGAAGGTGTGACTGATTAACTTCCACCACCAAAGATACATAATTCCTAAAACTTTTAGGTCAAAAGTGTCTATTTATGCATAAGACAGATTGCTGTTGTTGTTCAGTCGCTAAGTCATGTCTGACTCTTTGTGACCCCATCCACTATAGCCTACCAGGCTCCTCCGTCCATGGAGTCAGTTGCCATTTCCTTCTCCAGGAAGGCAAATTATACCACCCTAAGTAGATCGGACTTTATTTTGTTGGGCTCCAACGTCACTGCAGATGGTGACTGCAGCCATGAAATTAAAAGATGCTTACTCCTTGGAAGAAAAGTTATGACCAACCTAGATAGCATATTGAAAAGCAGAGACATTATTTTGCCAACAAAGGTCCGTCTAGTCAAGGCTATGGTTTTTCCAGTGGTCATGTATAGATGTGAGAGTTGGACTGTGAAGAAGGCTGAGTGCTGAAGAATTGATGCTTTTGAACTGTGGTGTTGGAGAAGACTGTTTAGAGTCCCTTGGACTGCAAGGAGATCCAACCAGTCCATTCTGAAGGAGATCAGCCCTGGGATTTCTTTGGAAGGAATGATGCTAAAGCTGAAACTCCAGTACTTTGGCCACCTCATGCGAAGAGTTGACTCATTGGAAAAGACTCTGATGCTGGGAAGGATTGGGGGCAGGAGGAGAAGGGGACGACAGAGGATGAGATGGCTGGATGGCATCACTGACTCAATGGACGTGAGTCTGAGTGAACTCCGGGAGATGGTGATGGATAGGGAGGCCTGGTGTGCTGCGATTCATGGGGTCACAAAGAGTCGGACACGACTGAGCAACTTAACTGAACTGAACTGAACTGAAGTAGATCAGGCAAAAGTGATCTAGCCCCACTCTTATTTGCAGTCATATTTTTTCTAAATACAAGAACTGAAATACAAGTGAACAGAGATCAATCAATTTCCAGCTTATGTACCTGATCTCAATTCTGTAGACTGCTTTAAAATAATTTCATTTTTTGTGAGGGTTAACATGGCACCCCACTCCAGTACTTTTGCCTGGAAAATCCCATGGATGGAGGAGCCTGGAAGGCTGCAGTCCATGGGATCGCTGAGGGTCAGATATGACTGAGCGTCTTCACTTTCACTTTTTACTTGCATGCATTGGAGAAGGAAATGGCAACCCACTCCAGTGTTCTTGCCTGGAGAATCCCAGGGACGGGGGAGCCTGGTGGGCTGCCGTCCGTGGGGTCACACAGAGTTGGACACGACTGAAGTGACTTAGCAGCAGCAGAAACATTTTAGATTGCTGATAGAAACTTTTAAACTGCTGAAAGAATATTTAAATAACATTTGCTATCTATTAATGAATTCAATAGGAACCCAAATATGTGTAACACACATGTAGTATTGAATGGTTCAGAAAGGAGACTATAAATACTTTATCATTTGAGTTGAAAAATACTAAACAGGACAAATGCCATGTTCCTTCCCAATCTAGCCTGAGCTCACTCCTTCAGCATCATTTTTATCACTCTCTTCTAAGGAATCGAACTGAGAACTGGAACAAGGATAACAGAGGTGAGGGGCCACATTCCACTCTCCATTTCCTGTGAAGCTGCATTTGTTGACTGAGACAGCAGGCAAGCACCTGGCCAGCAGTGAATGACCATGGTGGCATAGCCTGGCTTCAAGGTAAATTTGCTTCTTTGAAGTTACTGTGGGCCCTAGTCTCACAGCCAGGGACTACAGAGAGAAGGACACTAAATGCCAGGAGGATCTGTTTGGTTTAAGAAATGTAGAACCCATTGACCACAGGCTGATTTGCTTAGGTCAGCTTCCTCTAGGAAAGCATGTGTAGATCTCCTGTAGATGATACAAGCTAGCCCATCTCTAGCTTTTGGTTAATCTTTTAGCTAATGGTGAGTCACAAAGCAAGCCAAGGACATCACAGCTTGGGACCATTTTGCATGGTCTATTTTTTTTTTTTTTTTTATAAAAGCATGAAAGATCAGATTTGTTTTTAATAAAAGAAGAATTAAGTTAGGCAGTGATCACACATTCCCAGTGCTCTGGGTTTGATCTGACAGTTATCTATGAAGAGATCAAATTAATGGAACAAAGTAAGATCTTCCAAGGTTAGTAAGAAATTCCCAGATAAATTCTGTTCCCTCATATGGGAATCAGTGTGGCAAAAGAACAAGAGTCTTCTTGTCCATTCCAGACAAACTCTGGTGTTTTCTATTTTGGGATCTCCTTTGAAACAGGAAGACCCTTCACCTGGATATAGAAACTTCATTTCCTCATGCTGTGGGAGTGGCTCAGATTCCAGCCAAAGTGTATCCTATAACCTGAGATCCATTCCTCTCTGCCAGTGTCTACCTCTCTGCTGTGGTATAAATAAAATTCCTACATAAGGGAAGCCTTAAGAAATTAAGAAATACCAAGATGACATTTCTTCAAGGATGTTTCAAAAAAACAACAGAAAAAAGTCCCGAGATTTAAATGGCTACGTTATTTCCTGATTCTGTTCTTCACTGCCTGGAATCTTCATTTAAGGAGGTGACAAAAATCTGATGCAGGTCACTGGCATTATATAAGCAAAAATAACTGGATTTTTTTTCACTTGAAGTGAGCTACAGCACTCGCTCCCCCAAACCTCCTTTGTGGGAAGAGTCTGGAACCTTTTACATAAATAACGATCAATTTCAGTGCTACCTTTTGTTCTCAGAGCTCTCCACCCTTAAGGCCAGGCTAGGAAATTGTCAATTGCTCCTAAAAGAGCTGACCACGTAATCAGACTGTATCTGGAGAAAATATGAAGGCCAATCTCTTTATGGCTAGATTCACATTTATTTCTGGCTCAAATGTTATTTTCACCAGGGTTGTCACAAATGGCCATGCAGCCTACGGGCCACCCATCTTCGGGGTGTCACTCACTGTCATCTGCTTATGATATCAGGTGGCCAAGGAAAAGCAAATAAAATGACCATTATTTTATACAGCCATTTAATTTCTGCACTTAGGTAAGGAAACAAATTGATCTTACTTCTCAAAGTTTGAGAAATCAATTTACAAAACAAACTAACAGTCAAAATTACATTGAAAGTGAAAGTGAAGTCGCTCAGTCATGTCCAACTCTTTGTGACCCCATAGACTGTAGCTCACCAGGCTCCTCCATCCATGGAATTTTCCAGGCAAGAGTACTGGAGTGGGTTGCCGTTTCCTTCTCCAGAGGATCTTCCCCACCCAGGGATCAAACCCAGGTCTCCCACATTGCAATCAGATGCTTTTACCATCTGAGCCATGAGGGAAGCTCCTTAAAATTACATTATGTGTATGCAATAGCTACCTGTGAGCTTCTAGGAGTGGCCCACAAGGCGATACTAAGGGAGTGAGTACTGAAATCTAATCCAGTTGTTTTTTCCAGGGTACGTATTAGGAGTTTAAAAAGATACTGAAGCCTGGACCCTACTCCCTGGGCCAATTAGTCACTGAGGGTGGAGTCTTGGCAACAGAATTTTATAAAGTTACTTAAGTGATTTTACTATGTTCAGTTCAGTTCAGTCACTCAGTTGTGTCCAACTCTTTGCGACCCCATGAATCGCAGCACACCAGGCCTCCCTGTCCATCACCATCTCCCGGAGTTCACTCAGACTCACGTCCATTGAGTCAGTGATGCCATCCAGCCATCTCATCCTCTGTCGTCCCCTTCTCCTCCTGCCCCCAATCCCTCCCAGCATCAGAGTCTTTTCCAATGAGTCAACTCTTCACATGAGGTGGCCAAAGTACTGGAGTTTCAGCTTTAGCATCATTCCTTCCAAAGAAATCCCAGGGCTGATCTCCTTCAGAATGGACTGGTTGGATCTCCTTGCAGTCCAAGGGACTCTCAACAGTCTTCTCCAACACCACAGTTCAAAAGCATCAATTCTTCGGCGCTCAGCCTTCTTTACAGTCCAACTCTCACATCCATACACGACCACTGGAAAAACCATGGCCTTGACTAGACGGACCTTTGTTGACAAAGTAATGTCTCTGCTTTTCAATATGCTATCTAGGTTGGTTATAACTTTTCTTCCAAGGAGTAAGCGTCTTTTAATTTCATGGCTGCAGTCACCATCTGCAGTGATTTTGGAGCCCCCAAAAATAAAGTCTGACACTGTTTCCACTGTTTCCCCATCTATTTCCCATGAAGTGATGGGACCGGATGCCATGATCTACGTTTTCTGAATGTTGAGTTTTAAGCCAACTTGTTCACTATCCTCTTTCAACTTCATCAAGAGGCTTTTTAGTTCCTCTTCACTTTCTGCCATAAGGGTGGTGTCATCTGCATATCTGAGGTTATTGAGATTTCTCCCAGCAATCTTGATTCCAGCTTGTGCTTCTTCCAGCCCAGCATTTCTCATGATCTACTCTGCATATAAGTTAAATAAGCAGGGTGACAATATACAGTCTTGACGTACTCCTTTTCCTATTTGTAACCAGTCTGTTGTTTCATGTCCAGTTCTAACTGTTGCTTCCTGACCTGCATACAGATTTCTCAAGAGGCAGGTCAGGTGGTCTGGTATTCCTATCTCTTTCAAAATTTTCCACAGTTTATTGTGATCCACACAGTCAAAGGCTTTGGCATAGTCAATATTAGGGTTAAATAGCACAGATGTAAGCTATAGTAGAGGGTCTATGTAGTTGTGACAAACTTCTAGAATGTTAAAACATACTAGAAGAGAAAGTAATAGGATGGTTTAATACTGAAGCCAGATTGTGGGTGACAGAATACTTAATTGTTAGAGATCATGTCAGCCTAGCTTTCATCAAATAGTTTTACTGTGTTTCATAAAAAGTGTTGGCATTAGATTCTGCTTGTTGATAAACTGTCTTCCATTATTAGAACCTGGGTGGAACTACTGTTTAAACAGGATCTACAACTTCTAGGGCCCAGGAAGAAATGTGAGCTTCGTTTCAGGAAGGCTGCCTCCAACCCTCCCTTCCTTCCTTTGGGTTGCCTGTATTGACTACGTGATGCATTACCCAAAGGTACCTGCTCCATCGCTTATACTAGCTACATGCCAGCTGGGGGAGGGTTCCCCAGGAAGCCAGGGGAGCTTGTGGTTTAGGACTGTCCCATATAAGGGGCATCCCACTCCAGTATTCTTGCCTTGAAAATTCCATGGACAGAGGAGGCTGGCAGGTTGCAGTCCATGGGGTTGCAAAGAGTTGAACATGACTCAGCACAAGCTCTAGCACCAAGACCCTGGGAGGAGAAATGTGTTCACATGGTCCATATGTTTCAGTAAAATTTGCAAAAGACACATATTTTATTGCAACCAGTTAAGACTGCTGTCTGTTTCTGATCTCACTTCTCCCTATTGTCCAGTTGTGTTAGAGTGTCTGAGGACATTTTAGGGAATAAAGGGCACCTGCATTGGGAATTTCTTTATTTTGGGTTTAATGAGGTATATACATGACATACAGTCATTTCTTCATATAATTATTGGGCTAATACATTTTGTGTGTAGAGATATCTTCCAGAAACAGAAATACAGGCATATCTCAAAGCTATTTCAGGCTTGGGTCCAAGCCACTGCAATGTTTTGATGTGTGTGTGTGTGTGTGTGTGTGTGTGTGTACGTGTGCTCAGTTGCTGATGCTATCTAACCATCTCATTCTCTGATGCCCTCTTCTCCTTTGGTGCATATATAAGTCATATTCACACTATACTTTAGTCTATTAAATGTCTAGTAGCAAGGCAATGGCACCCCACTCCAGTACTCTTGCCTGGAAAATCCCATGGACGGAGGAGCCTGGTAGGCTGCAGTCCATGGGGTCGCTGAGGGTCGGACACGACTGAGCGACTTCACTTTCACTTTTCACTTTCATGCATTGGAGAAGGAAATGGCAACCCACTCCAGTGTTCTTGCCTGGAGAATCCCAGGGACCGGGGAGCCTGGTGGGCTGCCGTCTATGGGGTCGAACAGAGTCGGACATGACTAAAGTGACTTAGCAGCAGCAGCAGCAGCATGTCTAAAAAGCACTGGTACCTACTTTAGTTAAAAAATACTTTATTGCTAGACAGTGCTAATTATCATTTGAACCTTCAAAGAGCCATAGTAGTAATAGCAAAGGTCACTGATCACATATCACCATAACAAATATAACAATAATGAAAAGGTTTGAAATATTGCCAGAATTATCTACTGTGACACAGAGACACACAGTGAGCAAATGCTGTTGAAAAAATGGCACCAAAAGACTTGCTCAATGCAGGGTTGCCACAAACCTTCAGTTTATAGAAAACACAGTATTTGCAAATTTTAATAAAGTAGAGTTTAATAAAATGAGGTATGCCTGTAATAGGCAGATTCTTGGATTACTTGATAAGTCAATGAAAAAAGTAAATCATTCATATGATTTATTGAACACACTGAAAAATGTTTTCATTTCCTGCTGATCTAACATAAAATATTGACTTCAATGAAGAAAACAGGAAACTCATATTCACCACTACAATATACGATATATGATTCTCTGGCTAATGAATGTTATCAGTTTAAAGAATATCTAGGATTAGTCATTGTGCTAGAAAAGTCAAAATAACCTTAAATCCTGCAGCTCATATATGAAAGAAACTTGATAGAGATTTCCCCACATTTGACAACAGTTCTAAAAAGACAAGATGTAAAACATTGCCAATGAGAAATTGTGAAGCTGAAAGTTTTCAGCTAGAAAGCAGAGATTGAAATTGAATCTTCTGTCCATTCTCTGCAGAAAATGGTAATACAATATCATCGTCAGAAGAAAAGTGGGTCAAAGACCAGCCAAGAAAATGTGAAAAACATGTAAAGGTGTCAGGCTATTAATGAATCAAAACATGTTTCTAGACTTTGCAATGTTTCTGGCACTTGTCAGATCTTTAAAATTGTCATTTGCTGTAGTTTCTTTTCTCATTCTAAATAAATATTTTTTTCACACAAAATGGTATTCATAATTTTGTAATTATTTTTCATAAAGAGAGCCCTCCAATTGTGTAAACTTTCAGCTCTACAAAACTTGAATCCACCCCTGCAACTGGCCTGTGGGGAGATGATAGGGAGTGTCAGATGTTCCTGGAGTCGAGTGTTCCTGGAATTCTAAGAACAAGTACACACACTCACTGGCACACACACATGTATCTTACTTCACCCTGTCCAACCACTCCCCAGGTAGCCCTGGAGTTGCCTCTTCTGGAGATGCAGGGCTCACTGCCCACATCCCCTGACCCCATGTGGTCACCTCCTCTGGGGCTTGGAGTGGCGTCGGAGCCCTGGGCAGGTGCTGAATGTGTCAGTGGGAGACAGTGTTGGTGGTCCCGGGTGTAGGCACAGCCCTGCCTGGCCCTTCAAATGATTCAGGAAGAGCCCAGCCACGCCCAGGGCTGTATCTAGGCAACAGTGCGTGCTTGCGTGCTCAGGCGTTAAGTCCTGCCGATTCTTTGCGACCCCATGGGCTGCAGCAGAAATCTCCGCAATCCTGACGGCACGCATGCTGCTGCTGCTGCTAAGTCGCTTCAGTCGTATCCGACTCTGTGCGACCCCATAGACGGCAGCCCATCAGGTTGCTCTGTCCCTGGGATTCTCCAGGCAAGAATACTGGAATGGGTTGCCATTTCCTTCTCCTGACGGCACTCATAGGCTGATTTAATAAGGAGTGTGATTCATGGAATCCAGGTTGGGTACAGTTATGGTGAATTTTACCCCGAAACCCCAGAATCTCTCATCGACTCTCCTTTCGTGTCCTTACATGTCCCTCCCCTCTCCCACTCCTCTCCGCGTCACAGGCACTGTCCAGAGTCACCATTTCAGATGGAGGAGGGGTAGTCCTGGTTGTTCCTTCCAGAATGCCAGGGAACCTAGAGACAAAATCCATGGCTGACCTCTACAGGGAGCCTCTCTAGCTGCTACGGCCTCCTCCGTAAAGGGGGTTAATGATAGTGTCCATCTCTCTGGCAGAGTCCTCTCTATCCCCTCACTAGCAAGCCTGCGACCCCAGGCCAACCACACCAGCCTAACCATCATGGCCTGGCCATCCACACTCCCTGCCATTCCAAATTTCCCTGAAATGAGCTTCCTCCTCACTCGTGTTTGGGAGACCAGGAATTTCTCCAAGCTCTCTCTGAACACCAAGATGGTGAGACTTCATGGTAAATACCTCGTAGATAACAAGAAAAAGCAAGTGTCTGCTTAAACAGGGAGCCTTATTTTGGTTCACACTAGATCCTTGTGGGTCTAAGAGGGAATCTCAAAGTCCACATTGTGTCATGAAAACAATAAGAAAAGATCTGAAAGAAAAAAAACTTCCCTCCCTCACAACTCCTACTCTTTCCCCTCTTTAGATCTTGTCTTTTTTTTTCCCCCAAGAAAACAAGGTAGAAGGTATTAATGGTAATGGACACACAAATAGTCATGTGAATAGATAACTTTGGGAAACAGAGATTTGTGGAAATACTTGCTATTTCATTCTGAGATGTCTCAATTTAACTGATCTGTACTTTAACATTATGAAAAATTTTACACAGGTGACATATTTTGAAATATCAGAAATGGCCAGTAATTTATTTCAGTGGGTTTCAGTTTTCTCAGCTATAATATGGAGAGATAGAACAAAATGATCTCCAAGATCATTGTTTAGGGCTAACATACTATGTGTTAAGGACACTGTTGGTCGCTCAGTCGTGTCCGACTCTTTGACCCCATGGACTGTAGCCTGCCAGGTTCCTATGTCTGTGAAATTCTCCAGGTGAGAATACCGGGGTGGGTAGCCATCCCTTCCTCCAGGGCATATGTCCGACCCAGGGACTGAACTCAGGTCCCCTGAGTTGCAGGCAGATTCTTTACCACCCGAGCCACCATGATTTCATACTAATGATGCTAGCAGTATTTTGCTATATAGTTAACACTTCTTTTGTTTTATATTTGGTAAGTGCTGTGGGCTCAGCAGGCATTGATTTAAGCAGCAACAGGGCATGTAATTCAGAAAAGCACTCTTCTGTGAGAAACAACTGTTTCTTGAAAGTGTGAATGAAAGTATATTTTTAAATGAATCAACGTCTATTTTATATGTATACCATGGAGTTTTCTGCCTTCAAGAACCTCATGATGAAGCTCTTAGCAGACCTTATTTATCTAGTATGTCAAGTTTAATTTTCTTAAAGAAGGAATAGTCACACTGGGAGTTTGCCCTACACCGAATCTCCCTTTCCAAGGGTTGCATTGAGGCACAAAGAGGTTAAATGGGATTGCTATGAAGTAAAGGCAGCGGCGGGACCAAGGCAAGAATTCTGAACACCCTAGGTTCCCACACCTGACCCCAGCATCACAAGTGTCATTCTCGGGTTAATTCTTTCCAAGAATGAATGGGTTAACGTGCGACCCGTGATGGCCAACCACTGATCGCGCTGAGCTCCGAGACACCGAGCACCCTCTGGGCAACATTTCACGGAAAGCAGACAGCCTTCTGGATGCTGTTGTCATATTGTGACGAGGCTCTGTCTGTTTGGCAATACATCGACACTCCAGATGTATGTTTCCCCAAATTAAAACCATTTATTTACAGACATACAAAGGAAAAATAAGCCTCACTCTGCCGCAGACTTCTGAGTAGCTAGCTACTCTCTTCTTTGATACACCCCAGGCTCTCCTTCTCTATTTACGGCTGGAAATAAGGCCCAGTTGGCGGAGTGGCTGTCTCCACAAACCCCGGGAGTGTTCGGTGGAGGGTGTCCCCCAGGACGCAGGACATCTGCTTCCTCATCTTCTTCCCTGTGCTTTGACCTTCAGCGAAAACCCTAATGAACAGCATCAGATCGCCCTTCTTCACATGACTTGCACCAGGAACAGGAGGCGAGTCTGTAGTATAACTAGGAGTCTGCACCCAGTGTTTCTTATCATGCCCATGTGTCATTTCCACATCTGAAAACCCAATGCTAGGGTTCTTCACCTTACTTTCCTCTCAGGAAGTAGGTCTTCCCTTATAATATGTTCACTTCTTGACCCCTTGGAAAATGATACAGTTCTGCTCTGGCTTTCACTCCAGGAAACAGAACAGCATGGTAGGTCGTAGTCCTGAGTCCTAAGCAATGTGTTAGAGCTGAAGAGGGGAAAGCAGACGGACAGTGGAGTCTCAAGATTTGAAGAGTGTACTTGACAATGAAAGTCTATCAAATGCTTAAATGCTAGGAGTTGCTTTTCTTGCCTTTATGTTTTTTCTTTCTCAGCTCTAGTATTATTTTTCATTGCTTTCTCTCTCTCTCACACACACAAACAGGAAGGGCCTCGGGCTCTAGTATATATGGGAGATGTCCTGGGCTAGCCTGAAATTATGCACACAGCCTGGGATTGATCAAGAAGTGTAGACTCTGCACCTTGATAGAAGGGGAAATAGGTTTTCTAAGCATCCAGTGAGGCTCTGCCCCAGGAAAAGTGTTGGAGTCTCGGCAGATGAATATTTACTACCAGAGACGGTGTGTGCACTGGACCAGAGGCGGGAAGTAAGAGGTGAAGTCAAATAGTTGAGAGGCCTCTAAGGATGTGACACATCCTGGCGGGGAGTCCCTGTGAGTCCTGAGAATGGCACAAGGGTAGAGGTGGGGCGGGTGGCTGTCCTCTGAGCTTTGGGAAGGTTTCACAGCAGAGATTGCTCTGAGTGTGTCTGTGAAGGGTGGCTCCGGCTTTGTGAGGGCGAGCAGGAGCAGTGGGTATGGGTGGTGGAGGGGGGCCAGGCGGTCCCTTGTCAACAGGGTATGAGGGTTACAGAGCCAGGTGGGGGACACGGGGGTGGAGATGGTCTGCTGAGAACAGATGGTGGGAAGTCACCCAGGGAGCAGATCACTGCTAAAGGTTGAGGGGCAGGGGAGTGACAGGATTGGACCCACGTTCTAGGCAGCAGGTTCTGGTGGCGGCTGTACAGGATGAAGGGAGGGCAGAGAAACAGCAGGAGGGAGAAGCCCCGTGAGGAACCTGCTTCGACACTCTGCACACCAGACGTCAGAGTGAATGGTGAGGAGGTGGCTGTTTCCAGGCTTCTCGAGGGATCTGATGGCCCTGTGGATGTGGCAGCTGAGGGTTTGGCCTTTGAGTCTCTGTTTGCGCCCCCCTCCATGCTCCATTTCACTCCCACCCCTAGTGCTAATTTTCAGTGTTAATTACAACAGCTATTGCTATTCATTTCTCTTCTGCTGTAACAGTGGGAAGTCTCTCCTGGTGAAGGGAGGGTAATGCTGTTAGGAGTAGCATTTTTGATTTTTGCTCTAAATGCTTTCTGGGTATTATTATTAAGTGGACCTGACTTAACTGTGCAAACTCAGAGTCAAATCTATTTTAATAGCATTTGCAAAGTAAAGGCCAGGTGCTGTTTTAAGGACTTCACATGTATTAACTCATCTAATCTTCACAACAATCCAATAACACAAGTAATGTCGGAAAAATTATCCAAAATTTAGCATGAAGGCAAGAAAGTGGATGACACATCCTTTCAGTGTAAGAGGGTGAAGGCCACCCAAGGATTTTCTCAAGGAATGTCTTTGGTTTGCCTTGCTGCTTAATCCTAAATCAAGTTCTCAGACTTAAGGAAGCCACCTGTTAATTTGAAGACTTTGATTAAGAGATTTAAAAATAATTTCTCATTAGGGAAACACATAACCCCAATAATTTATGGTATGTTGAATATTAACCAGGTGATATCTAACCCAACAATCTTATTCTCTAATGCATTTTCAGTTGCTCAGCCATGTCCGACTCTTTGAGACTCATGGACTGTAGCCCACCAGGTTCCTCTGTCCATGGGATTCTCCAGGAAAGCATACTGGAGTGGGCTGCCATCTCCTTCTCCAGGGGATCTTTCCCACCGAGGGTTCAAACCTGTTTCTTCAGCTGGTTTTCTTCCAGAACTCTGGGCCATGGAATTCATATTTGTAAATCTGGACATGCAAATATGTTATATGAAGGTTCCCTTCTGCCAAATTTTCATCATCCACGGTCTGATTCAAAATCACCTCATGGCTTCCTTTAGTTTCCACACCCTGTTCTCATCTTAACACGGATTCTTTATGCTAGAATCTTTCCAAGCAATTATAACGGGTGGTTTCCTTCCATTTTGGCTGTCAGTATGTTCTACAGCTGTTCTACCCGCGTCTCTTCCTTTATATGACAAAATCATAGAATAAAAGGACCATGATAACTTTGGCACACCTGTAATACTGACTCTCTGTTCCATGAGAAATTCAGCAAGTACTAAGTGTTGCTGATAAATGTTCTGCTCTTGAAGAAAAAAACTTCTTCCCTCTGCATTTGGTAGTATTAAGCCAGAAAATTCACCTGCATCCCAGAAAGGAAGGAAGTGATACTCTAGGCATGTTCCCCAGAAAGTCTGCCTATCAGTGATGAAGTTGCCTCATTTGCCATTTAATTTTGCAGCCTCTCAATCCTTTAAGCTGCCTTACGTGATTGTTTCTATAGTTGGCAGTGGGGCTGTGATGACAATTCCCTGCCCCAATTTCTGCATTCCAGTTTCCAGTGGGTTATGTTAATTCCAGCATCTATTACCATATTTGGCTTCTAAAACAGCAAAACTCTGCGAAGAAACTTTTCTCATCTCCTCCGCATCTCCCCCCCCCCAAAAAAAAACCCCAATAAAATTTAAGGAAATGATAACATTATGCTAGCTGCTATTATTATTAACTGTCACATCTTCTGATTTGAGCTAAAATGCTTCAAGATGTTAAATGACTGAAATACTGGTGAGTGTCCAGCCTCATTCCTGGTTCCTGGTGCATCCATCTCTGGATCTCACTTATTTAACTCAAGGTGCCTGTTGAATTTGGGTTTCCTCCAAATGACTCAGTATCATGGTTATGCGACTCTTCAGCTTGAATCAGCGAGGAGGAATGTTGACACAGGCCACCTGGTAGGGGACCCCGGGCAAACGTAAGAGTCATGGTGCTTGTGCAGCGAACAACATAAACTGAGGGGTCATTCCTGTTACTCCTATACCTGGCCCGAGCAGAAGCACAATCACGTTTAATCTGGAGAACAAGGAGTCCTCCACTAGGGAAGTGCTAATTTGTGCATCTGGATACTGCCAGTTTCAGGTTGGTGACTGACAGCTCTAGGGAGGAACAGTTTACCTGGATCTGAGGGACAGGTAGGAATCTGAATCGCTTACTTTCACAAAATGCTTAACTGTTTACACAGACCCAGAGCGGGGATAACTTGGCAGGGATCCAGGGAAGGAGGCTGAAGGGCTAGACTGATCCCTACTACTACTGCAGACCAGAGAAAGGAGACCCCGACAATTCAAATGGCTTGTCTGAGGTCATTTCGAGGGAGAGGTGGCAGATCAGGGATGGGGGTCCAGGCTGTCACGTGCAATAGTGATGTCATATCCTTGTAAGCATCTCCAGGGCTGGCTGCCATTTGTGCCTGTAGGAATATGTGCTTGACAATAAATGCTGGAGAGGGTGTGGAGAAAAGGGAACCCTCTTACACTGTTGGTGGGAATACAAACTAGTACAGCCACTATGGAGAACAGTGTGGAGATTCCTTAAAAAACTGGAAATAAGAACTGCCATATGACCTAGCAATCCCACTGCTGGGCATACACACCAAGGAAACCAGAATTGAAAGAGTCACATGTACCCCAATGTTCATCGCAGCACTGTTTATAATAGCCAGGACATGGAAGCAACCTAGATGTCCATCAGCAAACCAATGGATAAGAAAGTTGTGGTACATATACACAATGGAGTATTACTCAGCCATTAAAGATAATACATTTGAATCAGTTCTAATGAGGTGGATGAAACTGGAGCTGATTATACAGAGTGAAGTAAACCAGAAAGAAAAACACCAATACAGTATAATAATGCATATATATGGAATTTAGAAAGATGGTAATGATAGCCCTGTATGCGAGACAGCAAAAGAGACACAGATGTATAGAACAGTCTTTTGGACCCTGTGGGAGACGGCGAGGGTGGGATGATTTGGGAGAATGGCATTGAAACATGTATATTATCATATGTGAAATGAATCGCCAGTCCAGGTTTGATGCATGATACAGGATGCTCAGGGCTGGTGCACTGGGATGACCCAGAGGGATGGGATAGGGAGGGAGGAGGGAGGGGGGTTCAGGATGGGGAACACATGTATACCCGTGTCAGATTCATGTCAATGTATGGCAAAACCAATACAATATTGTAAAGTAATTCGCCTCCAATTAAAATAAATAAATTTATATTAAAAATAATAAAAAATAAATATTCTGGCAAGGAGAGTATATATGAAAAAAAAAAAAGGGAATATGTGCTTGAACACTCCTCCATAGTGAAAAATGCTTCATGGAAGGAAATGCCCATTACTTAGTGGGGGCACGAATGTCTGTCTTGAAGAAAATGTGCTTCCAAATTCCCATCTCATCTCCTCCTTTGAGATGGAAACAATTTGAGGGAGACGTGTGAAGGTGTGAAGTGGGCTCCCCAGGAGAATCAATAACAGCTGAATTAAGGCAGTATGCAATTGGAATTCCAGTATGTTTGACTTCCATGCGCAATGCCTGGCTGCATTTTTCCATCACTCCTCAGGGGCCTCTGAGGAGCTGTGAAAAGCACCTGGTCTCTAGGGACCAATATCCTGAAGTCAGCAGTAAGGAAAAATCCTTCTTTAATGTGTCTTGAAATGAACTCATGATTGGACCAGAAATATACCTTCACTCAACATGAGTACATCAATAACCCAAAAACCAGAGGTGCTTCCAAAGCACTTCAAGTGGGTGTTTGATTAACATCTCATAACCCATGGCAGCTCCGGAGCACACTTGGAAATTCTCTGCATCCTAGTTGAACAGAAACCCATGAGCAAAAAGGAATGGCTTTCTGAAGCTGAAGCTGGAGCTTATGGCTTTGCAGACAGTCTTTACAGCAGGGGGTGGCAACTTCTGAAAAACGGTGGGTGGTAGTTTTACGGTCCTTTTTCTGGCAGAAGCGGTCCCAGCACAGGCGTAGGGGTCCTGGCATGTCTGCACACATGCTCACTTGCACACAGGATGGGCCAGCATTGGGAGGGCCCTATGGCAGGGGTCAGGGAGGCGGCCAGAAGGGATGGATTTGGGTCTGTGGGCACCTACCAAGTGTCTGCTACTGGAGTATATGTCAGATTACTCCCTACAGCTCACCAGTACTTCTCCAGCATTTTTTGGTAGAGTTTGGCACACACCTATTTTCTTTCTTACCTTCCTGTCGCCTGTTTGTGGCAGACACTATTGGCTGTCAGTCCATCAGCTGAACCATTTTCTTTTGCTTCCGTGCTAAGTTGTTTCGGTTGTGTCCAACTCTTTGTGAGCCCAAGACTGAAGCCCATCAGGCTCCTCTGTCAATAGGATTCTCCAGGCAAGAATACTTGAATGGGTCTCCATGCCCTTCTCCAGGGGATCTTCCCAACGCAGGGATCGAACCTGTGTCTCTTACATCTCCTTCATTGGCAGGTGGGTTTTTTACCACTCGCACCACCTGAGAAGCCCTACAGTGTAGTCCCCTTCCCCTAAGAGGTTTCCATTAAGGTAGGTGAGGCCCTTCACTACACCAGGGAGAGAAACTTTATTGGTCTAAATGAATCATAGTGATCTCACTCCATTACTACTGCATGAAAAGGCACAGTGACTATGACTTAGAGTGCAGTGGTGTGGGCACCAGTGAGGCCAGAGGGTGAGGTACGTGTAAGGAAGAGATGACATAGCTTGGAAGGATAGATTATCATCAAGTTATGGGGTGCTTTGAATGACAGGCCAAGAAGTTTAAATTTTGTTCAGTGTCATTGTTTGAGTTCAGATAGTTTATTTGGGAGGTGATCATAGAGGGTCACAATGGAAGAAGTGAGGGAATGAGACAGGGAAAGGAGAGAAGCCAATGAAACATTTGTTCAGTTTAGTCACTCAGTTGTGTCCGACTCTTTGCGACCCCATGAATCGCAGCACGCCAGGCCTCTCTGTCCATCACCAACTCCCGGAGTTTACCCAGACTCACGTCCATTGAGTCAGTGATGCCATCCAGCCATCTCATCTTCTGTTGTCCCCTTCTCCCTCTGCCCCCAATCCTTCCCAGCATCAGGGTCTTTTCCAATGAGTCAACTCTTCACATGAGGTGGCCATGTATTGGAGTTTCAGCTTTAGCATCATTTCTTCCAAAGAAATCCCAGGGCTGATCTCCTTCACAATGGACTGGTTGGATCTCCTTATAGTCCAAGGGACTCTCAACAGTCTTCTCCAACACCACAGTTCAAAAGCATCAATTCTTCGGCGCTCAGCCTTCTTCACAGTCCAACTCTCACATCCATACATGACCACAGGAAAAACCATAGCCTTGACTAGACGAACCTTTGTTGGCAAAGTAATGTCTCTGCTTTTCAATATGCTATCTAGGTTGGTCATAACTTTCCTTCCAAGGAGTAAGTGTCTTTTAATTTCATGGCTGCGATCACCATCTGCAGTGATTTTGGAGTCCAAAAAAATAAAGTCTGAAACTGTTTCCACTGTTTCCCCATCTATTTCCCATGAAGTGATGGGACCGGATGCCATGATCTTCGTTTTCTGAATGTTGAGCTTTAAGCCAACTTTTTCACTCTCCTCTTTCACTTTCATCAAGAGGCTTTTGAGTTCCTCTTCACTTTCTGCCATAAGGGTGGTGTCATCTGCATATCTGAGGTTATTGAGATTTCTCCCGGCAATCTTGATTCCAGCTTGTGTTTCTTCCAGTCCAGCGTTTCTCATGATGTACTCTGCATAGAAGTTAAATAAGCAGGGTGACAATATACAGTCTTGACGTACTCCTTTTCCTATTTGGAACCAGTCTGTTGTTCCATGTCCAGTTCTAACTGTTGCTTCCTGACCTGCATACAAATTTCTCAAGAGGCAGTTCACGTGGCCTGGTATGCCCATTTCTTTCAGAATTTTCCACAGTTTATTGTGATCCACACAGTCAAAGGCTTTGGCATAGTCAATAAAGCAGAAATAGATGTTTTTCTGGAACTCTCTTGCTTTTTCCATGTTCCAGCAGATGTTGGCAATTTGATCTCTGGTTCCTCTGCCTTTTCTAAAACCAGCTTGAACATCAGGAAGTTTATGGTTCAACTATTGCTGAAGCCTGGCTTGGAGAATTTTGAGCATTACTTTACTAGCGTGTGAGATGAGTGCAATCGTGCGGTAGTTTGAGCATTCTTTGGCATTGCCTTTCTTAGGGATTGGAATGAAAACTGACCTTTTCCAGTCCTGTGGCCACTGCTGAGTTTTCCAAATTCGCTGGCATATTGACTGCAGCACTTTCACAGCATCATCTTTCAGGATTTGAAATAGCTCAACTGGAATTCCTTCACCTCCACTAGCTTTGTTCGTAGTGATGCTTTCTAAGGCCCACTTGACTTCACATTCCAGGATGTCTGGCTGTAGGTGAGTGATCACACCATCGTGATTATCTGGGTCATGAAGATCTTTTTTGTACAGTTCTTCTGTGTATTCTTGCCACCTCTTCTTAATATCTTCTGCTTCTGTTAGGTCCATACCATTTCTGTCCTTTATCGAGCCCATCTTTGCATGAAATGTTCCCTTGGTATCTCTCATTTTCTTGAAGAGATTTCTAGTCTTTCCCATTCTGTTGTTTTCCTCTATTTCTTTGCATTGATTGCTGAAGAAGGCTTTCTTATCGCTTCTTGCTATTCTTTGGAACTCTGCTTTCAGATGCTTATATCTTTCCTTTGCTCCTTTGCTTTTTGCTTCTCTTCTTTTCACAGCTATTTGTAAGGCCTCCCCAGACAGCCATTTTGCTTTTTTGCATTTCTTTTCTATGGGAATGGTCTTGATCCCTGTCTCCTGTACAATGTCATGAACCTCATTCCATAGTTCATCAGGCACTCTATCAATCAGATCTAGGCCCTTAAATCTATTTCTCACTTCCACTGTATAATCATAAGGGATTTGATTTGGGTCATACCTGAATGGTCTAGTGGTTTTCCCTACTTTCTTCAATTTAAGTCTGAATTTGGCAACAAGGAATTCATGATCTGAGCCACAGTCGGCTCCTGGTCTTGTTTTTGCTGACTGTATAGAGCTTCTCCATCTTTGGCTGCAAAGAATATAATCAATCTGATTTTGGTGTTGACCATCTGGTGATGTCCATGGGTAGAGTCTTCTCTTGTGTTGTTGGAAGAGGGTGTTTGTTATGACCAGTGCATTTTCTTGGCAAAACTCTATTAGTCTTTGCCCTGCTTCATTCCGTATTCCAAGGCCAAATTTGCCTGTTACTCCAGGTGTTTCTTGATTTCCTACTTTTGCATTCCAGTCTGCTATAATCAAAAGGACATCTTTTTTGGGTGTTAGTTCTAAAAGGTCTTGTAGGTCTTCATAGAACCGTTCAACTTCAGCTTCTTCAGCGTTACTGGTTGGGGCATAGACTTGGATTACCGTGATATTGAATGGTTTGCCTTGGAAACGAACAGAGATCATTCTGTCGTTTTTGAGATTGCATCCAAGTACTGCATTTCGGACTCTTTTGTTGACCATGATGGCTACTCCATTTCTTCTGAGGGATTCCGGCCCGCAGTAGTAGATATAATGGTCATCTGAGTTAAATTCACCCATTCCAGTCCATTTCAGTTCGCTGATTCCTAGAATGTCGACATTCACTCTTGCCATGTCTTGTTTGACCACTTCCAATTTGTCTTGATTCATGGACCTGACATTCCAGGTTCCTATGCAATATTGCTCTTTACAGCATCGGACCTTGCTTCTATCACCAGTCACATCCACAGCTGGGTATTGTTTTTGCTTTGGCTCCATCCCTTCATTCTTTCTGGAGTTATTTCTCCACTGATCTCCAGTAGCATATTGGGCACCTACTGACCTGGGGAGTTTCTCTTTCAGTATCCTATCATTTTGCCTTTTCATACTGTTCATGGGGTTCTCAAAGCAAGAAAACTGAAGTGGTTTGCCATTCCCTTCTCCAGTGGACCACATTCTGTCAGATCTCTCCACCATGACCCGCTCATCTTGGGTTGCCCCACAGGCATGGCTTAGTTTCACTGAGTTAGACAAGGCTGTGGTCCTAGTGTGATTAGATTGACTAGTTTTCTGTGATTATGGTTTCAGTGTGTCTGGCCTCTGATGCCCTCTTGCAACACCTTCCATCTTACTTGGGTTTCTCTTATCTTGGGCGTGGGGTTAGTGAGTGATTTACCACTGTGGGCACTGGGCTCTCTGAGAAACTGAGCCCTACTAAAGAGAGAGAAGACTGAGGCATTCAGCCAATGGCTCCCAAATCACATTGGTGAGAGTTGCCTTCAAGGGTTTTGACTTTTCTCAGCTTCTAGATTATACCTTTAGTAGAACAAGCTCCTGTAATGGTGGAAACACTTCTAGGAAGAAAAGAGGATGCTGAGGACTCTGAGGTGAAAAACTGTCTTGGGACTGTACTCCAGGGCTGCACGTAGACTTGGGAGGTGAGGAGACGTGGGCCTGGGGAACGAATGGCATCCTTTACACCTGGTAACTCATGGGAAACAGAAAAGTTTTTGAATTGCCAAGGGACATGATTAGAAGTTGCTTTGAAAATATTTTTTTCTGGATACAGTATATATAACAGGTGGGAGTTCACGTTTTATTAAAAAAAAAAACAAAACAGTTTTCGAATCCTGTGCAATATGCCAGGAGTATACTGCTACTGCTAAGTCACTTCAGTCGTGTTCGACTCTGTGCGACCCCACAGACGGCAGCCCACCAGGCTCCCCCGTCCCTGGGATTCTCCAGGCAAGAACACTGGAGTGGGTTGCCATTTCCTTCTCCAATGCATGAAAGTGAAAAGTGAAAGTGAAGTCGCTCAGTCCTGTCCGACCCTCAGCGATCCCATGGACTGCAGCCCACCAGGCTCCTCCATCCATGGGATTTTCCAGGCAAGAGTGGGTTGCCATTGCCTTCTCTGGCCAGGAGTATGGTAAGGGCTAAATCTTTTGCCCTCTAGAGGCTCCCTGTCTGGAAATCAGTGCTATTGCTGTCAGAAGATGAGGAAGCTGTACTCAAGTGAGATAATGCAGAAGTTAATTAAATCTGTGGCAGGAAATGATAGAAAGGAGACAGTGGATATGAGAGACACTGCAGAAATAAAGAGGACTCAGTAGCTAGTTGGTGAAAAGAATTGAGAGTGAGGAAGGATTCATGGATACATGGAGTTTTGACACCTATGACAGAATTTTGGACGTTAGGGAGAAGAGCCATTTTGGAAGATAGCATGGAAGCTGGGAAAAGGATTACCATGGGCAGTATATATACAGGCCTGATTTCCATTAACCATTAATTAATAAATATTTTTAGAGATTCTACTGAATCTCAGGAACCACACTGGTCACTATAGTGAAATCTAGTTACAAAGACCTGTGAAACGTGATTTATGTCTTCAATGGGCTTATAGGCTCTTTGTGAAGAAAATGAACATTCAGGTATGCAAAGAGCTCATGGGAACATCTCTCAGAGGAGGGAAAGAGTGGTAAGGAAGGTATAAGATGATATTTGAATAAAGTTTAAAAAAATTATAGATGATATGCTTTTATTCTAGAAGGCAAACCCTATGTATATAAATACAACCATAGTTTGGATGTACATGTAAAAGGACTTACCAAAAGTTAAAAAAGAGTACTAATATCTAAAAGAGCCTTAAAGTGTATAATGGACACCAGGCATCAAATTTAAAAATTTTCTGACCCCTAATATAAAATCTTTACATCCAATCCATTATTTATCCTCAAAATATCTGTATGTATAGAGATTCCTTAAAAAACTAGTAATAAAACTACTGTATGACCCAGCAATCCTATTACTTGGCATATACTCTAAGAAAACCACAATTTAAAAAGACATACATACCCCAATGTCCATTGCAGTGCAATTTACAATAGCCAGGACATGGAAGTAACCTAGATGTCCATTGACTGATAAATGCATAAAGAAGTTGTAGTACCTATTTACAATGGAATATTACTCAGCGGAACCAATTTAGTGAGATGGATAAACCTACAGCCTGTCATACAGAGTGAAGTAAGTCAGAAAAAGAAAAACAAATATTGTATATTAATACGTATATATGGAATCTAGAAAAACAGTACTGATGAACCTGTTTGCAGGGCAGGAATAGCATGCAGATGTAGGGAATGCACTTGTGGACGCAGAGGGGGAAGGAGAGGGTGGGATGAATCAAAAGAGTAGCATCGATATATAAAACTACCATGTGTAAGATAGTTAGTGGAACCTGCTGTAAGCACGGGGAGCTCAGCTCTGCTCTGTGATGACCCCGAGGGGTGGGATGGTGGGTGGTGGGAAGGAGGTTTAAGAAGGAGAGGCTATATGCATACACATGGCTGATTCACATTGTAAAGCAATTATCCTCCAACTAAAAATAAAATTTTTTTAAAATCTATTCATGTGGTGGAGGCCAATACAATATTGTGAAACAGTTATCCTCCAATTAAAAAAATTTAACTCTATACATAAAAGAATTTTGTACAATTTTTCACTTATTCTATTTTAACCTAGGCAAATGTGTTAAAATTATCACAATGTCCTAGTTATATGAGCTGAGACTAAAGGACGAATAGGTGTTTTTCAGGTAAGGCTAGGTATGACCCAGATCATGGCTGCTGTTGTGTGCCATTTATACTTTATCCTACTGGTCATGAGAAGTTACAGAAAGGGCTCTAAGTAGAAGAATGTCCCAATCAAATGTGTGTCTAGGAAGATTGGTGAGGCAGTGATGGTGGGATCAGGGATCCAGGGAAGGAGGCAGGAAGACCATTTGAAGATGCTCTAGGGCAGTGATTTTCAAGATGTCTGGGAATCCTGGAAGTCCCCAAGACCTCCCTGGAAGTCAGGGAGGTCCTCGTGGCAATATTAAGGTGGCATTTCCTGATGGTCCAGTGGTTAAGAATCCGCCTTGCAATGGAAGGGACATTGATTTGATCCCTAGTCTAGGAAGATCCCACGTGCCACTGGGCAACTAAGCCATGAGCTACAGCTACCGACCCCGGCATGCCTGGAGCCCTTGCTCCGCAACCAGAAGCCACAACAATGAGAAGCCCACGAACTGCAGCTAGAGAGTAGTCCCTGCTCGTTGCAACTAGAGAAAGCCTGCACACAGCGAGGAAGACACAGAGCAGCCAAAAATAAAAAAATAAACACATAGATAAAAATCGTTTAAAAAGATGGTATTTGTCTTGATTTTCGTTCTGTCACTGCTGCACAGAGGAGTTGTCCAGAAGCTAAATGATGTGTGATGACAATTTCTTCACAATTGCTAAGATATGCTTTTTCATTCTGGTGTTTTAAACACTTGTTTCTTATTTTTAATTAATTTCTAAAGTGGCTTATAGACAACATTGTAAATATTGTTCAGTATACTCCATGTAAACAAAACTTTGAGATCCTCAAAGTTTTAAGGACCACTGCTTTATAGATATTTATTGATTTGATTTGGAAAAATTGCCAAGGGGTTTTCAGTAAGGAATACAGGAAGAATTGCCCCAATTATATGGATGAGAAAACTAAGGCAGATAAGCCAGAGAATTGACAAAACCAAGGAATAGACAGAAAGGGGGATGGGCTAGGAACATATTTGAAGAAAGCCAGTTTTGGGTGCTGTATGAGTCAGGGTTCTCCATAGAGATGGAACCAAGAGAATGAGAGGGGGTCGGGAGAATTCTCCCTTACTCAAGTCTTTATGATTTACTCAAGTCTTCCTCAGATTGGGCAAGGCCCACCCCCACCTGGGAGACAAATGTGCTTTACTCAGTCACTGATTCACATGTTCATCTTATCCAGAAATATCCTCACAGACACACACAGAATAATGTTTAACCATGTGTGGGGACACTCTGTGGCCCAGGCAAGTTGACACATAAAATTAACCATCATAGGTGCTAACCCTGGGTAGGAGAAATGAGGACCCATCAGTAAGAAAACGAAAGATTGGAGTGGAGAGGAAGACAAGGCACTGTGTTTACTGACTCCCTGGCTAGTCTCTGCTTGGCCATAAACTCTCACTGCTCCTTCTGCAGACCCACAGATTCCACTTTCATGAGATCAACCAGACGCCTTCTTGTCCTCCCTCTGCTCTGTGGCTCATCCCACTGCTGCAGGAATCCTTTGGCAAAAGGACGCATGCTAATTTCTACCTTCTGCACAGAGTTTACTCATCTCGGCCATCATGAAGAATCAAGATGGTATTCTCTGCTGACCCCAAACCCACATAAGACCTGTAACTGCATCCTTAACAGATGCAAGGAACACACATATTTCTCCAGAAATGTAGTAAATCTTAAAGCTTGTTTTATGAGGGAATCCTAAATGGTAATCCAATTCCCACATGATAATGTGTTGCAAATTACTAGTAAATGCTCTTTTTGGTAATCTGCAAACAAATGCTTGCTCTCAACAAGTGAGTCACTAGTGAGAAGAGAAAATGACCCTTCACATTTGGGAATGTTGTCAAATACAGGTTTTAAATCAAAAGGTCGCTGATGCAATCCATTTGGCGGGCTCAGTTCACTGGTCCACACGGAGCAAATATCTGTGGGGTACAGACACTGCTACCCGAGGGTGATGCCAACAGAGTGATTCTTTATCCCCAGGATTTACAACCAGGTCATCCTCTCCTGAGAGGCCCAGAGAGGCTCTGGGTCTCCACTAGGGCTGTACACCCAAGTCTGTCATCTTGAAGACCCTGACTCCTAACCCCTCTCCTATCTGTCCATCAAAATTTGCCAAGACCTTGGGCTTTTGCAGGGAAGGGCTTGCTACCATAAACACACACTCATGTTTTATATACAAATGGCATACTGTAGTAATCGTCAAATTGTGTTCTATAGAACATACTAGTTCCGAAAGATTAGGAAAAAATATTTCCTGGTAACATAACTTTATGGCAAAAACCACCACAATATTGTAAAGTAATTAGCCTCCAATTAAAATTAAAAAAAAAAAAAGATACACATGCAAATAAATGGATAGACTAGAAAGCTAAACAAACAAACAAACAAACAAACCCTCTCTTAGAATAACGTTAGCATTTTAAAAGCTCTGAAAAAACTTTCCACTAAGACAGCAGTTCAGCTTAAACTAATTCAAGTTGGCAGATACTGTGGGTTGACTCACTCACCTCCTGTCCCCACCATTCCAACTTCCCTATGGTGTGTGCACCTCCCTCTTCTGAAAATTATACTTCCCAGAACACTTTTGGAGGTTGGATGCAGGCACATGACCTAGATGGGGCCAGTCAAATGTGTGCCCAGGGCTACCTCCTAGAGGAAGTCAGTACATTAGGTGAACACTGCGTCTCTTGACAAGAACAGTGCTGTGGGCATCTAGTATTCCAGAGGGGATGTGGTGGTGGGCCCGGTGTCCACTCTCAGGCAGTGGTTTTTCTTCCAGAAAGGTGCTGTGGTGAGGTCGGACATTGTTCTTTGCCTATTGCTGGCCTTAGCTGTGTTATTTTTGGCTGAGTAACATACAAGTCTGGCCTCCCAGAGTATAATACCTACTACTACTACTACTAACAACAACCATAATAGCAATAACTTGCTACTTAAGCTAGCTAGAGTGAATCCAGGTTGCAATTAAACTCTGACTCCTACAACCACAAACACTAATGACTACTTAAGGATATCCATTAAAACTAGTGGTTCAAGGAAAACAAGTTTGGAGACGCTATTCTTCAAACTGAAATTCTAAGCCTCACTTTAAGTGAATAAGAAACGCTAAGGGTGGGGATTTCAGGTGCTTTGCCTGGCAACGTCTGTCGTAAGGATGGGGAATGGTGGCTCCATATGGGACCACGTTATCTGCCGTCTCTGGACAAGAAGCTCAGGAGGGACTTGAAGCTCACGAGGTACTTCCTAAACCTACAATTTCATGAAAACATTGGCCAGACTAAGCATATGTTCTTTATCTGACATCCTGCTAGGTCCTTATGTGGAAATACACATCAGTAAATGGCTTGATTTCCCAGGGGACTAACAAGAGGCTAGAGATTTATGTGTGAAATCATTAGGGGCCATAAAATGATATAAAATTAAGTGCAACTTTTGAGGTTTACTATATCCAACTTATTAAAGGCATAAATCTTAAAACAATTTTTCCATTATTTTTAGAATTTCCTCCTCTAAATTAGTGGCTCATAAGCCAAATTTCGTCCATAGGTATGTTTTCTTTTGCCCACACAAGCCTTTGTTTAAATGAATTAGTTGACAGCATTTGCAAAAGTAGGAGATTTTTACCTTAAAAGTTAAAAGAAGTGGCAACTAAGAGCAGAGATAATTATGCTATTCTCTGATATGTGTGTGTGTGCACTCAGTCGCTCAGTCATGCCCAACTCTTTGCAACCCCATGGGCTGCAGCTTGCCAGGTTCCTTGGTCCTTCGAATTTTCCAGGCGAGAGGACTGGAGTGGGTGGCCATTTCCTACGCCAGGAGATCTTCCCGACCCAGGGATGGAACCTGTGTCTCCTGTGTCTCCTGCACTGGCAGGTGGACTCTTTACCACAAGCACAGCCATGAAGACTAGTTTCTGTTTGTTTTTTAATTCCTAAAATTATTCTTCACAAGGGACATTGGCTATCTAGTTAGTTTTTCTAATATTTTAAGTTCTCCCAAAGCAACTGTGCCCTTGAAAGAAGCACATTAGATTAAGAGCAGATGATCCATTGTTAGCTTAATAGACACATGATCCATCATATTTATGGGATATAAAATGAGGAAGCAGCAGCAGATAGATGAAGAAATCAGAGATGGAGGTTAAGAATTTAGATGTCACTTGGTCTTTCTGGAAGTGATGTGCCCAGCTAGCAAAAGGCAGGTCTGGATGTAGAATACCTGTGTTGTGACTGCAGGCACAGTGTTCTGTATACATTATCCTGTTCCTTCTAGTCAAAGCGAACACGTGGGATGGAGAAGACTAGAAGGGTGAAGGTAGGTCTATGCAGATGAGAGATGCTGCACAGACTAAAGATCCCTCCTTGCCCAAAACTTCATGCCACCTCATTGCTTCTTAGGGACACCTTCAATCAAACGTCTAATTCTTTCCTGCCATAAGAGGAAGAGACTACTGTAAAGAGAGGGTTATGTGCTTGAATTTAAAAAGGCTCCCTACAAGAAGAAATTGTTTGCACATAAAAACCTGATAGAGTCCTGTTAGTCCCACGGTTGCAAACTTTAATATTTTTTTGTACTTGCGAAAGTAAAACAGGTCAGTTTTAGATCTCAGGTGTGGCAAGCTCCAGAGCATTTATTCCATCTCAAAGAGGAGTCAGTACTTAGCGGGACCTTCCATTTCCAGGTGAGAATGTGGCCCAGTAATGGACAAGCTTCACAATTTTCAAGAGAAGGTGGGAATCTGACTTTTTGGTGAGATGTCCCAACTGAAAAACAAACAAGAAAATTTGTAAGTCACCAGTTTGCAACCTCTGTTTAGGATCTTCACTTGATGAGGCTATTTATGAAAAAATAGAGAAATAATACAAACTCTTCTTTAACAAAACAGCTTAAATAAAATGCTAAAAGTAGTGTTTAAATACATAGTTAACCTCTTTAAAGAGTAAGATAAATCCCTAAAGTAGTGAGGCTCAGAAGGGAAAGAATCTGCCAGCAAGGCAGGGGATCCAGGTTGAGTCTCGGGATCAGGAAGATCCTCTGGAGGAGGGAATGGCAACCGACTCCAGTATTCTTGCCTGGAGAATCCCATGGACAGAGGAGTTTGGTGGGTTACAGTCCATGGGGTCACAAAGAGTGGGACACGACTGAGTGGCCAGCAGTTCACTTCTAGAGTACTGAGCCTGTGAGCTGACAGTGTGCCTCCCCTGGGTCTGGGGATACTTCTCAGTCTTAGAAACTAAGGTGATTGAGTTTTATTTTATTTTATTCCTTTACTGGGGAAAACAGAAATAACATAAAATTTACCATCTTAACCATCTTTTAAGTGCACAATTCAACAGCGTTAAGTACATTCACACTTTGTGCATCCACCACCATCATCCATTTCTAGAACTTTTTCATCCCAAACTGAGACTCTGCACTCCCCACACCTCCCTCCCTCAAGGCCCTGGCAACCACCATTCTACTTTCTGACTCTATAAGTCTGAGTACTCTGCATACCTCATGTAAGTGGAATCATACAATATTTGTTCTTTTGTGACTGGCTTATTTCACTTAGTATAACATCTTTAGGGTTCATCTGTATTACAGCATGTATCAGAGTTTTATCCCCTTTTTTGAGACTGAATAATATTATATATTTACATGAATTTATTTTCTATATAATAATCCCATTTTATTTATAATTTATATGTAAGTATACTTATATACATATAAAACCACATTTTGTTAACCCACACACTCACTCATCAATGGACATTTGGATTGTTTCCACATTTTGGTTATTGTGAATATTGTTGCTATGAATGAATATGAGTGTACAAGTTTTACCTCAATTCCCTGCTTTCAATTCTTTTGGGTATATACCCAGCATCGGGATTGCTTGGTCAAATAGTAAGCCTGTTTTTAATTTCTGAGGAAATGCCATCCTATTTCCCACAGTGGCTGCACAATTTTATATTCCCACCAGCAGTGCATAAGAGTCCCAGTTCCTCCACATGCATGTGAACACCTTCGTATTCTGTTTTTTTTTTTTTTTTTTTTTTAATTATAGCTACTGTCATGGATGTGAGATGAAGAGGCTTGAGTTTTATGGAGAACTATAAACATATCATAGGTCTGTCTAGTCAAGGCTATGGTTTTTCCAGTGGTCATGTATGGATGTGAGAGTTGGACTGTGAAGAAAGCTGAGTGCTGAAGAATTGATGCTTTTGAACTGTGGTGTTGGAGAAGACTCCTAAGAGTCCCTTGGACTGCAAGGAGATCCAACCAATCCATTCTAAAGGAGATCAGCCCTGGGTGTTCACTGGAAGGAATGATGCTGAAGCTGAAACTCCAGTACTTTGGCCACTTCATGAGAAGAGTTCACTCATTGGAAAAGACCCTGATGCTGGGAGGGATTGCAGGCAGGAGAAGGGGACGACAGAGGATGAGATAGCTGGATGGCATCACTGACTCAATGGACGTGAGTTTGAGTGAACTCTGGGAGTTGGTGATGGACAGGGAGGCCTGGCATGCTGCAGTTCATGGGGTTGCAAAGAATCAGACACGACTGAGCGATTGAACTGAACTGATAAACATATCTGGGGCTTCCCTGGTGGCTCAGCGTAAAGAATCTGCCTGCCAATGCAGAAGACACAGATTCAATCCCTGGGTCGGGAAGATCCCCTGAAGAAGAAAATGGCAACCCACCCTAGTACTCTTGCCTGGGAAATCCCATGGACAGAGGAGCCCAGTGGGCTAGAGTCCATGGGGTCGCAAACAGCTGGACACGACTGAGCGACTGGGCACCAGCACAGATAAATATACCTACCCATCAGCATAAGGAGTTGTCAAGGAAAATTATCTATTTCAATCTGGACTCTGGTTGGAAAAAAGTTTGCCAAGGTACAGGAACCCTGACATTAAGAAATTAGCTGAAAACTGTATCCAGGCCCCTAATAGAACCAGAAGATCTGGCAATTCAATGTAAAACCTCTCGGCAGGGCTATACCCTTCACCAAGGATCACAGATCATCTCCACAGCTAAAACTCGGCTGAACATAAACTTGAAATCCAAATATGAGTCAAAAACTCAAATATATAATGATACAATCCACCATGAGTAGAAGTCAATTGACCAAATAAGTAATTTGATTTGATCCTGCAGAATATAGAGATAATACAGTTCTCAGATAGAGGCTATAAAGTAAGTATGGTTGAAATGACAAGGAACTTAAGAAGGAATTAAAAACATAAGAAAAGAACAGAGCCCTTGGGGAAAAAAATAGGCTGATGTGAAAAAGATAAAATTTCTATAAATGAAAAACACAGTCACTGAAATTAAAATCTCAATTGACAGATTAAATAGCCACTGAAACAAAGCCAGAGAGAAATTTAATGCATGGAAAGATATATGTGATGAAATTATCCAGACCATAACACAGAGGGGAAACAGATGAAAATTACGAAAAAAAAGAGTAATGGCACAGTGGAATGTTTGGCTCCTCTCCTGCCAATAACAATTATAAAAGTGAGGGGCGGGGAGAACAAACAACTGGGAGTTAAACAAAAGCTGGCAGAAACTGGAGCGGATTCGATCCTCACTGAGTGAGATCCACATTTCCATGCTTTTTCGCCCTACCTAAGGGTACCCCCTGGAGAAGGAAATGGCAACCCACTCCAGTATTCTTGCCTGGAGAATCCTGTGGACAGAGGAGACTGGTGGGCTGCCGTCTATGGGGTCGCACTGAGTTGGACACGACTGAAACGATTTAGCAGCAGCAGCAGCAGCAAGGGTACTCTCAGGTCCATCAGTGGGGCAGGAGAAGCTGAAGCACAGTGGCAGGCTTTCAGCCATAGAACATAGGACTGAGGAATGAGGAGGAGTTCGGGACTGCCAGAGAGGCTTAAAATTGAGAAGGGTGGGGAATTCTAGGGAAGCCCCCAAGTCTGTGTAGACACTCAAGTCACACCTTCAGAGGATTCCTAAACTGCATACGCATGGGATGAGTCTCCAAGATGCTCTGGGAGAAACAACAGCAAGAAAGTTGAAAAAACTGAGCAGAGGTTTCAGCAGCTGCCTGTTACAGACACTGGAATTCAAATCCCGCCAAGTTAAGCAGATCTGAAAAATATGCCTCAAGCTTTTAAAATTTAAAACCCAAAGGCATACCCTAGGACTTGGGACTAAATAATTCACCCTATGGCAGTCACAAAACTGAAATGGAATCACCCTTACAAAGCCTAAATGCAAACTCCAAAAATCAAGGTTCTCTGCCAGTAATTTAACTGCCTTCTAAAACAAGTCAACATTCTTCAGAAAGAAAAGAATTCAAAGTATCTACAAAGTTTCACCCACAATGTCTCAAAGTGAAAAGTGTTAGTTGCTCAGTGGTTTCTGACTCTGCAACCCCCTGGACTCTAGCCCGTCAGGCTTCTCTGTCAATGGAATTCCCCAGGCAAGAATACTGGAGTGGGTTGCCATTTGCTTCTCCAGGGAATCTTCCCAACCCAGGGATCAAACCTGGGTTGCCCGCATTTCAGGCAGATTTTTTTTACCATCTGAGCCACCATACATATTATAAAATAGGGATGGGGGAGCCTGGTGGGCTACCGTCTATGGGGTCGCACAGAGTCAGACATGACTGAAGCGACTTAGCAGCAGCAGCAGCAGCATGGAAAGATACTGGAAAATATGACACATAGTCAAGAGAAAAGTCAATTATAGAAAGAGACCCATAGGCCAACCAGATGTTGAAATTAACAGATAAGGATTTTAACATAATTATGGTAAATATGTTAATGAATTTATAGGAATGCATGGGTATGATGGATGAAAAGGTAGGGAATTGTCAGGTTTGATATGTAAATTGAAAAAAGAATCACATTTAAATCCAGGAACTGAAAAACCCAGTATCTGGAAATATTCATTTCCCATGACTGACGGGAGAATAAACACAGCCAGTGAAAGGAGCAGTGACAGTCAGTAGGTCACCAGAAATGGAAAATAGGTCACTAGGCAGACCAATGGATGTTAGCTAAGCTGAAAGTCAGAGAGAAAAAGACTTTTTGACACTGAGCTGTAGGACTGTCACTAGAAGACTAAGATGTATGTAAGGAGAGGAGAGAGTAAATGGAGCAGGAAATATTGCAACTATATTATTGAAATCATTCTAAATTTGATTCAAAACAGTAGTCCCGACATTTATGAAGCTCAACAAACCCCAAGTAGGATAAGTGCAAATAAAGACATAACTAATCGCATTACAGTCAAACTGTGGAAAACCAAAGACTAAGAGAAAATATTAAAAGCATCCGAAGAAAGAAGACATACTACATAAGGGAGAATAATTCTATGAATTATGCCTACTTCTCATAAGAAAAAAAAAAAGAGCTAGAAGACATGGTATAATCAACATGATAAAAAAAACACACTGCTGACTCAAAATTCTATACATAGAACAAAAAAGAAAAAAAATTAATGCAAGTGAAATAAAGAGATTTTTATGTGAATCAAAGCAGAAAGAATTTGTCGCCAGCAGACCCACAGTGTAAGAAATCCTCAAAGATATTCTTCGAGTTGAAGAAAACTACTAACAGGTAGAAATTCACATCTACTGGAGGAAATGAAGAACATTAAAATGATAAACACTTGAGCAAATCTACTCTAGCGGCAAAGATCCCGCCTGCCAGTGCAAGAGACACAGGAGATGTGGGTTCAATCCCTAGGTTGGGAAGGTTCCCCTGAGGAGGGCATTGGCAACCTACTCCAGTATTTTGGCCTGGAGCATCCCATGGATGGAGGAAACTGGTGGGCTTGAGTCAATAGGGTCTTAAAGAGAGAGACACTACTGAAGTGACTTAGCACGCAAAAGAGACACAGGGCTTTGTCAACATGAACATCTGTCCTTCAAAACACACCGTTAGGAAAATAAAAGCAAGTTGCAGAAAGTCAGAAAGCATTTACCCCCACGGCACCTGCACACACAGTCCTTGCTTCCACCTCTGGAAGGATAGCTTGGAGCCAGGGTCTCGGGAACGGGCAGGGGAGAAACAACAGGAGGTCTTCTTGCAGGAGCTCCCTCTCCCACTCTTCAAGCCAGACAGCAAAGAGATCAAACCTGTTAATCCTAAAGGAAATCAACCCTGAATATTCATTGGAAGGATTGATGCTGAAGCAGAAATTCCAATAATTTGGCCACCTGATGCAGAGTCAACCCTTAGGAAAAGACCCCGATGCTGGGAAAGATTGAAGGTAGGAGGAGAAAGGGACGGCAGAGGATGAGATGGTTGGACTTCATCATTAACTCAATGGACATGAGTTTGAGCAAACTCTAGGAGATAATAAAGGACAGGGAAGCCTGGCATGCTGCAGTCCATGGGGTCAAAAAGAGTCAGACATGACTGAGTGACTGAACAACAAAGCCAGAGTCAAGGGTGTGCCTTCTGTACATTTGGTTCCTGCTTCTGGCTTTCAGGCTGTCTTGTATCCAGGTTAGTGGACACGGGAGGAAAAATGGGAAGCTCATCACCAGTTCAGGGGTACATATATTGAATTCTCTGGTCTTCTATCCTAGCCTGCCTGGCGTTTTTCAGAGTCCTCAAATACCTGGTCTGGGTTTTAGAGCTGCATTCAGAGAGTCAGAGGGGCAGAGAGTGCTTACCCATCTTATCCAGAATCAACACTCATGACTTAAGTTCTGAGCATGTTAAACTGAGGTAGTTGTGGGATAGTTCCAGGTGGATGTCACTGTCTGGAGCTTTGAAGCAAGATCCGGACTAAAGACATTGCAGTCCTCAGTCTGACTCCCAGTCACACCAATCAGAGAGGGTGTGTAGGATTAGAGCCTTCTGAGAAAGCCTGGGAATCTTCCTGATTCCAGAAAGAGGAGCCAATGCAAAGAGTCAGACAGATCAGAGGAAATGCAGGATGTGGGTGTCAGGTCTCCACTCAACTCTCTCTTGAGCTGCGCATGCCGGCCATGCTGGTCACACGTTTCTGGTGCTTTGTCTATCTGTGTCAGAATCACCTGACATGGAAGGGGTAGGAGTGGGTTGGGGCTAAAAGCGTTGATTTCCAGACCACACTCCTTCACATTTATTTCATTGAAATTATAGATGTTGGGGGGCTTTGCAGGTGGTGCTAGTGGTAAAGAAACCGCTTGCCAACCTGGGAGATGTAAGAGACTCAGATTTGATTCCTGGGTCGAGAAGATCCCCTGGAGAAGGGAATACCCACTCTAGTATTCTTGCCTGGAGGATCCCATGGACAGAGGGGCCTGGTGGGCTACGGTTTATAGGGTCGCTGCAGAGTCAGACATGACTGAAGTGACTTAGTACACATGCATAGATATTGGGGCTTGCCTGCCTGAGTTTTTAACCAGCTTTCCAGGGATTTCTCAGGAACAGAGACTCACTGTCCTAGACCTAAAGAGTGTGGGAACCCCTTCACTCATCACCAGCATAGGAGAGGATGCTAAAAATGTGGAAAGCTGTGAGCAAAGAAGGAAACAGTAATGAGAAAGGAAAAGAGAGATTCCCCAAGTCTGGTAAGTGATATGAGAAGAAAAGGAGGAGGAGATTGTCCTTTTATTTTCATTATTCCAGACCCAAGGCTGAAATCCTTGGAGCAGTTGAGTGGGGTTCACCTTGAGAGTTTCATGTTTAAAGCCCATTAAAAGCCCAGCACAGGCCTGCAGGGCTCCAGGCAGACAGAGGGGACCGCGAGCCGTCCAGCTGCTCAGAATATGCTGGTGACCATGACAGGCAATGAGCAATTTGGCTGACACTGTGCTTTTTTAAACAGCATCCAGCCATAATGCAGTCTTGTTACTTTTGCAGGATTCAATCAGCAAAGGTTAACTGGTCCATTTTATGCCAAATCCAGTAGTCACGTTTTATGCTGTGTTGCTCTCACCAGACAACATCTGTCTGGATGGGGGAACGAAACTCGCTGAGATGCAGACTCACACCTCTCCCCGCTTCTCCCCCAGCCTCCCTGCTAAACAGTACATTTAAGAAATCTTTTAGAAAAGTCTGAAAGCTAATGTCAATAGAAACCACATTAGATGAAAGGGAATTCATCACAATAAGCGCTTAGAAAAGAAGCACTTGACCCCTTTTGAGCCTCCTAATAGTCAATGCAATGCCAGGTTTTCTTGGCCTTCTCATGGTTTCTTCCCAACCTTGACTCTTGCCTGTGAGAGCCTCAGCCATCATGACCAGGTCTCTGCCTTTGTTCCTTTAACACACCTCATCCTTCCGTATTCCTAAGTAGTGAATACATTAACTTTAGGAAGAATATTGCATCCCATCCACTTTGCATCCCATCCACTTAGGTAGACCACTTTGGGAGACCGTCTCATGCCCTGAGGGCTGAAGAGATTTGACCAAAGTCCCCTCCGAAAGCAACATTTGCCAGATCTCCTATGGAACAATGAGCAAACGTTATAGATAACAACTGTGCCCCAAATTACTGAGGTTTTAAATTCACATACATGTATTTCCAGTAACACAAGAAGCCACTTGATTTACTTGAGTCCATTATTTTTTGACTCACTGCACTCTCATCACCAGTTCACATGTTTCTGAATAATCTAGCCCCTCCGGCCATCCGGAGATTTCACTGATTGATAGTTCACCACTCCTGGCACTAGAAGGGAGAGGACAAAATTCAGGCTGGCATTATTTTCCCTTCTGAAAGCAGCTCTCGTAAAAGCTGAGCTTCTCCTGAAACTATATTACTTTTCAGGAAGAAAGAAAGTAGGAGAAGGAAACCAACATTTTCAATCCCCTTCTGTATACTACCCAGCTTCTGTTAACTCATTCAGTTCTCATAAAAACACTGTACGGGGGACTTCCCTGGTGGCTCAGTGGCTAAGATTCCACACCCCCAATGCAGGGGGCCCGGGTTTGATCCCTGGCTGGGGAACTGTGCCGCAATTAAGAGTTTGCATGCCATAACTAAAGATCCTGCGTACCGCAGCTAAGACCTGGTGCAGTCAAGTAAATAAATAAAAATAAATATTTAAAAAAACTCACTGTAAGCGAGGAGATATTATCTTATACTACAGATAAAGTAACGAGGGCTCAGAGATGTTAGGTAACTTGTTGACACCCACACAGTTAGCCAGTGGTGATGTTAGGATTCAAACTGAAGGCTTGCCAAGTCCACGTGCTTTCCAGCACACGACTCTGTTTACAGAGCTTGACTCTCACTGCGGGACTGTGAGCGCAGTCTGCACTGAATTCTGTATATAGTGACCAGTTCCAGACAACGCTCCATCCACTTTCGCCTCTCTCCTCTGGCATTCCAGCCTTACCATTCCTCCCTTTCTTATTTGGCTGTCAGCAGCAACACCTCACACTGGTACAATGCTTTACAGACATTTATCAGGTACTTGCACAAACATCATCTCAAGTCCTCACAGCAACCCCAGGAAGCAGTATTATTGCTCATGGTTTATAGATGTGAAATCTGGGCTCTGGAGTAGTGATGGGAGTGTCTCTTTGTCAGAAAGCAAGCAAATGTCAGCTGGTTCCAGAAGAAACGTGGGCCATGGGCCAGGTTACTGGGCAGCCCGTAGGGCAGATTAGGGAGTTCAGATTGCTGAAAGGCAGGGAAAAGGGAATGGGGCTGGGAGGGTAGTATGGCCAGTTGAGCATTTCAGTACAGAGGGTGAATTCTGTTCTCTGGGAATTGCAGGTCTATTTCTCATTTTGCTGTTTAGGGCCCTCATATAATTCTCTAGCTCCTGACTCTGGAAATTCTTCCTTTACTCAAAGAATTGCTTTTCTTTTGATGTTTATCTCCTGAAAGCAGAACTCATTTTCTTCTTCCATCTGCACATGTATAATTTCTTATGCAGGCCCTCACCATGTCTTACATAAATAAATGCAACCGCCTTCTGACTTGTCTCCCTATTTTCAGCCAGCTCCCCCTACCTACCGGTTTACACTAGACTGATTTTCCTTACATGAAATTTTAATCATGTTATTTATCTACTTAACATCTGTCAGTGCCTCCCAATTAGCTCTCGGACTAAATCCAGAATCCTAATGGCTTCTCATCCTTCCCAGACCATTTCACAGCAGTGCTGAACTGCTGTTTGCTCTCAGGCTTCTTGGCATCTTTACCCATCATTGTCCTGCCTGCAGGCAGCTCTCTCTTCTCTCCCCAATTAACTACCACAAATACGGATGCCTCCTCACCTTCCCTGGTGGTTCAGTGGGTAAAGAATCTACCTGCAATGTGGGAGACCGGTGTTCAATCCATGGGTTGGGAAGATCCCCTGGAGAAGGGAACAGCTACCCATACTCCAGTATTCTGGCCTGGAGAATTCCATGGACTGTACAGACACGACTGAACAACTTTCACTTTCCCACCTCCCTAGCAGCGTCTCCTGTCCTGCTTCCCAGGCTCCCATGAGTGTGTGCTTGTTGGCTGCAGGTCCCTCTTGCCCCACCAGACTAAGACATATTTGTGGGAAGGTCTTTACCTTTTCGCCTATGATTCTATTGCCAAACCGAATGTCCCATCCTGGTTGGGATCTTTCCAAGTATATGGAAAGATATATATATCTGTAACTATGGGGAGGCAGCTGATGTGTTTGTTTTTTTTTTTTTTTAGCACATAAAATACATAGGACCAAGCTCTGTAGTGTGAGAATGTTTTTATTTGCTCGTTTGTTTTTTGGGTGGTAGGCAGAAGGGTTCCATTCTTAAACCATCTTGGTAGCATCTTCCATCTTTATCCCCTACCTTCAAGATAAATGGGGCTCCTCTGGTGGCTCAGAGGGTAAAGAATCTGCCTGCAATGTGGGAGACCCAGGTTCAATCCCTGGGTTGGGAAGATCCCCTGGAGAAGGACATGGCAACCAACTCCAGTATTTTTGCCTGGAGAATCCCATGGACAGAAGAGCCTAATGGGCTACAGTCCATGGGGTTGCAAAGAATCAGACACAACTGAGCAGCTCACATTTTCCCTTTCAAGATGAATACACCTTATTACACTTCTGTTTAACACTGTAATACTCATAAATCTTTATGAAAAGAATGCAGGTTTACATCAAGTTCAAAGGTATTTGAATTAGATGAAGACATTTGTGTGTCTTAAGAGTCAAAGAGATGCAAATTAGGGCTTCCTTGGTGGCTCAGTGGTAAAGAATCCACCTGCCAATGCAGGAGTCGCAGGTTCAATCCCTGATCCGGGAAGATCCCACATGCCTCAGAGCAGCTAAGCACGGTTGCCACAACTATTAAGCCTGTGCTTTAGAGCCTGGGGAGCCGCAAGTACTGAGCCCTCTTGCCTCAACTGTTGAAGCCCATGTACCTAGAACCTATCTTCCACAATAAGAGAAATCACCACAATGAGAAGCTTGTGCATTGCAACCAGAGAAAAGCCCACTCAGCAACGAAGACAGCACAGCCAAATACATAAACAAAATTACTTTTTAAAAAAAAAGAAATGTAAATTCTAAATAGGTAACTGAGCAGTCAGGACAGGCAACAATCCATCTCTGCCCTACTCCATGAATGCTCTGTGGACATGGGCATGGATGGATATGGCTGTATGGACGGCATGGACACAGGCTATGTGGGTTTTGAGGGTGACAGGACTGTTTTTTCATTATAATGCTCCAATTACAGGCATGAATTCATAAACTAAGCATCCTTGCTAAAACCGCCAGTTGTGATTCAGTCTCAGAAAGTAAATCCCCAAATACCTTTTATTGCACAGCCAGAAAGAAGCCCCTGGGAAGACACAGAACTAAGTATAGGAATCTTTTAAAGAACTAAAATTGTATCATTCATATTTTCACATTAAGAAATCTCTATTTAATATTTATGTCAGATAGGAGTGGCCAGAGTAGGGCTGTTTCCTCCATTCTTCGTTTTCTTGTGAAGGTGCCCTGGAAGCAGATGGCCTGGCTGGTGTAGCTGCTAGATCGGGGCGGGCTCCGCCCTCCACCCGAAGGGGAAGTATCTGGACTGTGTTGTGAAAGACCATAGAAGACAGATGGTTTTTCACTGTGACTCTCACATATCTTTGCTCCCAATAGATATGCCCCCTCAGCCCCTTCTAGCACATGTTAATCTTCACCCCTTTTGATAAAATATCCAAATGCCCAAACCATGGCTGTTAATATACATACGCAGAAGAGAGAATAAAATTCTCTCTTCTGAAAACTCTCCTTGATACAACTATTCCTGAAACTGACTGAATAGTGGCAGATCCCTTCTTGCTAAAGCCTGTGAAACATTTTGCCCTCCTTCTCTAAGTTAGAAATCCCATTTGGAAAATTCTGTGTGCTTGGATTTTTGAATAAAGACTTCTGCTGGAATTTCTCTGGTGGTCCAGTGGTTAAGACTCTATGCTTCTAACGCAGGGATACAGGGGGGCATGGGTTCGATCTCTGGTCAGGGAACTAAGATCCCACACTCTGGGTGGTGAAGGCCAAAAAAACAAATCTGCTAATGGTGTCTGGTTGATTTTTTTCTCATTGTGTTATCCACCAAGATCTCACATTTCATTTGTTATCATAGCCTAACATATACTAACATGTTTACTGAACCTATAAAAAATATTGGAACATTTTATTGAACTTAATATTGATCACATTTTAAAACTTGCTTGATTAGATTCATGGGAAATACGTAGATGCATGAAGACGTTTGTCATCAGACATTTCAAGTATACTTAAAAATACATACATTAATAAACAAAAACATTCAAAGGTGTTTAATTACTTTGGTTTATAAAATGAGACCATGTATTAATCAAGGGAACCTTAACAATCATTGTTAAAACCTGTAGTCTTACAAATAAAATAATGTGATTTATATAGGATGTATTCAAAAGCTTAAAGAGGAATTGTATTTTTAATATAACTTTAATAAATCTAATATTGCTTTTTGGAAACCAGCCTAAACTCTGAAAGGCCTTTTCTGTGTATTAGATGTATACTTGAGGATACTGAAAAGGCTTCATACTTTTGCTGTGATTTGCTGTGGGAGAAGGTGGAGTTGACACCGACTGACGTCCCACATTGCAGTCACCACCCAAGCGATAGTGAGGTCTCAGAGAGAAAGTGTCCAAGGGACAGAAAGCAGAGTAAAGAGACAGTGCAGGAAACAGAGAACCTGCAGGAGAGGCTCCAGGAGAGAGGCTCTTGCTTTGGATGAAGCACCAGAGAGACTCAAAGAGAGATCACGGGAAGCCAGACTAGTCAGAGAGCCCTCCTAAGCGCCCAGCACACCGTGACTGCGTTACAGTGAAACTTCAGTGTGAAGGGCACAGGCCACTTGTTTTCCCCTCTTACTTCCTTACAGATGCTGACATTTCCCCACTGTGAAAAAAATGGACACACGGAGAGACACCCGAGACGAGCTGACGGGCTGCAGGCTATTTTCATTACCTTCTGTCCTGTCCTGATCCTTTTAAGATAAAGGCTACATAACAATAAGACTTACATGTGCATGGCACTTTACAATGTACATAGTGCTTTATAAAATCCCCAGACCTCATCCCTTTAACCTTCACTGTAGACCTCTGAGGGTTTCCCAGATGGCGCAGTGATAAAGTATCTGCCTGCCAATGCAGGAGATGTAAGAGACTTGGGTTTGATCCCTGGGTCGGGAAGATCCCCTGGAGGAGGGCATGGCAACCCACTCCAGTATTCTTGCCTGGAAAATCCCATGGACAGAGGAGCCTTGTGGACTGCAGTGCACGGGGTTGCAAAGAGCTGGACACAACTGAAGTGACTTAGTGCGTAAATACAACAGAGTATAATGGAGATTAAGTTATAAGAAGACTATGGTATCTGTCCTGAACATTCTCTCCTGCTCACCCTCATCACTCACTCTGCAGGAAGCTAGCTGCCATGTTTTTAGTCAGCCCTGTGGAGAGGTTTGTGTGGCAGGGAACTAACGGAGATCTTTAACTAATGGCCAGTAGGAAAGAGACCTAACTGCCTACACGCAATTGAGGCCTGACAACCACCAGACAAGTGGGCTTGGAACTTGACCCTCTCCAGTGGGGTCTGCAGATGAGACCCCAGCCTCAGTGACAGCCTGAATGCAGCCTCATGAAAGCACTTGAACCAAAGGCTCCCTGACTCTCAGAACTGTGAAAAAATAAGAGTTGTTTTAAACTGCTGAGTTTGGGGCAATTTGTTATGCTGCAATACAAGGGTGAAATAAGGATAAAAGAAATCATAGTTAGCTGCTTAGTTTCTCACTTTGACCAATGTGTATTACAGTGTTGAAGATGAACCTTGGAAAGATTCCCCTGCCTCGCCCCCACCACTGGAATAATATTTATTTATTTTTACTTGGCAAAAAGTCAAGTACTACATTTTAAAACACAAAATCTAAAATAATCAAACACATTACCCATCACAGAAGAGAGTCCAGCAACAGCACAAAATAGCCTACTTAAGAATTTCTTTTTTAAAAAAAATAAAGTGGGTCTAAAATGAGTCCTGTGAGAACTAAGAAATCTACAGCTTGTAGTTTTATAACAGAAAAAAAAATAAAACAATTGAAAGATTGGTTGCATCCGGCATTTTGCTTAATTCCCTTGATGTCTTCCCTCCGCATCAGCCCCCATCACAACGGAGAAGACACTTGTATTCAGTCTCCTCACTTACACCCAGAACAGAGGGGGACAACTAGGATTTTATCTTTTATCGCCATTAACAATAGGGTTGCAAGTCACAAACTTGAAAAACTTCATTTATCCCCTTAAATGTGTTGCTCATCCCTAACTGTGGTTAAGAATACATCTTCATAATGAGGAAAAACACTTGAGAACCAAGCCAGGCATAAATTACTTCAGCAACTTATCCTATTTGGGTGCAAAGTCTAGAACTGTTTGAAGGCATGGTGAGATTGGTATTTTTCCATGTGAACCACCGTCTGGGCCAGGGTACCACTGTTCTTTCCAGGGGATCATCCCCCACATCGGTCAGACCTCAAGGAGCTCCTGTACTTTTGCTGACATCACATTGTTTATTTGAAGGGATAGGCTCTGCACAAGGCATGAAAGTTCCTGTTTTATAATCATTTCTAGAAAGAGAAATACTTCCATGTTCTACCTCCCACCCACCCAGCCTGTGATCAAATTCAACCTGAAAGATGGAGGTTTAGAGGAAAATGGAAGTTGCCTCCTGTGTGACAAGAATAGCAAACTGCAGCCAGAAGGAAACACAGCTGCCCTAAAGGCTGAGTTTAGAAAGTAAAGTTCTGTGGAGGTTTTGCAGGTGGGGAAATTCCAAAGTGTCATGAAGCCTAAATAAGAGAGCTGTGATCAAGCTGCATGTCTATCAGTGAACGCCATATCTATCAATGAATGTCATATTAAACAAGAAGACATCATGAGAAGCTGTGACCAATGCAGGTTCATTGAATTGAAGGTTCTTAGGTGGCTCAGATGGTAAAGAATCTCCTGCAATTTGAGAGGCCTGGATTCGATCCTGGGGTTGGGAAGTTCTCCTGGAGAAGGGAATGGCCACCCACTCCAGTATTTTTCTCTGGAGAATTCAGTGGACAGAGGAGCCTGGTGAAGTACAGTCCATGGGGTCCCAAAGAGTCAGACATGACTCAGCAACTAACACTTTTATGACTAAAGCACAGCTCATCTTTATCTGGGTGCTGGGTTAGAAATCCAATGAGTCCCTCCACCCCTGCTTTTTATGTTGCTAATTTCTTTTAAGACAAGCATTTAGATGGACGTGCCTGAATAAATGAGACTTCCAGAGCCTCAAAAAGCATGCACAATCAGCATACTGAGGTATTTCTCAATATCTCCTTTTTTCCTTTCTTCTTTTTCTCTCTTCTCTCTCTTTTTCTCCTTCACTTCCTCCTCCCATTCCTTCTTCTTTTTGCCTTCTATTTCTCTCCCCTCCATTTTCCCCTTCAAAACATTTACTACTCCCCGGCACCAGCCTTCTTTTGTTTTATGGGGATGCAAACAAAAGATGAGGGTGGAGCCCAGAGGAGGGACGGTCACAAGAGAACACTGCCTCTCTTGTGAGTCCTTCTGTCTTTGATTGCACTAAAAACCACACTTATCCTACTTTTTTAATGTAGAGGCTCATTATTTTTAGACATGGACTTCAACATTTATTTTCTCCTCTAATAGTGTCAAACAATAGACTCATGTCCCTTTGTCATCAAGGAGAGAACATGTACCTTTTCCAAAAGTATAACTTGGTTATGATCCAGGGTGGCTTTTAAATATAGAAGTGCTATCGGGGTCCTGTTGTGTAAAAAGAGATTTCAAGAGAACTGTCCTGGCCAGCTATGAAATGTGTGATCGATTTCTGAAAAACCTATACAAAAAAAAGTTGAAGGAGACCATGTAAGAGGTAAAAGAAATAAATTGAATACACATGTGCAATCATTATTCATATGAGCATTCTCTGTATGACTTCATAACACAGCTGTATACACACAAAAAAATTCTTTGCCTCTTCCTATTGGAGTCTTATTAATTTCTGTTTAATGAAATACAAATGTTTGCATGCTTCATTTTGAGGAGCACGGTCTAGTTGGGTGTTTGTTAGGTGCTGGCCAGAGTGGCTGTGCCCACCTAATACAAATGTCTGTAGGCCTTTCAAAGCCTTTTGACAGAGCATCTTTTGAGCATGCCAGTTGCCATGGTCACCAGTGTGCTGATTTGCAAGGAAAATTGGAAGCCATGCTCATTACGTCAAAAACGACATTGGGGGATAAAGGGAGCATGTTTGCCTCAAGAGTTGGCAATTGGGGTTTGTTAGCTTCCCCGCCCACACACTTCCATCAAACAATGTCTCATTCAACTGCATAAGTCAAAGTTTACAACTCTCATCTTTCCAACTGGAACAGGCCTGGGAAGTGCGAACGGAAAATTATTGCTCACAGAATCACAGCACAGGCTTGCAGGCTGAGCGGTAACGGGGACTTGCAAGGACAGTAGAAAGGGAGATGGATGGGTGGCGGAGGGGGAGGTGAGGACAAGCTGTGTTCAGTGACCCGCTGGCACCAACTAGATGCTTGACCTGACTTGTGACATACTGAGGTTTTCTTCATCTGTAAAATGAAGTGGGCGAGAGAGCGCTTCCAGCGGGTGCTTCTCAGCCTCCAGATTGTGATTCTAAAACGCACTCTCAATACACTCATGTGGTATGCCCAGGCATATACATACAGCTGTATTTATTTCTTAATGTTTGTTGGTTGAGAGCATAAACGGAATGCCTCACATCCCTATGTGAGGTGTATAGACAAAACCAACCTTATCCCTTAATGCAATAGCCCAACCTGCCAACAGACAGCATAACTACAGTCGTTGGAGAATTAACCGCAGAAAGCATTAATCATCATGATTACTTTTCTTTTTTCTTAGAAACAACAACTGTCACTCAGTTTGGAATAATCGAAATGCCATCTATAATGTATTCTGATTTTTATTATCATTTTCTTTGGGCTACATTACGTGAACACTTATGTCTGGGGGCAGTTGTAAGGTTTATATTCCACAAGTAGATGCTTACATATATTACACATAAACACTTAATGTAAATATTATTAAATATTTAATGTAAATATTTGTATTTATATTGCTGAGTATCCATTGTGCTGAATGCTTTCATGTCAGAACAGGCTAGGTAACTCTCCTAATGTCTTGCAGCTAAGTGGCAAATCTATAGATCCTTTTGAAGTCAAAATTCATTCTTTTCCTGTCTACTAGGTGCCCTTTTCTTTTTCCTGCCAATCATCACTGGAAGGTCCTTGAAATCAGGGTGGAAGCAGACAGATTTACTTGTAAAGGGATAAATCCAGTGGAAAATTTGGTGGGCCTAAATAGAATTTTTCTAGAAAAAGTAAAATTACACTGATTAAAGTGCTATATGTATCTATGTGTGTAATACTGAAAAGTGACTAATACCTCGAGAGGGAAGGACATGAGAAAAGGCTAATACTTTTTCTATTTCATTAACTAAGTGAATTATTTAAATAAAACTACTGAATTTTCTAAAGCTTGCACATTGTATCAGGAAGCCAAATTTATCCACTGACCGCATGATGGAAGAATAAAGCCACATTATATTAATAGCTGATTTGCAGGCAAAAGAAGGCAAGGTGAGGTGAACAGAGTCTCTGCTTGACCTGAGCTGTGTGACTATTATTTGAGCCTTTGGAGAGTTAATTTTCTTTCATTGTGGGATTATTTAAGCATCAAATGAGTTAATGGATATGAAACTGGATTGTAAAATGAAATAATCAGTGTTAACTGCTATTAAATAAACAAATATTCATTTTCTGTTTTAATAAACACTTATAGAGCTGTGTGTGCCAGGTACTAGTCCAAGGGCCTGAATCTCCTACAGACCTTCAGAGGCATCTGCTGTTACAGTCTATGCTGTACAAACAAGGAAAATGAAGCCTGCAGATCACTTTATGGAGCATAGTTCTCTATGGCCTTGGTATAGAAGACTGTTACTAAGCTGTACAGTACTGGCAAAGGGGAGAAGTGGTTTCCAGAATGTTACCTTCAGGGTCACTAAGTGGAGGACGGAAGGGTGGGTTTACAGCCCAAAGACAATACCTTAACAACAAGTCAGCTATTAGGCTACGTGGCCTTTTCAAGCCACAAGGCTCTTTCAACTTTCTATTGTCAGAAGTGAAGAACCTTGCTCATTTTCGTAGCCCCAGAAACTACCACAGCACCAAGAACACAGTAAGCGATGAGAAACATCTGCTGTAATGGAAAACGAATGAACCTAGAGAAGAGAATCCTAGAAGAGAAGAGCTACGCTTGTGTTTACTGCTTTGTTTTCCACTCACCTGGGATGCTAATTCCATTTTAATTTTAGTTGCTCTCAATATGAATTTCCTGCTCAAAACCTCATTCATTAGAGTTGTTTCCATTTACCAGGCACTTGTGTTAAGGGTTCAACATACTTTTTATTCTTTACAGACATGCTGCAAATTAAAGTATCCTTATTCCCATGTTACAGATGAGAAGACTGAGGCTTGGAGGTTAAGAAATAAGCTCAAGGTCAGACAGCCGGTAAATAGTAGAACCAGGATTTAAAACTTAGATCCGTTTCAAGAAGCCCCGCTCTCAACCACAAATCTCAGTTTTTCATGCGGGATGTCCACTGTTTTAAAAGACCCTCACTGGGCCTCTCTCAGCCTTCTTTTCTGTCTTACCTGCCCTGTCAGCAAACCTTCTCGGGCCTCAAGGGTCTGTCCAGTAGAATCTGTCAATTTCCTTGCATAACCCAGTTTTCCTTTGTACTAACTTCCTGTCCTTTCTCTTCCCTCCTTCTCTCTTTTAAACACATTTCAGCCATAGAAACATTTAAAAGGGAAGAAATAATTAGACCCTATGGAAAACAACTGAACTGGTTACTTTGTGGCCCTTTAGGCGGGAAATCTCTGCTACCTTTGAGGCAATGGAGGGGCGCATCCTTGACGACTCTGAACCTCCAAACACAGGTTCTGCCTGCGCTGGGGTTCTTCTCACCCCAGAAGGCTTTCACGGTCTCAACTGACGGTTGGCAAACTGGAGCCCATGTGTTGCCTGTTTCTATAGGAACTAGTTCATCAGGACACAGCTTGATTCATTCTTTCACTTACCATCTGTGGCTGCTTTCACACACAGCAGAGGTGACTCGTTGCAATCTGTCAATGACCCACAAAGTCCGGTATTTCCTCTATGGCCCTTTACAGAAAGTTTACTGGCCCCTGGTCCACACAGACCAGTGACTAAATTATCTCCTGCCCACCTCATCAGGGTTTGCGGCTGCTCCATCTCTGTGCCTTGGGGTTGGGAGTTTCTATTCAGTCATCACCACGTACGGAAAATAGGCTGCAAAACCATACTAAATACGAACTCTAGACTTTGAATCCTGAGTGTGGCTTCCTGTGTTAGCCTTAAAATGGTGTTCCCTTCTCCAAGAAATACATATTCCTTGGGCAGGCTGAAAGTGTTGTCTGATCTTTAAAGGACCTGGGGTGATTATTTAAGTCATTTTAGGGTTTCTTTAAACTTTAAAAAGAAAAAAAAAACCCAAAAACCAGCCAGGGCCAAAGTCTTCAGTTTCAAAGAGAACAATAAACTTTCCACCAAATGCTTTTACACACACACAAAGGGCAACTCATTTTTAATCTAGCTCTTTAATCTTGCTCTTCTATCTACTGTTGTATTTTTTCCCAGATGATCTAAAAATACAAATATATCTATATACTACTATTTGTGTTCTAAAATTTTAAAAATCCATTGTACTTTAAATTGGAGAAGGCAGTGGCACCCCACTCCAGTACTCTTGCCTGGAAAAATCCCATGGACGGAGGAGCCTGGTAGGCTGTAGTCCTTGGGGTCGCTAAGAGTCGGACACGACTGAAGCAACTTAGCAGCAGCAACAGCAGGACTTTAAATTCCCTAACTATCTCACAAAAGGATAAGTATTGTTTTTACCCATTTTACCAATGGAGAAAATTGAGATTCTGAGAAAATAAGTATATTTTAAGTATTAATATATACTTATTAGTATACTTCTTTGAACATCAAGGACAAAGTAAATATTCCTTAAATTCACTTAACTAACTGGATGTTCTCATGAAATTGTGTGGAAAGTAAACAACTGTATGTGAGATCCTGATTTCTATAGGAAGCCTAAGAGATGTCCTAGTTCTCAGGCAGCAAATAAATTTCAACCCATGTGCAGTCTCCAGTTAATTGGTAGTGACTGCCTGGTACACTGAGTTGCAAAGGATTCTGTGCGTCATTATCAATGTCTGTTCTGTCTGTGAAGGGAGCAGCCAAAACTCTATTAGTCAAATAACATAACTTTGCACACACAAGGGATTTAAAATTCAGATTTACTCCCAGAAAAATCTCAGAGAAGATTGAGAAAAATAAGTCCATGGTTTGTAAATCTTTGTGCGGACATGGATTTGAAATAACTTCTTTAATTCCTTTATAGGAATATTGCCTTCAGGATTCCAGATGCTGAGAGAAGGGTTTACCATTACATTATTATGGTTTGAGGTTGTTGTATGAACTGCTCTAGAGTCCATCCTTTCCCTATCCGTGCATCATTAAAATGGAACGTACCAAGGGATCAATAAATGGAAGCCTAAATAGTGCAGGAAAAATTGTGTGAGCACCTTTGGGAATAAAGATCTTTGTACATTTTTAAGCTCTTTTAGGAACATTTAAATTGCTAAGTGCATCTTTGTGTTCCAGCCAACTAAAAAAACGGTGCAGAAATCAACAAGAAATCAGTGTGGTCTCAATAACAAGGCAGAATTCACCTCCCTACACTTTCTCTCTCAACTCATGCTCCACATTCGCCACTTGCTGATTTAATAAGGCATTTAGAATCATTTCTTTGGGAAGCTTCACATGCCCTGAAGAAAGAGTCTAGTGTCACCATGTATCTAAGCATTTGGCCAAAAAAGACTAGGTGGGATTGGGTTACACTAATGAGCGGGAATTCCCAGGGACCTGATCATATCTCAGTTTTGATCTTTTTGGAGTTGTGAGATACAGTAGAAAAGAAACAATTCCCAGAAACTCTAATTAGAGACAGGGCTGGTGAGACGTTTTCAGGTTTTCCCCCAAATGCCTCTAAATCTACCTGCTTTGTACAAAATGTAATTTATGTCTGGTTCCTAGTCAGAACAAGCACAGGAACTTCTTGAGGATTGACTTTTTAAAATTCCCTTTTAAAACAACCTCAGAAAGTACCCAACACCCAGGTCTTGGCATCTCTTCTCATTCCGTCTCATTCTGGAATTTGGCTCAAGGTTCTACCTCTCTTTGTATGTTATTTCCCTCCATCTCCGTTCCATCACTTGGCGCTAAAGTCCTACCTTTCATTTATTCATAGAGTCACCTAATGAGTCATTCAATTCTATTCACTCAACAAAGATTTGTTGGAACAAGTCAAATATGGTTCCAAACCACACTATCTGAGAATCTAGAACACATTCAAATTTACATAAGACATGGTGTAATTACAGCTGTGTTCTGTATCTTACAGGAGAAAGGCAGGCCACTCAGCCTGAGAGATCAGGGAAGGCTTAGTGGAGACAGCAACCTTTTATCTTAGCCCTGAAGAATGAAGAGAATTGGTCTAGGTGAAGTTGGAAGTGGGAGGAAGCGAGGAAAAAAGGGAAGAGCATTCCATGAAGAAGGCACTGCCTAGGTAAGACCACAAGGCCAGGAGGGACATGATGCAGAAGAAGAGCAGGCCAGTGAAGCCAGAGTCTTATAGAGTGTGTTATCTTTGGAGGCAGGCTTACTGGGCCATGCCCAAGATGAGGAGAGAAAAGGAGAAAGGGCCCAGATCATGGAGGATCTTTGTAGGTCATGTTAAGGATTTTGGACTTGAGTTTATGAACTATGGAAGGACGCCAAATGAGTTTAAAGAGGGAGCAAAGTACTCCTCAGACCCTACTTCTAAGAAGCTTTCCCATTTTCCTCCAGCAACTGTATTAGAAACATCTAAGTGTGGATCTGTCTCCACTACACTATGATCGCTTTGTAGGCCAGAATTACGACTTTCTCATTCTTGTATAATTTGCAGCGTAACTAGCAAGATAATGTGAAAAGAGTTTGCTGGCGTGGAAGGAGCTTTGGAATCAGGCAGATCTGGCTCTGATCCCTGTCACTGTGCTTTTCCAACTGTGTGACACTAACCATGGACCCGGGACGTACGCGGGGGAGGACTCACAATGGGTACAGGCAGTAAGGGGGTGCTTTGCTGTCGAGAATTTAAAAACAATAATAAACCCAACTGAAAGTCAATCTGCTTCTTATTATCACTATGTGCTGGCAATCCTAAACAATGTCAGTGATAAAATATTCCTCCCTGGAAGAATCTTTTGTAGGCCTAGGTTCTAAACAATTGCTGCGGTTACCATGATCATGAGGCTTTTGATTCCCAACATTTTATTATGAAAAATGTTAGATATATAGAAAAGTTGAAATAATTTTACAGAGAAAATTCACCATTTAGATTCTAAAATTAATGTGTTACATCACTTCATCTATCTACCTATCAATCCTTCTATTTATCAATCAATTCTTGGATACATTTCAGTGTAAGATGCATTCCTGAGTACATTACCCCCTAAATATTTCAGTATGAGCATCATAAACCAGAGTTATTACATATTTAAAAGAGTTTACCATTTGTTTAAAGCTATTTTTTTTCTAGAGGTAAAATTCACATAGCATAAAATCCATAAATCCTAAAGGCGCTATTTGATGAGTTTTGACAAATGTATACACCCATGTAACCCAAACCGCCAACAAGATACAGAAAATGATTATTATCCCAACCATTCTGTTATGCCTCTTCCCAGGAAACCCTTCCCCATCTCTCCAGAGGAAACCTCTGTTCTGATTTTCTTCACAACGGATTAGTTTTGCCTATTACAGAACTCCATACAAATGGAATCATAAAGAGCTACTCTTGTCCAAGGCTTCTTTCTCTCACCACAACGTTTCAAATTCAACCGCCTTATTGCATTTACCTGTAGTTTCTCTGGTATCTGTTGTTTTTCTGAGCGACCCATTCAGTAACGTTTCTTTGTATGGATATTCCACAGTTTATTCTCCTGTGTATGGACGCCGAGGTTGTTTCCTGGGTTATGGCTGTTAGAAGCAAAAGTTGCCATTCATTTTTGTGTACAAGTTGTTTTAGGGATTCATATTTTCATCTTTCTTGGAAAATGCCCACAAGTAGAATGCTGCTAGTAGTGTAAACATGTTTTGGTTTATTAGAAATGGTAAGACCTTTGTCCAAAGTGGCTGTGCCCTTTGTACCTCTTCACTGTCTCATGTCTCGCCGACAGGCTACAGGAATGCTTGCTGCTCCATATGCTTGCCAACATTTGCTGTTTTCAGAAGTGTTGTTGACTTTAGTTTCTAATGAGTTAGCAGAAGTATTGTGGCTCTAATGTGAATTTACCTTACGATTAATGATGCTGAATATGTTTTCATGTGCTTATTGGGTCTTCATATATCTTCTGTGAGGTGCCTAGGCACATCCTTTACCCATTTTAATGGGGTTGTTTGTCTATTTTATTACCATGGAGAAGATAAATATCCTTCCTGTATATTAATACTTTCTCAGACGTACATTAGAAAATATTTTCTACTAGTCTGTGGCAGGCCTATTCATTTTCACTCTTTAAAATAATATATTATTTATATATATTATATTAATATAACTATATTATGGATATATTATAATATAATTAATATAATAATTAATGTATTGATAATTATATTAATTATATTATATATATTTCATTCTGTATATTATATTTATCTGGCTGTGCCAGGTCTTAGCTGTGGCACGCAGGATCTTTCATCTTTGTTGTGGCATGTGAGGACCTTAGTTCCCTGACCAGGGATAAAACCTGAGCCCCCTGCATCAGAAGGTGGGGTCTTAATCACTTATGCCTCAGGGAACTCCCCTTCCTTCATTTTTGATATTAATAATTTGTGTTCTCTGCCTCTCACTTTCCGCCTCTCTCTTGCCCCTCCTCAGCTACTAATCAATTTTGTTGGTATTTTCCAGTTTTTGGCTTTGTTAAATTTCACTGTTGTCTGTTTTTTTAATGTTCTGGTTTCTGCTTTTATCTTTATTATTTACTTTCTTCTTTTGGGTTTATTCTGCTCTTATTTTCTCTTTTTGTGAAGTAGAATCTTAGGCGACCATTAGCCTTTTTATCCAACCAATATTAGACCACTCTTCTTTGGTAACATAAATATTTAAAGCTATGAACTTTCCTCTAAAAACTGCTTTAGATGCATTTCACAATTTCAACACATCTTTATATTCATTCAGATGTAGGTATTTCCTAATTTTTCCTATAATTTATTTTCTGATTCATAAATCAACTTCCAATAATTTGGGGGTTTTCAAGAAATATCATTGTTATTGACCTCTAATTTCTAATTTTAATTCCATAGTAATAAAAAACATATTCTACATGATTTGAAAATGTTTACCTCATTGAGACTTGTTTTATGGCCAAAGAGATGGTCTCTCTTGGTAAACATGTGCCCTTGAAAGAAATGTCTATTCTATTTTAAATAATGTGCTCTATAAATATCAATTAGGTCAAGATGATAATGTTATTCATATCTTTTATGTCTTCACTGAACTATTTTGTCTAACTAGTCTATCAATGTCTGGGAAAAGCATGTTAAACTCTGCAACTATTCTTGTGGGGTTGTCTCATTTTTCCTTTGAATTCTGTCGTTGTTTGTTCCATGTATTTTGAAGCTCTGTTTTCAGACACAGACATACACATATCTAAACATCCTACAGATCAGCTGGATAGTTTGCATTATGAAACATCCCTCTTTACTTTCGTAACTCTTTTTCTTGAAATCTACTTTACATAGCTACTTCAGCTACTTAGTAACTTTAGCATAGCCATCTAGCTTTCCTAGGCTTACTGTTTGCATGGAATTTATTTTCCTATCTACTTACTTTCAGTCTACCTGTGTCTTTAGATGATGTAAATTTTATCTCTTATAGACAGAGTTGTCATATTCTTTGTATTTATCCTGGTTAGAGTTTATTGAACTTCTTCAATTTGTAAAATTCTCTTTCACAAAGGTTTAGCATTTTTGCACATTGTTTTTTCAGATAACTGTTTTATCCCCTTATTTTCTATCTTTCTGGAGTTCCAATGATATGTCATTGGAACTTTTAATTTGGACCACACGTTCCTGAGACATTGTTGCTTTTGTTTTGCTGTTCATCTTTTTCTTTCTCTTCTTTTATCTTTTCCGTTCTTTAGGTCAGGGGAACCCCAACCTTTGGGCTGAGGAGCAGTACCTCTTGTCAGATCAGCAGTGACATTAGGTTAGAAATAAAGTGTGCAATAAACATAATGCACTTGAATCATCCAGAAACCATCACCCCCCTTCGTTGTCCATGGAAAAATTGTCTTCCATGAAAACTGTCTCTGGTGCCAAAGAGGTTGAGGACTGCTGCTTTAGACTGAATAATTTTGATCTATCTTCAGGTTCACAGATTTGTTTTAAATGTGAAGTTTTTTTTCCCCATAAATAGACCATATTTTGGGTATGTTTTGGTTACCAAAGGAAATGAAGTGACTGGCTTTTATTTATTTTTGACAGAGCCTAGAAAATAGAACTGGAGAAGGCAGTGGCACTCCACTCCAGAACTCTTGCCTGGAAAATCCCATGGACAGAGGAGCCTGGTAGCCTGCAGTCTATGGGGTCGCTAAGAGTCGGACACGACTGAGCGACTCACTTTCACTTTTCACTTTCATGCATTGGAGAAGGAAATGGAAACCCACTCCAGTGTTCTTGCCTGGAGAATCCCAGGGACGGGGGAGCCTAGTCGGCTGCCGTCTATGGGGTCGCACAGAGTCGGACACGACTGAAGCGACTTAGCAGCAGCAGAAAATAGAACTGGCGATTAAATTTGTGGGACCTAGTGTAAAATGAAAATGTGAATAATTTCCTGGCTCAAAAATTATTAAGAATTTCAAGACAGTCCCAGAGAGCACTAAACTGAGCATGACCCTCTCGGAGCATAGCGCTCTGTGTAACTGTCCGAGTTACATGTCAGGGAGGCTGGTGTGTAGGGAGGCTTGTATGGTAATGGTAGAGTTCAGAACATCTAGCCAGATATTTCAGAATCTGATCCTGACACCCACTACTTGCTACCTTGTTGATTTTGAGCAGGGTGCGTTTTCTCTCCAAGCTTTAGTGTTTTCATCTGCAGAAGGATTTTTCCTACGTTTGCTGTCAGGCATAAATGATAGCTATGTATTATGCTTAGTACAATGTATGATATTATATATAATAAGGTCAAAAAATAAGTTATTATTATTGTTTTGTCCTGTGGGCCTTATTGGAAGAATAATGTGGAAGGAAAGTTGCTACATAAGAAAGAGAATGCCTTTATTGTTATCAGCTGAAGACTGGAAGACACAAAATGTGTGCTTGAGTGCAGAGAAACGGGATGGAGTTGAGGTGGGTGTGCACCCCTTAGTGAGTGGGAAGGAGCAGGTGGGGAGATAAATTCCCTGTACCAGTCTCTGGGTGGCACTATTAGCCAGGAGAACTTGGTATATTCTAAGTGCACAGGTGAGGTGGGTGTTTTAAAGGATGGGGCAAAGGAAGGCTGGAGCAGAGAAAACAAAGTGCAAGTACGTGTTCATGCGCAAGCAGAACTTCTGAAACTGTCCAGAACACTAAAGAGTACACTGAGCGCCTCCCAACTTCCTAGGTAGAGATATGAGGACGTTTCCTTTATCGAGGTAGAAATATGAGGACATTTGGTTGATGTCTAATAAGCTAAAACTTTGGTTCACAATCTGGCTATAAATTAGAATCAGCTGTGGTACTTTAAAGACTTTTGATGCTCTGACTCCATCCAGGAGATTCTGCTTTATTCGTTCTAGGGTGAGGCCTGGGCATCATCAGTGTCTTTTAAAAGCTTCTCAGATGATGCAAATGTGCAGACATGGTTGAACCACTAATCTAAAACAAGGCATGCTGTTAAGATCTTGCCTTTGTATTTCTCCATGGGGAAAGGAGAGGATGGCCATTTTCTGTGTGTGTGTGTGTGTACGTGTGTGTGTGTGTGATGGGTAACCAGGTGATTAAACAGCAGTGACGCACACACAAGTGGAAACCATTCTACATGACTTGTGGGTGATGCTTTCCACACTTAAGCGAGTGACACTTTCATCTGCTCCACAGCTGTATCTGCACTGGAAGTTTCATCTGCCACCCTCTGAGGCCTTTACATAAGTTACTGTGCATAACTTGGTTAAACAATGTCTGGCAAGTGCTAAGAGCTCAGCAAGTGTTAGCTATGGCTGTCACTGAAACTATTTTGTTAGGTCAACTAATCAAATTAAGTTGAAATTAATGAAAAGGAGTCAGAGACATTTAACAGAGTGTAATCATCTTTACTTTAGGTGGTTCAACCTCATTTTTCAAGTTTTGTATGTCATTGTAAACACCTTTTTTTTTTTTTTAAAGGCAGTACAATAAGGGGTCACATCATAGAGATCACTAAACCCATGAAAGATGAATTACGAAAAGGAAAGTCCATCCTACTGTTGTAGAAACGGGTACCTGAGGTATGGAATAACATTTCCGGTGATGGTATCACATCTGGGTTTAAAAATGACTGTGCTGTCAAACTTGAGGGGGCAGAGAGACAGCATGTTTGGGAAAATTGTTGAAAAACTAAAAGAGATTTCTAGTGACAGCACACTCACTGACAGCCAAGATACACATGACACATTTGAATCAAACTGCTTCATGAAGTGTCAGCTGCTGCTGCTAAGTTGCTTTAGTTGTGTCCAACTCTTTGCGATTCCATGGACTGTAGCCCATCAGGCTCCTCTGTCCATGGGATTCTCTTGGCAAGAATACTGGAGTGGGTTGCCATGTACTCCTCCAGGGGACCTTCCTGACCCAGGTGTTAGGGGAAGCACACTGATTGAAATCTTCCACCCTGGCCAGGCACCATAGTAACTATTTGCATAAGTTGTTTTACGACAGGAGGTCCTGGTAAGGAACATGGAACTAATAAGCCTCCACCAACCAGAGGAGTTCGGGAAAGGTCAAAAGGAGACACCACCTGTCCGACCACCTCCCAGAATCCTTCTCTCTGGCATCCATCTTGGCTGAACAAGGCGTGCACCACCAGGAAGGACTCTGAGTCAGAATGATTGGCTAAAGACAACCCGGAAACTAATCCCATCACTATAAAACCCGAGACTGCAAGCCATGTGACAGAGGCGTTCTCCTGGGTTCCCTTACCCTACTGCTCTGCACCCGGGTGCCCTTTCCCAATAAAATCTCTTGCTTTGTCAGCACATGTGTCTCCTCGCACAATTCATTTCCGAGTGTTAGACAAGAGCCCAGTTTCGGGCCCTGGAAGGGGTCTCCCTTCCTGCAACACAGGGATTGAACTCAAGTCTCCTCTGGCTCCTGCATCAAAGGCAAATTCTTTACCACTGAGCCACCAGGGAAGCCATGAAATGCCAGAGTAGAGCAGTATTTCCAGATCAGAGTGAATATTATTTTCTCTTTAGTTTTATGCCATTCATATACATATATGGAAATTAATAAATTAAATATTGTAAATAGATTTTTAAGTATTCCACTTAGATGCCTAAAAGTTTATATGTTCAAGTTGGCAGACATTTTTCCCCTTAATTTTGGAAAATGGACATTGGCTTTGTAATTGGAAATAAGTTGTGTTTAGATATGCAGACAATTAGGGAAAGGGCAGCCTGCAATGCTGGAGCCCCTGCTTCAATCCCTAGATCAGGAAGATCTGAGAAGGAAATGACAACCTGCTGTGGTATTCTTGCCTGGGAAATCCCACGGATAGAGGAGCCTGGTGGGCTACAGTCCATAGGGTCGCAAAGAGTTGGACATGACTTAGTGACTAAACCAGAAACATTATGTGAGGAAAGCCCAAGTAGGTAGATGAGGCAAGCACAAATAACTTCCCCTTCTTCTATTTATGATTCTCAGCAATTATCACTGCACTATTTTAGGATAAGAAAGTGCTCATAAGCCGCTGAATTGTGAACTTGCCCAGGCTTGTTCTTGGGCTAGTGAGGTTTTTAGAGGAAAGTGGAGGTATTGCAGTTGCCACAGCAACCCCAACAATACAGGCTCTGATATGTCCAACACCTCCCCAGGGCGGGGGAGGAAAATGCTATCACGGTAGAGGGAGATTTTGCACTTTTACTATTTTTAAGTACAATATTATTGTTTTATTTAATTTGTAAATTGACCCATCTCCAATTCCAGCTACCTACTACTGCCTCAGACACACACAGCCCTCTTCATTGCTTCATCCCGTCAATCTAATTTTCCCCAAAGACGATTAAAAGAATTTTGGTTGAGGACGCAGCTATTACATGAACCAGATGCCCTTTCTGCATCCTGGTTTGTGGCCATAACCGTGTAAAATGCTTCTCCAGCCTGTTTGCAACAGAAACACAGAACTTCCAAATGCCTCCTTCACTTTCAGAGAGTATCTTAACTTTTATGTGCAACTAAATACTTGCCAGGATGCAGACCCCTCAGCAAAATCTGGCGGAGGCATGGTCCTTCCAGTCTGCTGCTGCTGCTGCTAAGTCACTTCAGTCGTGTCCAACTCTTTGCGACCCCATAGACGGCAGCCCACCAGGCTCCCCCGTCCCTGGGATTCTCCAGGCAAGAACATGGAGTGGGTTGCCATTTCCTTCTCCAATGCATGAAAGTGAAAAGTGAAAGTGAAGTCGCTCAGTCCTGTCCGACTCTTAGCAACCCCATGGACTGCAGCCTACCAGGCTCCTCCCTCCATGGAATTTTCCAGGCAAGAGTACTGGAGTGGGGTGCCATTGCCTTCTCCGCCTTCCAGTCTACTTATCCTATATTTTCCTGTTACCCGTTCAGACAAACTCCTAAAGCTCAAGGAGAAATTCTGAAGCGTATTCAAACATGTTTAACCAAATCAAGCCCTCTCAGCTTTCCAAATTACAGATGAAAGGACTGTCTTCCTCTTCTCATTTTAAATACTCTCCATCCTACAGCTCCTCCCCCAATTCTTCTGTTAGGGGAAGCACACTGACTGAAACTGCCCACCCTGGCCAGGCACCATAATAACCATTTGCATGAGTTGTTTTAGGACGGATGTCCTAATGTCCTAATGAACGTGGAGCTAATAAGCCACCACCAACCAGAAGAGTTTGGGAAAGGTCAAAAGGAGACACCACCTGTCCGACCACCTCCCAGAATCCTTCTCTCTGGCATCCATCTTGGCTGAACAAGGCGTGCACCACCAAGAAGGACTCTTGGTCAGAATGATTGGCTAAAGACAACCTGAAAACTAATCCCATTACCTTAAAACCCAAGACTGCAAGCTATGTGGCAAAGCAGTTCTCCTGGGTTCCCTTACCCTACTGCTCTCCACCCAGGAACTCCTTTCCCAATAAAATCTCTTGTTTTGTTAGCACACGTGTCTCCTCGGACAATTCATTTCTGAGTGTTAGACAAGGGCCCACTGTCGGGCCCTAAAAGGGGCCCCTTCCTGCAACACTTCTGTTAGTAGTAAGGAGAGGAAAGAGTGCAGAAGGGGTACCTTTCAGTCTTGATAGAACGTGGAGATGAACAGATGTCATGATTTTTACATTTTAGCCATAGCACTTATAAGAAGTACCTGACATTTGTGAAAAAAATTAAATAACAGATGTTTATGGATTCGTGAATGTACTAAACAATGACAAAGTTATTAGCAAATGAATCTGAGAAAACAAACACTTTTCCATTTTGTAATCTCTGGGGCAGGCAAAGGAAGAAGTGGGAAGGTCGATACAGTTGATTCTGGGTATGCGCTTATGTTACCCTTTCCCAAAGAGAATTCCATGGAGATTTAGTACTGTTTAGCCTCCTTAAAAAACAAACAAACAAAAAAACACACAAAACTTAGGGATTTTCTTAGAAAATACTTTTGGAGAATGTTGCAGGCTTTATGTCCTTCTTGGACAGCTACTACGCACATCAACTTATAAAAGCCTCTGAAAAGTTCTGTGGTAAGAAAACCTATTCAACTTTGTTTAACCCCGTGTTTACATTCTAGATTCTAGAACTCATTTGAGCATAGAAACCTCTTTTGCACACAACTCCTGTTAACATCCCACAGGACCAATACTTCCTAGAATATACCTAGGGAACTGCAATTTTAGTCTATTACATTTCTCATTTCTCTTTAAAATAACTAGTTTCTTATCTGTAATTGGAAAAAGATGCATTTTCCTGTTTTTTTTTTTTCCTCCCAAAGCCCAGGCTAATGTGATTCCTTTCCAGTTCAAGGACTGGCTTCTTCCCATCTCCTGAGAAGGATGCCTTTTTGTGGCCAGATCTACTTAAAGGTTGACGATATGGCCCTGCCATGGGCTTGCCAGGTGGCACTAGTGGTAAAGAACCTGCCTGCCAACGCAGGAGATGTAGAAGATGCAGGTTTGATCCCTGCATCGGGAAGATCCCCTGAAGGAGGGCCTGGCAACCCACTCCAGTATTCTTACTGGGAGAATCCCACAGAGGAGTCTTGTGGTCTGCAGTCCACGGGGTCACAAAGAGTTGGACATGACTGAGAGACTTAGCATGATGCATGGCCCGGCCAGGTACCAACAGGTGCAGCCTCAGGTACACTTTGAAGACCCACTCTTAAAGCAGGTCCCAGGCCATATATGCATGCATCTCACATGGGAGCTTGTTAGAAATGCAGAACCTCAGGCTCCACAACAGAAAGAGAATCTTCATTTTAACAAGATTCCCAAGTGATTACTAGCACCTTAAAGTGTAAAGAGCTTGGTGCAAAGCACACGGCAGTGAGCAAAGCTCAGAGGGCTTGAAGCTGGGAGAAGAGCCCTGGTCCTGGAAGAAAGTGGACCAGAGCCAGCTTTGACACTGAGTTAATTAACTGGACCCTAAGGTAGAGGATCACTCTACACATTTTCAGGGTGGGGTTGCTGTAGGGGTGAAACTGGAGAAAAGTCAAGGGAGTCACTTCAAATGTTTTCAGATAAGTGAAAGGAGAATTGGCTGAGGGAATTGAGGCCAGCAGACACAGGAGTCCTGGGGGGTGCTGGGAGCCCAAGCCTCACAAGGGAGTCTGGCAAGAACATCAAAACAGCTCTTCATGGTGTGGAACCCCAGAACAGTTGGGCATCAGTGTCTCTAATGCCCACTTCTAAAAGTGCTCTAATGGGCACTTCTCCCAGGTGAACAACTCAGTGGAAAAGAAAATACTGACTCCATGCAGATGCGAATTCAGGCCTCATCCCAGACTACCTCCAAATTGACTCAGTATCTAGGTGAAGCTTTCGTTGGGGCTCTCTAGGCGGTGCTAGCGGTAAAGAATCTGCCTGCCAGTGCAGGTAGACATAAGAGATGTGGATCCCTGGGTCAGGAAGATCCCCCGGAGGAGGGCTCAGCGACCCACTCCAGTATTTTTGCCTGGAGAATCCCATGGACAGGGGAGCCTGGCGGGCTGCCATCCACAGGGTTGCAAAGAGTCCAACACAACTGAAACAGCTGAGCACAACACAGAGAGTTAGGAAACAAGTTCAAGGTCACAGCCCTCTCTAGGAACTGCTGCCTAGACTCACAGGTACTCAGCCCACCCCGTGGCTCACCACCCCTGCCTGGAGAAATAAAAGGCCCAGTCAGAAGACTTGGAACGATGACATCCACACACGAAAGGGCCTCACATGTGATCCATGAATCTAACCACAGATGGGAAAACCTGAAGCTTTAAGAAAGCCTCTTGACCTATTTTTTCAAACATTTTGGATTTGGGCAAAAACTTTTGTGATTCAAAAATGCAATTTTTACCCTTAATTTAAACCCTTGTGTATTTTCAAGGGAAATTTAAGTAAAAAAACATGTCTTTCTAATGGAAGCCTCTGCTGTATACAAAGAGGGAGGAGGAGGCTGGCTGATTCCCAGATAGATTCGGGAAAAGCTGTTGGAGAGGTGATTGTCTTTGGATGAGAAGGTGGGTGGGGGTGTGAGGAGAGTAGGAAAAGGGATGGGAACCTTGCCCAGGGGAATGGTAAAAGGAGGCAAATAAGAGAGTGCTGAGCTGGGGAAGGTGAGCTGGGCTAGGACCTCACAAGTTTAAAATACCTATAGCTGATTCATGTTGATGTATGGCAGAAGCCAACACAATATTGTAAAGCAATTATCCTTCAATTGAAAGTAAATACATTTTTTTAGAAAAACACCTCAGAGGCCAGCATGGCCACGTCACCTAATCACAGGTCACAGGACAGGAGTGAGGCGCGTGCTGGCCATCAGGCTGCTTGCTGACTGTTTTTCGGTTCCCTCTCCTACAAGACAATGGGATCACACAGTGTTGATCTTTCTGTCTTCTGTTTGTTGTTTTTACTTGCTGTTAATTCTTCCTCCCTTCATATTTGTCTTAAACCCACTGTGATGAGGCTTCTTTCCCCACCACTGCACTAAACCTGCTCTTTCAAAGACTTCTACTTAGTCCAAGCCAGTGCTCAAGTCCGGGCCCTCATCTTACCTGAGCAATCAGCAGCTTTTGGCATAATTGCTCATTCCCTCTGTCTCAAAACTCATTTTTTTTTTTTTTTTTTGCCTTGGAAATACCATTCTCTCTTGGTTTTCCTTCTCTGGCTAGATCTACCTTCACTCTTGACTCTCTTGATTGGTCCTTTCCCGTCTTCTCAGTTACGTGCTCCTTATATTCCTAACTTGTAGGAAGCCTCAGTGCTCCAGCGCCCACTAGTTCAGACCTTGAATTTCCCCTCACTCTCGAAGAAGATTACCCAGTGCCATGGCTCAAAATAAACACCATGTGCTGATGAGCACGTTGATTTGTCTCGTCCCAACCCATCTTCTGAACCCCAGACTGCCTGCACAGCATCTCTTCTCAGATGCCTGAAGGCATCTCAAACTCAGGAAGACCCAGCTCCCGATTCTGCATCCCACAAGCACAACCACAGCTATCATAATACAGACGCTAGGCACTCCTCCCATAGTCTTCCTATTTGAATATGTGGCAACTCCATCCTTCCAGTTGTTCAGGTCCCAAATAAATTATGATTATCCTCAGCTCTAGTCTTTCTCCCACATCACATCCAGTTCATCTTCAAGCCCTACAGGCCCAACCTTTAAAATGTATCTAGAATCTGACTTCTTACCTCCTTCACCCCCTCCATCCCTTTATTTACTATGATCTTTTGCTGGATTATGTCAATAGTCTCCAAACCAATAGTCTTCTTGTCCTTTCTCCCGCCACAAAATGCTGTCTCATGCAGGAGTCAGAGATCCTTGTTAAACACAATTCAAAGTCTATCATTTTCCTCCTTGAAACTCTGAATGTTTCTGGTATCGTCATAAAAGTCAAATTGTTTATTATGGCCTCCAAAGCTGCACATGACCTGGCCCTTGGCTGCTTCTCTGACTTTATTTCCTCCCACTCTTTCCCACATATTGTGACTTCAGTGACCCGGGCCTCTTTACTGTTCTTGGATAATCCAAACACTCACCCTGCTCAGAGTCTTTGCACCTGCTATTCCTTCTGCCTGAACTGTTCTTCCCTTAGAAAATGGATTGGTAAGCTCCCCACCTCCTTGGGTCTCTTCTTCTTCTTGGAAAAGGCCTCTCACAGTCACAGCACAGAAAATAGGAACCCTTGTTTCTTTCTTTAACCAGCCTTGTTAACCAACTGACAGGATCTGTTAGTTTTCTGTCTCCTCCCTCTCAGCTATAAGTACTTCCTTTTTTTCTCTCTCTCTCTTTAATTACAGCGTCGTCTTGAATAAGCTCACTCTACTGTGCCTTGTCTTATTCTCATTTTGGGTCTCCTTTGCTGTGCTAGGTCAGTCCCATCCGGCTCATGCTACTGGGTGGCAGGGCTTAGGGCATATTCTGCATTGTCACGCAGTAAAGGGCGAGTGATGTGCTCTTTGCTGGAAGCATGGTAATGCACAGAAATGAAGAATGAAAGAGAAAGAAAGGCTTAGGTCCTGCTGGCTTTCCCCCTTCACCCACTGATCTCCCTGGGTTACGGATCTGTCTTCTTGCAGTAGGACAATTTTATTTGTTACTTTATCTGGAAGACTCAGAAGAGTGTCAAGAGTATAGTTGAGGTTCCTAGTGTATGTTTGGTGAATGAACAAATGCTGAAGAGTGAGTGTATTTTAAGCCTTTTCCATCTGATATTAATCTCTTTCAAAATTTGTGTTTCTTTTCTAGTGGTTTTGGAAACAGTGACCGTACTATTGGATACTGCATTCTTCTTGTAAATTATGGTGCCTCCCACACTAGTTGGTACTTCCCATCCCTGAACTTCCTAGTGTTGCTTTGCAGGGATTGGCTCACATCTCGTTTCCTTTGCAGATACTTGGTGCTCAGATTGGTCAGCTCTGCTGATTTGTCCATCAGCTCTCCATCTTTCAAAAATTTGCTGCTATTCCTTGTCTGCTCTTGTCTCTTCTTTCATTCTCTTTGTGATTTTATATTGCTTTTATTCCTTTCATTTCATTTTAGTGACATCTTGGCAATAACATAAATAACATGTATACAGTAAATAAATAACATAATTTTATCTGTCCATATGAATTACAAATATTATTATTTTCCCAGTGTATAACTTGCATTTTGCTTTCTCCTATGGTGGTCTTTAATGGTCTGTATAGTCAAAGCTATGTTTTTTTTCCTGTAGTCATGTATTGATGTGGGAGTTGGACCATGAAGAAGGCTGAACGCTGAAGAATTGATGCTTTCAAACTGTGGTGCTGGAGAAGACTCTTGAGAGTCCCTTGGACAGCAAGGAGATCAAACCCATCAATCCTAAAGGAAATAAACCCTGAATATTCACTGGAAGGACTGATACTGAAGCTAAAGCGTCAATACTTTGGCCACCTGATGTGAAGAACTGACTCATTGAAAAAGCCCCTGATGCTGGGAAAGATAGAAGGCCAGAGGAGAAGGGGACGACAGACGATGAGATGGTTGGATGGCATTACTGGCTCAATGGACATGAGTTTGAGCAAGCTCCGGGAGATAGTGAATGACAGGGAAGGCTGCCATGAAGCAGTTCATGATGTTGCAAAGAGCTGAACATGATTTAGTGACTGAACAACATGGTGGTCTTTAATACACAAAAGTGCAAAATTTATATACAGCCAATCTATGAAGTTTTTCTTTCAAAGTTCCTGCCTTTGGTATTATGTTACTTAGAAAAGGCTTCCCTATCCTGATTCATACAGTAATTTGCTCTTTCCTCCCCCCCCGCCCCCAACTACCCCCCACCTTTTTAGGGAGTTACTTTTCATAATTTTAAAAAACTCCTCCTGTCAAATCAAGGTGTCTCTAGATAGGACTGCAACCAGCTCGTCTCCTTCTTTGTTAACAAATGAGTGTGGGAATAGCTCTATATGATTAAAGGTGAATTCGTTTAAGGCAGATATGGAAACAGAATTTATTTTAAACATCAAAACTTTCTATGATCCAGGATGACCTGGTGCCGGACCCATAACGATAACGGCGTGTACCTCCGCACAGCTCGCCCGCCGCACTGCAGTGGCGCCCTCACACTCACCATCACAGTCGGTTCCCACAGTCCCGAGACGTCAGGCGCCAGAAGACAAAGCACCGGACCTGACTCACTCCAAGGATCTTTCCAGGCTAATTTTTTCCTGATTTCATCAAGTTTGCCAAAGTCCCAATTTTAATGACCTTACCAAGTCTGGCTGACTTACAAAGAAGGAAAGGAAGAAAGGAAAACAGAAAAACACACAGAAAGATGTTTGAGGCTAAACGCTCTGAATCGTGCCTACTGCACGAAGTGAGAATGAGAAGAATTTAATTTTCTGGTCTGCTTGTTCTAGCATGCTTCTCTAGGTTTGTCATCAACTCTGAGGGGACACAGAGAATATAAAAGATATTCTAATTCAAGTGACTGTGTTCAGTTCATTCCATTCTCCTTATAAAACTGTCTGCTGTAAAGTCCTTTCTAATGTGGAAGAGTTTTAACTTGCTAAATAAACCACATATTAATTCCCATTAACGCTGAACCATGGTAGCATGTTCGCCCGATCCTTGTAACACATGGAAACCCACAAGCATGACTCAAAACTGAGAGGACTTCACCTAGATTTGCACACTTAACAGATCGTAAACGTTGCTTTCTGTTCAAGCTAGGACCCAAATAATCACCCACACATATCAGCTGCTATGTTATTCTCTAAACTTGCCCACACAGAACTCTCTTTTATCTAGTTAATGTACCTTTAAAGTTACCCCATTAAGAAAGAGTATCTGAATTTTTGTTGATTGAACCCTTACTGAAAATCCCTATAGTTCAAAGCTGGAGAAGACTTTCCACTTCTGCCAACTGAAAATTTATTCAAGAGGTCAAGACTTTGGCTACATGCAGGTAAATTTCCACTATCAGAAATGTCATCTGTTGTAATAAATCCCTTAAATCACCAAAAATAAAACATAAAGCTGGCTAGTGTCCCGACAGTCTGGTTTATCACATAGGGACTTTCCAAGAGAAATGATTCATTCTAATAGATAACATTATAACTTGGTCCCCTACAGTAAGAAAGATGAGGGTCTTCCACACTGGAAGTGATATTTCAGAAGCTTTTCCACTAATTTATTATTATAAGAGTCAAAGTAAAAGTCACCAGCTGGTTGCTGATGTCTATTATTTCCGCAGTTTGTTGGCAAGGGGACGGGTCTGAGCATTCCCAAGTATATATGCTCATTCCTATTTCCTTTCACTAAATTCTTTAATGGGAAGAGCTCACAGTGAGGCAGTAAGAATTTCTCTTAATTTTGCGCACATTTTTGCCCCCCGTTCTCCTCCTTCCCATCCAGCCTGGGAACCTTCACTTGGGTGTGCAGTGGATTCTTATTCACAGTCACACTCATGGTAAGTTCTTGAGTTATTTTCCAATCAAAATCATAAATGGGAAATTTTTTAAATATCTTTTTAATTTTTTAATTGAAGTTTAATTGCTTTACAGAATTTTGTGGCTTTCTGTCATACATCAACAAGAATCAACCATAGGTACACCCATGTCCCCTCCCTCCCAGACCTCCCTCCCATTTCCTTCCCCATCCCACCCTTCGGGCCGTCACAGAGCCCCTGTTTGAGTCATATATGGGAAATTTTATACACCAATTAAGTTATTAAGTTTCTTTGCTTTTGCTGAAATTATAGCAACCCTAGCGGGAACACGCATTATCTCACAGTAGCACTTTTATGAATAAAAGAGAGGAAAATATTCTTACATATGAATGGAGGGTGAAAGAGGAAGCCTTTCAAATAAAGCATCATAGAGAACAAATGTATGGACACCAAGGGGGGAGTCTGGGGGTTTAAACTGGGAGATTGGGACTGACATACATACACTACTATGTATAAGATAGAGAACTCATGAGAACCTACTGTGTAGCACAGGGAACTCTACTCAGTGCTCTGTGGTGACCTGAACGAGAAGGAAATCCAGAAAGAGGGGATAATGTATACACACAGCGGATTCACCCTGCTGTACAGGGGGGACTAACACAACATCGTAAAGCAGCTATGAAAAGTGAAAGTGCTGGTTGCTGAGTCGTGTCCGACTCTTTGCGACCCCATGGACTGTAGCCCTCCAGGCTCCCCTGTCCATGGAAGTCTCCAGGCAAGACTACTGGAGTGGGTTGTCATTCCCTTCTTCAGGGGGTCTTCCCGACCCAGGAATTAAACCCAGAAATTAATCTTCTGCACTATAGGTGGATTCTTTACCGTCTGAGTTAACTATCTCCAATACAAATTTTAAAAAATCAAGTATCCATTTGGGAAGACAGAAAGCAGCAGAAGCAATGCTTAGTGTCAAACAGAATCACTGATTCAAAGAACAATCTTGTAAAAAATATGTCCCAGATCCTAAATGTCCTTGGTTGTAAATGCAAGCTTTGTTTCATTGGCATCTCACTAGTTAGTAGATTATCTTCTTCAGTGAAAAGCCTCCTCGTTCTCTTATCCACCAGTCTGCAGAGACTGGACTCTACATTCAATCCTTTGCCAGACTTACAGCCTTCATCTTTGAGCTTGTTGTTTTCTATCTATTTTCTTCTTTCAGTTCCCATGGCCCTCAGATGATTCCACTGTCCCAAAGCCTTTCCTTGGAAAGTGCCTCTGTATTAAATTTTTGACTGAATTTATTTACTAATTATTTATTCTCATGGGACAATCCAAAATTGACCATTTTTCCTCACTGAGATAAAATGAATGTTGTCTTTAAATTAGGACCTTTTTTTTTTTTTAAGCTAAAATATATGCTACATTTAAATTGGGCTTCACTGGTGGCTCAGGGGTAAAGAATCTGCCTGCCAATGCAGGAGATGCAAGAGATGCAGGTTCGATCCCTGGGTTGGGAGGATCCCCTGGAGAAGGGAACGGCAACTCACTCCAGTATTCTTGCCTGGGAAATCCCATGGGCAGAGGAGCCTGGTGGGCTAGAGTCCCTGGGGTCACAAAGAGTCAGACACGACTGAGAGACTGAGCAAGAATGCATGCACACCTAAATTGATGCTTCTCAAATTTTCACGTTCCAGACTTGTGGACATGGGGTGGGGGCACGGGGGGCTGGGATGAATTGAAAGAGGAGCACTGACATATATAAATAGCTAGTGGGAGCCTTCTGTAGAGCACAGGGAGCTCAGCTCAGGGCTCTGTGACCACCAAGGCGGGGGGAATGGGGGGCATGGTGGGAGGGAGGTTCAAGGGGAAGGGCATACATGTACACATATAGTTGAACATGTTGTGGTAGAACAGAAACTAACAGAGCATTGTAAAGCAATCAACTCTAATTAAGAAATAAATTAAAGAAAATTTCATGTTTATAGAAATCACCTGGGGATCTTGTGAAACTAGAGTTTTTGACTTGGAAGGTCCTGGGAGAGGGTCTGGGAGTCTGCACTGAGAATGAGCTCCCTGATTTTGCTGTCTGGGAACCACACTCTGAGGATCTAGCTTCTAAATGGTCCCATAGTCCCCACAACAGCATCAATAACTCCTTAACATCACTGGCAATTTCTCTATGGGATAATTTTTCTAAGTTTTGTTTTCATTTTGCCTGCTTCCTAAGTGTCATTCTGGGTGCTTAATTTATAATAGAATAGGGGAATTGATGCAGCTACATTAAAACAAAAAGGGAGACATAGTGTCTGCCTGCCTTGGGCATTCCTGTTAGCAGGAGTCTTCATGTTTAACAGCTTCACTATCAGGTTCTCAGTCTTGGCGTTAGGGCTAGGTGTTACAGCTTCCCATAAAGCATTCTGCTTTATGGACTCACTGCTCCTCATCATAAAATGAGGAGTATTAATAAATTCAAAAAGAAAGGTCCATAGTCTAATGAGATTTCAAGCTATTTGTTATTCAATGAACTTAATACCATGAAGATTAGAATAACTCCAATCTGCAAAATGCACTTAATAGTCTGGGAACATCAGCAACTGCAAAGCAGGTTACATGATATAATGAGTGCAGTTGCCTTTTTCCAGATCTGTTTGTTTCCTTGCCCTCTCTGGTCTGCTTCTGGCTCCACTCACCTTTTCCACTGGTTTACCAGATGATTCATCAGCTTTCTGGCATTCCTACTTAGCATTTGTGTCCAATATCCTAGCAAAATCCAATAAAGTTTCTAATATCCAGTATCCCATTAGCTATGTCCTTGTGTATAGCTAATTCACCAGAGGTTACTGGTCATAAGGATGACCTCGAGAGAAAGGGCATTACCACTTTCTGAACACTACTATGTGCCAAGTTCTGTGCTGATTGTATTTAATCCTGAAGCATTACAGAGCTGAAAAAGTCCTTTACAGAAAGATTAGATTATACCCCATTTGTTATTAAGAATAAACATATCTCCTTTCTTAAGTTTCTCAAATTATTGTTAAATTTGGTTTCAATGCATGATGTATACATATGGTATTGATTCAAAAGATATAAAAAAGGAATAGAGTGAAAAATAAGTCTCTCTCTTCCCCACCACTCAAGTCTCTACCTGAAGGCAACTACTGTTACAAGTTTCTTATGTGTCCTTCCAGAAACAGCCCATTAAGCATAGACTATTATACAATGGATTATTAATAGTCCATTTAGCAATCTTCAGTTCAGTTCAGTTCAGTCACTCAGTCGTGTCTGACTCTTTGCAACCCCATGAATCGCAGCACGCCAGGCCTCCCTGTCCATCACCAACTCCCGGAGTTCACTCAGACTCACGTCCATCGAGTCAGTGAGGTCATCCAGCCATCTCATCCTCTGTCATCCCCTTCTCCTCCTGCCCACAATCCCTCCCAGTATCAGGGTCTTTTCCAATGAGTCAACTCTTCTCATGAGGTGGCCAAAGTACTGGAGTTTCAGCTTTAGCATCATTCCTTCCAAAGAACACCCAGGGCTGATCTCCTTTAGGATGGACTGGTTGGATCTCCTTGCAGTCCAAGGGACTCTCAAGAGTCTTCTCCAACACCACAGTTCAAAAGCATCAATTCTTTGGTGCTCAGCTTTCTTCACAGTCCAACTCTCACATCCATACAGACCACTGGAAAAACCATAGCCTTGACTAGACGGACCTTTGTTGGCAAAGTAATGTCTCTGCTTTTGAATATGCTATCTAGGTTGGTCATAACTTTCCTTCCAAGGAGTAAGCATCTTTTAATTTCATGGCTTAGGAATCTTAGATTTCCTTAATAAGGTATTACCTATTATGGCATATATAGAAATCCTATAGATTAAAATTTAGAAATGTGCTTTCATGGCATTATGACATTTGATTCTCCTTAAAATACCATGAGATGGGCAGTCAAACATTCCTGTTAAACAATTTACACAGAAAGAAACTGAAGCTCACAGAGGTGAAATGATCTGCCCATGTGTATATAGTTAGTAAAAGACCTAATTCTAGAACAATTAGTCTAATACTTGTTCCATTACACCACAGAAAAAGTAGCCAAAGGATCACAGATCAAAAAATAGCCTTCTTGACTAATTAAAATACTCTGTCATTTCTCAGAGAATTTATTATGTTTAGTACAGTAGCAACAAAGTATTATTTCACATAAATAATATATCACATAAAAACTCAGTATTTTGGCTTTGCAATTGAAATTGATAAAGTATAACCAAAGATTTTAATTCAACAAGGGTCTGAGTTTCTGTTAATGGAGTTATGTGGTTCTTCCCTTGAGATGGCTTTAAAGCAGACCTTAAAGGTTGCTAGAGAAGGGCTGGGTAATTTATGTAACTATCTGTTAAACAAGAGCAAGCAGAAAGCAACATTATTCTTTGCTGCAACTGACTGATGAAACTGTTTTCCGTTTTGGGGATCCTAGGCAGATCCATAACTTTTATGTGACTATCAGGTATTAACAAATACTTTTGTGTTTTGAGATGCTGAAATTTCAGTCCAGTCTGATAGACAAGCTTCAATTGCTTACTCAGTTTGAAGTGTCCTCCCTCCTCCAGCTCAGCCCTGCCTTAGGAGACCACTGTGGATGAAGGGGGCATGGGTAGGCCCACCTCTCCCCACTCCTTGCTTTCCCACTCCTCTTGATTCTTTTGCTGCTTTTGGATCCTCCAGTATTGTAACCAAGAACTTCCAGATGTACAAGCTGGGTTTAGAAAAGGCACAGGAACCAGAGATCAAATTGCCAACATCCACTGGATCATAGAAAAAGCAAGAGAATTCCAGGAAAACATCTACTTCTGCTTCATTGACTATACTAAAGCCTTTGACCATGTGGATCACAACCAACTGTGGGAAATTCTTAAAGAGATGGGAATCCCAGACCACCTTACCTGCCTCCTGAGAAATCTGTATGCAGATCAAGATGCAACAGTTAGAACTGGAAATGGAAAAATAGACTGGTTCCAAACTGGAAAAGGAATATGTTAAGGCTGTATATTGTCACCCTGCTTATTTAACTTGTATGCAGAGTACATCATGCGAAATGCCGCTGAATGAAGCACAAGCTGGAATCAAGATTGCTGGGAGAAATATCAATAACCTCATATATACAGACAACACCACCCTTATGGGAGAAAGAGAAGAGGAACTAAAGAACCTCTTGATGAAGGCGAAAGAGGAGAGTGAAAAAGCTGGCTTAAAACTCAACATTCAGAAAACGAAGATCATGGCATCTAGTCCTGTCACTTCATGGCAAATAGATGGGGAAACAATGGAAATAGTAACAAACTTTATTTTCTTGGGCTCCAAAATCACTGCAGATGGTGACTGCAGCCTTGAAATTAAAAGATGCTTACTCCTTGGAAGAAAATTTATGACAAACCTAGACAGCATATTAAAAAGCACAGACATTACTTTACTGACAAAGGTCATCTAATCAAAGCTATGGTTTTTTCAGTAGTCATGCATGGATGTGAGAGTTCAACCATAAAGAAGGCTGAATGCTGAAGAATTGATGCTTTCAAACTGTGGTGTTAGAGAAGACTCTTCAGAGTCCCTTGAACTGCAAGGAGATCAAACCAGTCAATCCTAAAGGAAATCAATCCTGAATATTCATTGGCAGGTCTGATGCTGAAACGGAAGCTCCGATGCTTCGGCCACTTGATGCGAAGAGCTGACTCATTAGAAAAGACCCTGATTCTTAGAAAGATTGAAGGCAGGAGGAGAAGGGGACGACAGAGGATGAGATGGTTGGGTTACATCACTGACATGAATTTAAACAAGCTCCAGGAGATGGTGAAGGACAGGGAAGCCTGGCATGCTGCAGTCCATGGGGTTGCAAAGAGTTAGACACAACTGAGTGACTGAACAACAAGCATTGGAACAACAGTGGGAAGGAAAGGCAAGGTTTTCATCTGAGGGAGTTTTCTGGATGTGGCTTTATCTGAAGGCTGATGCTTTCTCTAATAAGGCACCTTTAGCATTCCTCAGAAACATCTCCTCTGGGCCCTGGGGAACTCCCAGCATGGTTTCCTAGTACACGTGTCTTCTCTGGGTTTCCCAGGTGGCTCTAGTAGTAAAGAACCTGCCTGCCAATGCAAGAGACAAAAGCGACATTGTTTTGATCCCTCAGTCAGGAAGATCCCCTGAAGGAGGGCATGGCAACCCACTCCAGTATTCTTGCCTAGAGAATCCCATGGACAGAGGAGCCAGATGGGCTACAGTCCATGGGGTCACAAAGAGTTGGACACGACTGAGTGACTTAGCAGGCACACACACGTGTCTTCTCCAACTGGCTGCTGTTACTTCCCCTTAGCCCCTGGCTTCCTGTGATTCACCTCTAACTTCATTCTGCTGGGTACCTGTGGCTCCTGATGATTCTCTTGGGGAATGCTCCAGTTCAAGGTTACCAAGCCCAGATCTCTTCCCCGGAGGCTTCACAGGGCACAAGCCATATGACCAGCAGAAATGCAACAGCGGAAGTACAACTGACTCCATCAATTGGTCCCTTTCTCACTCGGCTGCCACGTGCTGCTCTGTTTAGCTTCTGAGCCTCTGAGTTTTTCAGGTCCCACTCTCTATGTCATAGGCGGAATAATATCCCCCCGAGAGATGTCCAAACCCTAATCCCCAAAACCTGTGAATAGTTTACACTATGTGGCAATGGGGATTCTGCAGATGTGATTAAGGTTATGAATTTTAAGATGAGATTATCCTGGATTATCAGAGGGGCTCAGTATTATTACATGAGCTTTTAAAAGGAGAGAACGTTTCCTGGCTGAAGTCAGAGAGATATGGCACCATGAGGAGGATTCCATGTGTTCTGGCTGGCTCTGTGATATAGGGGCCCTTGTGCAAGTGTTCTTGCCTGGAGAATCCCAGGGACGGGGAAGCCTGGTGGGCTGCCATCTATGGGGTCACACAGGGCCGGACACGACTGAAGCAACTTAGCAGCAGCAGCAGCAGCAGTGCAAGAACCAGAGAGCAGCCCTGGGAGCCAAGGGTGGTCCCCAGCTGACAACCAGCAAGGAAACAGGGACCTAAGTCCAGCAGCCGAATGGAACTAAATTTGGCCAATAATCTGAATGAGCCTGGACACAGATTCTCCCCTAGAGCCTCCTGAAGAGAAGACAGTGCAGCCAACACCTTGACTTCAGCCTGTGCATACTTGCGTGCATGCTAAGTTGCTCCAGTTGTGTCTGACTCTATGAGACCCCGTGGACTGCAGCCCACCAGGCTCCTCTGTCCATGGGGATTCTCTAGGCAAGAATACTGGTGTAGGTTGCTATGCCCTCCTCCAGGGGACCTTACTGACCCCAGGGATTGAATTCACATCTCTTAAGTCTCCTGAATTGGCAGGGTTCTTTACCATAGCAGCACCTGGGAAGCCCTGATTTTAGCCTAGTAAGGCACAGAGCAGACAATCCAGCCGAGTCCTCTGAACTTCTGACCTACAGAACTGTGAGACAATAAATGTGTGTATTAGTCACTCAGCAGTGTCTGACTCTTTGTGATCCCATGAACTGTAGCCCGCCAGGCTCCTCTGTCCATGAGATTCTCCAGGCAAGAATTCTAGAGTGGGTGGTCATTTCCTCTTCCAGGGGATTTTCCTGACTCAGGGATTGAACCTAGGTCTCTTGCATTGCAGGCAGATTCTTTACCATCTGAGCCACCAGGGGTTCTATTGTTGTGTTGTGTTAAGCTGTTAAATTTGTGATAATTTGTTATAGCAGCCATAGGAAATGAATACACCCTAGGTAGATCCATTCTTCGAGTTTCTGAAGTCCCCTCTCACTTGCTTAAGATGAAAAACACCAGGAAAATAGAGGAAACATTTCAGCAACCTAAAAATTGTCTCTGATGAAATCCATGCTTTCCATATTAATTCATAGGCCTCTCCTTAAATATACATACTTGAGGTTATGGGACAGGCTAAGTGTTCCTGGACCCATTTTCGGTCACCCCTGCACAAGTTACGTCTCTTCAGAATAGATGGGTATTTAACAATATTCATTCTTAGCTCTAGGGCCTCAGCTAACACTAAGACAACAGGAAAGTTTTGTTTTAACATCATGTTACATGTATATATCAGGAGAGTTGCCTTCCTCCTCAGGTTCAATGGTTTTGAAACATGTTGGATAGACTGGGGTTGCTCTGATAAAGACGAATAACAGGAGAGGGAGATGAGATCCCAGAGAGGTCACTGTCAAGATGGGATGAGAGACAAGAAAAAAAGAACCAACGTTGCCCAACATGTGAGTTAGTGTGGAGGAAACAAGGCTTCTAGCCCTAGACTTGGGGATTGGTGAAACCCTAGGTAGATGCAGCAGTCGGAGGAGACAGGGGAGGGCTTGGTGATTCTGGATGAGGGATGGCTCCCAGGTAAGCACCATTTCTATGTCTTCCCACAGGAGTTTCTGCCAGAATGGAATGAACTGGGGCTATGTAACTGAGCGTGTAGTGCTAAGTTGCCTCAGTCATGTCCAACTCTTTGTGACCCCACGGACTGCAGCCCACCAGGCTCCTCTGTCTGTGAGATTCTCCAGGCACGAATACTGAAGTGGGTTGCCATTCTCTTCTCCAGGGGATTGTCCCGAACCAGGGACTGAACCTGAATCTGTTACTTGTCCCGCACTGGCAGGCAGGTTCTGCACCACGAGTACCGCCTGTAGCTTGAGTTAGTACAAGTTGACCCTTTCTTTCCTCTCTGAGTTTTGTGACTGCACAGCTTGAATGTCCAGCAGAACATGGAGAGGAGGGAAGCGGGGGACAGAGTGGCAGTTCTGTGACAGAACCCATGGTCTGCTTGTGGGCAGGGGGGTAGGACCCTGCTGTCCAGAACTAAAGACCGTGCGCTGAGAACAAGCTGAGTTGTTTCACATCTGCAGATAGATGTGTATCTGAGGAGGAGGACAACAATCTCATAGTTTCTGTCCTGTTCCACTGCCCTTAAAAATCATTTTGGAGCTTTGATTTCGCAGACTCTAACCATCTAGTCAAGCGTCCTCTGTTTGGCCAATTGACACCTTTTCATTGAATGTGCTAGGCTCTGGCCTCAACTCTGGAAGTTGGCTATGTTTGCAATGCTGCTGCTGTTTAGGAACTGGGAGATCATGGATAGACCCCTCTTCCTAACAAGAACTCGCTTATTCTATATAGAGTGAAGGTCAACTGTAGGGTAATTTCTAGCATCCTATTTCCTTTCCATACTAATTTCAGGAAGAAAAAGATGAATATAAAGTATAAGAAAAAAGGTTAACATATAGAAAAGTCTTCCTTGTGGGTTGTTTCAGCTGAAACACCTCAAAGTAGGACCATACTGTGTATATTTTATGTTTCTCATTTAATTATCTATAATGGACAGCCAAGAGATGCTTATGATCCATAACCCCAGCACCCAAAGCCATTCTTGACATATAGTGTTGTTGCTGCTGCGACTGCTAAGTCGCTTCAGTCATGTCCAATTCTGTGCGACCCCATAGAGGGCAGCCCACTAGGCTCCTCTGTTCCTGGGATTCTCCAGGCAAGAATACTGGAGTGGGTTGCCATTTCCTTCTCCAATGCATGAAAGTGAAAAGTGAAAGTGAAGTCGCTCAGTCGTATCCGACTCTTAGCGACCCCATGGACAGCAGCCCACCAGGCTCCTCCGTCCATGGGATTTTCCAGGCAAGAGTACTGGAGTGGGGTGCCATTGTCTTCTCCGGACATATAGTGTACTGCCTAATAAATATTTGTTGAATCAATGAATATGGAAAAATGCAAACCAAGCATTTGAAATATTGCGCTACATTTCTTTCAGCTCCACCTCCACACCAATGTGTGCGGGAGGTCACTGGAAGAGTGTTAGGGTCATCATGAGTTTCATGTTTCAACAGCCAGTGCCAAATTCTTAAGGCCAGATGGGACGAGATGAGATGTTAAAACCGCTTCTTATTACCACTCTGTTGGCCTCGATTGCCTCAGTATTATTCTCCAACTGCTTTGTCTCTGTGGATCTCTGACTCCTTATTACCTCCAATTGGAACACCCCACAAATCACTCTGCCTTCTTTATCCTCTCTCACCTCCAAGTAATCTTGTCATCTTGCTCCAGTTAGAGCTGCTTGCATTAAGAAGATCATGGCAAATTCTCTCTCTACCCCTGTTTGTCCTTCAGGAAAATTATCCTGTGGATAAGTGGATGTTACAGACACTTTTCAGAACATATTTTGTCTGAATTTTTTTCTGTCTTTCCACATTCTTCTAAGCCAGTTACCTTTACACTGGAGTGGAATTAAATTCAAGGAGATAGAGGTTCTGAGTTTCCTCCTTTGACCAGATGGAAATCGTTACATTAGAATGCTGATGACTGCAAAACCTTGGACATATTGTTTTCACAATTAGGAAATGGCAAACACGAAGCGCTCCAGCCCAGAGCCAGCATGCAAGTTCAGCTTCCATTTGCTGCTATAAATTTTGTTCTTGTTGCTGCCAGTGAACACCAACTGTTCAAGAGAAATAGTAAATCCAAATGTGCCTTTGGATGAGAGTAAAAAAAAAAAAAAGATGCTGCATAAATGCTGATGCAAAAGGATTTTTTTTTTTTAACACACTAAACCAGGGAAGGGAAAGAAATGGGGAGAGAAAGTTGAACTGAAAGTGCTAAAAAAGATCTTGAGGAAATGTTGATTCCACATATGGTTTAAACTTCAAGGAGAAAAATGCAGAAGGAGCATATCAACCTTCGGGTGGGCATGTCAACCTTTGAGCACTATAGGTATCCCACAAAAGGCATACACAAGTTGTGTAAATCAAGAGAAAGAAAAACCCCAAAGTTTACTCAAGGCTGAACCAGCACATGCCCCCTTTGTTACTTGCTAATGATCAATCTAACAGTTAAAAGCCAAAGCTAGAAGCAAGTGCAGGCTGTTATGCAAGAACTTCAGTGACTTCCTATCGCACAGATTTACTTTAAGGCTAATCGACAGATGTCTGTACTCAGGTCTCCCTCCAGTTTAACTTAATATGCAACTGAATTATGACTCAAAGAGATAGTTTCAGAGATTTGATTTTCTGAATTTTAACCTTTTTTTAATGTTTAATGTTATGATTTTTATTTTTTATTTATTATTGTTTTTTATATAGATTTATTTATTTTAATTGGAGGCTAATTACTTTACAATGTTGTATTGGTTTTGCCATACATCAACATGAATCCGCCATGGGTGTCCACATGTTCCCCATCCTGAACCCCCCTCCCACCTCCCTCCCCATACCATCCCTCTGGATAATCCCAGTGCACCAGCCCCAAGCATCCTGTATCATGCATTGAACCTGGACTGGCGATTCGTTTCATATATGATACTATATATGTTTCAATGCCATTCTCACAAATCATCCCACCCTCTCCTTCTCCCACAGAATCCAAAAGACTCTTGTATACATCTGTGTCTCTTTTGCTGTCTCGCAGAATTTTAACTTTGGATTACCTAAATTTATGACGGGTTTCTCGTCTCCTTTGCCCCACCATTTTTCTGTGATGCTGAAGAAAATGTGTGAACTTTGGAGTTAGCTGACTTGAGTCCTTGATACTAGGTCTGATCCTTACATACCCTGACCCTACTTTCTCACGTGCAAAACAGTGCTTGCAACCACTGGGTCGCTGTGAAGATTAAATGAGATGCTACATGTTAAATGCCTGGCACAAGCCTTGACCATAAAAGATCCTTAATAATGACACCAGTTCCATACCTCAGATTAGACTTTGCAAACAAACAATTTGAAAAACAGAGCATTAAAACAAATTCCGTAGAATGATGAGGCTCCAGGCCAAGAACCAAGCAGTAAAGATGTTCCAAACCAGAACATTTCAGCATCGGAGAATGGCTAGAAGGGCTTATCTTCATGGCTAAAACAAGCAGTTTAATGTAAAACAGTCTTTCTTTCTTTTTTTTTTTTTTAATTCTTCATATTCTTATGGAAGGAAAAGCATTTCCGAATAATGGTTAAAATCTGTCCTTTGTAGATCTGAAAACGTGGACAAGTTTCATACTGAGGTCAAGTTCTACTGAAAGTGTTAGATGGCTGTATGAGGACCAGAAGCAGCTGTCAAAAATAAAGTGGACGATGGTATCTTGAATGCCTTCATGTGAGGCCAAAGCTAAGTGAGCGTTTGACTTATTTTTGTCATTGAATTAATTTATGTATCTGGTTTAACTGGTCAAATTATTTTTGCTTAAATGTTCACATATTTCAGTGTTGTATTGATACAGTTACTGCTTTCAAGAGTGAAGAAAATGCCAACAGTGGCAAATACATGTGTTCAGAGGAAGAGAAATCATTCATTTCCAAACCTCAGATTTACAGCAATTTTTATATACATAGGAAAGTGTTGGTTTCTCCTTATGGCTACTTCTGAACATGTGTAAATTATCAGAGTCTGTGTGCATTTATTTCCATTAAAAAAATAATAATAATACCAGCAGAGACACAGCTAAGCCAAGTTGAGCCTTGCTGGTTAGGTTTGCGGAAACATAGGCCAACTCAGGGCAAGGCAAGCTCATGAGATAGGAAGTATAAAATAGTAATAAATAGCTTTGGAAACCTTTTCCTTTGGAAGAGACATCCCAATAACATCCTGCATTAATAGATGAGAAGAGACACACATGTGTGCTGTGAACGACACAGTAAGTAAAACCAAAAGGCTCACTCTGAGGGTCAAATTCAACTTGGGTTGCAACTTTAATGAAGGAAACAGTGGTTTTGATTCAGAAAAGCCCAGGGTTGGAAGGGAGATATTAAGCCTAACATCTCATCCGTCTGATGCCTGGATCTCCTTTACTCTGTTCTGGCAGAAAGATCATACAATTGATACTGGAAATGAGCAGCTTGCTCCGTTAGAGTTGGCTCTTGTATCTTTGAATTAAAGTCCTGTTTCTATCTTTGAATAAGAAAATGTTTTCTTCTTTTGGATCAAGGCCTGTTTCTATGAAATTTCCACTCATTCTTCCTATTTCTGTCACTCAGGGTCACACCCAAGCAGAATCCCACTTGCAGAGGCAAACGTTGCAAACATTCCATTACAAACACTAAGGCAAGAGTCACAGATTAGCCAGCAGGGTAATTTTAAATAATTAGAAATCAGGTTTTGATATTTAAAACTTGGAAAATTACCTATCAAAATCCATGTTTTTCACTCCTTTGAAACTTTGGGAGCTCCAGGAGCAATGAGCACACATGATAATGGACTGAATTGAGTAGCTCCTAGTGCTGCCTTTAGACAGGGGATGTGCTGGCCTGTTCACTACAGGCTTCATCACTCCCTACTGTCTTGCACTGAGCCTGCTTTCCTCATTTTATGATGCTTGCCTGGCCCCTGAGACCAGTCAAGATTGTAGTTCATACTCTGTCCTCTATAACCAGCGTCCCTCACCTCCCAGATACAATGCCTGATGATATGAGGAGGAGCTGATGAAATAACAGAAATAAAGTGCAAACTTAATGTAATGCACTTGAATCTTCCCAAAGCCATCCCCGCCAATGCCCAATATATGGAAATATAGTCTTCCATGAAACTGGCCCTTGGTGACTAATAAGTTGGGGACCACTGCCTTATAAGCCTTCTTGGCTTCAAAAGATTTATCTTCAGTTCTCTCTTTTTTCCCTTTGCAGGAGGAACTTCAGGCATGCTTGAAACATAAGCCTGCTGAGTGTTGCCACATGGAAAATTGACATTTGATTTGTCCAGTCTCACAATCAATCGTCAGTAATGAGCCAGTAACATAGCTAGAAACCTTCAAATCATGTAGGTAAGGTACGAATGGGAGGTGGAGGGAAGAGATTCCGAAAAAGGCTAGAGAATGTGGAGTACAGCCCGTCACGCCGGCTGGAGCCCTAACTCTAGCTGGTGTTCTTTCCTGCTGTGATTCCTCGTGAGAACTCAGGCGCTCTGGACACCAGTACATACAATCAAGAGCACGCTGTGTGGTTTTCTGTTTTGTTCAACTGCCTCTATGCTGTTCTGTCAACAGCATCACAATCCTCCGTGTTCTGGAAAGGCGAAGAGCGCTTCGTTTTGAATCCCAGCGCCTCCAACAACTACCTGAGAGACCTTGGGAAAGTGACTTAACATCTCTTGAGTTTCCGTTTCTCCACCTGGAAAATAAGGCTAGTAATAGGTTGATCCTACTTATAGAAGTATTGTGAGAAATGCCAGAGACAAAGTACATACAGCGCGTATACGGAAGTCCCCTGGGTCACATTAATCAGTCAATAAATGTTGGCTACTAATTGCTCTTCAGATATCATTCCTCCAGGTTGTAGCAGACTGCTCCCGTAGCTCCACAACCTCTCCCACGTGTGTGCATGCTGCATCAGCTTCGAGTAATTGCTAGCATTTGTGATTCTTGCCTGAGGGTTCTCTCTGACACTCATTTTTTTCTGTCCCTATGCATCCATGGCAAGCTGGCAGTGCTAGGGAGTTAACAGCCCTTCTCTCTCCCAATAATAGATGGGAGTTGGTGGACCAATACCCCAGCTTCCTCATCATTCAGAAGGCATAAACCTCAGTAGTGGGTCCTGTGTGGTCTATCAGAGTTCCTTCAGTGGATTTAGCTCCAGTTGCTCTAGTTATTATAACTTGTTTGACGATGTTGGCAGCCTTGCTGTGCCTGTCTCATCTCTCCACTTTCTTACCAATACTTCCTGGGGTCAACTCCATGCTAAACTACTTGTGTTCAGAAACTTATTTCAGCATCTGCTTCTCGGGGAACACGAGCTTAGGTCATTGGTATGAGCAGAGGTTCCAAGGAGCAGGTCATGAGGCTGGATTCTGGAACCACCTCATTTAAACGGATCCCAGTGCCGGTGGTAAATGGTGTGCTGATAAGCCCCAGTATACAGTAGCATTAAGGATACATTTGGATGGGCTACAGATGGAAGGAGGGCTCCCCTGGTGGCTCAGGTGGTAAAGAATCTGCCTGCCCATGCAAGGGATGTGAGTTCGTTCCCTGGGTGAGGAAGATCCCCTGGAGGAGGAAATGGCAACCCACTCCGGTATTCTTACCTGGAGAATCCCGTGGACAGGGGAGCCTGGCGGGCTGCAGTCCATGGGATCACAAAGAGTCGGACACAACTTAGCAACTGAACAACAACAGATGGACAGTGATAACTCTCATGTACAGTAGTAGCAATGATGGATCTGAATGGGTTAGAGATGAACTGGCTTGTGTAACATCAAGGGCATTTAAAGATATTCGAGCACTTACAGAGTGTCTGATTTACATAGTACTCCTATGATGAGTCCAATGGACTCATTTCCCAGGGAAAGAATTATAACATCTGGTACATGTCATGGTATCAGCTGGTTCTGTATACACAATATCACTTCAATACAGCCAGTCTGATAGGAATTGGAACGCCTTTTTTAAGAGCTTCTCTGGTGGCTCAGACGGCTGTAATGCGGGAGGCCCAGATTCGATCCCTGGGTTGGAAAGATCCCCTGGAGAAGGAAATGACAATCCACTCCAGTATTCTTGCCTGGGAAATCCCATGGATGGAGAAGCCTGGTAGGCTACAGTCCATGTAATTGCAAAGAGTCGGACATGACTGAGCGACTTCACTTTCACTTTCTTTACACTTTTTAAGGGTGCAACTCAGGTACCAGCCTGAGGATGGTGCCTGTAGGATGTGAGTATGCTGTTTGAAATGTAGTACATAGCGTGAGTCAACAAACTCTCAACAGGAAGAATCTGTGGGGCTGGGAACCAAGAGGTGGAAGTAGGGCATGGCTCCTGATACTACCCTTCTTTGATCCTCTTGGGGAATTTTGCTTTTTGACCCACAATGTTAGGGTCCGCTGGGCGAGAGCTTCTGGTTTCCAGTGGGACTTGGCAAGTCTTCTGCCAGGACACAGTATTTGGGGGGGCATTATGTTAACCCTGGGCTTCCCTGATGGCTCAAGTGGTAAAGAATCCGCCTGCAGTCCAGGAGACACAGAAGACACGGTTTCAATCCCTGGGTTGGGAGGATTTCCTGGAGGGGCCCTAAAATGATGGCTGTCATTTGTATTCTGAGTTCCTCATGCCGGTAGAGAGTAGCAAGCAAAGAAAGAAGCTACCTTGTTACCATGATGAGATAGGCCTCTTGCTATACCATGAAGGCACAAGGGAGGCATCCCTGGATCTTAGCGGGATTTACTGGTGCTGCCATACCCAGTAATAACTGAATGGGCAAATGCAGAAAGCTTGTGCTGGTTGTTTTAGAATAAGATTCGGATTGTCTCTTTGGGTCCTTGAGGTGAGGTAATTCAAGGGTCTCAGGCTCTACAGATGTGAATGTCTTGGATCATGACTATCGCTTATGACCTAAGGACCAGCTGTTGTGTAGGGGCTACAGCTTAGCTCACTAACCCCTCTGTTGTAATTCTCTTCCCTTTTGCTTTTATCTTTTTGACGCTCTGCACAGCTTGTGGGATCTTAGTTTCCCAACCAGAGATTGGATCCGGGCTTTATTCTAAGTGTTTTGTGCATAGTAACTGATTAAGTACTTCCAGCTGCCTCACAATGTAGCGTTACTGCTGTCCCTCCCGTACAAAGGAGGAAACCGAGAGAGCCTTGGATTACGTGGCATCCCAGTGGTCTCACTCCAGGGCCTGTGACTTTCTTCTTTTCTACTATTTACTTCTGACAACAACTCTAACTGGAGAAGGATTGACCTGAATTGCTTAAATTGCAATGTATTATATTCTTCTCCATGTGTTATGTGTATGTGTTGTATCCATGTATTTCTTAGGGAAATTCTTAAGCAAAAGACTTCAGTTTGGTCTGGAGCTGGCTTGCTGTAGTAGGGCACACAACCAGATATCAGGAGGCTTAATGAATAGCAACACTTGCTATTTCCTGGCTTTATCACTTCGAGAAAAGCCAGCTTTGAGGGTTTATTTACTCATCTGTGAAAGAAGTCAGTTGGCCAGTCACCTTTGGCTTTCTTTCTCCTTTTCTTTCTTCCCTGGACAGTATATGGTTCTGTGATTTCCAAAACTTTTAAAAGGTCCTCAGAAAACAACCATTATAAATCTTGACCTTCCTTTACAGTGAAATAAACCTTGACCTTCCTTTACAGTAAGGAGGCGTTCAGGATTGATAGAAACACAGTGGTTTTACCTTCCAATGGGACTGAAGCTTTAGAAAGAAAGGCACCCCACCAACCCACAAACACACACGCCTAGTACGAGCGCCAGTATCTGCCATAAAGCCAAGTCTCAACTGAGGGTAAATTCTTGGTTGTTAAGCGGGGCGTGGGTGTCTAGACTAGATCCCTGATCGCTCTCCACGGGTATCTGGGAGAGGTCATGGCTTCCTTCGGGCTGTTCCTGTGTGGTGAGTTAGCCATCACACATGCATGCGTGCTCAGTCACTTCAGTCGTGTCTGACTCTTTTCAAACTATGGACTGTAGGCCTTCAGGCTCCTCTGTCTATGGGATTCTCCAGGCAAGAATGCCAGAGCGGGTTGCCATGCCCTCCTCCAGGGGATCTTCCCAACCCAGGGATTGAACCCACATCCCTTATGTCTCCTGCATTGGAAGGTGGGTTCTTTACCACCAGTGCCACCTGGGAAGCCCAGTAATCATACTGAGTGGCTTTTAAGCAATGAGAAAAATTTGTTTTGATAATTTCTGAAAGTTAACCACTCCTTTATTTAGTATGTGACTTGTTTTGACCAAAATTTCCCCAAAGGCAGCCTTCTAAGCTGCCATTGACCTCTGAGGGGACAGCCAGAGAGACAGCCTGTATGTGCAGACCCAGGCAGTCTATTCAGTCTGATGTCGATCATCTTATAATCATCCCCCTGATAATCAATTCTCCTATCAATTCAGAGATTCTGACTCCAGGCGGGGGGCTTGGAATACACAGCCTGAGGCCAATCAACTCAGAGAAACTGCTTCCTGAAAATATCTTTTTTCATAGGAAACAGGAGGTTAGACGCACGACCTGGTTACTCAAAGAGTAAGTCTTTGCTACCCTTGCTGATGTAGAGAGTGGCAGTGGAGGCATCCTCAGCACTTAACATCTACAAATTATAAAAAAAAATCATCAAAAAATCAATTGCTGTTTCTAGAAGTCTTCAAACAGTGCTTTATATGTCTCACAAGCCTGAAGACGACACGAACTGTATACCTTCTGCTATTTTCTTCCAGCAGCCCTTGCTCATAACCATAGCTTGTATAGCTTCAGATGTGGTGAAACTGTTGGCTGTGTTGATGGGACCATCTAGAATATACTAATGTTCATACAGGGCTACTCTCTCCAAGAGCCCAAATCCACTGGTCCTCAGGGAGCCAGAGGAGTGCTGGTTCCCTGGAGGGTGGGAGAAGTGCCTCTCTGCCCAGCACTGCCCTTGATCACAAGGACCCCACAGTAGGACCAGGGAGCCCGAGGACCTCCAAGCCTCTCATGAGGAAACCTCAGTCACTTTCCAGCCTCAACTGTTCTCTCAGCAATCATCAACTGAATACAAGGGATCCTGGGGGAAATAGATAACTTGCTCTTTCCATTCACTCAGTTTCTCCTTCCCATCGTAGAAAATAAAAAACAGGAATAATCTCCTTCTTCCTGCAGTCAAAACAGGCTTCAGTGCCATGAACTTATGCAAATACATAAGGAATGGTGAAATCCATCCTGGTCTGGGTTCAACCACCCCACCCCCAAATCCCAGAAAATTGGAAGAGAGTGGATTTTCAGAGACTTCCTAGTTCAGGTAAAACCCAGAGAGGAAAGACTCCTGTCTACCATCACACAGGTCTTGCTCACAAACATAATATTGTCATAACAGATCAGTGCTGGATTTTAAAAAGCTAGTTTATCAGTCCTCTATCCCAACTGAAATCTTTTTGGTTCATGAACACATCTCTTTGCACCTGGTTCTCTCTCATTAGGACTTAACATTTTTTGTGGACAGGAGAAGACCTAAGGCAGGGCTCCAAGATTCTTAAAAAGGTCAAATGCTTCCTTCCTCTCAGGGGGTCAGCTAACATGTAGGGTTCAGTTGTTTGACTGGACTCAATGAAAACTAAACAAATTTTTAGGACATCCAGGAGGAGCAAGTAAGTGTAGTGAAATTCACTTGGCTTAATATACAAATGCCTTTTTAAAAATAACATGAGGTTATTTTGCTTCTTAGTATGAAAGAAATATATATTCATCAGAAGAGACTTAGAAAATGTAGGAAAAAAAATATTCACAAGTCCATTACCAAGAGGCAATAATTGTTAGCAGTTGGGCATATTGACCCTTCCAGTCTCTCTCTCCATATATTTCCAAAGAGGGATCCAAGTTCAATGCTTGAAACAGGGCACTCAAAGCTGGTGCACTGGGACAACCCTGAGGGATGGGATGGGGAGGGAAGTGGTAGGGGGGTTCAGGATGGGGGACCCATGTACACCCATGGCTGATTCATGTCAATGTATGGCAAAAACCACCACAATATTGTAAAGTAATTAGCCTCCAATTAAAATAAATTAATTTAAAAAATAAAAAATAATATGGGAATTAAAAAAAAAGAGGGATCATGCCATCCTCTTTTTGTTATCTGACTTAAAAAAAAAAAACCTTACTACATGGATATATTCCCAGAGCATTAAATATTCTTTCATAGATGGATAATATTCCATTGCATGGATGCACCAAGGCTTATTTAATATTTCCACACTCAGTCCTTCCACTGCCAGAAGTCTTGGTGGGCATTAGGTTATTTCCAACTTCTTTGAATTTTGTGGCTGATAATTCTCTTTGAGGAAAATCATTTATGATTCTTTCCTTAGGATAAATTCCTAGAAATGATGCTGGGTCAAGGAGTACTAAAATGTGTAAAGCTTTTGGCTCCAAATGTCTCTTCTGACAATAGTCTTAACTGAAAAGACTAATAAGAGATGAGCCCACTTGGCCTGGCCTCTCTTGGTGGTCAGATCCAAGGCTTTAACCACACACCTACTGATTTATGATGTAAAAGATTCTGTATTTTGCTTTCCTAGTTCCCTCTTTTTTTTTTTTTTTATTGGAGAATAGTTGCTTTACAATGTTGTGCTAGTTTCTGCTGTACAGCAAAGTGAATCTTATATATATATCTCTCCCCTCCGTTTTGGATTTCCTTCCCATTTAGGTCACCACAGAGCACTGAATTCCCTGTGCTACACAGTAGGTTCTCATTAGCTAACTCTTTTATACATAGTAATGAATATATGTCAGTCCCAATCTCCCGATTCATCCCACCTTCCCTTCCACATTTGGTGTCCACATGTTTGCCCTCCATGTCTGTGTTTCTACTTCTGCTTTGCAAATAGGTTCATCTGTACTATTCCTCTAGATTCTGCATAAATGCATTGATATACAATATTTCTTTTTCTCTTTCTGACTTAATTCACTGTGTATGAGTCTCCAGATCCATCCATGTCTTTGCAAATGAAACAATTTTGTTCCTTTTTATGGCTGAGTAATATTCCATCGTATATATGTGCCATGTCTTCTTTATCCATTCCTGTTGATGGACATTTAGGTTGCTTCCATGTCCTGGCTACTGTCAATAGTGCTGCAGTGAATATTGGGGTGCGTGTATATTTTGGAATTACGGTTTTTCTGCTGGTTTATGATCCAGGAGTGGGATTGATGAGTCATGTGGTAGTTCTGGGCTTCCCAAGTGGCACTAGTGGTAAAGAACCTGCTGCCAATTCAGACCACAGGGTCGCAAAGAGTCAGACATGACTGAGTGACTGAACTGAACTGAAGAGACTCAGGTTCAATCCCTGAGTCGGGAAGATCCCCTGGAGGAGGGCATGGCAACCCACTCCAGCCTTCTTGCCTGGAGAATCCCATGGACAGAGGAGCCTGGCGGGCTACAGTCCATGGGATCACACAAAGTCAGACCTGACTGAAGCGGCTGAGCACACACTCACACATGGTAGTTCTATTTTCAGTTTTTTAAGGAGCCTCCATACTGTTCTCCCAGTGGCTGTGTCAATTTACATTCTCGCCAGTATGTTAAGACAGCTCCCTCTCTTCATGCCCTCTCCAGCATTAATTGTTTGTAGATTTTTTGATTACTGCCGTTCTGAGCTTGGTGAGGTGATACCTCATTGTAGTTTTGATTTGCGTTTCTCTCCGTCTTTTTGTAAGTCAGATTTTGTGTGTGTGTGGTATAATTTACATACAGCAAAATTCACTCTGTTTTTGGTGCAGTTTTATGAATTCTGAAAAACACATACAGTTGTATAAGCACCACCACAATCAAGACATAGAACATTTCATCACCCAAAAGTTCCCTCTTGGACCTTCGTGTTCACTCCTTTGTATGGTTCACACCTTACCCCTAGCTCCTGGCAACCACTCCCCTGTCCCCATAGTTTTTCTTTTTCCGGCATGTTAAGTGGAATTACAGAGCAGGTAGCTTTGTAATTCTAATTTTTTCGCTTGGCGTAATGCACTTGAATACCCACGTTCTCTATCGCTAGCTCTTTTCTTTCTATTCCACTGGACCTACATTTCAGTTGTTTATATATTCACCAGGTGGTGGTGATTTGGATTGTTCCTAGTTTTTGGAGATTATGAAAAAAGTTGATAGAAACATTCACATATAGCTTTTGGTGTGGGCATGTATTTTTATTTATCTTGGGTGAACACCCAAATGCTCAGTCCCATAAGTGACATTTAACTGTACAAGGCACTATTAAGCAGTTTTCCAAAGAGGCTGCACTGTTTTGTATGAGTGCTCCCACTGCTCCATATTCTCATCAGTTCTCAGTCTTGGTTTTTAAATTTTCGTGGTCAAATAGAAGTGTGTTAGAACCTTATTGCAGTTTTAAAATCTCATTTCCCCAATGAATAATAATGTTGAGTATATTTTCATTCATTCCTTTGCTATCTTTTTTAACGTCTTTGGAGAAATGCCCAAATCTTTTCCCATTTTTTGCTGGGGTTGTTTCTTATTATTGTTTGTCAGAATTTTCAATATATTCTGGATACAAGTCTTTTGTAATAAATTTACTTTGCAAATATTTCCCCCCAGTCTTTGGCTTGCTTATTCATCTCCTTTTCTTCACAGTGTCTTTCAGAGTTTTTAATTTTGACAAACTGCTGCCTATTTTGTTTCTTTTATACTTCATCATTCTGTGTCACAGCTGAGAAATCTTTCCCTTATCTTTGGTTGCAAAGACATTTTTCCTCTATTTTCCTCTAGAACTTTCATATTGTTAGGTTTTATATGTGGGTATATGTTTCATTTTGAATTGACTTTTGCATATATAATTTTTGAAAGGTATGGATCATGGAACATAATTTTACACATGGATGTCCAAATTGCAGCACAATCTGTTGAAAAACTATATCTATTGAATTCCTTGGTTCTTTTGTTTTTGAAGATTATGAACAGACTTGCATGTATTTGTATATTTGCTAAGGATTTTATTTTATCCCATTGGTTTACATGTTATCCTTTCATTGATACACACACTTGATTACTGTAGGTTTATTTAAGTCTTGAATTCAATTTTGTTTTTTTTTTCAAAATTGTTTTCATGGCAGTTTCCTTTGCTTTCCTTTATAAATTTTAGCATTATCTTGGGGATTTCTATAAAAACACCTTGCTGGATTTTTGATGAGATTACACTGAATCTACAGATCAGTTTGAGAAGGGTTGGCATTTTAAGAACGTTGAATCTTTCTGGCCATCTTTTGACGCCAAATCATTTCTTCTACCTTGAATTATGAGACCAGCCTCCCAAATCATACTTTTCTTGTAAAATTTGGCCTCATGATTGGATTTGCACTGGATATTAGCTATTGGAAGACTATTCATAGTGACTTTAACCCTATAGGGCATAGAACTACCTGCTATATTGAAATTATGGATCAAAGTTTTTACCCCTTTAATCAAGTTGTCCCAGTCATTCTAGTAAAGAGCATCCTAGATCATCTGACAGCAAACCGACCCCTAGATAAGTGAACATTCACATCTAAGATCAGAATAACCAACTCTCTAGTCAACCACTCCAAATGTAGGAGCTATAAATTCTTATTTTATGCCATTGAAATTTTGTTTTTGTTTATTACACAGCATCATTGTGGCAGCAGTTGACACATCTGAAAAATGTACAGGTTCGTTAAACTCTTTACAAACAGCATCACGCAATAACTTACCAGGGTTGGGACATTAATCAAATGTAGCTAGTTTCATGGGTTAATCATGAAACTTGCCTTTTCACCTTCATTCTCAATACCAAGTATTAAAAAACAAAAAATTATCACAAGAGAAATTCTGATAAGTCCTTATCACCACTTCCAACCCCTGAGTCAAGTAAAACTATGAGACTATGGAGAATTCACTTTGTCTTTATTTTTAATTATAAGGAGTTTATTATTATTTTAACCTTTTTAGTAAATGATTGAGCACCCTGACTGTGATGTGGAGATGAATCTAAAGGAACCAGTCAGAAGAAAGATAAGCATCCTAAAATGATTAATCAACTTTTTTTTTTAAATCAAAGTTCTTAGAACTATTTGCTGAATTGTGTGTTTTATTTTTAATAGTTATTCTTTGAGGTAGGAATGCCATGGCATAGAGATAAGAGCCATAACATTTAAGACATGTTTATGAAGTTAAAACCACTAACTTGGCTGCAGTTGAAATGCATTCAGCTCCTTCCCACTGTGCTCGGAGTCTTCCCAAAGGCTGGGCTGGCAAGGGTTCCTGCTACTGCTGCCTCTTCCCCAGCTGGCACTGTGGGCTGTGAGACAAATGTAGGCATTTAACCCACATTAAAGTGCATTTAGAAGTACTAGAATTCGTGTTTATCAGGGCTTTGACATCAAACACATTTCTAACCAGTGGGGTGTGTTTAGATCTTGACAACAGAATGACCTTGTGCAGCTTCAATTCCAGGGTCTTTTGGTAGTGCCAAAGAGAAGGCAGACACCCACAGTCGTGCTGCTGTCAACGGCAATATCCTTGTAAGGGGGGCCGCCAGGGCCCTAGGAAAGAACCTTGCCTCAGCCTATCCGCCCTTGGGAAAGCTCAAGGTGGGCTGGGGTACTTTAGACTTGGGCCCCTAGAAGCTGTCTCATTTGCTTTATTTTTTGTTCATTCACCCCTACTTGGTATCCTTGATGGCTTTGTTATTTACCTAAAAATTGCATTGCCACTTTATAAATGAAATAGACTTTGAGAAAATCAAATTTGTTTTAAATTAAGTTCTCTGGGGGAAAAATAGGAAGCACTAGTTTCTGAAGCCAGTCTGGGCTATGCTCATAATTCAAAGGAGGTAGGCAAAATGTTCAGAGCTTGGGAAGTATTCTTAAAAGTAGGACATGTCTAGGTTGATAATATCTACTAGTGTGTTTACATGAAATGGATAAATCAAAGCACATTCAGTAAAAATGCTAGGAAACAGATGCTGCAATGGAGTCATATACACTTGGGTTCAAATCTCTTCTTTACCCCCAACCAGCTGTGGAATGGAGCCTCAGTTTCCTCAAGTCTAAAATGGAGATAGAAAAATGGTACTAATAACCCTATTTGCAGGGCAGGAATAGAGATGCAGATAGAGGGCAGACTTGTGGACGTGGCGACTGGGGAAGAAAGGGTGGGACAAACTGAGAGAGTGCACTGACGTATCTACACTACTGTGCGTAAACGAGACGGCGCAGCGGCAAAGAACCCGCCTGCCATGCAAGCAGACGCGAGAATCATGGGTTTGATCCCTGGGTGGGGAAGAGCCCCTGGAGAAGGAAATGGCAACCCACTCCAGTATTCTTGCCTGAAAATTCCATGGACAGAGGAGCCCAGTGGGCTACAGTCCACAGGGTCACAAAGAGTCAGACGCGACTGAGCGGCTGAGCACACACAGGATGTAAACTGGAATAGCTAATGGGATACTACTGTGCAGCGCAGGGATTTCAGCTCAGTGCTCTGTGATTGACCCAAAGGAGTGGGACACGCAGCTGGGTGGGAGGGAGGCTCCAGAGCAGAGGATACATGTATGCACACAGCTGATTCCCGTTGTCATACAGCAGAAACTAACACAACATTATAAAGCAGTTGTCCTCCAATTAAAAAATAAAAAACAAACTAATTAATTAAAAAAGGAAATTGGGATATAAAAGAACTTATTTCAAAGGGTTGTAATAAATTTTAAAATAGTGTAAAGAGAGTGGTTGCCGCTAGCTGCAATTAGTGCTCAAAAAACTCAGTAAACCGTATTAACAGTACTGTTAGTATTTTGCCATTATTTCTAGTGAAAATGATTATTGTGCAATATTGTATCAAAAATAACCAGACTAAAAATTTAGATCTGCAGTATAATTGATACTATGCTAAAAATAATAGGAAAAACGTTGGAAATACACCAAAATGTTATTGTATGAATTAGGAGAGTGGGATGATCGGTGGTTTCCTTTCCTCTTTTGTAATTTTTCTGCTATATATTTATATTACATATGATTAAAAATACTTAAAAACAATAAGGATTATTTCACTGATGCACAATATCACTTATGTATTATTCTTTTAAGTATGAGCTTCCCTGGTAGCTCAGATAATAAACAACCTGCCTGCAATGCTGGATACCTGGGTTCAATCCCTGGATTGGGAAGATCCCCTGGAGAAGGGAATGGCAACTCACTCCAGTATTCTTGCCTGGAGAATCCCATGGACGGAGGAGCCTGATGGGCTACAGTCCACGGGGTCCCAAAAAGTTGGACACGACTGAGCGACTAACACACACACATGAAGTAGTTTAAGCTGACCTCAACCATGAAGAAACAAGTATACAAAATAGGACAGTGGGATATTCTGGAAGACAAATTCCTTGAAATATTCAGAAAAATATATGTCATTAAAAAAAAAACAAAGGCAAGACAAATGAGAAACAAAATGTGTGAATCTTGACTGGATCCTGGATCCAATATGAAAGTCAATTTGGGAAAAAATGGGAAATTTAAATAAGGCTTGCATCAATTCAGTTCAGTTTAGTTCAGTTGCTCAGTTGTGTCTGACTCTTTGCGACCCCATGAATCACAGCATGCCAGGCCCCCTGTCCATCACCAACTCCCAGAGTTTACCCAAACTCACGTCCATTGAGTCGGTGATGCCATCCAGCCATCTCATCCTCTGTCATCCCCTTCTCCTCCTGCCCACAATCCCTCCCAGTATCAGAGTCTTTTCCAATGAGTCAGCTCTTCGCATGAGGTGGCCAAAGTATTGGAGTTTCAGCTTTAGCATCAGTCCTTCCATTGAACACCCAGGACTGATCTCCTTTAGGATGGACTGGTTGGATCTCCTTGCAGTCCAAGGGACTCTCAAGAGTCTTCTCCAACATCACAGTTCAAAAGCATCAATTCTTTGGTGCTCAGCTTTCTTCACAGTCCAACTCTCACATTCATACATGACCACTGGAAAAACCATAGCCTTGACTAGACGGACCTTTGTTGGCAAAGTAATGTCTCTGCTTTTCAATATGCTATCTAGATTGGACATAACTTTTCTTCCAAGGAGTAAGTGTCTTTTAATTTCATGGCTGCGATCACCATCTGCAGTGATTTTGGAGCCCAGAAAAATAAAGTCTGACACTGTTTCCACTGTTTCCCCATCTATTTCCCATGAAGTGATGGGACCAGATGCCATGATCTTCGTTTTCTGAATGTTGAGCTTTAAGCCAACATTTTTACTCTCCTCTTTCACTTTCATCAAGAGGCTTTTGAGTTCCTCTTCACTTTCTGCCATAAGGGTGGTGTCACCTGCATATCTGAGGTTATTGATATTTCTCCCAGCAATCTTGATTCCAGCTTGTGTTTCTTCCAGCCCAGTGTTTCTCATGATGTACTCTGCATAGAAGTTAAATAAGCAGGGTGACAATATACAGCCTTGACGTACTCCTTTTCATATTTGGAACCAGTCTGTTGTTCCATGTCCAGTTCTAACTGTTGCTTCCTGACCTACATATAGGTTTCTCAAGAGGCAGGTCAGGTGGTCTGGCATTCCCATTTCTTTCAGAATTTTCCACAGTTTATTGTGATCCACACAGTCAAAGGCTTTGGCATAGTCAATAAAGCAGAAATAGGTGTTTTTCTGGAACTTTCTTGCTTTTTTGATGATGCAGCAGATGTTGGCAATTTGATCTTTGGTTCCTCTGCCTTTTCTAAAACCAGCTTGAACATCTGGAAGTTCATGGTTCATATATTGCTGAAGCCTGGCTTGGAGAATTTTGAGCATTACTTTACTAGTGTGTGAGATGAGTGCAATTGTGCGGTAGTTTGAGCATTCTTTGGCATTGCCTTTCTTTGGGATTGGAATGAAAACTGACCTTTTCTATAGTAAACTATATATGCTAATGTTTCTTGACTGTAATAAAGAAACTGTCTTTATGTTGTAGAATACCCTTATTCCTAGGAAAGCCATGCAGAAGTGTTTATGAGTGACATTATAATATTGTATTTGCACATCTATGAATCTTTCTATGAGCGAAATAAAGCAAATACAAAATAAGTAAATTATAATACTAGTATTTCAAAGCTACAAGAAAACATGGGGTTTAATCTAAATTATATATAGAGAAATCAATAAGTTAAAGGTTGGGATGAACAAGATTAAACCCACAGACAGACAGAATAGCCTAAATATCATTAACCAAGTTGTATATTTTCCAAATATTAGGTTAAAAAAGTTCTACTGCCTGAAGTCTCCTGTCATTGAGAGAAATAGGATGAGGTTTTTAGACATTATATTATTATTGCATTTGCTCAGTCGTGTCCAATTCTTTGCGACCCCATGGACTGTAGCCTATCAGGCTCCTTCATCCATGGGATTTTCCAGGCAAGAGTGCTGGAGTGGATTGCCATTTCCTTCTCCAGGGGATCTTCCCGACCCAGGAATCGAACCTGGGTCTCCCACATTGCAGGCAGACGCTTTACCGTCTGAGCCACCAGGGAAGGTAGAACTATTAATAATATTAACTACGGCCTAAAAGTTTGTAAGTGATTTTACTTCTGTTAAGTGCTTTGGGTCTCATAAGAAGTCAATTGGAAATGACTATGTAGTCTTATGATATACTGTCACTGATTTATTTTACACAGATTTATTTCCTGCTTCTGCAAGTAATTCCCAGAGGACCAAAACAATGTCATTCAAATATATACGTATCTATACTTATGTATTTTATTCCCTGGTTGCCTGAAATGTTTATCACTGAGTTCTGATTTTGGACACTTCTCTCTGTTGCTTATTTGTTCTTTCTTTTAAAAGAAATTTTATTGACATAAAATTAATTCATATCCTGTTAATTTCTGCCATGCAGCAAAATGGTTCAGCTCTACGTATGTGTTCTTTCTCATATTCTTCTCTGTTATGGTTTATCTCAGGGTTTTGAACATAGTCCCCTGTCCTGTACATAGAACCTTGTTTTCACTATTGCTTCTTTGACTGAGCAGGTAACACAAAGATGCTAAGATGAGGTCCAGCTCTAAGAAATGTGCAGTCTCTTGGGAGACCAACCTGTACCTGAGCAATTAGGATTACTTGTTATGATGGAGATTAGCACAGAGCGCAAGAGGTGTCTAATACCAGGGTAGGGACCGGAAAGGGACAAAGAGGGCTTCCCTGGTAGCTCAGATAGTAAAGAATCTACCTGCAATGCACCCGGATTCAATCCCTGAATTGGGAAGATTCCCTGGAGAAGGAAATGGCAACCCACTCCAGTATTCTCGCCTGGGATAGATAGAGGAGACTGGCGGGCTATAGTCTATGGGGTCGCAAAGAGTTGGACATGACTGAGCAACTAACACTTCCACTTCCAAGAGGACAAAGAACTGCAGTCTGAGGGCATGACCTCTTCCCTGGAGCTGAGTGGGCTCCTGAAAAAAATGGCTGCCATTCCTGAATCAGGAAGCACGGGTGGAGAAGCGCCCTTCCCTCATTACCTTGGTGTCCCAGTGAGGTGACCGCGTGCACAGCAGCCACCGGACTTGCAGTCCCCTAGATTTTCCTGTCAGCTCCCAAGGTCATTTGTGCAGACAGGATGGGAGTGCCAATACACGTATCCCTAAGTAGTAATTAATGTCTTAGGAAGACCAACAAGGACAGGAAATTTCTTGAGCTACAAGCAAGAATAAGAAGAGAAGGATTGGGAAGACTTCCTCTCCACCCCCCATTCCCAACAGCTGGTATAGGGTGAAAAATTAGAATGAAACCGCTGAAATATCCTTCCAGTTATCCCCCACCTCATAGCATTCCACAGGAGGAATGGCTGAAGAATTTCAAAGGATCAATGTGGGCATTCCAAACAATTCAATGATTTTATCATTGCAGAGCAAAGTGCCCGTTTTGAATATGCTTATTATGAATTGTTTATAGACCATTTCCAGCAATTATCCTTCAGTGGGCTTTCAGCTCCATGGCCTGAGTACATCGTAAACACTCCAGCATGTTTCTAACGTCGGTATCTGTATACTCCAGACTTCAAAGAACTGAGCATTGCTGACCCGGGGCTGCTCTGTTCAGTTTCTTTATAACATGCGAAATCATTCTGAGCCCACCCAGACTGAAAGAGCCACTTGGTAGAATTCTGATGTTTGAACCTAATGAACAAAAATAGTGATATACAGGGACAAGTATCCGTTTACCATAGGAATTCATAATGAGAATGAAAGTCACAATGATTGCTTACAATCTCCACTTGTTTACAAATTTTACAGTTCTCCAAAACCAACTGATATCACCTACAGATGCTGACATATACTGTTTCCAGTGGATGACAAGAGCAGACACCAAAAAGCCTGTCCTATGCACGTGTCTAGGAAATGAAAACACACCATCTGATTTGCCAGCAAAAGAGGGTTTACCCTTCCCACTCTGGCATGCACGCCAATGGTGTCTCCCATCCGAGGAAGGACCTGGTGCAGAATGGACTTAGGGAGGATTTGGAATAAAGCAAAATTCATTAAACATGCGCCCTTGCCAGTGGAACTGCAAAACGCAGACAGGAAGAGTCTGTGACAAATCTCTGAAATAGATGACAAAACCTTGAGTCGCTCTTTGGAAAATCATTTTGGTAAATAACAAAATCTTGGAGGGGAGTGGGTCAATTAGGCAAATGATTTAAAATCATTTTGAAGATAGGGCTGGTGAGTAAGATTAACATAAACGTGGAAGAAGGCATATTCTAGGCCAGAAATGAAATGTACTGGGAGGTATGTGTGTGTGTGTGTGCATGAGAGAGAGAGAAGGAAACTGTGAAAGCATGAGAAAATGGAAAGTGAGCCCCCTACACAACCCTATAATCCCATCTTGACTCTAAATTCAATGCTGGAAAAAGGAGTGCTAAAAATACTTGGAGTAATGATGGTATCAGAAAAAAGATCTTAAATCTTCAAAGAGATAACTCAGAAGAATTACAGGCAGCGCTAGTTAGATGCGCAGATTCTGGGCTATTTGTTTAAATAATGAATCTTCATATGTCTATTATAGATCTGTGGAAATAAACAAAGACTACCCAAAGGGGAACACACTGGCTATTTATTCAGCTTTTTACAGACGGAGCCAGCCCTCATCACTAGCCTTTGGCAGAGATTCATAGGCAGGCAGAGGGGTTGGAAAGCTTTAGTGAAAAAAAAGAGAAGGTTTCAGGTATGCTGATTGGAGGTTGCTGGGGAACCTGGAGGTGGGCTTACTAGAAGCAGGGCATATTACAGGATGCGTTTGGGGAACATGTTAGATTTTCTCTGATTGGTTGTTATTTGTAAATGGATGACAAAAAATAGGGAAGCTGACGGTCATTGGCCAGGTTCTTCATTTTGAGCCAACTGCTGCAGAGTTGGTGGGTCAGAGTTCTTCTGGGCATGTGTGGGTTGCACGGTCTATTTGCATGTTCCCTTGGGCTGAGGCAGATCTCCAAAATCGGTTTTGGGGGCCTGGAGATGTCTGTTTTCCTTAAATTCTTCCATTACTCACCCATTTATGCTTGAAGCAGTGGGTATCACCTGAAAAGCCTTTGGAAGATACACCATAGTCTAGGGAATTTCAACAGCTAGTCCTTCCACGGGAGAAGGCAATGGCACCCCACTCCAGTACTCTTGCCTGGAAAATCCCATATACGGAGGAGCCTGGTAGGCTGCAGTCCATGGGGTTGCAAAGAGTCGGACAGGACTGAGCGACTTCACTTTCACTTTTCACTTTCATGCATTGGAGAAGGAAATGGCAACCCACTCCAGTGTTCTTGCCTGGAGAATCCCAGGGACTGGGGAGCCTGGTGGGCTGCCGTGTATGGGGTCGCACAGAGTTGGACACGACTGAAGCGACTTAGCAGCAGCAGCAGCAGTCTTTCCACTCTGTTCACCTTATGCTTTGACCTTATAGCTGCCTGTTCTGGGCTAATCCTCTTGATTGCCCTGTCAAAGTCTCCTGACTAGGAGCCTTGATTCTGACATGGTCAGAGGAAACATGGGGTAGATTCTTTCACCCCCAGCTCCCATCTCTGACCAGGCTTGGACTAGCCCTCCAGAAGCTCACCCAATGGATTTCCCAACCCATCCGTCCAGGAGGAACATCAGATAGGGATGTTTCATAAAGCAAAATGAAAACCCTAAGGCTATCCAGACTGTTACTTAAGATACAGTACATGATTGAAAAATCAACTTTTAAAATATAAAGTCCACGGAGATAAAAACTGGGAGCCCACTTACAAAAAGCAAGAGAAGGAAATGAACTGGAGTCTGGGGGACCATTCAGGACCACCACAGAACTGCCTTTTGGCTGTGGCCATCAGAAACATCAACTCCACGCTTTGTCTGTTTTCTCTAATGCCAGCAAACTCAAATCCGTAGAGCACTTGTAACTGTTTTTAAGTCACATGTAAACTTCCTAATCAAAAGCCAGTCTGCCAAACCCAGGAGTGGAGATTCCCAAGGCTGGGATGAGAAAAAGGAATGTGGTTCTTGAGGCTTCCCTGTTCGGGGCCCCATGGGTCCTTCTCTCCACTCAGCTCTCGGATGTTACACTGCTTCCCTGCGAAGTTTCATATTGTTTTTTAAAATGGTTATCACTTACAAGCAAGTCCCCATGCTGTCTAGGGCCCAGCTACTCTCAAGACTTGTTGACATCTCATTCCCCGTGATAAACTCTCCCACGGAGGATGGAAAGGTAATTTTGCTTTTCCTTTCAAAAGGAATAAACAGAACAAAGGAGAAGAGGAAAAGGAAGACGGGACTGAGCGAGCCCCCTTTGCAGAGTGCTTAGTCATCAGAATGCCTCCAGCCAGATGACTCCATTAACGGCCCCAAATTCCTAGTATTCTTGGGAGTCATTTTACAGCTGAATTCTGTCTTCTCCTTCTTTGCAGAAACCTAGTTCCTGGATGGTTTTACAACTGAGGGCAACATTAATCCATGCTCTAGTTTCTCCCATGATAGTTTACAGAGAAAATGGATCTACACGGGGCTTGTGAAGGTCTCTCCTCACCAGAGGCTTCTGCGGAGCCCAGACTGCGGATCTGCCATCTGAGGAAAGTGACAAGGAGCAAAGGGGCCTAGAAGAGTCACTGACATTGACTGCTTCTTTAAAAAAAAAAAATAAGTAGAATCTGAATCAAATTGTCTAAGAGTGAAAGGAGAAGTAGAAGTGAAAACAGGGCAAGCTAGGAAAATAAAGTTCTGTATAAAGCTGTTTTCACTGGGGCTTCCTAGGTAGCGCTAGTAGTAAAGGACCTGCATGCCAATGCAGGAGACATAAGAGACTCGGGTTTGAGCCCTGTGTCGGGAAGATCCCCCGGAGTGGGCATGGCAACCCGCTCGGGTATTCTTGCCCAAAGAATCCCATAGACAGAGGAGCCTGGCAGGCTACAGTCCACGGGGGTTGCAAAGAGTTAGACATGACTGAAGTGACTTAGCCTACACGCATAACGTTGTTTTCATTAGTGAATATAACTCACGGGTAAGCTCCATTTGAAGGTCCAAGGTTGCAGGCTGCTGCACACACACAGCACAGAGCTCTCCGCACAGCGATGCTGCGTGTCGAAGGCCTGGTCCTGCATGAGCACTGAGGCCCTGGGTTTGGGGTCTGCGGTGCAGTGGGGTGGGGTGGGAAGGCTCATGCAGGAGCACATGCCTCCTTCTGGCACTGCTCTTGTCCCGAGGCTCCTGACACAGCAAAGGAACGGGATAAAATAATTGAGTTTTTAACATTTATCTGTCTATATCACTAGTAAAAACTCTGTAAATAGATTTCTTTAGCTCTGCTCAGCTATCGACTTCCCAGGCATTTCTCACCTCCCAGTTCTACCACCAACTGATGATTCATTCTGGGATCAGTTGTTCCAATAGGGGCTGTAAAATGGTGATTCTTTAAAAAGGCTGATCCTATCATTCCTCCATCTAAATGGTAATCTTCTATAAAAATTGTTTTTTCCTTTCTAAAAAACTATTTTTAACATGGGTTTCCTTCGTGACTTTCAGGTCATCTTGGGCTATTTTTTTTTTTTTAACCATTTGCCACGAGATAGTAAAATAAAAATTTTAACATGCTACACATTCAAGTCAATGTTTCTACCTATCCCTATCTCTTCACATCTTTTTACTTTTTCTTTTTCTTTTTAATCTAAGGCACAGTGCTGGTTGCTTTCATGGTGTTATAATTTAATACTCATTCATCAAACGCATATTTATTTAGTGTTTACTATGTGTGTTGAAATGCAGCAGTGAACAGATAAAAACCCTGACCTCATAAGCTTTATTCAGGAGGAGAAAAGCAGATAAGAAAAAATGAGTACAATATATGTATGTTAAGCTGTGATAAGAGGTATGGAGAAAAATAAAGTAGGGAAGGAGAAAAGAAGTTAAGCCAGGGAAGGAGGAGAGTTTGAAATTGTGAATAGAATTGATAGGATCTCTGAGAAGAAGATATTTGAGTAAGACCCTAAGAGTTAAGGACCCAACCCATGCCAGCATCTGAGGACGAGCACTCCAGGTAGGAGAAACAGCATATACAAAGGCCCTGGGGCCAGCATGGGCCCAGCCTGCTGCTGCTGCTGCTAAGTCACTTCAGTCGTGTCCAACTCTGCGCAACCCCATAGACAGAAGCCCACCAGGCTCCCCCGTCTCTGGGATTCTCCAGGCAAGAATACTGGAGTGGGTTGCCATTTCCTTCTCCAGTGCATAAAAGGGAAAAGTGAAAGTGAAGTCGCTCAGTCGTGTCCGACTCTTAGCGACCCCATGGACTGCAGCCTACCAGGCTCCTGCGTCCATGGGATTTGCCAGGCAAGAGTACCGGAGTGGGGTGCCACTGCCTCCTCCTATGTAAGCAATAATGAGAAGGCCAGCATGGCTAGTGGGGAGCTTGATAGGGAAAGAGATCAGAGAGGAGGATGGAGCAGAAGACACTGTAAGATCTTTTTTTTTTTTAATTTTATTTTATTTTTAAACTTTACATAATTGTATTAGTTTTGCCAAATATCAAAATGAATCCATCACAGGTATACATGTGCTGCCCATCCTGAACCCTCTCCCTCCTCCCTCCCCATACCATCCCTCTGGGTCGTCCCAGTGCACTAGCCCCAAGCATCCAGTATCGTGCATTGAACCTGGACTGGCATCTCGTTTCATACATGATATTTTACATGTTTCAATGCCATTCTCCCAAATCTTCCCACCCTCTCCCTCTCCCACAGAGTCCATAAGACTGTTCCATCGATCTTTCTTATGGGACACTGTCAGGATTCTAGGCTTCACTTGGAGTGATATGGGCAGCCTTTGGAGGATTTTGAGTAGATGAGTGACATCATGTGACTTAGCTGTCAAATATCCCAAGACTCAAAGAGAAGCCTGTTACTACCCTCTTGTTAAACAAGAAGGAATCAAGACTCATGGAGGTTGATAAGTGATATCCTCCTGGTCACCTAATAAGGAGTAAAGCCATGATTCAATCTGGACGTTCACGATCAGTTTATAAAATAAAGCAGAGCAACAGACTTTATTATTAAAGAGCGTATTGGGATTGGGGGGCTGTTATCTGTGCTGAGGGATGGCACAGCTCCCCAGCCTGTGGGCCTCTGAAGACTTATTCTGCATTCTCTTCTCCGTTTGGCAACAAATGCTAAGATGCTTAGCATCAGGGCAAAGCTCCACTATTAATCTCGCCTTTTCTCACTGAGGCTTCTCATGTTTCCAAAACATGACATTTCTAAAATCGTGAGGGCAATAAACTTAAGGCCATAGAACATGTCTCTTAAGAAGACAGTTTCATGAGCTGCAAAAAGTAATCATGGTTTGTCAAGTCAGCAAATCTCTCCCCTTAGACCTTCCAATCGCCACTAATGCCTTTTTTGGAGAAAGCATGCTTTTGTTCTTTTCCTTCTCAAAGCTGTTGATGGCAGAGAACTATTTTTTTACCAGAGGATCCTGCATGTCAGCCCTGACCACTTGGGGTGAAAGGAGAATTTTTCTCAACAATTTCTTCTTGGCCTCTCACTTGAGAAGTGGGAAGCTATTGACCAAAGAATTGTTACAGCAGTTGGAAGATGGTAAATTCCATAGAGTAATCCAAGGATAGTCCAGTTTTCCCAATAATCAAGTGACAATCTTGGTTAAAGAAATTTTTTTTTTGCAATTTTTTCTGCATTGTACTATTTGAGAAGAATCAGCTTGCTGGCATAATTAATACAAAGATAATCATGTTCCTCTGCTCTCTTTTTAAAAGAAGAATTACATAAATACATATGTGTGTGTCAGCTGCTTCAGTTGTAACCAACTCTTTGCCACCACATGGACTGTAGCCTACCAAGGTTGTCCATCCATGGAATTCTCCAGGCAAGAATACTGGAGTGGGCTGCCATTCCCTTCTCCAGGGGATATATAAGCAATGCCATATTTAACAGTGTACTGAAAACGTAAGCATACTTTTTGTACTCAAATTATATAAATCTGAACGTAATTTGTATCCATTATTGAATCTTCAGTGCTGAGTGTTTTGGCTGGAGCAAGAATCCTTTATAAGCAGGGGAAGGGTCATGTTCTGTCATTTAGGTATATAATAAGAGATTATGGATCCCAGCTGCCTGCTTTGCCAAAATACCCATTTGGATGAGGGGCATGACCACGTGGCTCATGCCAGCATAGCCTGTTCCATACTCAGAGCGAAGATTATGAATTGTGCTCACACAAGATCTTACTGGAGGCTCATAATGAGCTCAGGGAGTGGCCATGATACCTTCTTTCTTACAAGCAGGGAAACGGGCTCAGAAAAGTAAGTGTCTTCTCTGAGGATGCTTAGCAGATAAAAGGTAGACTTGGGATTTCAACCCAGGGCTTCCAAGTCTAAAGCCCAAGGACTTTGGATATCATGCAGTGTCCGTGTGGCATTGCTACAGCTCTGGTCTAAAAAGCAAACTCCCACCATACCCTATGATCCTTTTCAGGATCTTATGGTTATTGATGACGACCAAGCACCAGCTGTGGATTCAGTAGCCTGCCCAAATACTTCACATGCCTGGAATGGTGTCCAGGGCTAACCCCCTGAAGAGACTAGCGAATTGAAAGTATCAGTTGGAGTCTATTTAAGGGACTCTAAGAGGTTTCAGTCTTAATGACTTAACCGTTCATTCAGTGATAAAGGTTTTCTATAAAGCTGCTTCTGTGCAGCAGAGCTTTAATCATTTTCTTGAAGTATTCTAGGAGGCAAAAAGGGTTCAGTGATCAAAAGAGTTTATTTTACAGTCCCTATTATATTCTAATCTTGAAAATTCACAATGTACCTGGCAATACTCTGGAAATTCTACAGTAATAAACAGACAAAATTTTAATTTTGTTTAGCACACAATTTCCTCACCATCTTTGAGCATAGTTTTTGTTTGACTATAATCTGTTAATATTTCAGAAAAATCTAGTTTCATGGAATATGTTTTATATAGTCTTCCAGAGTTCCCCCACTAGAATACAGCAACTTTAGAGGTTTGTTTTTTTTTTTTCTTATTTACTGCTGAGTGCTAAACTTCTAGAATAGTGCCTGCCATATAGAAAATGATCATTAAATATCATTTGAGTAAATTTATAGATCCTTTTCCTTAATTTTAGCTTTAGTCTTCTAATGTTCTAAATAAACTCACTATATGAAAATATTTCATAATTAATCATGTAATGTCAACTGATCAAAGACCACACTGATGAAAACATTTATACCAAATGAAATCTCTAAAAGTGTCTATGTGAAATGAATAAAGTGTCTAAATTTTTTTCTATATTGCTTATAATATTAAGATCATTAGTAGCTCAGTTGTTTCTGACTCTTTTGCAACCCCATGGACTGTAGCCTGCCAGGCTCCTCTGTCCATGGAATTCTCCAGGCAACAATATTGGAGTGGGTTGCCATTTCCTTCTACAGGGGATCTTCCTGACCCGGGGATCAAACCAGGGTTTCCCACGTTGCAGGCAGATTCTTTACTGTCTGAGCCACCAAAATGTAATGGCCATAGTATACTAGCTATAGATCAAGTTAAAATACTAAGCTAAGTATTTTTCACGTGGTAAGTTGACAAGACACCGATATTTTTGGAAGAAAAGTAAAAACTTTTATCATTCTGATACCCAGAACACAGACGCCAAGTATCTTTATATTGAAAACAGCTGTTTGACTGGCTATTTTTCATACATCTTCCAAATACTGGGTGCAGGGAGGACTCCGTCACTACAGACCTTTCAGGGAAAGGAAAATGGTAATAAGTTTCCCCTTCCTTGAATGGGTGTTGTGAGAATTCAGACTGTTTTCAGAGAAAATAGCTTAGACTACACAGTACCAAAATCTGGTTGATTCAACCTCATAAGCAAGGGGTATTTTTAAGTCAGTGATATTTTAGAATTTTAGAGTAAACGCAGACCTCAGACATTATTCAGCTCAATGCCTTCATTTGATGAATGAGTAAAGAGACTCGACATAATTGAGTGACTTTTCCCGACTTATGTAGCTTGAATGAATGATGCTGGCAATTACTACATTCTGTAGTAGGTTCCAAGACGTTTTTCTCCACAATACTGCAGTCTTTCTTACTGAGGCCTTTCTGAAAACTGTCATGCAGATTAGCCCCCAAGTATTAAGAAAGTGCTTGAGATGAGAGATTCAAAAATGAGAGAATCATAAAGACTATGTGATGTCACTCTCTTATTTTCCAGTTGAAAAACTGCAGAGATCAAGTATGGACAGCTGGAATAATTACCCAGTGAATTTAGGATTCTTTAGAGCAGCACTTTCTAGAAGAACTTTTTTGCAATGACAGAAATGTCTAAAATGGTAGCTTGAAATATGGCTTGTGCAACTCAAAACTTGAGTTGTCAATTTTAATTTTAATATAAGTACAGATGGCTAGTGGGTGCCACGTTGGACAGCTCGGCTTTAGAAGGCTAGTCTAGATAAACTAAATTCACGGGGCTTGTTGAATCATCCTCCACTAGGATTTGGTCACACTTGCACTACCAAAATATATCACTTGCTATAGCATTGTGTTATATACATTCTGTAAATACCAGGGGTTCAACATGAGAAACTGAAAAGAAAAAGCACCTCCATTTTTGATTATACAAGTAACACTAGATCCAACAGAAAAGTTATCACAAACAGTCCTGTTGCTTTGTATAACCTATCTGTTCTGTAATCCTGGTAAGGAAGGTAAAACATGAGAATGTATACTTGCTATCTATAATACTCCTGTGTCTTTTTATTTTTGAACTGTTCAGATAATTTCTAAAATGAATACAAATTATTTACTGCTGAGGATAACCTCTAAATAATCTGTGAAGGCCAATCTCTTGGCTCCTTTCTTGTGGAGACATGCACTAATTACATCATTAAGAAAATAGGCCAGGGAGTTTTGCTTTCTTCTGCCATGTATTGTCTTAGATGCTAACTGAAACATCTCAACTTGCCCACCAGCTAGCTGTGCCCTGCATCCAATAAGTTTCAATCAGCTATCAGAAAAAGAGGAGCATTGTTGAACAAAAAGCTGTATGCGATATTTAGATTTACAAATTAATAGAGTATAAAGGTCTCCTCAGAAGCTTTCATGCTTCTGTCTGAAAGACTGGCTCCTTCAAATGATACCATTGATTACCAACATCAGACAGAGGGCCAAAAAGAAGTCAGGCAGTAGACACTCAGAAAACTAATTCAAAGAGGGGGTGGTGCTAACTCCATGGCCTGTTAGTGCGTAATGGGCTCAAAAGGCTAACACTCGGTCTCCTCATACGCTTTACCAGACAATTAGGCTTTTTTGTCCTGTTGAAGTCTGGCCTCGAAGACTTGTTTTTCGACATCTGTCTTCCAAGAGAAAACAAAAAAGTTTTAACCAGATGAAATTGGCCTACGTGAATATTTCTCCAGTTTTGGAGTAGCTGAATCCTCTCTTTGAAAAATAGCCTTCGTGCCTGCAGAAGCCAAGTCCTTCACTTGCCACATTGATAGCAAGAGAAAGTCAGTACAGATGGAACCTGGAATTTCAAGATTTGTCCTATTGTGCAATTTTGTCTAAGACTCTCTGCTTAGAGAAGGCCACAAGCTTGGAATCAGAAAGGAAGCTGCAGACTTTATCTCTAGAGAATTTGCAGTGAAAACTGTCTGGGTAGAACTCTGACCACGAAGAAGATGAGGAGACCAGATGAGTCCCCTGGGCCCCCTGAGCACGGAAAAATGTTTATGGACACTTTTTTTAATTTTTTTGATATACATGAAAGACGCCAAAGCAAATTGTAACAAAGCTTTTAAAAGTTGAGACACTCTTTGATGTGACTCATTCATTCAAGGAAAACAGAAAATCTTACCATACAGAAATTATAAAAAAAAAAAAATCTTTGTCACATTAATTTTGATTCAAATCAAGATCCCTAATGTTAAGATAAATATTTTGTGTTTGCGTGTGTCAGCTGTATTTTAAATTAGTAGATTAATATGAATATCTGAAAACTAACATGTTAAATCTTTCAGTTCAGATCTCCAGGTATTCCAGCAGAGTATTATTTTCCCTAATGAAGCAAAGGAGAAGATACATACTTGACTATTTTACTGACTTGTGAATACGGATCATTACTTCTAACGATCAGGCAGAAAATAGCATCTTGGTTCAATGTAATGCCACATGGTATACAATAACAAGCTGCTTTGAAATGTAATTACTTTTATAGAAATATAATCCTTTCACATTTTGTTTTGTTGACAAATATACAAGGCAGCTGCCAGAGGAGTGTCGATGGAACACGTCTCTCAGAAGCATATGCTTCACTTCAGCCAAAAAGAAAAAACTTGATCAATGTGTATGTGTGTATCACGAAACACTTAATCAGAAAGATATACAGATCTTTCTTTTCCATAATCATGAGACCTGAGATCTTCTCGAGGGAAATGTTCCAACATGAGAAAGAAAATACATAGTTCAAAAAGCCCATGTTTTCAATTTGCTGCCACATGGTTTAAATTATCTATGTATTTATTAAGGGTGCTAAATAGGCAGCTTAATTTAGGGAGAGGGGTCATTCAAGTTGAGAAAAATCATGTTTAATCCCTTAGCTCACTACAGGTTGATTATGTTTTTTAATGCATACAGTCTCAGCTAACAAAATTCCCCATGATAAGAAGGTCCCCTGTCTGCTTCTAAATTTGTCGGCTGCCAATAACAATGGAAACTTGTTAAGCTCCTGGCTCAAGGCCCAGCCTCTCTGGGTATCTTTCAGAATTAGGGATTCGTCAGTTACTTTCTCTTTATGTTGCCAATGCGCTTGCCTTCAATTTTGGGGTCGCCCTCTCTGCTTCCAGCACACCGTGGGTTTGTTGCATTACTACAGTGGGAACAAATGGGCCAGGGCATCACGGTTCCTTTCCTTGTGGGCTAAGTCTGCTTTCCAGGAGGAAAGTTAGATGTCAGGGGCTGGAAAGGTGAACACTACCGGATATCTGATGACCTTACACAGTCCTAATATTTTTAGGCACCACAATGGAATAGTTATGGTTTTCAGAAAGCATCCTTATGTTTTAGAAATACAACACAAAACATTTTAGATGAAATTACATAATGTCTGTAATTTGTTTCCAAATAATGTGGGGTGAGAAAGGAGTTGGGGATACAGATGAAATAAGACTGGCCATGAGTTGGTAATTGTTGAAAGCGGTTGATGGGTACATAGAAGTTCATTAGATCATTATGTTATTTTGTATGTGTAGTTGATACTCTCCATAGTACAAACTAAAACAAAACAGCAGAAAAGAAAAAAGTGAAGGGAAAAAAAAAAAGATCCTCAAATAGCCCCTTTCTGGACTCTCAACAAATCTTAAGAAAACAAGGTGAGAATTAAAGAAGGCTTGAAAACCTGACTTTCCACCTTTGTTCAGCATTCATGAAATGGATTTGCTGCTCTGTGCTTTGCCCTAAGTGTTCCATGATTCAGTGCTTTGCACTGTATGATTCTCTCTCTTCTATCAAATATTGCTGGGGAGGACCCAAAAGCTGAGAAATTCTCTAAAAGGCTTGGAGCATGGCTGGGGTTTATCAACCTCGCTCCTTGGATCTCTGACCTCCACATCCTATATTCACAGTGCTGAAACGCCCTGGGTCGTTTCGCCTTGGCCCCCAAACACAGCACAGACTCCCTGTGTGGATCTGGCTCCAGATGCACACAGCCAGCCTTCAAGCTCCACCTATTTTTATTTTCAAGCCGTGAGGCTAGACAATGGCAGGAAGCGTTTCTCCCACTGACCCCGCAGCTGCCTTCCTTCCTCCTCGGCTTGTTTGCTGTAGCTTTGGTTGTTGTATTCCTCCCCATGTACTAAAAGCAGCCCCTTTCTCACTTCCTGAGACTCTGGGCCATGTCCTTCCCTGCCTTGAGTGGTTACTTTGACCACCAGAGCATGGACCCCATTTAACTTAAGCAGTGTCAGGCCTGGGTGACAGCCCTAGGCATGGGCTTAGTGGTCTTGGGCCCCATTCCAAAGGCAAGAGGCACTCTGCCTTCCTTAGGGCAGCTCCTGCAAGCCTCATCTTGGCGAATTATTCCTCCTCTTAGGGGATGTTGTGGACTTCAGATTTTGACATTAAAAGTTCCTACAAAGTGTTCTGCATCCCAGTGCAACACCCTCCTCCTTGGTTTTGCCTGTGGCACCTCTTCCCAGGTGGTGCTAGTGATAAAGAACCTGCCTGCCAATACGGGAGACATAAGAGATGTGGGCTCAATCCTTTGGTTGGGAAGATCCCCCGGAGGAGGGTATGGCAAACTACCCCAGTATGCTTGCCTGGGAAATCCCATGGACAGAGGAGCCTGGTGGGCTACAGTGCATGGGGTTCCACAGAGTCAGACACAACCGAAGTGACTTAGCAAGCATGCACCTCTACCCAACCACCTCCAACAGAGGTTCCTGGGGAAAAATGAAGAGAAATATAAGAACAAATCATTACGAAGGATCAACAGACAAAACAGTAGATCAAGCCTCAGCAGAGGAAATCACTCATGTCCTGTACCAGAATCTCCTGTGCTCAAGCACTTCTTACATTTGACATTACATTTCACTTTGTTCTTGAGGGTACTAAGAGGTTGAATATGAAAAAAACTGGTCTGGGAATAATGACACTTGACTTAGCCCTAAACAGCCACTAGCCAGCATCCTGCCAGCTATCTGACTTTGGATGTGCTTTATTTCATTCATTTATCCAACATCAAGCACCTACTATGAGCCAACCTGAGCTTTCCTGGTGGCTTAGTCAGTAAAGAATCTGCCTGCAATGCAGGAGACCTGGGTATGATTCCTGGGTTGAGCAGATCCCTTGGAGGAGGGCATGGCAACCCACTCCAGTGTTCTTGCCTGGAGAATTTCATGGAGAGAGGAGCCTGGTGGGCTGCAGTCCATGGGGTCACAGAGAGTCGGACACCACTGAGCGACTAAGCACAGTACATGAGCCAGCTAAGGACTAGGCACTGTAGAGCAACACAGACAGGTAAGAAATGAGCTCTGTTTTTAAGAAGTCCATGGGAAATCAGACCCATAAATAAAATATTATAAGACACACAAGAGTAGATGTACAGAGTGCAAGGGTGTAAGGCTTCCCTGGTGGCTCAGACAGTAAAGAATCTGCTTCCAATGCAGGAGACCCAGGTTTGATCCCTGAGTCAGGAAGATCCCCTGGAAAAGGGAATGGCTACCCACTCTCTTGCCTGGAGAATTCCAGGGACAGAGGAGCCTGGTGCGGGCTACAGTCCATGGGGTCGCAAAGAGTCGACATGACCGAGTGAACAAGGTCCAGGGGTCTCCAAGAAGGGAATGGTCTACTTTACCTGGATCATAGAGGGGAGGATGATCAGCAAGGACTTCCTGAACCTCAGTCTTTCTGTTATCATAAGAAAGCGGGACTCGAGTATCTTTAATCATTCTAAAACTGTAAGTATCTCTGAATTTATGTAACTGGGGGAACGAGGTGCAGAAGCATTGGTGACTTGCCCATAGTCCTACAAAGCGTTTGTGACAAGGCCAAGGATAGGACAGGAGCTTTAAGATTGCTGGCTCAGTGCTCCTTCTTCTAGGCACTAAGTCTCCGTGCTAAGAGTTGCCTTGCAACGTTAATTAATTCAAATATGTCTGCTTATTTCATCCAAAACAAGACTTGAAAAATTACCAGTGGTTCTCAGCTTGAACCTAATTTTGAATGAAGGGAAAGAACTGTTCTGCAAACTCTCCATTTTCCTTGTAACACATGACAAGCACTCAGGCTCTTTGCAGAGGTCCCTCATGGTAAAAACAAAACAAAACGTAGTGCTCATTCCAATAAACTTGCAGTCAACCCTAGCCCAGAAGCAAAATCCCATGCAGAGAATATAACCCCTTGTTCCTCACAAATCTAAAAGAGAGAGAGATTTGTGAGTAGCACTTTCAGCTGTGCGAATAGACCATTGTTCGTGAGGCTTCTCGTTGAAAATTCTGCTTTAGAACTTTTTTTTCCCCCACTGACACCCTAAATTTTTTCCTTGTGTACCTATCAATAGCAGAAAGGAGGGTTCAAAAACAGAAAGGAAATGCAGAGAATGAGAGGCACAGAGTGGCAAAGTCAGGGAGAGGGGGAGAAAGAGAGAGGAAAAATGCACCGTGAAGTTCAAATGAACCTGGAGCTAATGACATCTGCACTTTGCCAACTCCAGTTCGTTCATACTCTATAAAAATGCCACATTTAGGAGTGTAATGAACCTTGATTCCTTGTCAGATTAGCAAAGGTTTCGCTATCTGACTCTCACGTTTCTAATGCTTACATCTTGAAGGCTCGGAGTTGAGCAAGACAGGGATCGTAGACGAAAGGCCCCAGGACACAAACCCTTCTGGATTGCTTTTCTGGATTCTAAGACCCCAGGTGGAAGTGCGGCTGACTGCTACCTGTGTTTCCAAATCTCTTCTCCCACCTTTAGCTGAGCACTTGGCTATCCAGGCAACGACTTCATTTTCTATCCTTTCTAGCGGCTACATGAAACCGGTGACTGGGTCCGTACAAACAGGATCCGGTCTGAACTGGTGTGCGCCATGCTTGGATCTTGCTTTAAGATAATTAGGTGGGCATGCCCCCAGATGACTTCCTCCTACTCATCCTCTGCAAAACAATGAGAATGGAGTAGTCCCTTCAAATCCAGAAACGGAAGCCATGGGTTAAGAATGTCAGAGTCTCCTCACTGGCCCTGAATCATTCTTGTCTGAGCAATAAAGTGAGAGAGCAATAAATTTGCATCTTATTTACACCACAGTACTGCGAGTCTTCTTGGTTATAACACCTTACCTCCTCCCTAAGGACCCCACTGTTTGAGATCCAGGACCAGCCTATAGATCTATCTGTGCTTTCTCAGGGACATAGTTCCACTTAGGCATTGAGAGTGGGCAAAGCAGAACCGAGCCAGTTTCAGAGAAGTTACCACATGAAGTATTCATTTTTAGATATCTGCCTAAGGAAATTCCAAAATCAGAAAAAAATCAACATGGCATGTATTCTTTATGAAACTAAGAACTGAACTTGATCATCCTGAACAACAATAGGGCGGTAATGAATTAAGATATAGGCCATCTACCTAACACTTTATCTTATTCCAGAAAGGACATAAAGTATAACCAGTGAGGAGGGACATGTTTCTGTAGAATGTGCTTGTGTATGTATATGTATGTGGGGGTGGGGGTGGTTCTGTGTGTAGGAGTGTGTGTGTGTGTAGGGAGAGACTCTGCATTTTTGTCAAGCTCTCCATTATTTCGATATACAAGCAGGTTTGAGAACCACTATTTTAGACCCACACTTCTATTCTAAAGGCAAGGGAAATGAGGCTTCTATAGAACCCACATTCATCGTCTTAGTCTAAGACTGAATATCAGATGTATGCAAGAAAGGCTCACTGAATGAATAAAAAAGATGCATGCCAGTTCTCAGGACTTCTGAATCTTCCCTAATCACTAATGTTGATCATGCAAAATTCCAAAAGTGTTGCTCAAAGTACCTGAGATCTAAACCAGTGGTTTTCAATATACCCAAGAATCATGTATAGGACTTATTTTTTAAATGCATGCGCCTCCTCCAGAGGATCCTTTTGAGTAAGTTTAGAGTGGGAAGCAAGAATCTGCATTTTTTCAGCGCTCTGGGCAATTCTCTTCCAGGAACATCTTTTGAGAAACACTGCATCCAAATCATGGGCACAAGGTAACTCGGCACCATTAGTTTGAAAGGAGCTCTACTATCAATCAAAATGGATCACTGACATGGATAGATGTGATCACGTTATTCATTAAAATGTTGTCCAAAACTGAACCAAGAGTAAAGAGTGTACGAAGCCTCCTCAACTGATATTATGGCTGAAGTTTCCAATGGATGCTTGTGCTTCTACCACTCACCATATAGACTCTGTCATTACGGCAGTCAAGGCAGAAGACGTCAATAGAAAATGTAAGTCAAAGCAGGTAGCTCTAGCCAGACATTCTAGTGAAAGGGGGAAAATTACAAAATAATTGGTTTTTCAAGGTGAATTTATTCCTGTACCTATCCCCCAAACAGGATGAAGATAGGAAAACATTGATGCAATGGTGGTATAAGATTATGCTGTGTCAAACATGACTCACGCTGGATCAAAAGTCAAAACAGGAAGGAAACAGGAGTAAAAATAAACCTCCGAAATAAAGTAAGTTCATAGTAAGAGTCAGTGTTCTTAGTAACAAAGAAATCAAATGTTTAGATGTAATGTTGTCACTCCGTTCTGGTTTTCTTATATGTATCTGCTTGAAAATCTTTATAAACTTAGAAAAAGAGGCTTTTTGTTTCTTGCTGTCTGCTGGCATGAAAAATATAGGTGTTTTTTTCCCCATATAACAGGAAAATGAGCTACTGACTCTGATTCCAGGTCTTATCTGACATTCGTATCACAAACCACAGGGGGAGTCAGCGAGGACTGGGGGTGTCAGCACTCCACAGACAGCACCATCCCTGGCCCCGAGGGGCCTTCACAGTGATTAGTCTGCAGGGGTGACGAGAAGCGGTACCACCACCCGAATCCTGTGACAGGGCCAGCGACCCACAAGGAGCACAGCCACGTCCAGACGTGTGTGTCGTGTGCACTGTGGGCCTCAAGGTTGCCGGAGATCCCTGTCAGAGTATTAGGAAACTTCTCCCCAGGGGTCAGAGCCACGAGTGATATTTCCAAGAGACACTCATAGTTTTCAGTTTCTGCTGAATCTATCTTGCGTTTCATGTAGTAGGCGGTCCTGCCTCACACCTGGACTGAACTCTTCCAGAATTCTTGGAAAAGAATACTCCTCAACCAACATTGCTGAGATTGGCACCATGATCTATAATACAGAAGGAGAAAGCAGTTTCTTTTCACTGTCTCCTGTGGTGGCTTGTCTACCGCCTCGTCTCCCAGCTCCACCATCCCCATAGGTCACCCGTGGGCCTGTCCATCAAACCATAGGGTGGGCAGTCCGGAGGGGGCTGGGCCCTGCCACTTCTCCTTCTTCCTTCTCACAATGCTGAGCCCCATCCTCCTTCCCTACACACCACGAAAATCAAAGGAATGGAACGAAAGCAGGTGACACACCCAAGGCAGATGTGATGAACTCACGTTCTGGAGTCACACGGCCCTGAATTCCAGTCCCAGGGATTGGAACTGCCAGTCCCTGGATTGCCACTCCCTGAGCAGCTTATTTTAACTCGCTGAGCATCAGTTTCCTCACAAACCCCGAGATTAAAGCAAGCCAATGCCCTCAAGGCATTCAGTAAGGTTCTAGCAAGCTCTCAAGGCTGAACTCTCAGGAAAAGGGAGTAACAGCAACAATCACGGGACTAGCTCTCAAGATGGATGTGGATGAAGTGTGTTATCATGTCATCTCTCAGGCTTTCCGCAAAGGAAAGAGCATGGGAAATTCTTATTCCCTGGGGCTGTATATCAAACCAGTGCTTGGTAAGCAGAATTCTAGATACTTATAGACCCAATAGGCCTACAGAACAGACCCCTGGCTTTGTTGTAGCACCTCGTTGTCTTTCAGACTCTTCCACTGCAGTGACGGTTCTCTGCAGAATGATGCATTATTTGTGTTTTTGTTTGTTTTTAAATTTATTTTTAATTGAAGGATAATCGCTTTACAATATTGCTTTGGTTTCTGCCATACATCAACACCATTATTCAGTTTTTAACATTGTCTATGTAGTCACTCGTTTAAGGGGGCAAAGACCAGCCGGCAGTCCCGGACTTTCCTGCAAGGCCCCACGAGGCTCTCTGTCCCCTGGCCATCTAAGGAGTCACCAGTGACGTCAGCCGGAGAGCTGCCACCGCTCACAACCCCAGGCTGCTGAAATGAAGTGTCTCCATTTTCTCCTCCTTGGCTGCAGTTGGAAAATTTGGAGTCTCTGGGGGTGGGGAGTGTAGGGGAAGGACACAGTGGAGAATGGGAGCCAGTGGAAGGTGGGGGCCGTGGCACCAGCGATTCATGTCTCTTCGACTTGCTGTAGACACTGCGGGCATTGTTTGAAATCACATAGAAATTGTCCTACACGGCCCTCCATCTTACTAGCTGCTCAGCCACTTTGTCACATTAATCATTCAAACTGACGTGAGTAAATAATACCACATGTGGCCATGATGACAGTCGTCTTCATAATGTATTCATCTCAAGGTACTCATGGGTTTTGCTAAAACAGTGTCAGTGAATGTCTTTAGAAAACTGCCATCAGAATAGCCAGCTGTCTTTATGCCGTGTGACATCTTGGAGACTTACGTTGGGACAGGCTGAGAGCTGGTGAGATGGGTGAGTTGCACTCTCAGCCTCGTGATGACATCGGGCTCTGATAAGACACAGATTAACATTTGTAACACCTGGAGTCCCCAAACTGTATGCATTTCACACACACAGACATACACACACACACGCTGCCCCAATCCCAACTGCGTCTTGTCACTAGGATTTTTGTACAACTTATCGAGAAATCTTTGTTGACATTAGACGTGATCTTCCGAACGAGCATATCCTTCTTTCTCATCCCTTCCCTCTTAAGATATTGAGCACACGGTTTGTGTCTAGCTTCGTGCTAGATGTGAAAGATTCCACAAAGGAAGGCACAGTCCTGGCCCTCGGGAACTAGAGGTCAGCAGGGTCTGCAGGGATGACACACGGAGAGAGCAGAGCCACACCGTGCAACAAGCACATGAGGTTCAAAGCCCAGACGAACATCATGTGCGAATAGCTGAAAATGTTTAGCTGTCTTTATGGGGCAGGGTCATAATGCCCATGGAAATAAGTAGTCTCAAAAGATGTAGGTTATAGAAAGCAGGGGGAAGTGTGGCTGGGATCAAAGAGTGCTGGCTATCAGATGCAACGAAGGCACAACGCCAGTGGCCAGTGGGTCTGGGACCCTGAGCAGAAGACAAAGGCAGCTCAGGGTTGGGCAAACACATGCATCAGAATAAGAACATCCCACAGAAATCAACAGGTTTGATACATTTAAGGTCAAAATAATCCTACCCAGCTGAATCCTCAGGAATTTGGTCGGGGCAAAGTTTAGGAAAGTATTCCCAAATCTTGACTGACAGAATCACCTGGAAACATTTTCTATTTTTTAACATTTTATAACATTTTCATACCTCAGATCTGCTGAATCAGTATCACATCAGAGGCCTCGGGAATCTATTTTTTAAAAGCCAGAAATTTACCTTGAAGCCACGCTGCAGAGTGACCACGCTGACTCTCCTGAGACATCGAGCTAACCTGTAAGAGCTGACTGGGGGAGGAGTGAGCCGCAGCCCAGCCAAGCTTCAGCCCAGGCATGCCTACTGTCAGAAGAGAAAAGCCTTTGAGGCATTAACACTCTGGTGAGAATCGTTCCTGTCTGCTCCCTCAAGAGTAATATGAGAAAGAGAGAGACCTGGCCTCAGCAGTGGTGGACAGTCAGGCACTGAGTCATATAGGCAAAGGGGATGGTATAAGTTTGAAAGTACAAGTGTTAGTTGCCCAGTCGTGGCTGACTCTTTGTGACCCCACGTAGCCCGTCAGGCTCCACCGTCCATGGAATTCTCCAGGCAAGAATACTAGAGTGGGTAGCCATTCTCTTCTCCAGAGGATCTTCCTGATCCAGGAATCGAACCCAGATCTCCTGCATTGCAGGAGGATTCCTTTCCATCTGAACCATCAGGGAAGCCCACCGTAGGTTTAAGGACTCTTCAAGTTGGAAGAGGCCATCTAGGTTATGCCCCCAGTGAAAGTCCACTCAACAACAAATCTGCTCCATAACCACTCAGTCTTTGTTCAAACACTTCCAGAGACAGGAAGCTCACTACCTACAGAGGAAGCTTGTTCCATTGTGTTACAGTTCTTGCTGATTCAGAGGAAAACAGGAAGAACTCATCGAACATTTTGCAACTTCTCCCTGCTCTTCCTGCTGGTAGTTTGAAGAACATACCTAATTTCTCTTCAAATATTTGAAATCTCCTATTGGACACCCCAAACCTTTTTTCTCAAGCCAAACTCCCAGACCTTTCTACCACTCCTTTTATAACAGGTTTTGAGATCTTTCTGGAGCTTTCTAGATGCCATGACGTTCTAAAACCAGCTCATTCTCTCTATCAGTTCAGTTCAGTTCAGTCGCTCAGTCGTGTCCAACTCTTTTCGACCCCATGAATCCCAGCACGCCAGGCCTCCCTGTCCATCACCAACTCCCGGAGTTCACTCAGACTCACGTCCATTGAGTCAGTGATGCCATCCAGCCATCTCATCCTCTGTCGTCCCCTTCTCCTCCTGCCCCCAGTCCCTCCCAGCATCAGAGTCTTTTCCAATGAGTCAACTCTTCACATGAGGTGGCCAAAGTACTGGAGTTTCAGCTTTAGCATCATTCCTTCCAAAGAAATCCCAGGGCTGATCTCCTTCAGAATGGACTGGTTAGATCTCCTTGCAGTCCAAGGGACTCTCAAGAGTCTTCTCCAATACCACAGTTCAAAAGCATCAATTCTTTGGTGCTCAGCCTTCTTCACAGTCCAACTCTCACATCCATACATGACCACTGGAAAAACCATAGCCTTGACTAGATGGACCTTCGTTGGCAAAGTAATGTCTCTGCTTTTGAATATGCTATCTAGGTTGGTCATAACTTTCCTTCCAAGGAGTAAGCGTCTTTTAATTTCATGGCTGCAGTCACCATCTGCAGTGATTTTGGAGCCCCAAAATATAAAGTTTGACACTGTTTCCACTGTTTCCCCATCTATTTCCCATGAAGTGGTGGGACCGGATGCCATGATTTTCGTTTTCTGAATGTTGAGCTTTAAGCCAACTTTTTCACTCTCCACTTTCACTTTCATCAAGAGGCTTTTTAGTTCCTCTTCACTTTCTGCCATAAGGGTGGTGTCATCTGAATATCTGAGGTTATTGATATTTCTCCCAGCAATCTTGATTCCAGCTTGTGTAACCAACACATGCACAGGGCCTCTCTTGCCCATACCCAGCCCTTGATTGCAAAGACCAGAACGTCTCCCAGGGTAACCTGGGCAACGCCTCTCAGGTGGTGGAGAAACTCCCATCCCCCTCCTCAATCTTGTCCAGATCCTTTGGGGGAGGGGCCTGAGTTCTTGGTGCCTCCTGCCATCATGATTACAGCAGATGCGTGGCATAAACCTCTCTTTCTCCCCAGAAGGGCTGTGAGCCTTTTCTTACCAGAGTGCTGAAGGGATCAGACTCTGTTTCTCAGTCCAGGATTGTGGCCGTTCGGAAAAGAAAAAGGAGCCGGATAAATAAATCTAGTGACTGCTTTCCTACTCTGGGCTCTGCAGCAAGCATTAGGGTTTGGAATCCTCCACCAGCAGCACTCTGAGTCTGTATGCTGCCCACTCCCTGGTGACCCTCAGTTGTGCACGCAGGGCGGAGCTGCAGGACAGGGCTTGGCTTCAGAGCTGGAACAGGGCGGTGACTGGCAGTGACATGGGAGTGAGCAAAGACATCGTCATGAGCCACAGCCCAGGTTCCTGACACTGGCTTTCTGAAAACAAGGAGCTGGACCCATCTCTCTCTTGTCCCTTTCCTCACTCCCTGGCCCCCAAGCAGCATCAGACCTATTTGAACACAGAATCTGAGGGGGCTCAGACTTAACAGCATGCTTTTTGCACATGGCACAATGAATCTGTATCACTCCAGGGGCAGGGACCCTGATCGGCTAGTCACACAGATCACCACGTCGAGGGTAAGAGCATTCCAAGACAGAGAACAAACAAGTGCAAAGGCTGTGGAGCAAGAGAATTCATGGTTTGTTTCAGGAACGATGCCGAGGCCAGGAGAGAGTGAACAAAGAGTACTGTGATGAAGCAGAGAGAAACAAAGAGCTGTAATATGAGGATCTTCTGGATCATCACAAGGACTTTGGCTGCCATCTGGGTAAAGCAGGAGCCACTGGAGAGTTTAAGAAAGGGGTGACACCCTCTGACTTATGTTTAATGAGCTTCCTCTGGCTGCCACCTTGAGATGGGGGCAGAAGCAAGAAGGCTTCTGAAATGATCTATGGAGAAACAATGGCAGCCTGGACTGGAGTAGCAGTGGGAAGTGGTGGAGAGCAGTGGGGTCCTGGGATAGCAGATGGCAAAGCCCTCGGGATTTGCTAATGGAGTGAATGTGGAATGATGGCTTTGCTGACAGAGTGAAGGTGGAGGGTGTCAGAGGAGGGAAGGGGGACTCAGAGGTTTGGCCCTGAGCAAATGGGAGGGGGAGCTGCCGTGGACAGAGTGTGAGAGGGCTGACAGCAAGAGGAGCGGGTCTGCAGGGTGGGAGGTCAGGCACTTGGCAGTCCAGCTGGTTCCGGCTCCGTCATGGACAGACCCCAGGTAGAGGACGCGCTCTGCCATCCCTGAGCCTGAGTTTCTTCTCTGCCTCCTTCCCGGCTTAATCTCCTCCACGTTCATATCCCTAGGGCCAGCTGGTGATGCTGGGGATTCTAAAAGCACTGAAATCAAGACCCTGCTCTATCCTTGATGTGCTACTTCACAAGGCAAGAAATTGGGCCAAGCGAACATTTTAGCAATGTTTTCAATTGAAAGAATGGAAAAGCTTCTGTTTGTTTAAGATTTCACAATGAGGCCCTGTTTCATAAGTCTAAAAACTCAATTCAAGGATTCTGTTTTTTCCCGTCAGCCACTAGCTGGGCATGGATGACCACTCCTCTCACTTGGGTTGCCTTTATAGTTACTGAGCATCTTCACACTGCCTTCATCTAAAACATTATTTGATTTTCAACCAAATATCTAATTTATGGTTGAGGAAACTGAGGCTTGCAGAACTCAGGCCACTCAAAGAAAGTTACTTAGTCAGAAATTCAGCACAGGCAGAATTTTAATTCAAATATTCAGACTCCAAATGTAATTTCTCATATTCTATTGTACACACTATCCTTTTTTTCCATATGTCCTGAGTTCAGTTGGATTTGTGAAGTAGCAGTAAGACTTTTAAGACAGAACTTTATACAATTCCTCGTGTGGAGGGGTACCTTTGCTTATGTCAGCTGTACCCCCAAAGCCTCAGGTTTTCTGTGACTCCAGCCAGAAACTGTGATTCACCTGGTTCAAAGGAACGTGGATTGATTCCCGTGAATAAAAGAGAGATTAAAAACGCAACCTAAATAATCTCCTTTGTAAGGAGCCTTTGTGCTATATCTTAACAAGACTCACCAAACTTGTGATGAAGAATCATGACTGGTCAGAACAGTATTGAGTAGAGTTCCTTGTGCTATTCAGTAGGTTCTTATTAGTTATCTATTTTATGTATAGCAGTTTGTATATGTCAATCCCAATCTCCCAATTAATCCCTCCTCCCTTTCAGCTTTATGGGGAAATAATCTTTAAAAGGGTGGATATATGCATATGTATGACATTACTTTGCTGACAAAGGTCTGTCTATGGATTTTCAAAGCTATGGTTTTTCCAGTAGTCAAATGTGGATGTGAGAGCTGGACTATAAAGAAAGCTGAGGGGGGATGATTTGGGAGAATGGCATTAAAACATGTATAATATCATAAATAAAATAAAAAGTGAAAGTGGAAAAAAAAAATAAAGAAAGCTGAGTGCCAAAGAATTGATGCTTTTGAACTGTGGTATTGGAGAAGACTCTTGAGAATCCCTTGGACTGCAAGGAGATCCAACCAGTCCATCCTAAAGGAAATCAGTCCTGAATATTCATTGGAAGGACTGATGCTGAAGCTGAAACTTTAATACTTTGGCCACCTCATCCAAAGAACTGACTCACTGGAAGAGACCCTGACGCTGGGAACGATTGAAGGTGGGAGGAGAATGAGACAACAGAGGATGAGATGGGTGGATGGCAACACTGACTCAATGGACATGAGTTTGAGTAAACTCTGGGAGTTGGTGATGGTCAGGGAGGCCTGGCATGCTGCAGTCCATGGGGTCGCAAAGAGTCGGACATGACTGAGCGACTGAACTGATATGTATATGTATAACAGATTCACTTTGCTGAACAGCAGAAGCTAATACAACATTGTAAATCAACTATACTCCAATAAAAATTAGTTTAAAAAGAGAATCATGGCTGGGAGCCCTTCTCCCCAAAACCTTCCTGCCATCTCCTAGAACTCTCTTCCATTTCCATGTGACCAAAGCGGAACAAATCCCCCCTTCTCTTCTTCTTTTCAGGATTCTCTTCTGTTCTCCACATATTGGTGGGATGGGGGAATAATGTCCTCTTATGAAAAATTGGTGTTCAGTGGAGAAAAACAAAGTTGGCCAAGTGTGACAATGAAAGGAAAGGAGGCTCCCACTTTTGTCCCCTCCTGATTGGGTAAGACGCCCTCACCACAAATTGCCTGGTTCACTTTCTTTTTTGTCTTTTCCAGAGATCTTGAACTCACACCTTTTGGGCAAACCCTAGATAGCCTTGGGAAGCATCCTGAGTGTTGGTGACATGGGAGAGGCAGGCTGTGAGCCCTCTGCCCGTGGTGTGACTGTGCCCAGGCCCCGCCAGGCAGTTTTTGTAAAGGCACTTTTACTCAAAACGTACTGCTGCTGCTGCTGCTGCTGCTGCTGCGTCACTTCAGTCGTGTCCGACTCTGTGCGACCCCGTAGACGGCAGCCCACCAGGCTCCCCCGTCCCTGGGATTCTCCAGGCAAGAACACTGGAGTGGGTTGCCATTTCCTTTTCCACAAAACGTACTACGAATGTTTAAAAAACAACGAGGGTTAGAAATAACAAAAGGCAGATGTTGGCTTGTTTTGTGCGAAACAGAATTAGAAAAATAAGATGCTCATGGGCCCTGCAAGTGTAATTTAAGACAGAAATACCAAAGGTTGGCTTCCAGCCCTGTTGGTACCCAAGACACCCCCTGGACTTGGATCAGGAGCCATGCGATGCAAAACACTGCACCAGTCAACCCATCTGGGGGCACAGGAGGGAGCAAATTAATACTTCTCCAAATTTATTCCATGGTAGTCACATCTGCAGGAACTGTGGGACACAGGGATCATTTTGAAGATGAAATCAACTTAACAACTGTTTTCTTCTGTTGTCTAATGGGCAAATTATACCTGTGGGGAAAGTTCCAGGCTTCCCCTTTCCCCTTAGCAGTCTCCTCCTGGGCAGGGTAATATAGCAGAAAATAACACTGGACATGGGGTCAGAACCTGCCCCTGCTCCCTCCTTGCTAGCTGTTGATACTGGAGAAGCATCTTGGCAACATCTGTGAGGAATGGGGAAATTGGGAAACTGATCACTAAAAACTCATTTAATTTCCACCAACTCCATGCTTCTCACTTCTTCCCAGGTCATTTCATCTGCCTTTATTTATTTTGCTAAGGTTTTCTTTCTCCTCCATGAGAAGGATAGACAAAAGAAAATGGGAGAAAACCTTGTAATTGTTCAGTTTTGAATTGTCTCATGTCAAGCACTCAGATTTCTCAGGACGCTTTTGTAAAAAGCAATTTAGCAAACTTCCTTGGGATTCAACATGGTGTTTTCTACTTATTGAGATAAAGAAAAAAATTTTCTTGACCTGACCTCTTGCACATTGATAGATAACATATAATTTAGTAGGACTACATTGGAAAATTGTATGAATTGGTATCAAATTACATCTTCTCTTGGTTATCTAGGATGTGGAGCTAATCTCAATACTAATTTCCCTCAATATTCTGGAATCTGTAGCATTATATTCAATCCCTCTAAGCAACTGACACTTTGAGGCTCTGCCTCCCTCGGTCAACGATGGTTAGTCCTAGGAAAGAGCTACTTTTCGCCTTTAAAATTGGAAACAAACTGCAGTTGGCAAGAGCACCGGGGCAGGTGGGCACTAGTTCCCTTTACTTCATCTTCACCCCAAGGGAAAATGGGAAAATTCATGAGACAAGTTATGTTATTTATTTGCTTAAGAACTTCCCTTCTGCCATTCCCTCCATATGGTTTACGTTTTCCCTCTGAATTGGTGCTTTCACAGTACAAAACGGTCTTTGTTGAGAGGCAGTAACAGGTGTGTTGTGAGACAGGGAGCGAGTGAGAGAATGGGAGAAAATGTGCATCTGTGTGTGAGAACACGGAGGGCTGAGTGTGAGTTTTGTGTGTGCAGGTGTCCACGCAGTCTAAGGCACGGAGACCCAGTGTGCTCAGGGAATTCCTTCGGAGAATAGAGTCACGTAATATTTAAGAGCTCTTGGCTGAGATATCTATGCACCATCTGTGAACATCCCTTCCAGAGAGATGCTGCAAAACCACCTTGGATTCTTAAGACAGACGAAGCAAATGCATTTTAGCAAAAGTTCTGATGAAACTAGCTCAGCGATACTCACCCTGTCTTGCTCTTCTCTCTAAACAGCATCATAGACAACATGTGGGCTTCAGGCCAGACAGACTGGATTAGCGTTTCAGCCAGGTATTCCTCAGTGTGGGGATGTTGGGGGATTTACTAAACTTCCCCAAGTTCCTTTTTAAAAAAAAAAAAAAAAACACAACAACACATAAATATTGGATCACAATGCCCAAAGTCCTGGTGTAGCTGAGGGAATTCAGTGCCTGGACATGGTGGTCACTCAGTAAATGTTGGTTCTTTTCCCATAAACACAATTCTCAACTCAGATTGAACAGAGATGGGAAAAATGCTTCCCATATGTTCAGGTAGGTCACTGACAAGGTCCAAATTGCCTTCTAATTTGCCAACCAAGGTTTTGACCTCTTGTCCTTTGGCATGATAAAGATGCGTGAGATGTTGCAGCTGCACGCTTCTGCTTTAAGCTCATCTTCTCCACAGAACACTGGAGTGACTGTGCACTGCCTTTAAGACACAAAAGCTCGCCTCCTGCCCTGCTTTCAGCGGACCCTGACCTCCAAGCTGTTTCCATGGGGATGGCATTGGAGCTGTGGCCAGCCTCTCAGGTCTATCTGGACTGACTCCCATCATGTCCAGTGGCACATGAATGGACTGCTGCCCAGGAGATGCTCCATGCAGTGGGACCTCACATGACAGACACAGCTTTTGGGGAAATATAAAACCATGACCCTTTGTTTCATCAGCCCCATAGAGCAAGCAGCTCAGTTAGACTGGTTGAGAAGGAAGACTGACTTGCTCCCTGCTTTTCACCAGACACCACAGTATTGAGGAAAGAGAATGGACTTAGGAGTCAGAGGAAAGTTCAAATCCCACAGCTGCCACTGTGACACGAAAGCAAAACAAAATAACACAAAACACCAATTTAACTCCCCAGTTTCTGTTTCCAGTTTTCTACACGGTGATCTCCAACACATCAAATCGCTATTCCTGAATCCATCCGGAAGTCACCTTAGGCCATGGCTGGCACAAAGTAAATCATCAGTGAATATCAAATGTCCTTCACAAAGCTTTCAAGCCCACGTGACAGAGAATTGTTCTACGCACATATTTGAACAATTTGTTACTTGCCTTTTGGCAGTGATTAGCCAGCTCCAAAGGAGAAACCAGTCTGTGTTGACAATTAGGGGAGCAAAGATGTTGAGGTAGAAGCAAGTTTTCTCTCTGCTCCAAGAAATAATAATTATCAGCCATCACATGCTGGACAGGCTTCTAAGATGTATCCATGTTGGATACTGCAAATCAATTCCTCTGCACAGTTCACCCCAATCTGGGCATGACTTCCAGTAGTTTAGTGCTTGCAAGGCTAGCTACTCCTTTCCCCAGGTCCCTTACAGTTAGCACTTCACATGTAATGTAGACTGCAGGAATAGATGCACCACATCTTAGATTTTATATCAAGTTTATGGTATCTTAGACTTGACTTCCTGAAAACTGATTCCTGTGCAAAGAATGGGCTTCCCTGATGGCCCAGGTGGTAAAGAATCTGCCTGAAATGCGGGAGACCTGGGTTCAACCCCTGGGTTTGGGAAGATGCCCTGGAGGAGGGCATGGCAACCCACTCCAGTATTCTTGCCTGGAGAATCCATGGACAGAGGAGCCTGGCAGGCTACAGTCCATGAGGTTGCAAAGAGTCAGACATGACTGAGTGACTAAGCACACAGGCAAAGATCTGCATACAGAAGATTTATTAGGGACTGTCTTTGGGAACAACACCTAGAAGGAAAAGAGGGAAGCAGGAACAGACTGAGTTTAGAGAAACTGAACTGCGATGTAGTTGCAAAGCAGACTTCAGTCAACCCCACGAGTGCTCCGCACTGGGAAGGCCATTCAGAGGTGTCCTCAGCTGAGGTGGAAGAGACTAGTATGCGGTATCCTGCATCTATCTTAAAACACGTTCATTTATTTGGTTGCATCTGGTCTCAGCTGCGGCACTCGGGATCTTCATTGCAGCACGTGGGATCTTTTGTTGTGGCACATATGACTCTCCAGTTGTGGTGTAGGGGCTCAGCTGCCCTACGGTATGTGGGATCTTAGTTCCCCAACCAGGGATCAAACCCAAGTACCCTGCATTGCAAGGCAGAGTCTTAACTGCTAGAGCACCAGGGAAGGCTATACCCTGTATATATTAGTCAATGGACATAGTCTGCCCTTTCCCCTCCCCTCAACCCAGGGACAAGGCATACCTGGGGCAAGGTGGCTCCTAATGGTCAGGAGTTATTTTCAAAGATGGGCATAGTCATCAGCATTCAACTCTCTGGACTGCTGGGAGAATGAGCGCCTAGGTCCTGAAGAGGAAATATGGACAGCCCAGCACAGACCCCTAATGTTCACTACTGAGCACCCACTGCACTGCTCAGACCGACTTGCTTATACTACATCTACCTCATCTGCAAACAGCTTCTTGGGAATTTTGGCTGGCATCATTTTCAGGGAAAACTTATGAAACAGCTTGATCTAATGAACTACAGTCTTCATGAATGCAGCTGGTTTTAAGGCCACAGCAGATGCTCATGGTCTTCTTCTCTACTGCTCCTTCTATATTCCCTTTCCTCCTAGCTATCATGTCCACTGCTCTAGAAGCTTCACTGGTATGGTGACCAGATCCCACCCCCTCCCACCCCGCCCCCGTGAAGGTCTGAGTCCCTGGTCAGCATATTCTTTTCAGGCTGTGACTACCGCACTTGTCATCAAAATTGCACAGGGTCAAACAAAAACATGCCAACTCCAGTTAATCATCAGGACGCCAGAACTGCAGTGTGTTGCGTTTTGTGTGTAACAGCTGCCTATCTTTTCCCGGTGACCAAGGCCAATTGTTCCTACCTGCGTGATGACTCCTTTCCTTGAAATGCTGGTCTTTGGGCACAATGAGCCATAGCGCTTAAAGGTGAAGGGATAGAAAGCACAGATTCCCCCAAATGGGTCCCTGGGGGTGTGAACATTTGGGCTACTCGTATTTCTACCACTTAGTTCCTAGGCACGTGCATTCTGCCTTCTGGGGGCACAGCCCTGTATATTGTTGGTTGGTTCTGAGAATATTCTGTCCTCATCTGAGACAGCATCTCACCTGTGGATGAAGTTTGGCCTTTCCCTCTTCTGTCAGCTGGCAGGAGGGGACTTACCATGTGGCCCTGTGTGTGCTCCAAGAGACACCAGAGCAAGAGGGGTGGATGACACACGGACTGGGTCACTCACTTGTGCAACTAACCTGTGCCAGCCCCAGGTGCCCCGCTTCTATCTTACGATAGATTACTGTTGGGCCACCAACCGTATAACTCGGTGGATCTGATAGATGGACAGCTCTGCTCGGATGACCACCTCACTCCCATGGTGAGGGCCAAGTCGTTTTTCAAATGAAATATAATTTTATGCTGCAGATATCAAGTGCCTTGCTAGGTGCCTGTGTTATGATTCCTCGTAAGGACGAATTTGCCATCAACTCCACAGGACATCTGTTTTTCTACCACAGATGTCTCTATTGGGGTACCCTAGCGATTTCACTTTCACTTTTCACTTTCCTGCATTGGAGAAGGAAATGGCAACCCACTCCAGTATTCTTGCCTGGAGAATCCCAGGGACAGAGGAGCCTAGTGGGCTGCCGTCTATGGGGTCGCACAGAGTCGGACACGACTGAAGCGACTTAGCAGCAGCAGCAGTATCGCCAAGGGGGTTGGGCTGCTTGTCCAGAAGCCTGGGCCTGCTGCACATCCCTCTACTGTTCTGCCCTTCCTGCTCCTTCTCTACCTGTCCCAGCAAGAAGGGCCTACTTGTCACCTGATGCACAGCCTGGAAAAATATTCCCAAGTGTGGAATTTGCTGTACTCAGAACCCGAAGAGGTCTATCACACTTGTATATCCTTCTTAGTGAGGGGAAGTACAAGATATAATACCCATCATCTACTTTGGAATCGATGCCCTGGCATGCCCAGGCCCTAAAAACTATATTGATATGGGGCCTCTGAACTTCAAAGGGTTACCTCCTATCCCCTGAAGCTCATAGACCAACCAAAACTCCCAAGGCATTTCTGTTGGCATTTATCTCTGTCACTGGCCCCAAGATGTGATGTTATTTTTTAATTTACAAACTTGGCAGGAAGAGGGAGACAGTTTCAAAGCCTTCCATTTGTCATTCCCCACTCTGGTAGCTCTAAACTCCAGGCCAAGAAACCAGTGTGGAAGATTTGCCAACTGCTATGTATGTCCATGTCCACTAGTTCTCAAAATATTTGAGTAATTTCCTTTCCCTAGTGGATAGTCACCCAAACATGTGGCTATAGATCCCTTTGGGGAGGAGCTGGGAGAATCATTACCATATACAAGTACCTTGGTGCTCTGGGATCCTTTGTACTAGTGACCCAGCTTCTCCCAGTCAGTGGATTCCAGATACGAGAATCAGCTCAGTCTGCTGCTGCTGCTAAGTCACTTCAGTTGTGCCCGACTCTGTGTGACCCCATAGATGGCAGCCCACCAGGCTCCCTGTCCCTGGGATTCTCCAGGCAAGAACACTGGAGTGGGTTGCCATTGCCTTCTCCACAGCTCAGTCTAGGAACTACCTATTGGGGGTTGCTGCTCTTAGTCTCCTAACCATTCTTTTTTTTTTTTTTTTTAATTTCTTTTGATTGATAGATTGAGAAATACCCTCTTCGGCTGCCTATCTATCTCTCTTGTCCCAGGAATGCCATGTTCTAGTCATCATTCCCATGGCTCTCTAGGAGTCAGGCTCTCTGGCTGCCACTTAGACCTTGTTTTTCATTGTGCAATAATTGTACCCAATTATTGTAATGAACAATAATTTAATAATTTTGATGGGAAGAAGAAGCTACATTGAGATACAAAAGCAAAAGAGACGTCTGCTGATTCTATAAGATGCTCTGTAACCAGGATGACTCTTCAGAGTTGTCCCTAACTGAAGCGAGGAAGCTGGGTCTTTGCAGCCCTGCAGCAACCATTCAATGGCGTGGAAAGCATTCCTCCGGCTAGGCGTGGTTTTTATGGCCAAGGGAAATTCTTAGTGGTGAGTTGCAGCCAACATTCCTGGCGTCTCCAGGGCTATGCTTCAGGACCACACCTTAGAGCTTAAAGGTGTTTGAGTGGCACTATAGTATTCTCTACACTAGGGAGAGATGTAGATGACAAAGCATCTATTTTGCTTGTGTGGACCATGGTGACAGCTGTATGATTCTGGAGCCGGGAGTTATAGTAGCAGTTGGCTGACTCTTCAGCTTTTGATCATGTCAGAGGTGGCAGCTCCCTTGACTTTCTAGTTCTGCAATGTTGTTTTGAGACACATCCTGGAAATTGTGACCAAAGTCTATTTCTTCAGCCCTCACACTGAGTATGTGAACTTTCAGCACCTCTAAATAAATTTCTTCCAGCTTAAACTAGTTCGAATAGATTGTATGTTCTCAACTAAGAACCCTGAACAAAGTTGGTATTTGATAGCCAGCATCCGTTCTGGTTAGATGGTGCCATGATGTATTGGTCATTGTATAAACTGAAAATTACATAAAACTTCACCAGGAGAGTCAGGTTTCTAGATTAAAGGCAAAGTAGCTAACATATGCTGTGTGCTGAACTTCCCAAGACCTACAGCTCTCTGTGGCTGTTGACTGACATAAGGTCAGTGCTCAGTTGCAGACATTGTGTGCTTATATTACTTTGCTAGTTAGGCCTGCAAGAAAGGGACATGAACAGATGACTTTGGGGAAAAGCCTCTATGTTGAGGTTTTATGGAATTGTGGTATAATAAGTGATGACTCTCAGTAGCTACAGGTGCTCAGGGTCTTGGTGCTTCAGGAAACAAGGACAGTTGGCCAGTGTCATTCAGTATGCAGTCTGAACTTGAAAGTCTTGGCTATCTCATACCTTGGCATTTACTCTTTTCCAAAAGGTGTTTTTGTTGGATTGGTATACCTCCATCCCAACAGCAACTGGTATTATTGGAGAAAATTTCTCACCAAGCCTTTGTAAAGGCAGCTGTCTTCTCACACGCCTAGTACACATAGGTTTACTCTTGGTTTCTCTATTGATTCCTGGTTCAGCCCGCTAGAGACAGGGTATCGAGTCATTCATAGAAAAAACGGAGTGCTACTTCACTTTAAAATGTAGCAATCCTTAAGGGGGTTGGTAAGTGGGGTTTTGTTCAGCCCTAAAGCAGCTATTCCAGTGCTGAATCCTCCCAGAATATGACTTACGAGACTTTGAGCTCCAAAGGAAAGCTGCTGCTTTCCTTTCCTTCTCTACAGCCCTTTGTATAAATCCGTCCCTTTTCTGATAGCCTTAGATAAACTTAGTGTAAAGTACTTTGTGCTTCCACGATGGCTCAGCAGTAAAGAATCTGCCTGCAATGCAGGAGACTTGCAGGAGACATGGGTTCGATCCCTGGGTTGGGAAGACCCACTGTGGTAGGAAATAGCAACCCACTCCAGTATTCTTGCCTGGAACATCCCATAGATAGAGGAACCTGGTGGGCTACAGTCCAATGGGTGGCAAAGAGTTGGACATGACTGAGCAACTAAAACAACACAAATGTGTTTATAGACAGGCAGATTGATAAACATGCACACGTTCGAAGGTATAGCCTGCAGAGTTCTGCATACATACCTACTGAAGCACAAGAGGATAAAACGCATCCATTTTCTCAAATAATAAAAGCTCATATAACACTTGTAACAGTATTTTCCAAATGTACCCAAGGGTAAGTTTGAAAAGTTACCTTGATTTTTTGTTAGACTTCCAAGTGCTCAGATCCACTGAATCAGAGTTGCTAGGACCAAGTCCTGAAAAGCTGTGCATTCAATAAGTGCCCAAGGTGATTCTTATCAGAAAAGACTTAGGAAGCCAATCCCTTCACTATCGCGGCTTCTCTGGCCGGTCCTATAAATGGCCTGCAGTTGTCGTCACCCACCTCAGGGTAACAGATGGACCCCTTGCATGGGTGAACCAATTGGATGTGCAGAAAGCAATTGTTAAACAGATCTTGATATTCAAAACAACCAAGGGAACTAATATCAATGTGGTCTTTTTTTAAAAAAAATAAAGTGATGAGATAACCCTAGGCAAACAGACCAAAGGCAAGTGTGCTGAAATCTGACCACTTTATGAAATAATATACTGAACAGAATTAATCTATTATGTTTTCCTTTCATCCAGGATTCTTAGAAATCTGTCTTTTTTTTTTTCCCAATAAGAAATAATCCTGTAGAACATGCACTAAATTCTGGGCTGTGTTCTTTGTTGTAAACTCAGAGAGAAGTGTAGCTGGGCAGCAATGAAGACTATATTACACAATTACTTAAATATGAGTCTTCAGCAAAGATGAAATGACTTGAGGCTTTTCAATGAACACAGCTTTAAGCTCAGTACATAGTGGCTTATATCAAATTTGTTTATTACCATGGGTAATTTGTTCTTAACATAGACATATTTTACACTTGAAGTAATGTTTCACTAGAACTCCATAAAGCAACTGTGTAATTGATAATAAATATGTCACTACTGGTAAGTAATTAATTCATATGAAGTTAGTTAAAACCATGTGAGCACTGCCTAGAGTACAGAAAAAGAATGCATAACTAAAGTAGTTATAGTCAAATAACAGATGGTATAAAGAAGTCAATAAAAACAAATAAAGATGTGGACAAAGTGTGTGCTTGTGTGTATGTGTGTGTGTGTAATCATGCTTAGCAAGCACTTGTAACACACCTGATATCATGCCTGACCCTTCTCTCAGAACTTTTCAGGGAAGTATTGAATTCAGTTATTATAGATGAGGAAACTGGAGATCTGAAATTTTAAGTCGTTTGTTGTATGATATACAGTGAAATAGCAATGGAAACGAGGTACTGTTAATTAGCGATGAAAAAGAGTGCAGAAAGCAATTGTAGGTGTACAGGCATGCTTTTTCTACCTCTGTTTAGTGTAGTGTTACTCAAGCATGAGTTTCAGGATTAGATATACCTTGTTTGGGGCTTCCCCAGTGGCTCGGCAGTAAAGAAGATGTCTGCAATGCAGGAGCCACAGGAGATGTGGGTTCAATCCCTGGGTCAGGAAGATCCCAGGGAGGAGGGCATGGCAACCCACTCCAGTATTCTTGCTTGGAGAATCCCATGGACAGAGGCGCCTGGCGGGTTACATTCCATAGGATCACAAAGAGCTGGACATGACTGAGCACATGCACATACATTCTTTGTGTCCTGGATGAGCGAACCTCTAGGTATATGACCTTGGTAAGATGACCTGGTATCTCTTGGTCTTAAAAACAATAGCATCTACTACATAGAACTATTGTGAGGATTAAATGGGAAAACACATGGGTAAAGATAGTATCATGCCTGGCACATATCAAGCTCTAAGCAAAATTAGTTAATTATATGATATCGCCAGGAAAATCAGCACAGAGTAAATAATTACTCAACAGAGTAGGAACTGAACATTATTTTCATTTACAGTGAGACAGATATTTTCTCTATATTATTCAGCTATGTATGGACTGAATTTAATCAAAACTAATTGAACACAGACTTCAGATTTCTGAGGCAGCCTTATTTTCATGAAATTTGACTTTTGAAAACTATGTTTCATTTAATTTAACTCAATAACCATTATTTAAGCACCTGTGTCAGTTCCTTTCTTCAGTGACCTCACAGTCCTAATGACTGGCTATAAGATGGTAGAAGGACAGAAGATCAAGAAATGGGAGGTTTATTGAAGGAGAAAAAGTGGAACTTCAGACTGACAGAATATCTCAGAAGACCTAGTCCTATCTTTAAAACAGCAAACAGCTCCTAGTGAGCCTTACAAACTGATGGAAGAGACAGATAACAGGCAGATTGTTGTATGAATCTGCCTGCCAATGCAGGAGACACAAGAGACACAAGTTGAATCCCTGGGTCGGGAAGAGACCCTGGAGGAGGAAATGGCAGCCCACTCCAGTATTCTTGCCTGGAAAACCTCACGGACAGAGGAGTCTAGTGGGCTACAGTCCATGGGGTCCCAAAGAGTCAGATATTACTGAGCACACGCACAGCAGCACTCTATGAGGTCAGGGATGTAACCTGTTTAACTTGCTGTATAATGAGCATCTTACGTGTGCTATTTGATTATGACAGTATGTCTGCGTAACAAGTATATGAAGAGGTAACACTTAAAACAAGATACAAAGGGTGAATAAAGGAGTGGGTCAAGGAATGGTGATAAACACAAGAGCTGAATGTAAGAGAGAACACTGGTCTGGCTCCATCAGGCTGGTTGGTGTATGGGCTTGGGGGGCAGTAGGTAGGCCACACAGATTTGAAGGAATCAATTCACGAAGAATGTTGCATGCACTTAATGCTCTGTGCTGTGGTATGTTACTGCAGCTGCCCATCAGAATAATCTGGGAAGTTTTTCGAAATGACTGATGGAGTACTGCATACCAATAAGCCTGTTTAGGTCCCACCCTTTTATTGAGAAAATACAAAACTGAACAAAATGTATTTTAAAAATGTGCTTAAACATCTGAAACTACCAAGAGGGTAAGAATTTGGAGGGCCAAGATCCAGATGAGAAGGAAATCCAGGAGTCATGATCAGACATTTGGGGCAATTTTTTCCCTCAAGAGGATTGACTGCCAGTTTTAAAATCAGTGCCCGAGAGATTGAAAAGTTAGGGGGTTTCCAGTAGTTTCACAGGGCTGGGGGTTGGGGGTGGTGAAAATTGGAGTTTGAAGCCCACCAAGATGGAGTATAGCTGGTATATACCCTTGGATTTCATTTGGGACCCTCAAAATTGACACACTAAGAATAAGGATGGCCTGGAAATAAATCAGACCTCATAAGAATTGGAGCTTCAATTTGATCATCTCATTCCTTAATTGGACAATGGTGAGCTTATCCTAGCTTGCTGCTGCTGCTGCTGCTAAGTCACTTCAGTCGCGTTCAACTCTGTGCGACCCCAGAGACAGCAGCCCACCAGGCTCCCCCATCCCTGGGATTCTCCAGGCAAAAACACTGGAGTGGGTTGCCATTTCCTTCTCCAATGCATGAAAGTGAAAAGTGAAAGTGAAGTCGCTCAGTCGTGTCTGACTCTTCGTGACTCCATGGACTGCAGCCTACCAGGCTCCTCCGTCCACGGAATTTTCCAGGCAGGAGTACTGGAGTGGGGTGCCATTGCTTTCTCTGTATCCTAGCCTAGTTGTCTCTTAAAAACAAAAGGAAATTCTCTCTGGTCAAAATAACATTAGAATATAATCCAGGAACTTATATAACATCTACAGTGCCCCACACACAATGTCCAACATGCGATCAAAAGTAACAAGGCTTCCAAAAAATGAAAATCTGGACTGAACATCATGAAAAAAATCAGCCACTATAAACAGATTCACAAAAAATAGCTATTATAAAGTCCATGTTTTAAATAGAGATAGACTTTTAATAATCACAGTTAATATTTTTGAGGAATTAAATAAGAGGGAGAATTTCAGCCAGAATGGAAGTTGTAACAAATATGAAAATGAAAAAAAATGAACAACAACTGCAATTAAGATATCAATTAACAGACTTAACAGAAGAGTCAAAACACAGATAATGAAAAATAGGAGAAAATATCTAGCTGGGCGTGTAGAGAAACAGAAGTAGACGAAATAGATAAAAGAACCTAATACAAGGTTAACAAGTCTAAAATTCAAGTAACTTGAACCCCAGAAGTAGAAAAGAAAAAGTCTTGGAAGAAGTGATATTTGAGGAGCTAATGGTTGTGAATTTTTTTCTTAAATGATCAAAGACACCAAGCCACTGAACCATATATGAAGTTCAGCTAACCCCAGAAAGGATAAACACACAAGCAAATCATATATAAGCACATAATAATAAAGCTTCCGAAAACCAAAGACAACAGAAACAAACTCTTAAAGAGGTACGGGAAAAATGACGTATTACCTTCAAAGGCTCAATAATAAAACTGCTGACTTCTCACAAAGTGAAGATTATAAACCAAAACCCAGCAGAACATCTTCAAAGTTCTTAAAAGAGCAGTTTATAAATTATATATTTTGTGAAAATATTCTTCAAAAATTAAAGGATTATATTGAGTTGGCCAAAAAGTTAGTTCAGATATCTCCATGACATCACATGGAAAAACTCAAGCAAACTCTTTTGGTCAGCCCAATACTTGTAAGAACCTTGTAATATGTTATGTTAGATCAATGCTCCAGCAACAATGAGATGCCACTATGAACATACTGCTGCTGCTGCTGCTGCTGCTAAGTCGCTTCAGTCGTGTCCGACTCTGTGCGACCCCATAGACGGCAGCCCACCAGGCTCCCCGCCCCTGGGATTCTCCAGGCAGGAACACTGGAGTGGGTTGCCATTTCCTTCTCCAATGCATGAAAGTGAAAAGTGAAAGTGAAGTCGCTCAGTCGTGTCCAACTCTTAGCGACCCCACGGACTGCAGCCTACCAGGCTCCTCCGCCCATGGGATTTTCCAGGCAAGAGTACTGGAGTGGGGTGCCATTGCCTTCTCCGATGAACACACTAGAACATCTAAAATTTAAAAGCTGACCAAAATGAATGTTAGCAAGGATGAAGAGTAACTAGAACGTCTATATATTACTTGTCAGCATGCAAAAAAATTGCCACTTTAAAACAATTGACAATTTCTTATAAAGTATAACATACTTCTTGTGTGAACCAATAATCTCACTCCTAGGTTTGTACCCAAGACAAAGAAAAACTAATATTCATATAAAAATCTATATGTTAATATTTATAATGACTTTATTCATAATCACCCCAAACAGAAAAAAGCTCAAATGTCAATCAACAGGTGAATGGATAAACAAAGGGTGGCGTATGCATTCATACAAGAGAATATTACTTAGGAATGAAAAGGAACTGCTGATACGACACAGACTGATCTCAGATGCATTATGTTCAGTGAAAGAGACTAAACTCAAAAGACTACAATCTACATTCAGAAACAGACAATACTATAGGAGCAGAAAACTTATCAGTCACTTCCAGGGTCTGGCAGTGGCATAAAAGGGTGCAAACATAGTAGGCAGGTAATGGTCAAGCTGTCCAAATAAAAACTCTGATTTGTAGCATTTGCCAATTACTCTGGTGGAAATATTCCCACTATTGCCAACTTTAACCTCCCAAAGTGATGACAAAGTGATGAACGTGGAGTTAGGAAGAGATGCAAAAGAACACAGTATTATACGGTATTTCCACCACACAGATAAAACAGATATAAACAACTTCAGTCACAGGTAATAGTACAATGTCAAATAACTAGGAATCAACAAGTTTTTAGGCTCCCTGGTAGCTCAGACAGTAAAGAATCTACCTGCAATGCAGGAGACCAGGGTTTGATCTCTGGGTTGGGAAGATCCCCTGGAGAAGGGAATGGCAACCCACTCCAGTATTCTTGCCTGGAGAATTCCATGGACAGAGGAGCCTGGCTGGCTATAGTCTATGGCGTCACAAAGAGTCGGACACTACTGAACGACTACACACACATGAGCTTTTAGTACTTACTACCTTCTAAAAAGTATAATTATATCAGTTATAAGTATATGTAATTTAATTTTAAATAATAGCTGTTTTTAACTAAGGCTTCAAAAATTCCTTAAAGTTTAACAATCTTCTGGCTTCAACACATCACGAGGCACAAGGGAAGTGTCTGAGGTGACAGAAGTATTCTGTACCTTGATTTTGGTGGTGGTGTACAACTGTAGGCATCTGTCAAAACCTACAGACCTATATACTTAAAAGCTTTCATTTTATTGTGTATAAATTATAGCTCAAAAAAAACCTAGTCACAAAATTTGCATATCTCCTTTGACTGATCAATATCAGTTCTGGATATCTATCCCTAGTTATATTCCAACATGTCCACCACTGATTTTAATAACAAAAATTGGAATTAACCTGAAATTTACAGTTGGATAGTGAATAACAGTGTCATATACCCAGCAAGATATTTCATATTTCAAGAGATATTACATGAGAATTTCCCTAGCAGCTAGAAAATGTGAGGCACAAAAAAGTAGTTGCTTCTGGAAAGTGGCTGAGGGATAGAAGTTAACCGAGACTTACCTGTGTGCACACCTTGTAAAATTTTCTGTGTGCATATATTCCTTTTTCAAGAGATAAAGGGACCCTAAGTTGGTTTAATCAGAATGAAATTCAGATATTTTCAAACAAACAAACTAGACAATTTACAACCGACACAGCTTTGCTAATATTTAAATGCCTTCAGATATAGCCTCAAGCTTTGCTCCCCACTGTGTGGATGGAGAAGTGGAGGCCCAGAGACTGAAAATTTTTCTCAAAGGCACACAACAGTAGAAAATGCACACTTTAGCTTTGCTGCACTACTTTTTTGGCAAGTTCAGGGAGGGCCTGGGATTTCTCTGCAGAGCAGGGGGTATACCTGAAGTCGAGGTAAGCTAGCACTTCCCTGAGAGGGAGCTTGTAAACAAGAAAAACAAAGAGTCAAGGATAGAACCCTGGAGATGTTGATAATTAGGAAGAGAAAGAGGAGGCTGATAAGAACACAGAGGAGAAATGATCAGAAAGAGACCATATAACTTAATGTGATCTATTGTGAAAAATTGGGCTTTTGCTTAAAAATGTGGGCTATTGCTTAACATTGTTTCAAAGAGGGTGGCAGAGGATGAGATGGTTAGATGGCATCACCGACTCAATGGACATGAACTTGAGCAAACTCTGGGAGTAGTGGAGGACAGGGAAGCCTGGCGTGCTGCAGTCCGTGGGGTCACAAAGAGTCTGGTGCAACTTAGCAATTGAACAACAGTTGCTTAAAATGGAAGAAAACACATTTGTGAGGGAAAAGTCACTAAATTTATTCTCTGTTCCTTGAACTATATTTTTCAGACCTTGCCCTGATTTTTAAAGAGAAAACATGTTCACCATGCCAGTGGGCACATGCATGTTGGAGTGTGTTGACCAAATACCATGCTTAGGATTCTGGCTTGTCTATGCTCTTCTATTGAACAGTTAGAACTGTCCTGTCCCCTTCTTGTCTTTCAGCCAGCAGAACAATTCCCCGTTGTGTGGGGACTTAATTTCCTTGGACACTTTGGACTGGAGTTGTGAAGAAATGGGTTTAAACCATTGCCTCTTCTTCTCTCTGTTCAGTGGTGGGAAAGAAAGAAAAGCGATAGTACCTCCCTGACCCCCAAATAAAAGGAAACCAGTAATACGGTGCGCGGAAGGAAGCCGGAGCACGGAAATCAGGAACAGGTGGGCCTAACGCGGTACGGTTACACGTGTTCTTTCAGAAGGACAAATCAGAACCGTTCAAGAGAAGGCCGCAGCGACGCACAAACTCCCAAACCTCTGGACTTGCCAGCTGGAGAAACAGATTGCGCTGGGAGAACTTAAGAGTCACTGGAGAGTGTTTAGTTCTCCAAGTGAGTAGCAGAACTGTGCTAATGAGGTCTTTAACACCTGTACTCCAACCAGCCGCCGAGTCTAAGCAGAACCAGGTGGGACAGCCAACAGCTTAGAGGTGGCCAAGGGGAACTCAGAAACTGAAAAAAACCCCACTCTTCCTGGCTGGTAGGATGCCGATGACATTTGTTGTCCTTTTTTATGCTTTGTTTTTTTCTCTTTTCCACATATCCCTCAAATGAGGAAAAGAATGTTACTTTGTAAAACAAAACATGGCTTTCAATTTATCTTTCCCAGTTACGCATTCCCTCGTGGCTTGATTTTGTCTAGAGCATGTAGCGGTTCAGGCACTATAGATGCAGCTCTGATTCTGCCACTTGTCAACTCCAGGAAGTCTTCATACAGACAGCGGCAGGTGGCTAGTGCAGAGGAGATGGGATGGGGAAGGAGAAAATATCCTTCCAGGATGTCCCTCTTTGGCATGCTTTGTCGTTGTTTTCTGGGCTCTGTGGGCTTGAAGAAGACTTCTTTTAAGTACTCTACATCCTTCCCTCTCCTCCCCTGCAAACACTCCCTGTCTGTTCTTGCCTTTCTTCCCCACTCAGGTTTTGACAACACAAACCATGCTAATTGGGAAAATGAGACACAAAATATAAACTTCTTAATCTGGGTAAGTAGCTGAAAACTAGAAAAGACAAGACTTCAGATAAACTGGTTAGGAAAATCAAACTTAGAACCAAAGCAAATGTGAGGCTTACCGCCTTGAATCTAAACCTTGCATTCTGTACCGTGTGGGTCCTACAGGGAGAGGCAGGGAAGAACCATGCCAGTCCCTGTGGAGCAGCCTTGGGGGCTAATGACCCACCTGGGCACAGGTAGAACGGCAGGAGGGTGGACATTGCAGGCCATGCCCTCTGCAAATGTGGTCTGATCAGTTTCAAACTCTGACCAATCAGATCAGTGACTCCTGTAATGGCCAGTGTCAAGAGGTCACCAAGTGGGTATAGCCTGAGTGCCTTTTCATGGGCTTTGGCTGGTGGGCAGGGGGTGAAGAATGAGGAAAGCGATTTTCTTGCCTTCTTTTCTCCTTTCCCAATAAAGACTGGAATCCATTTAGAGTCCCCTATCACTGGATTCTTTAGCCCAGTTGGTTAAAATTTTTTCTCAAATCAAATCATTTTAATTAAAAAAATATAGATGATGCAGATCTTTATGAAACTTCTGCACTCCTTTCAGCTCCAAATCTATTGAAACCTGCTGTACACTGTGTTCTATCTGCCACTTTTCAACAAAATAGGAAAGGTATCTCATGGTATGATTACATTTGGTAAGAGCTGTGCATGGTGAGGAAGACAAAGTGAAGGTGAAGTCACTCAGTCGTGTCCGACTCTTTACGACCCCATGGACTGTATCCTACCAGGCTCCTCCGTCCATGGGATTTTCCAGGCAAGAGTGCTGGAGTGGATTGCCATTTCCTTCTCCAGGGTATCTTCCTGACCCAGGAATCAAACCTGGGTCTCCCGCATTACAGGCAGACACTTTACCGTCTGAGCCACCAGGGAAGCCTGGTGTAACTTGAGTATAACAGGTTACAATTCTTTGGGTTATTGGAAGTTTAATCAAGACTCCCAGATGTTACGGTAAATTAATAACTTATGATTAAGTTTCTCTTGGCAATTAATGTCAGCTTTTAAATCAGTGTTTGTTACATTCATGTCACATTTACATTAAGTAATGAAATATTTGTTTATTGCACAATGTTCTTATGAATGCTCACAGCACCCTCATTAATTATAAAGCATTGCTCTGGAATACGGAGATACGTGTGTTCACGGTGCAAGTCTGCAATGCCTGTCTGGCCAAATGTTCACACACAGTGCACACTAGAAAAGCAGGTGCGGAGGGCACAGCGTTGCACGCACTCTAATTGAGCAGAGGTGGTTTTCACCCTCAAACGAATTGGACTGATGAACTCACAGGAAACACTGATTAGTTGGAACTGGGGGAATTTTTTTCCTAGTTATTCCTGGGATTTGTTCCATGAAAGTATTTTTTGGAATTGGCAGAAAAACCAATTCGTACAAAAATAAATGTCCTTTCTTTAACTGAAAGAACTAGGAAACTTCTTAATGCCTAATGTTAAAAAAGCATAAGAAAGCAAGAAGGTGTTATGTTTCTTCCACACTGAACTAAGTAATTTCAGCTGTGGTTTGAGATGAGCCACCAAGGCCATTATGATATTGAGATAATTGAAATAACAGCAAACCTTCTGCTGAGGACAAAGTGAACCTGCGGTGTTTAGATGATCTTTGTGATGGATATACTGCTCGAGACTTTAAAAATCTACTATCTTGCCCCCAATACATGATCTTTTCCCTAATTCTGAAGAAAGTGACACACAAAAGCAGAGTGTCCCTCAGTGAATGAGCGACAGAACTCAGGCTAGTACGGGGCTCTTCACTCTTGGACAAAGGCTCTGCTGCACTAAGCCGGTGGTTTACAAAATCTTTGGGGCCACAGAAATCTGTCTTCAATGACATCTCATCAGGAAGCCTAATATTTAAAACAGAGTGCAGCTGGTGGATAATTCCAAGCCAGTTTCAGTGCCTCCATCAATTTTCAAAGTTCTTGCCAGGTTGCAAGAATTTCTAAGAAAACTGATATTTCCCTACTTCATCTCCAAGAAATGGAATTCAAAGGACTTCTGAAAGCATCTTCATCTAATGGTTTCATCACTACTGATGGACAGAACCATCACCAGGCAGGTAAACACCACATACACTTCAGCAGAACCTGAACAAGGGGAGCTAGTACTGATACACACAACACACTGATGCTAGTGAATGGTAACAACTTCCATGCAGCCTGTATTACCTTCTACCTGGACACGTCCATCCATTTCTCTAAGTACTGGCCTTGCATTCTGGACCATGCAGGAAAATATCCAAAGGGAAGCCTAGTGGAATCCCTCAAGATTCCCATCTCCTGATAGTTAACACATCCTTTCTCAGACTCAAGAAAAGAAGAAATCCAGTATATACCAGCAGCTACTGAGGGCAAGGCATTTTTACCCAGATGATTTTCGTATTTCACTTGACCTTGTGAGACATGTAATTTTGTTTTCATTTTACCAAGGAGGAAATCAAGACTCAGAGCAGCTTCACAAACTGCTCAGACAACTCTGTTGAGAGTTGGGATTTTTTTTTTAATTTTTTTAAATTTTATTTATTTATTTATTATTTTTTTTTCTAATTTTATTTTATTTTTAAACTTTACATAATTGTATTAGTTTTGCCAAATATCAAAATGAATCCGCCACAGGTATACATGTGTTCCCCATCCCGAACCCTCCTCCCTCCTCCCTCCCCATACCATCCCTCTGGGCCGTCCCAGTGCGAGTTGGGATTTAGATCTGGATGAATCAAATTCCAAAGCCCATGTTCCTCCCACCACCCCATCTCTGAGTCTCTCATTGCTGATGTCTCTGATCAAGTCCAGAAACAATACGCTGCTGGGCACCGGCTTTGTATTACTAGGTACCCTTTTTATTATAAAAGCCAGATCTCCTCAGTTAGCAGACTACATGCATTTCGAGAATATAGCATAGAGAAGAGATTCCTCGGTCTAATTCCCTCCTTCCAAATGATAACACTGCAAAACATTTCAACCTATATTTATGGGACATGTTATAGTATTTATCAACTTGAGAGACACTGAAGGGCAGCACTAACAACCAAAGCTTTCTAAAACATCTCTTTCTATTCTATTACAGGATGGTCTGTATTCATAAGATCTATGGGTCTGTTAGCTCGAATTTTGTTTGCTTAGAAGAAACAGTTACTCAGGTTGATAACACAACTGCCATTCATGTACAGAGTGATTCTTTGACAGAAGAGGAGTACACATTTCTAAATACACTCATTGACTTTGCTATTCTTGAGTTTTCATGGCTATGGATGATTCTCTGCAAACATACCAGAGCTGTAATTTCTGAATGCACCAATGATGAATATCCCCTTACTGAATAACTCTTCCTGGAAGAGTTCCTAGAATTATATATCATTCAGTATTACAATATGAAGGGCAGTTGCCCATACAAAAAGAGATACAATCATCTTTTTTCATTACCTGTAATTCTTTTGATCCATTTTCTTCTCTGCTCCCTCCTCTGTAAGTAATCTTAAGAGACAGGAAATCTGGGCTATTTTTTAGAGAATAATCACTTTTCCCCTCCAAGTTTTAACTTGCACTTGGCATTAAGTGACAATAGAGGATTGGTATCAAATAATAAGCCTGGAGAATATCTATACACACACACACACAGAAGTTTGAATTTTAAAACAGATAATTTCCTCTTTATCTGAAAGCAGAGTTTCTTTAGTTGGAAGAAAAAAATCTGAATTTGCTCCACTCAACATTTTCTCCTCCTGTCTTAGCTCCAGCTACTGTAACAAATTACCCCATGCTTTAAACGATAAATATTTATTTCTTACCGTCCTGGAGGCTGGGAAATCTGAGATCAAGGTGGTAGCAGATTCCGTGTCTGGTGAGAGCGCTCTTCTTGGTTTGTGCATATCTTTCTCCTTGCTGTATCTGCTGGAGAGAAGGGGAGGACTCTGGTCTCTTCTTCTTCTTTAAGGACATCAATCCCATCATGGGGGCTCGACCCTTATGACCTCATCTTACCCGAATTACTCCCAAAGGCCCTACCTCCAAGGCTCATCATACTGTGGGGGGAGTGTGTGTGTGTGTGTGTGTTAAAGCTTCAGCATATGAACTGGGGGGATCAAACATTCAATCCATAGCATCTCCCTTCTCCCTCTCCACTTTTCACCTCATGCCCACACCGGACTCTGCAAAGCCAAATATAGAAGCCTCCATCTGCCCCGCTGACGCTTCTTTCTTGAGGACACTCCCTGTATAACAAGGTAATTTCCCCTTTTCCGTTTGTTCTCTACACATAGCTTTGATGAACCAAACCAACCACCCCCACACCCCACACCAAGCTCTAGAACAGTTCCCCTTCAAGACAATTGAATTCTGTAGGTCCCCCAGTGGCCAGGGGAGGGGAGAGAAGAAAATTTGTAATAACAACAGAATTTTCATTTTTGAAAGGCCCCTTTTAGTTGCTAAAATATTTTATATTCCCTGTAAGGAAAAAAATAGTTCAGTGAACATTCTCACTAAATTGGAAAATAATTTTCAACATTACAAATGAATTTGTGTTCATTTAACTTAAATTCAGTTCAGTTCAGTCACTCAGTCGTGTCCAACTCTTTGCGACCCCATGAATCCCAGCATGCCAGGCCTCCCTGTCCATCACCAACTCCCGGAGTTCACTCAAACTCATGTCCATCGAGTCGGTGACGCCATCCAGCCATCTCATCCTCTGTCGTCCCCTTCTCCTCCTGCCCCCAATCCCTCCCAGCTTCAGAGTCTTTTCCAATGAGTCAACTCTTCACATGAGGTGGCCAAAGTACTGGAGTTTCAGCTTTAGCATCATTCCTTCCAAAGAACACCCAGGACTGATCTCCTTTAGGATGGACTGGTTGGATCTCCTTGTAGTCCAAGGGACTCTCAAGAGTCTTCTCCAACACCACAGTTCAAAAGCATCAATTCTTTGGTGCTCAGCTTTCTTCACAGTCCAACTCTCACATCCATACATGACCACTGGAAAAACCATAGCCTTGACTAGATGGACCTTTGTTGGCAAAGTAATGTCTCTGCTTTTGAATATGCTATCTAGGTTGGTCATAACTTTCCTTCCAAGGAGTAAGTGTCTTTTAATTTCACGGCTGCAATCACCATCTGCAGTGATTTTGGAGCCCCCAAAAATAAGGTTTGCCACTGTTTCCACTGTTTCCCCATCTATTCATTTAATGTAGGACCAATAAATTAAGGATATGTTTCTGAAACAAACTTTGGCTTTTAAAAGCTTGTAAAAGCCTAATTATTTGGGGATGCCAGTGCAGAGACGTGGGTTTGATCCCTGGGTCGGGAAGATCCCCTGGAGGAGGAAATGGCAATCCGCTCCACTATTCTTGCCTGAAGAATTCCATGGACAGAGGAGCCTGGAGGGCTACAGTCCATGGGGTCACCAAGAATTGGACACGACTGAGCACACACAAAACAAGCTGCAACTCTACAGCCAGAGATTGCTAATTCGAATGTCTTGTGATATTTCAGAAAAGGGCTGTGCTTTGAAGACCATCAGCAACAGAAAAAGTAAAAAACAAAACAAAAACCACTGGCTAGATCAGAATGATGAGCAGCCACCTGCATGAAGGTCACTTAAAGCAACAAGGTCTGACTCAAAGTATAGGAGGGTGTTTCCAGGTCCTACACGAGTCTTCCCCTCTCTGTAGCTCCAGCCCTTAAGCAAGTCTGCCAGACCTGGAGCTGTCCAGAGGGAAGGCTGTCCCTGTCTGCTTGGACCCTGGACACTCAGAGGACAGACAACCTCTTTGAGGCCTCCAATCTGTATAGTGGCAGATTACACAGCTGATCTCAGGGGGGATGTTTGTAACAAGCAAACTGTTACTAAAAATAGTTAGAAGATACCAAATTTTTCAATGATAAACATAAAAACAGTTAAGACTTCATCCCAAGTTACCCCTCCTAAAACACTGTGGTCCACTTGCACTCTAAGACACTCTCCTGAGCAGGGGAGAATGTGGTGGGGCTTCAGCAGAGCTTCAGCAGACCTGCAGAGCTGCACTTCACTCCTGGTCTGTTTTATCGATGCAGCAGCCTGCAGTCTGCACCCGTGGGAGTAAGTCATTCCCCATCACAGGTGGTGGCAGAAGAAAAGATGGAAACTGCCAGGTGATAAGACGCCCAGATGTCTGCCCTCTCTCCACACGGTGACTCTGCATGGCTGAGGTTTCTGCTATGAGGCCACAAATACTTGTGTGGTAAGAAGCAGCTAAAACCCAAGGAAAGTTTACCCCCTAACTTCTACCACTTAATTCCCCTAGAGAGTTTTAGTGGAAATGTAATCAGATTAAGCTGAGGTTCTAAAGGAAATATAGGTGGCCATGTTGCCAACTGGGAATTTACACACCAGTTTGGAGTGGCCTTTTGGATCTGTCCCTGAGCTATTTTTCTACTGAATACTCTTGTTATAGGAACAGCTCACCTTATCTGAAGAAGAAATGATAGTGTATTATTGTCCTGACAGAGAATAGCTACTTAAAGTCTCTTATAGCCACTCTTCTTGTAAAACAAGTAATTCTATACTGCCTTAACCTTTCTATTTGTTTATTGATTTGGAATATCGTGCATTTCATTGGCTTAAAGCAGAGCATCTCCATATTGTAAACCAACCCATGAAATCTACAGTTTATTGCACATTTTGTAAGAAGTGAAAATTTTCATGCCCTTTACTCAATGAGATGAACATGTCTTCATTTGAAATAAACACCGAATCTAAGGCAAAAATGAGACTGAAGACGATGGACCTGGACATCTAGCCTGATCTTTGTTTTGTCATAGAGGAGTGGCTGCGGGAGAAGGTCTCACTGGTGCTGACTCAGAGAGTTTTGACACCTCCAGTGGTATGACTGCAGTTCATGCGGAAATCCATTTGCAGGTAGATCCTGCTTCACTCCACAAAGACGGCATTCTCTGCCCCAAAAAGCAGCTTCCCCTCTGGTGGTCATGGAAGCCTCTACAAACACACGTTGCTGACCAGAAGTTTCGTCCTGCAGGGTGAAGCTAGCCCCACTTATAGCTGCTGAGTCCTGGGACCTACTCCACGGGCAGGAAGATTGATCATGAGGTAGTTTATTTAGTCAGAGGATCACGGGTGAGTCAGGAGACAAGGAAATTCAGAAACCAAAGTCAGAAGTGATTGTGCATAGAAGAGGAAACCAGCTGCACCTGGCAGTCTGCTACCAAATCAGAAAGGGCTGTAATGGAAAACGGATGCGTTTATAGAAAATCCGTCTCCCGTCCTCCCCTGGCCAGAGCTGCTGCCCTCTTCACAGGGAGTCAGCGTATTAAGTTTGGCAGCTCTAGTAGAGCTTGCCATGCCAGGGAGGTTATTAAAACTGAACTGAAATGGTTTCATAACTCGGACTGGAAACAAGAGTGAGGAAAATGCTAACACCAAAGTGACAGACCAGAACGAAATGGAGCTAGATTCGTAGGCTCTCTGGCTCATGTTTCAGGAGGCTCCACGTGTTAAAATAGGCTGAAAAGTTAGCTAAATAAAACAAAGTGCCAAGCGAGACATTTAACACCCTTGAGAGGGGGCTTACCAATGAGAGAATTCCATGATTCGCTATGTTGACCGAGAACTGTACTGATGGGAGTCTGAAGACAAGAATAATTATAACCACATCCCCTAAAATATCTGTCACATGTGAGGGACTTCTCCCTTCCCCAGTGCGCCTCACTGATTTGAAGGATCTCAAAGATATTTTCTGGTTCTCAGGGATAGAGAGTACCAGAGATTGAAAAAGCAGATGAGTGATGTGTTTTACCGTCACATATTACAGTCATTAAGAGTGTAGGCCAACAACTTCTTGGAAGGACATACTAATTTCAGAATTATACAATTTAAAACACTTGCTAAAATTGTGGAGGGTCTGATGTTAGCAGAGTGGTAGTTCAGGAGAGCCATCAATGGGCTATACTTATTTTTCCAGGTGGTCTTATGTGTGTCCAAATAAAAGTTATTTCTGAAAAAATATCAGCTATCATTTCTGGGAGGACCTAAGTTGAGGAGCAGCAAACAGCTTTCATGTTTGAAGCCAAAAGAATGTTTTTAGGCCCATTGAAAAGGCTGGTCACAGGCTTTATCCATGAGAATATATGGTAAGACCAACTCATGCCAGTGCAATTCAGAGGAGTGAAAAGCCTGGGTCTATAATACCAGTGCCCATGACCAAAAATGGTGGAAAGAATTTTAATGAAGAAGATAGGGAATGTCAGAACAAATGGTTAAACTCTAATTTTCCTTGTGGCTTTTAGGACATTTCCGTGACTATTTTTGTTCATTTCAAAAATAGGCATTTCTTATATTGACTTCCTTTTCCATGAGTTTTTATTTGCCTCTCATTCAATAGCAAACTGGTGGCTCCCCCTTCAAAATATATCTAGATTCAAATATTTATCAGCACAACAACCCTATGGTGGTCAAGTACGATCATATCTCACCTGGATTATTGGAGTAGTCCCTTATCAGGTCTCCCTTTACCCACCCTGTCCTCCCTGTGGTCATTTCTTAATGCAGCATCCAGAGTGATTCACAGACATAGAGGAGCTCTGTTCAAAAACTCACCAATGGGAGAGGATTTGGGGAAGATGGTAGAGTAGGAATCACCAAAAATCTGTTTCCCCATCTAGACAACAATTGCAGTGGAAGAACTTGTCTGATGTAACTATTTTGTAACCCTGGAGTCTATTTAAGTCTTTCAACTTCCATGGGAAGGCTTGAACAGTAAATTGTGGTTAATTCTGATCAGCTTCAGTTCATGCTACAGTACCATCCTCCCCTGCCCACAGCTGTATGGCAGGCAGCTGTGCATGGGTTTCTGGAGCAGCTTGCACACAGCTTGTAGGAACCAGGGTGGGCAAAATGCATCCTGTCTGCCAAATATCAAGCATCTGTTCTCTAATTGCTGCTTCTGATCACAGAGATGCAAAGAGGAGAGATCCGTTGTTGCTATATCTCAAGAGGGTTGCAAGCCCTCTTCCCCTTTGGCTAAAGTAACTTGTAGGGGATTTAAAGGACTGGAACACATCCCCCCTCATTATTCTCTTCTGTTAACTTTTGGAAGTCAAACATTAAGGCTAGGATATTAAAAAACAATATCATATATGGGGAAAATTAGGAAGTAACTATACATAACGAGGGAAAGGCATAGGCTCAGAAAAGACCTGAGATGATCTTAAGTTTATACCAGGATGATCCTTGGCATAGAGACAGACTACAACAGTTGAAAACAAAACAAAACAAAACGAAAAAAACAGAAACCATAGCAAACCCCAGCAAACCCAGGAGAAAGGAGACATTATAGCTTACAGAGTTCCAACATAATTTTATTCAAATGTCTATTTTCCAACAAAAACTCAAAAAGCATACAAAAACAAGAAAGTATGATCCATTCAAGAGAAAGAAATAAGTCAAGACAAACTGTCCTTGAAACTGATAGCAGTTGTACTAGACAAAGACTTTGAATTAATCATCTTAAGGATGTTCAAAGGTTGAAAGGGAGATGTAGAGAAAGTCAAGAAAAGGATGTGTGAAAAATGAAATATCAGTAAAGAGGTAGAAAACCTAAAAATAAACCAAAAAGAAAACTGGAACTGTAAAGTACAATACCTGAAACAAAACTTTCATTAGAAGGATTCAAAAGCAGATTTAATCAGTCAGAAGAAAGAATGGGTGAAGTTGAAGATAGGACAAGCAAGGAGAAGAAAACTGTTGAGTCTGAAGAGTAGAAAGAAAAGGGAGTGAAAAAACAGTGAACAGAGCCCAGGGGATCTGTGGAACCCTATCATGTGGACCTAAATGTGCCCTCTAGGCGTCCCAGAAGGAGAAGAGAGAGGGTAAAGTGCAGAGAATATCGGAAAAAAGAATAGCTAAAAACTTCCCAAATTTAATTAAAGACATGAATTTAAACGCTACAGGAATTTGATGAACTTCAGGTAAGATGAACTCAAAGAAATCCACAGAGACACATTATAATCAAATAGAGAGAATTTTGAAGGCAGCAAGAGAGAAGCAACTCATCACATGAAGTGATCCTCAGTAAGATAATCAGGTTTCTCATCAGAAACTTTGGAGGAAGGCAGTAGGCTGATACATTAAAAATATCAAAGCAAAAAAGCTCTCAACCAAGAATCCTATATCCAGCAAAACTGCCCTTAAAGAGCAGAGGAACGAACATATTCCCAGATAAATAAAAGCTGATAAAGTTCATTACCAGTAGACCTGCCCTGAAGGAAATGCTCAAGGGAATCCTGCAGGGTTAAACAAAAGGACATTAGAAAGACTAGAAACTGTATGAAGAAATAAATGTCTCAATAATGAAAATAATTGTAAACACACGAGTAATTACAAAAGCTGATATTACTGTAACCACTGTAACAATGGTGTGTGTGAAGTCCATTTTATGTTTTCTACATGATTCAAGAGACTTGGATTTTTTAAAAAATTATTAGTCTAAAAACTAGTACTATTGAACATTGATTTGTAACCCCACATTTTGTTCTCTACATAATTTTAGACATTAATGCATTTAAAAGATTTATTAAATTATGTTTTGTGCACACATATATAAAGATGTAATCTTGTGACACCAACAACTGAAAGGAGTGGGGACACAGTTGTAAAGGAGTAGGGGTATTGCATGTTAAAAATTATTAAACTATTAAACTATTACTGTGTTAAAAAACTATTGTTGAAGTTAAGCTGGTATAAATTCAAATTGGAGTGTTATAACTTTAGGATGTTAAATGTATTCCCCAAACTGAACAGAAAATAGCTGTGTATATACAGAAAAGGAAGAAAGGAATTATTTCACTATAAAAAAATCAAGTAAATCCAAAAGAAGACAGTAATGCAGAAAATGAGGGAAAAAAGCTAGAAGGCAAGTAGCAAATGACAGAAGTGAGGGTTTCCTTATCAGTAATTAATTTACATGGAAATAGATTAAACTCTTCAGTTAGAAAATAGAGATTGGCAGAATGGATAAAAAAATATGATTCAACTATGTTCTGTCTGCAGGAGTTTCAGCTTAAATACAAAAACACAAATTAGATTGAAAGTGAGAGGACAGAAAAAGATATTCCATGCAAATAGTAACCAAAAGACAGCAGGAGTGGCTATACTAATGTCAGATAAAATAGACCTTAACCGAAAAAGTTTTCAAAAAACAAAAATATAGATCAATGGAACAAAATAGAAAGCCCAGAGATAAATCCATGCACATATGGACACCTTATCTTTGACAAAGGAGGCAAGAATATACAATGGATTAAAGACAATCTCTTTAACAAGTGGTGCTGGGAAATCTGGTCAACCACTTGTAAAAGAATGAAACTAGAACACTTTCTAACACCATATACAAAAATAAACTCAAAATGGATTAAAGATCTAAACGTAAGACCAGAAACTATAAAACTCCTAGAGGAGAACATAGGCAAAACACTCTCTGACATACATCACAGCAGGATCCTCTATGACCCACCTCCCAGAATATCAGAAATAAAAGCAAAAATAAACAAATGGGACCTAATTAACCTTAAAAGCTTCTGCACATCAAAGGAAACTATTAGCAAGGTGAAAAGGCAGCCCTCAGAATGGGAGAAAATAATAGCAAATGAAGCAACTGACAAACAACTTATCTCAAAAATATACAAGCAACTCCTACAGCTCAACTCCAGAAAAATAAATGACCCAATCAAAAAATGGGCCAAAGAACTAAATAGACATTTCTCCAAAGAAGACATACAGATGGCTAACAAACACGTGAAAAGATGCTCAACATCACTCATTATCAGAGAAATGCAAATCAAAACCACTATGAGGTACCATTTCACACCAGTCAGAATGGCTGCGATCCAAAAGTCTACAAATAATAAATGCTGGAGAGGGTGTGGAGAAAAGGGAACCCTCTTACACTGTTGGTGGGAATGCAAACTAGTACAGCCACTATGGAGAACAGTGTGGAGATTCCTTAAAAAACTGGAAATAGAACTGCCTTATGATCCAGCAATCCCACTGCTGGGCATACACACTGAGGAAACCAGAAGGGAAAGAGACACGTGTACCCCAATGTTCATCGCAGCACTGTTTATAATAGCCAGGACATGGAAGCAACCTAGATGTCCATCAGCAGATGAATGGCTAAGAAAGCTGTGGTACATATACACAATGGAGTATTACTCAGCCATTAAAAAGAATACATTTGAATCAGTTCTAATGAGGTGGATGAAACTGGAGCCTATTATACAGAGTGAAGTAAGCCAGAAAGAAAAACACCAATACAGTATACTAACGCATATATATGGAATTTAGAAAGATGGTAACAGTAACCCTGTGTACGAGACAGCAAAAGAGACACTGATGTATAGAACAGTCTTATGGACTCTGTGGGAGAGGGAGAGGGTGGGAAGATGTGGGAGAATGGCATTGAAACATGTAAAATATCATGTATGAAACAAGATGCCAGTCCAGGATCGATGCACAATACTGGATGCTTGGGGCTAGTGCACTGGGACGACCCAGAGGGATGGTATGGGGAGGGAGGAGGGAGGAGGGTTCAGGATGGGGAACACACGTATACCTGAGGCGGATTCATTTTGATATTTGGCAAAACTAATACAATTATATAAAGTTTAAAAATAAAAAAATTTAAAAAATGACATTTTTATATTAATAAAAGTTTCAATACAACAAAAAATGACAATTGCAAACACTTACGCATCTAATAACAGACTAGCAAAATATATGAAGTGAAAACTGAAAGAATGAAAGGAGAAATATCACTACAATAATAGTTGGGGACTTACCCTACTTTCAACAATGGATAGAAAAACTAGACAGAAAATAGTTATCTTTAAGTATTACCAATAAACCAACTAGATCTAACAGGCATATACAGAATACTCTATCCAATAACAACAGCATACCCTTTCTTCTCAAGGGACATGGGACATTTTCCAGGACAGACCATAGGTTAGGCCACACATTAAGTCTCAACAGGTTTACAAAGACAAATATGTGAACTTTCCAGTTGTACTTCTTCTGTTGTTCATTTCAAACTTCATCCCATTGTGGTCAAAGAAGATACTTTATATATCTGTCTTAGGGTTAGGGTAGAACTTTTGGCCAACCCAATACTTAGGAATTGACTTAACCAAGGAGGTGAAAGACTCATATAACAAACTACAAACATTTCTGAAAAAAATTAAAGACACAAATAACTGGAGACATATTCTATGTTTATGGATTGAAAGACAGTATTGTTAAGATTTCAGTACTACCCAAAGTCAGATACAGATTCAGTGAAATCCCTATCAAAATCCCAATGATATTTTTGCAGAAATTGAAAAACCCATCCTAACATTCATATGGAATCTCAATAGCCAAAATAAACTTGAGAAAGAACAAAGCTGGAGAACTCACACTTCCTCTTTTCAAAACTTACTACAAAGCTCAAGTAAGCAAAACAATGTGGTACTGGCATAAAGACACATATAAATATCAATTAAACAGAATAGAGAGCTCTCACTTGTATTGTCAAATGATTTCCGATAAGGCTGCCAAGACTATTCAATGCGGAAAGGACAGTCTAGGACAAAAGGCACTGGGAAAACTGGATATCCACATACCAGAAAATGAAGTTGGATCCTTATCTAACACCAGTATACAAAAAATTACTCAAAGTTGATCAAAGACTTAAGTGGAAATCCTAAACGATAAAACTCTTAGAAGAAAACATATAGCAAAACTTAAAGACACTGAACTTGGAAATGATGTCTTAGACGTGACACCAAAAGCAAGATGACAAAAGAGAAAGCGGACTTCATGAATATTAAAAAATATTGTGCGCCAAAAGACACTATTAGAAACTTTCCTGGTGGTCCAGTGGTTAAGAATCTGTCTTGCAATGCAGGAGACATGGATTCGATCTCTGGTTGGTGAACTGAGATGCCACATGCTTTGGGGCAACTGAGAGCACATACCAGTAGAGAGCCAGTGCAGCACAATGAAGAGCCTGCATGCCACAACTAAGATCCGATGCAGCCAAACAAATGTTTTACAAAGACACTATTAACAAAGTAAAAAGGCAACCCACAAAATGTGAGAAAATACTTGCAAATCATATATCTGATAAGGGACTAATATCCAGAATATACAGAAAACCCAAAAACTGAACAATAACAAAAATTTCAAGAATAGGAAAAGATAAAGACTTGAATAGACAGATACTCTTTGAAGAAAAAAGATATACAAATGACCAATAAGAGTATGAATAGCCTCTCAGCATCAGCAATGCTGCTGCTGCTGCTAAGTCGCTTCAGTCGTGTCCAACCCTGTGCGACCCCATAGACGGCAGCCCATCAGGCTCCCCTGTCCCTGGGATTCTCCAGGCAAGAACACTGGAGTGGGTTGCCATTTCCTTCTCCAATGCATGAAAGTGAACAGTGAAAGTGAAGTTGCTTAGTTGTGTCCGACTCTTAGCGACCCCATGGACTGCAGCCCACCAGGCTCCTCCGTCCATGGGATTTTCCAGGCAAGAGTACTGGAGTGCGGGTGCCATCGCCTTCTCCAATGCTTAGGGAAATGCAAACCTAAAGTACAATGAGATACCACCTCACATTCATTATGATGGTTTCTATCAAAAACAGAAAATAACAAATGCTGGTGAGAATATGGAGAATTTGCAGCCCTTTGCACTATTGGTGGTACAGACACGATGGAAAACAATATGGCTATTCCTCAAAAATTAAAAATAGAATTACCATATGTTGCAGCAATTTTGGGTATATGCCCAAAATAATCGAAAGTAGAGTCTGTACACGCATGTACACCCATATTCATAGCAGCATTACTCACAATAGTGGAAGCAACTCTGGAGTCCATAGACAGATGACTAGATATCTGATATTTACATACAATGGAATATTGCTTAAAGAGGTAGGAAGTTCTGACGCGTGCTACCATATGGATGAACCTTAAGTATATTATGCTACATGAAATAAGCCAGTCACAGAAAGACAAATACTGTATATTTCCACTTACAGGAGATACTTAGACTAGTCAAAGTCATAGAAACAGAAAGTACAGTGGTGGTGTCAGGAGTCTGAGGCGGGAGGAGAACGAGGAGTCAGTGTTTAGTGGGTACAGAGTTTCAGTTTTACAATATGAAAAGCGTTACAGAGATGGATTGTGGTTTTAGTCGTACAATATGATGAATGTATTTAATACCGCTGAACCGTACGTTTAAAATTTGTTAAGATGGTAGATGTTAAATGATATGTATTTACCACAATAAAAATTACTTTTAGAAGCTTCTCTGTTGACTATACTTCACTCAGGGTAAAAGTCATCAAGACCCCACATCAGCGAGTCTCATCTCACATGGGTATCTAAGTCATCTAAGGAACTTTAAATTCTACACGTGCCTGTGCTACCTCTAACAGTTACGTGTGAATTGGTCCAGGGTAGGATCCAGGCAGAATCTGGTTCCTGTCCATCCTCGTTTCCTACTACTTTCCCTCTCTCACTGCAGGTGCACTAGCCTCTAAACGCACTTCCGCCTCCAGCCTCACGTGTCTCTCACATGCCTTTCCTCCTGTGTCACTCCTCCTTGAGCTGACACTCAGTAAGTATCTGTTAAATGAATACATTATTCTAATTCATGCAACATGGTAAGGTGTGACTGATTTTGGATGTCTGCCCCACTGATATATATACTCTTTCCCTTGGGCATTTAAAAATTTTCAGCCTTTTTTAGAAATGGATCCACTGCCTAAATTGAGAGAATTGGAATGAATACTGCCCTGTCCTCACCATTTTTAGAGTTGAAGAGACCCTGCTAGGCTATTTCTACCCAGTGCATTGTTTTAGAAACCATGATGAGAGGAAAGAGCAACCTCATGACAGCTGACCACAGCTAGGGATTTTCTTTAGGGTCTCATCCATATTGATTTTCCACTGTATCCCATAAGATGTCCGTGAATGATAAATATAGAAAAGTTTTCTTTAAAATGTTTATTGGAGTATAATTGATTTACAACATTGTGTTAGAAAAGTTTTAAATCACAGACCTTGGAAACACGCATCCTGATTCCCATAGCCCAGAGAACCCTCAGCAGCTACGTACTCCAATGACAAGGGTTCCCTAGACTGAGAAGCATTGTATTACCTACTTCCCTAATTGAACCTGAAAGCACGTAAGACCCAAAGGGCCAAGGATTTAATTAAGATCGCACAGTTAAATCCTGGAATTAAAACTGGAACTTGGCCCCCAGCCTTTGGGTGCAAGGCTTTCCCTGTGTGCCTATTCTCTGCCCACAAGCGCATGCAAAGTCCTTATCCCATTAAACACTCCACACCACCTCCCAATGTCTGATTTCACATTACTGCATGAAATCAACAGCAAGGAGGGTGACACTAAGGAAATTACCTATAAGCTTTTCAAGCAAATATGCATTTGCTGATGATGTGTTGGAATTTCTGTAGAAACATTCAGCAAGAAATCAAGTTATCTATTAATAAAATGCTCAGTAGGGTGACAGTCATGAAGTAGGGCTTGTCAACCACCAGTGGACACACTGGAGGCAAAATTCTGATCTTCAATGGGAGAATGAGAAATATTGTGGGAATATTTGAATCAAGGACTCTTTTGCTGCATTTAAATCAGTGAAGGAGCACTTGATTGATTTCAGAAGAGAGCTGTCCAAAGTTCATGATAAGGGAGAAAAGCAAGTGGAGTCATGTACGTAGTATACCAACTTTAATTAATCAAGTAACAACCCTCTGTGTATATTTACGTGAGTGTGGAAAAAGTTATGGGGATATACACAGCAACTGCTAACACTGGTTTTCATAGGCATATGGAAATGAAGGAAGCCCAGGGAAGGTTATTCACTTTCTCTTAAGGCAAGGTCTAGGCCCTTTCTCCTCAAGCAAGTTATTCTATTTTGAGTTCCAAAAAGTTGGGTGAAAATCATCCATCAGTGAAAAATCAAAGCATTTTAGCTGCTTGTTTTGAAGAAGAACAGTAATTTCATTAGGTGGACAGAGATACAAAGAAAAAGTCAAGAAGGTATTAATTGTCATGAATGAAGAGATCTAAATCCCCACCTGCTGACGGAGTCAGCTCCCACTGAGAGAAATTGGTGGTGGTGGCGGGGAGAGGAACAGAAAAACACAGAGCCAATGGGGAGTTAACAAGACTCTATCCAGAAAGAAAAGTAATTCAGGTAAAATCAAATGAGAACCCTAACTGCAATTTAGAGATGGCAGTGCAATAGTGCGTCCAAATTTAAGGACTAGATGAGATGATTTTGAGTGGGAGCTTTCTGTCCAGGCCCACAAACACCCACAGACAACAGTGACTTGGAAAAATCTCAGAGAAACAGGTCTGACAATGACCATGAATAAACAGCGGGGGAGAAACACTGTCTTATCTTCTGAAGGGATGTGTCAAAGCTGCCTTCAGGTTTCTAAGAAAATGTATAAAATTATAATACTGAGGTTAAGATTCTTTCATTCTTTCACAAATATTATTAAACACTGACTAATGACCAGTCAGTATTCCATGCACAGCGATACAGTGGTGACTAAGACAAAACTCTTGGCTTCCAAGAGTGACCATTCTAGTTCAGGATACTGATAATAAGCAAACAAATAACATGACAGGTGAAAAAAAGAGATGCTATGGGGCACAAAGTCAGGCTAAAGGAATAGTAGTGGATAGGTTCCACTTTAAACAAAATGGCCAGGAAGGATCCTCTGATGAACTTAGAGCAGAGGCATGAATAAACTGAGAAAGTAAGTCATGTGAAGCTTTGGGGAATAGGGTTGAGGGCAAAGGAAACAGGAAGCACAAAGGCCGGAGAGGACCAGATTGGTGTGTGAGGAGTAGCAAGCAGGCTCATGTGGCTGCAGAAGACTAACCGAGGTGCAGCGTCATAGGAGATTAGGAGTGGCCTCTAGGCCAGGGGAAGGAATTTAGACTTATTTTGAATGTGGTGGGAAGCCACAGGAGGGCTTTGACGAAATAGTAACAGAATGTGAGTTACATTTTAAAAAGATCATTCTGGTTATAGTATGAAGGACAAATTGTAGCAGAATATAAAGGAGCTGGCAGAATTGGTGGGAAGGCTTTTGCTTTGGTTCATAGTGGCTTTAATTAAAGTGGTGAGAGACTGCTCCACTTCTTCCCAGAGCTTTGCATGCTAACAGGTGATAGAAAAGGTTTTGCCACTTTTTTTCTGGAACAGGCAGTGTCTGCTCATTTTATACTTGCTTAACCAAGGGGTCTTCACCCAGAGACTCCATGAAGAAAAAAGCAGATTGAACTCAAAGTGATTTTTTCTTACCTTTCCTAGATTGGAAAGCAGCCAGCAACTTCACTGTCGAAACATTTCTTTACTCGGGCTTCAAAATCACTGCAAATGGTGACTGCAACCATGAAATTAAAAGACACTGGCTCCTTGGAAGAAAAGCTATGACAAACTTAGACAGCATATTAAAAAGCAGAGACATCACTTTGCTGACAAAGGTTCATACTGCCAAAGCTATAGTTTTTCTGATAGTCATGTATGGATGTGAGAGTTGGACCATAAGGAAGGTTGAACGATGAAGAATTGATGCTTTTGGATTGTGGTGCTGGAGAATTCTTGAGCGTCCTTTGGACAGCAAGGATATCAAGTCAGTCAATCCTAAAGGAAATCGACTCTGGATATTCATTGGAAGGACTGATGCTGAAGCTGAAGCTCCAATACTTTGGCCACCTAATGTGAAGAACTGACTCATTGGAAAAGACCCCAATCCTCAGAAAGATTGAGAGCAGGAGGAAAAGGGGCGACAGAGGATGAGATGGTTGGATAGCATCACCAACTCAATGGACATGAGTTTGAGCAAGCTCCAGGAGATAGTGTGACGGACAGGGAAGCCTGATGTGCTGCAGTCGCAAAGAGTCACACCTGACTTAGTGACTGAACAACAAAAACACAGACTCACGCAGTGCCGCATCACACTCACACAGTGTCCGTCACACACTCTAGAGCCAGCTGGCAAGGGAAACCCAGGAAGAGGACAGCAGGAGGCAGAGAGAGGTGCTGGGTCCCCCTCATCCCCAGACTGTAAAACTGCAAGACTTCTGTGCAGTCTTAATTCTTAGAGAATTGGCATTTCATTTTATTAAGAGGTTATGGTACAGCTTACATATCTTTTTTCAGAAATGAGAGAAGAGCATTAATTTTACTCCTTACCCTTGCCTTGTTTTCTCCAAATACACCTGTATAGTTAGTGAACTGCAAAATAATCACATAGACCCAATAGGGAATTGAAGTCATAAAGGAATAATTTAGAAAATAATTATATTTGCACTGTAATTTTTTCCAAATTCTTCTTATTCCGATTTTGCCAATATATCTAGAGTTGGACTGTTTTAATTAGGCAATAGGATCCATAGTAGGTAATTGATCTAGGAAGTGGATTGTGAATCTGTCTTTTTTTAAGTAGCACATTTATTGTATTACACCTGCCAGGTTAAAAGTTCAGAGGGGTAACCTTACAACAGAGGGACCCCTGAGCTGGGAGTGTGGGTCATAAACCCAGTCCTACAACTGGGAAAAGTACTTTAAACTCTTTTCCACTTGCTCATCTATAAATTAGAATAACAATCTGTCCTACCTACTCCACAGAGTTGGATAAATTTTCTGACCACAAGTCAAGACGGAAACTCCTAGATGAGGGAGAGAAAGGAAAGTGCTAAAGGGGAATTTTCTGCAATTCCAGAAAATGAGCGAGGCTAAGTGTGTAAAAAGTTGAATGGACGTAATGAAGACACTAGAAATACTGCTGGAGAAGTAGGACGCCCAATGGGCAGGACAACAAGACACTTGTTTTTTAAGACAGAATATGCTCAGAGGTTAAAGCATCTGCCTGCAATGCGGGAGACCTGGGTTCGATCCCTGGGTTGGGAAGATCCCCTGGAGAAGGAAATGGCAATCCACTCCAGTATTCTTGCCTGGAGAATCCCATGGATGGAGGAGCCTGGTGGGCTACAGTCCACAGGGTTGCAAAGAGTTGGACGCGACTGAGTGACTTCACTTTCAGTTTCATGCTTCTTTTTGGTCCTAACTGGCTGTTTCAACTTCATCAGAATAAAAAACAAAAAGTCTCAAACTCTTAGAAACTCCAACAGTTCATAAACTCTGTCCCATATGGTCCTACATCCTTCTCCAGAGATTATCACTGGTATCTGTTTGGGACGATCCTTCTAGAATATCCCTAGGCAGTTACAATAGTATGTGTATGTATAACTAAATTAAACATCTTAAACTTTACTGCAGGAATACAGACATTTTAAGTAAATTGTTCTAATAATCTAAAACCACACTAAGATTTCTGGGATATCCTAAATCTTTTTAAAACGATTTTAACTCTGAATTTTGGTTATTTCCATGGCAACTGACTCCAGTATGCTTGCCCGGAGAATTCTGTGGACAGAGGAGCTTGGCGGGGTACAGTCCATGGGGTTGTGAACAGTCAGACACAACTAAGCGACTAACACTTTCACTTTCCATCATTTTAATTATAAGAACATATTAAGTACATATTCATGACCATCAACATTTTAATTATAATTTTCCTCAAGTTGATTATTTTCTCTAACTTGAATTCTATTACCTATTTTTAATATATGATAAATTGTCTATACAATGCAGTTATATTTTCATATTTTGCATTTATGTTAGAAAGTTACTGGGATCTGCTGCTGCTGCTAAGTCGCTTCGGTCGTGTCCGACTCTGTGGGACCCCATAGATGGCAGCCCACCAGGCCCTCCCCCCCACCCCCCCATCCCTGGGATTCTCCAGGCAAGAACACTGGAGTGGGTTGCCATTTCAGAGTTAATTACTTTCCTTTTGCCTTTTTACCTTTTCAAGGTTTTGTTCATTGATTACTTTTTGATCTGTTGTATTTAATATTTTTGACAAAGTGAATTTTGTTCTGTATCTTTATTTTTATAAAATCCAACTTTCCTGTGTCAAGCTTTGCATATCCAAAATTTACCAAGATTTTACTTTTCCTATCCATATTTGGCAACAAAAAATTTCATGTCATGCAATTTTGACCTTTGTCAATGCTGTTCTCTATTGATTCTTTTAATCAGCAATGTTTGTTATGAATTGAATGATTACTGACTGCGTTTGATTTTCAGATCATCTGTAAGTGTAAGCAATTCCCTCTCCCTCGAGTTTCAGAATGGCTCAGTTGCTTGAATTATTCTGTTGTGTAGCTCATCCTATCTTACTTTTCATCTCCTTGCATACCATTGTGGGCCACAGAGCAAGCAGTGAAGTTAGAAAGACATTTGAAATGCCGTGAGCTGCTACAGGAAAGAAGCAGCAGCAATGACCTGAATGCATGCATAGAAAGAAATAACTGGGCATCTCTACATGCTAGCTGGTTGGTATATGAGGCTACAGTGAATCCAGAACCGTCCTATCTACTGCCACCTCCCCTGGAGGCACTAACGTGAAGTTTAGGCTGGCATCTGGGACCAACTTATCCATCAGACACAGCAGTCTCTGTGCTAAGGCCGCAATACTTTAAGGACCTAGAAGAATGCTTTAAATTCTTTTACAATCCAATGGGAAAAATAAACTTTTAGGTTGAACAAAAGGTTGATATATAGTACTGATACATTCTTCTTTATACCAATGCAGTGATAAAATATAACTCTTAAAAAATAAATTTAAAACATACTTTAAAAATATAATTTAAATTTAATGGAAGGGAGAAAGAAACCTGCAAAAATGAAAGCTCCTGGAGCCGAAGTCAAAATGTTGGCCTGCTGGCCTGTGTGCAGCCATGCTAAGTCGCTTCAGTCGTGTCTGACTCTTTGTGACCCTATGGACTGTAACCCTCCAGGCTCCTCTGTCCATGGGATTCTCCAGGCAAGAATGCTGGAGTGGGTTGCCATGCCCTCCTCCAGGGGATCTTCCAGAGAGCGAAACTTAGTCTCTGATGTCTCCTGAATTGGGAGGGAGGTTCTTTACCACTAGGGCCAACTGGGAAGCCTGGCCTCTTGGCATAAGGGCATCAAATTGATACAGCAGAACACACCACCCACCTAAAGAGTATAAGAGGGCTCTTGGGAACAAACATTTTATAATATGATAAAAACAAAGCTTACTTAATTAAAATTACTCAATATTAACATAGCCAGTATTTTCTCATTTCTCTTCCAAGGGAAGAAAGCTCAAGTACCAGACTGGTTTAAGGTCAGATCCCTGGCTCCCCTGGCTCTGGTTGTCCCTACCACAGCTGGTCACTATATCCCATGTGTCTGGGTCTAGCTTTGAACAGAGAAGCCCTAGAAGACCCATGTCTGACCAGCTGGGTCATGCTCAGAGACACCATGGTTTACAGGGATCTATCACTAGGTAGATCCTCTGGGTTCCTTGACTTCACCTTTGTATCTGACCGCCTGACACACGGACTCAGTCAATACTGAGAGACTCGCCTTCACTGCTCTAGTAGGAGGGGAAGCTGTACACACAGTTAACAGTTGTACCTGGGACTTCTTTGGAGGTCCAGTGGTTAGGACTTCACACTGCCAACGCAGAGGCGATCCCTGGTCAGGAAACGAGATCCCACATGCTGTGCGGTGTGGCCAAGATTAAAAAATCACAAACATAAAAATAGTTGTACCAATTGTTTCAGAAGAAGAATTTTCTCTGATCAAATTCTGGTAAGAATAAAATGTGAGAGAACAAGATGGCGGAGGAGTAGGTGGACATGGAGTACGTCTCTCTCCACAGATACATCAGGAATACACCTTCAGACACAGAAGTGCACGCAGAACACCAGCTGAGAGCGGACAGGAGTACCTGACCAGAGGAAAAGACCCACACAAAACTGGGTAGAATGAAGGAACTAGAGGGAAAAACAGGAGTGTTAGTAGGACTGGGCCTGCCCTAGGCAGGTGGGGGAACTGAAGCAGGGGTCCGATCCCCACACTGGGGCAACTGTCTGAGTCAGAGAAGAAACATTTAAGGCTAGTGAAACAGCTGATCTGTGGCAGTCTAAATGGAATGAGACTCAGACAGTCCTTGCTGCAGCCATACATACCCCAGACAGGGAAGTAGATCCCCTGGAAGGCGCAGAGGCTGGAAACTGGAGTTTAGGGATTGTGGAGCAATCCCGGGGTGAGGGCTGCTGTTGACTGAAGAGAGACGGATTGAGGGGATGTGTGGGAGGAGACTGTGGTGGGAAATGCCTGTGGAGGAAAGCCTGGCAGCCATGGAAGCAGGGCCATATTGCTGAGTCACAGGTAGGGGGTGGAGCCATCACCATAGCCTCTCTCCCCCCACACGCCAGAATCCGCAGCTGAACAATAGAGAGGCTGGTCCATCAAACGCCTGATGCACTGAACTACAGACTAGGACCCCACCCAGGGTGCCCCTTTCAGTGCCTGACGCTCAGATCTGTAAAGTAGGACCTCATCCAGGGTGCCCCTTTAAGTGACTGATGCGCCAAAGTACAGAGTAGGACCCCACGCAGGGTGCCTCTTTAAGTGCCTGACGTGCCAAACAACAGAAAAGGACCCCAGGCAAGGGAGCCCTCTAAGTCCCTGAATGGGTGGAGCTACGGAGAAAGACTGGCCAAAGAGGCCTTCTGATCACCAGCTACAAGATGCTTGAAAAAAGACTCTGATAGGGCCATAACTCCTGCGGCAGAGGCAGTCTGTGTCCCTGCACACTTGGTGCCACCAGGGTCTCCACAAGTCAAGCAGCTGCACTACCTTCACCATCAGCTCTCACTGGGGCAGAGCTGCCACAGGCAAAAGAAGTCTTGCGACTTTGCGCGCAGGGTCACTTCAGTAGTGTCTGACTCTCTGGGACCCTGTGGACTGTGGCTTACCAGGCTTCTCTGTCAGGGAGGGGTTCTCCAGGCAAGAACACTGGAGTGCATTGGCCAATACTGGTTGCCATACCCTTCTGCTGCTGCTGCTGCTAAGTTGCTTCAGTTGTGTCCGATTCTGTGCAACCCCATAGATGGCAGCTCACCAGGCTTCCCCATCCTGCTGCCTTGGCCACCAACTCCCCTGAGTATCTGGTGCTGCCAAAACCCCTGCGAGCCATATACCATCTCCATACCTGGCCCTCACAGGGGCAAACCCAAGTCCTCCAGGGCACCCTCAGGAGTAAACCCCAGTGGACGACCCACATGTAGAGGTGGAAATAAAATCACAATTGAAACCCAGGGGCAGTGTGGCTAAGGAAGAAGACCCAAAACCTTCCCACCAGCTGTACAAGCTGCAGGTTAAATCTACACGATCAACTAGGCAGAATCTGTGTCTATGGAATATATAAAAAGGTCATTGAGAGCTGCCACAAAAGAAAGCACACTAGTTCTTCTAATAGCTGTGGGCATTGGAGGCAAGAGCACAGAGGAGTAGGACCTGGGTAGGAAGAATCAATATTGTGAAAATGACTATACTACGAAATGCAATCTACAGATTCAGTGTGATCCCTATCAAATTACCAAAGGCATTTTTCACAGAACTAGAACAAAAAATTTCACAATTCATACGGAAACACAAAAGATCCAGAATAGCCAAAGCAGTCTTGAGAAAGAAAAACGGAGCTGGAGGAGTCAACCTTCCTGACTTCAGATTATACTACAAAATTACAGTCATCAAGACAGTATGGTGCTGGCACAAAAACAGAAATATAGACCAATGGAACAAGATAGAAAGCCCAGAGATAAACCCATGCACCTATAGGTACCTTATTTTTGACAAAGGAGGCAAGAATATAGGAGAAGGCAGTGGCACCCCACTCCAGCACTCTTGCCTGGAAAATCCCATGGACGGAGGAGCCTGGTGGGCTGCAGTCCACGGGGTCGCTAAGAGTCGGGCAAGACTCAGCGACTTCACTTTCACTTTCATGCATTGGAGAAGGAAATGGCAATCCACTCCAGTGTTCTTGCCTAGAGAATCCCAGGGACGGAGGAGCCTCGTGGGCTGCCGTCTATGGGGTCGCACAGAGTCAGACATGACTGAATCGACTTAGCTTAGCAGGCAAGAATATAAGTGGGGGAAAGAGAGCCTCTTCAATAAATGGTGCTGGTAAAACTGGACAGCTACATGTAAAAGAATGAAATTAGAACACTTCCTAACACCACACACAAAGATAACTCAAAATGGATTAAAGACCTAAATGTAAGACCAGAAATTATAAAACTCTTAGAGGAAAACATAGGAAGAACACTTGACATAAATCAAAGCAAGATCTTCTATGACCCACCTCCTACAGTAATGGAAATAAAAACAAAAGTAAACCAGTGGGACCTGATTAAACTTAAAAGAAAGGAAACCATAAGTAAGGTGAAAAGACAACCCTCAGAATGGGAGAAAATAATAGCAAATGAAACAACTGACAAAGGATTAATTTCCAAAATACACAAGCAGCTCATACAACTAAATGCCAGAAAAACAAACAACCCAATCAAAAAGTGGGGAAAAGACCTAAACAGACATTTCTCCAAAGAAGACATACAGATGGCTAACAAACACATGAACAGATGCTCAACATCGCTCATTATTAGAGCAATGCAAATCAAAACCACAATGAGCTATCATCTCACACTGGTCAGAATGGCCATCATCAAAAAGTTTACAAACAATAAATGTTCGAGAGGATGTAGAGAAAAGGGAATGCTCTTGCACTGTTGGTGGGAATGTAAATTGATACAGCCACTATGGAAGCCGGTATGGAGATTCCTTAAAAAACTAGGAATAAAACCACCATATGACCCAGCAATCCCACTCCTGGCATACACCCTGAGGCAAACAAAATTGAAAAAGACACACATGTGTATCCCATTGTTCATTGCAGCACTATTTACAATAGCTAGAACATGGAAGCAACCTAGATGTCCATCGACAGATGAATGGATAAAAAAGTTGTGGTACATATACAGAATGGAATATACACAATGGAATATTACTCAGCCATAAAAAGGAACTCATTTGAGTCGGTTCCAATGAGGTGGATGAACCTAGAACCTATTATACAGAGTGAAGTGAGTCAGAGAAAGATAAATATCATATCCCAATGCATATGTATGGAATTTAGAAAAATGGTACTGAAGAATTTATTTACAGGGCAGCAATGGGGAAACAGACATAGAGAATAGACTTATGGACATGGGGAGAGGAGAGGAGAGGGTGAGATGTATGGAAAGAGTAATATGGAAACTTACATTACCATATGTAAATTAGACAGCCAACAGGAATTTGCTGTATGGCTCAGGAAACTCAAACAGGGGCTCTGTATCAACCTAGAGGGGTGGGATGGGGAGGGAGATGGGAGGGAGTTTCCAAAGGGAGGAGATATATGTGTACCTATGGCTGATTCATGTTGAGGTTTGACAGAAAACAAAAAAAAAATTCTGTAAAGCAATTATCCTTCAATAAAAAAAATAAAAAGAAAAAAAAAATGTGATTTCTTCAGAGGAAATATAAGGTACTTTCCTCTCATTATTTTTCTGTTGTTGGTTCATACCTTCCCTTCCAACCCCCTTTCCTCTCTGGCACTTCTTCTCCCCTTCCATGAAGTCAGGCATCTGGAAACAATTTTTAGGGACATCAGAGCCCAGTGGGAATATGCTCTTTGCCTTCTGGGGTAGGTTATTCCTGTTTCTTATAATTTCTCTCCTAAACCAAAGGATCTGAGGTTGACAATTTCTGCCCATATCTTCCAGCAACAACAGTTCCATTATTCTGCCCCCGCTTTGTTCTCTTCTTTTAAGGGCACAAGCTCTGAGTTCCCACCAATTTCAGGCCTGCTTGGACCTTCTGAGGCGATGGCTAAAAGCAGTCCCCATACAATTAACTTTGCCAACGTACTCGCATTCTTTCCATGACAATGTCATTAAAGACAGTCCAACTGCTTAAGACTCCCCTGTTCTTCTAAATAATTTTATAACATAGATGTCACCTCAAAGTTATTCACACTAGTCTTTGACTACATCATGACATGGCAATTTGACCTTTTCTTCCTCTAGTTGGAACTGGGAGCTTTGTCTTGTTCAATAAATAAATATGTAGCTTTCCTTATAGGCAAGTGGTAGTGAGACAGGGTGAGAGGGGTTATACTGTGATTATGGAACTGTTTGCTTTTGAATCAAGATCAAATGGCTAATTTGGACATACTATGGATTTGCAACCTGATACTGAGATACCCACAGAAGTGCTTTGGAGTTTATACATCTGCACTTCTCAACAGAGGATGCGGTTAAACAACACTTCCAAAATAAGACAAAGGGTGCTTTACAGTAAGAACGTGGAGGAATGAAACCCTTGCCCGCAGTCAGTTATAATGAAAACCAGGGCAGCAGGTTTAGAAAATAATATGGGAAGTCCTCAAAAAAAAATTTTTTTTAAACCCTAAAACAACTAGGTGATCTAGCAATCCCACTTACGGATATTTATCAAAAAGAGCTGAAATCAGGACACAGGAGTATTAGGACTCCTGTGTTCACTACAGCACTGTTCACAATAACCAGGATGTGGAAACATCCTAATTGCCAGTCAACAGATGAATTTGGTATTTATATACAACGGTATATTACTCAGCCTTAAAAAAAGAAGGAAATCCTGCCAGATATGACAACATGGATGAACCTTGAAGACATAAAATACATGAAATAAACCAGTCACAGAAGGATAAATACGGCATGATTCTACTTATAAAAGGTATTTAAAACAGACAAACTCAGGGAATCAAAGAGTGGAATGGTGGTTGCCAGGGGCTGAGGAGAGGAGGAAATGAGGAGTTACCATGAGGCTCACAAGCCAGAAGCATTCAGTTAAGCAAGATAAACAGGCTCCAGAGACCTACTCTAAAACATTGTATCCTGATCAACATGCTGGAGAGTTTGGAGAAAAGGAAACCCTCTTGCCCTGTTGGTGGGACTGTAAATTAATACAGCCACTATGGAGAACAATATGGAGGTTCCTTAAAAAACTAAAATATAACTACCATGTAACCCCAGCAATCCCACTAGTGGGCATGTACCCTGATAAAACCATAATTCAAAAAGACATATGTACCTCAGTGTTCACTGCAGCACTATTTACAGTAGCCAGGACATGGAAATAACCTAAGTGTCCATTGACAGATGAATGGATAAAGATGTGAGACATATATAAATGGAATATTGGCTTGGGACTTACTGGCATTCCAGTGGTTAAGACTCTGAGCTTCCACTACAGATGAAGTGAAAGTTGCTCAGTCATGTTCGAATCTTTGTGACCCCATGGATTATATGGTCCATGGAATTCTCCAGACCAGAATACTGGACTGGGTATCTCCAGGGGATCTTCCCAACCTAGGGATCGAACTGAGGTCTGAGGTCTCCTGCATTGCAGGCAGATTCTTTACCAGCTAAGCCACAAGGGAAGCCCAAGAATCCTGGAGTGGGTAGCCTATCCCTTCTCCAGTGGATCTTCCTGATCCAGGTATCGAACCAGGGTCTCCTGCATTGCAGGCAGATTCTTTACCAACTGAGCTATCAGGGAAGCCCATAGCTTCAGTGAAATCACTGAATTAACTCTCAACTCTTCACATCAAAACATTAAAATCAAAGTGTGGTTAACCACTTGACATTTCAGCAATATGATTACACATGCTGACTCGGCCACAAAAAGGAACAAAATTGGGTCATTTGTGGAGATGCGGATGGATCTAGAGTCTGTCATACAGAGTGAAGTAAGTCAGAAAGAGAAAAAACAAATACTCTATATTAATGCACGTATATGGAATCTAGAAAAATAGTAAAGATGAACCTAGTCCCAGAGCAGGAATAGAGGGGCAGATATGGAGCACAGATACGTGGACACAAGGTGGGAAGGAGCGAGCAGGCTGAGTTGGGAGATTAGGTTTGACATATACAAACTTGCACGTATAAACTAGATAGGTCCTGGGAACCTGCAGTGTAGTATAGGAGCTCAGCTTGGTGCTCTATGATGACCTAGATGGTGGGATGGTAGAGTGGGATGGGAGGGAGGTCCAAGAGGGAGGGGAGATATGTATACATAGAGCTGATTCACTTTGTTGTACAGTAGAAACTAACAGAACTTCGTAAGGCAATTATACTCCAAAATTTAAAACTAAAAAAAAAAAATGGTGTAGTCATAGCAGCTTATACTGGAAAGAACAAACTGAAATCACTTTCCCTCAGAAGTAGCTGTGTAAGAGAAAGCACTCCAGATTTTATGGACTTCTGCTGCAGCCCATTCAGTACAATTACTATCCCCTTGTGACAAGACAGTGTTTTAATGTGTCAACAGCTATGGTCTATTTCGAGTATTCCCTGTTAACCCATGACCCTGCCCCATTTAGCCATATAGATACGGATAATCTATTGCCCACAAAGGTCACAGCTGATTGCAGAAAACAGAAATTAAATGTTAATTCTTAGCTTTTAGCCTCAAAATCTGAGGTGCAGATGTGAGACAAGAGTTGAAAGATTACATGAGCAGACAGAGCAAGTTTTCTGCCCACTGGATACTAGATACAATTTCCTTGGGTGAGAGGAAGAACAAAGAATAAAAGGAAAGCAATACTAAGAGAGTTTAATAAGGGATATTTCATGCAGTCCGTTTTCTCCTGAGGTCAAAATCTACAACGAGAACATTGGAACTGTTGGCCAATTGGAGGACAGGAGAGTGGAGGACATCTTGTCTTGTTTCTGGAGTGAATCCTAGAAGAGCAGTAGGGTGCAGAGCTCCTCCTCCCCTAGGGGGACAGAGCAGCGCTAGATTAGACTGGGCAGTTCAGTGGGTCTGGGCAGTGGGTGCTCAGACAGCTTTAGTGGTGAAGAAGAGCATCCAAGGGAGCTGGGCTCGGTGAGAGGCAGGGGACCTGAAGGAGCAAGTGAGATGCACAATGATCTGATTGGACTTTGGCCAGAGACCAGATGAGGGAATAGAGCTCTTACATATGTATATCTGCCAATGTCTGGACACCAATATGGCTAAAGCATACAGTAGCAGATTGCCCATGGATAGAAGGCAAACAAGACTAGACACTTCACCTGTGCTCTCCCAATGCCCCGATATCTTAAGGCACCCAGACTTTGAATACAGTTCCAGGGAGAAGGAGGAAAAGAAGTCAACAAGTCTACCATGAATTGACTTAGAAAATCCTTAAATGAAACATAGAAGCGTAAAATGACTGAGATTAAATTTCACCTTTTAGGCAAAGTAAAAGCTTGGGGCTAAATTTCCTTTGAAAATAATTATTGTCTTGTGAGACATTCTTTACCAGGAATGTATGCATCCTCTAGGAAAATGGGATGTTCTTCCTTGGAGAAAGAGGAATTGCAGAAAAAATAAATATAGAAGCATTATTATAGCTCAAACAAAAGATGCAGAAAAACACTCAGTTCTCAAAATTCAGTTCTTAGACTGAAATGAGTATTAATAGAGAGGTCAGAAGTAATAAATTGTTTTTGTGCAGCTCTGTCATTGCTTAATTAATATTCACCCTTAAAGATATTTTTTGAGGTAGTAGAAAATTAAAAAAGTTAAATTCTAGACTAAAATTTTCTTTGTTCAAATCCTGGCTCATCTCCTTTAAATTTATGACATTAAAAACTTAATCTCATCAATAATCTCTCTCTTTTTAGTATGAAAATTTTTTTAAATCTGCAAGAACAGATATAATAGTAGAGGATCCCCATGTACCTCACTTAACTTCAACAATTATTAACTTAGCCAATCTTATTTCATTTATGTTGTAATCCATTCCTCCACCCCATAGCATATTATTTTGAAGCATAGCCTGGAAAACATATCATTTTATTTGAAAATTTCAGTATATATCTTTAAAATATAAAGATTCTTTTAAAACAAATAAAACCAGGCTACTATTATCACATTTAAAAATTTTAAATAATTCTTCAACATCATCAACTATATAATCAGTTTTTAAATTTATAATTATCTCAAAATTTTAATTTTTTTTTGTTTATTGTTTGGAGTCATTTTCCAGATAATGTCCTTACACTGCAATTGGTTATGTATCTCTTAAGTCTCTTTTAATTTTTACATCTGCTTTCAACTTTTTTTTCCCATGCAATTTCTGACTGAAGAAAACTGGACACTTATCCTGTAGAATTTCCCACAGCTTGCATTGTGTTGACTGAATTCTTGGATATTGTTTAACATGGCCCTGTGTCCTCTGGGTTTCCTGTAATTAGATGTAGAATTCTTCTCGGGTGGTGTTAGTGCTTCCAACAGGTTGCATATAATATTTGGTTGTCTCTCTTTCGGTGAAATTAGAAGCTGTTTATGCTCAAGGCCTAAGTTCATTAGGGGTTGCAAATTAGTAATATTCTAATTTTTATCTTCTTCATGTATTAGCAAAGAGTCTGGGACAAAGAAGCTGCTTGTTAAAAGCTACCTTCTGTCACAGCACTTACACAGGCTGTGCTGAGTTAGTTAACTCAGCACAACTCAACATCAACTCAGAGAAATATCCATATACTGGGGGTAAGCCATATTAAAGAAAGAAAATGGGAGCAGAAATATATTACTTAGGGTTCATGATACAGTGGCTATACACTTCACGGTGTGTGTGCAATTTATTTTTTTCAAATTCAAAACATCAGAACTGTCCAACCTTTCAACAAAAGAAGGCTATGCAGTTGGATGTGAGAACTGTTTCTCGAAATGTCTTGAAATATTTGGGTTTGGCTCCTGAGAAGCCTTTGTTTACTCTGAGCCTCCTGTCCTATTGCATATTTGTATTGTGGCAAGAGGAAGAAATTTCATACAAAAATTGAAAATGCGTGAAATCTTGTGCATTGAATGGGATCTCCAAGATTCCTGACAAAATGATGTGATCTCTTCTAGAATTCATTAAAGAGCGGGTTACAGAAGAGAGCTACATTAGTCCTCTCAAAGTAGGTATTCATCTGAGTCATCTAGTGTTGATGGCTCTAGTGAGCCCCCATGTTTGTGATGTACATAAAGGAGAAACAGATCAAAGAAGTTTTGCTCTGTGAACCATTGCAAACAACTACAAAGGAATTGATGAGTTCAGTCTTGTCAGTGCCTGCCTTTTGAATGCACAAGTTAATGCTTGACACATGTGAATCTATTTGTACTTTTGGTATCCCCGATACCTGAACAAAAATATCAAGAGCTGCTGCCTTTGTAAAGAAAGTAGACCTTCACCATTATCACACATAATACTGCATGAGGGTGATTTCACTACAAAGAATGTTCCCCCAGATATTGAAGGCTGGTTTGAACATTGTGGTGAACACCATAAATTTCATCGGAGACTATGCTTCAATCTTCTCCCTGACTCCACGTTTTGACAAAGTAATTGGGACCAAGTACAGTGTGCAGAAATGAGGTGACTTTTCAAGGACCATGTGCTTACTTGATTTTTTCCCCTCAATCAGATATTATTTTACCATTTATTTACATGTAAACACAGATGAAAGGAAACAATATAAAAACTGAGTAGTACGTGCACTGATGCTGGCAAAGATTGAGGGCAGGAGGAGAAAGGGGCGACAGAGGATGAGATGGTTGGATGGCATCACCAATTCAAGGGACATGACCTTGGGCAAACTCCAGGAGATGCTGAGGGGTAGAAAAGCCCAGAGAGCTGCAGACCACGAGGTTGCAGTCGGACATGACTTGGCAACCGAACAACAACAGAAGTGTGTGCGTATGCCAAGATATAAGAAGAGGGTAATTATTCAATACTAGGTGAAGATCCCTGGAAGAGAGAATCTGGACAGTGTCTCCAAGTCACAGCTGGCTTTAGCTCTGCCAGCAAGGCACCCAGTTCCTTCCAGAGAAGTGAGGAGGCAGAGTGTTGAGTGAGTCAGGAAAGCACAGACTCATGACAGCTTATTCATCCAACAGGCTGTCGTGTGGGTCAAGTGCTAGATATCCAGCAAGAAAATGGGAGGGGGCTATCTGTAGTTTCCAAGCTTCTGTGGTTTCCAAGAGCAGAAACACAGCCTAGAGGTGAGAAGGACAAACAGATACAGGACAGAAGAGGAGGACAGACATTTCATCAGCGCACAGCCAAGGCAGGCCAAGTACAGAAAAGAAGCCAGGAGTTCTGACCCCTGATTCCAAAGTTAGTACAATGGTAGGTCCACCTTGCTGATGACAGCCTCACCTTGCCTGCTTCCTAAGTCAGGCTGCTCCAACTGGCTATTGGCAGGGTCTTAATACCTAAGGAAATAAGCCTGCTTGTTTGAAACTGAGGCAGTAATTCAAGGAAAGAATTTCAAAATAGTTTATTCTCTTATAATACATGGTAAGTGCAATTAAATTCTAAATAAATTTCACACACCCAAATAAGGAATTGTGGCTTCTCTGGTGCCTCAGATGGTAAAGAATCTGCTTGCAATGTGGGAGACCCAGGTTCAATCCCTGGGTCAGGAAGATCCCCTGGGGAAGGGCATGGCTGCCCACTCCAGTGTTCTTGCCTGGAGAGTTCCAAGGATAGAGGAGCCTGGTGGGCTACAGTCCATGGGGTGCCAAAGAGTCGGACGTGACTGAGTGGCTAACACAAATAAAGAATTAGGATGAACACAGTACAGCAGTTGTGCATGCATATTAGGAAATTTCTAGTTTAGAAAAAGGACATTGACGAGATTAATTTTATTCTTGCTTTTTTTTTTTTTTTGCAGGAAAGAAGAGAAGCTTAGTAAATGAAATAGTAAACCCAGCAGGTGACATAACAACTCACTGACATGAGATGAGTGATGCCTTTATCCATGCTTTTTCCATGGGAGATTCTGCTCTTTCTGTTTGGCTTTTAAATTTCTGGATAGGAGAGTTTATTGGAGAAAGGGAAAGATATACCCAAATGAATGCAGAGTTACAGAGAATAGCAAAGAGAGATAAGAAGGCCTTCTTAAATGAATGATGCAAAGAAATAGATGAAAATAATATAATGGGGAAGACTAGAGATCTCTTCAAGAAAATTGGAGATATCAAGGGAACAGTTCATGCAAGGATGTGCTTGATAAAGGACAGAAACAGGACCTAAGAGAAGCAGAGGAGATTAAGAAGAAGTGGCAAGAATACAAAAAAAAAAAAAAAAAAGCTATACAAGAAATGTCTTAATGACATGGATAATCACAACAGTGTGGTCTCTCACCTAGAACCAGACATCCTGGAGTGCGAAGTCAAGTGGCCTTAGGAAGCATCACTACAAACAAAGCTAGTGGAGGTGATGGAATTCCAGCTGAGCTCTTTAAAATCCTAAAAGATGATGCTGTTAAAGTGCTGCACTCACTGTGTCAGCAAACTTGGAAAACTCAGCAGTGGCCACAGAACTGGAAAAGGTCAGTGTTCATTCCAATCCCAAAGAAGTGCAATGCCAAAGAATGTTAAAACTACTACACAATTGTGCTCATTTCACATGCTAGCAAGTTTATACTCAAAATCCTTCAGGCTACAACAGTTCATGAATTGAGAACTTCCAGATATTCAATCTGGATTTAGAAAAGGCAGAGGAACCAGAGATAAAATTGCCAACATTCGTTGCATCATGGAGAAAGCAAGGGAATTAAAAAAAAAATCGACTTCTGCTTCACTGACTATGCTAAAGTGTTTGACTGTGTGGATTACAACAAACTGTGGAAAATTCTTACAGAGATGGGAATACAGCCCATTTTATTTGTGTCCTGAGAAACTTGTGGATCAAGAAGCAACAGTTAGAACTGGACATGGAACAATGGACTGGTTCAAAATTAGGAAAGGAGTACAAGGCTGTATACTGTCACCCTGCTTATTTAATTTCTATGCAGAGTATTTCTTGCAAAATGCTGGGCTGGATGAATCACAATTTGGAATGAAGACTGCTGGGAGACATATCAACAACCTCAGATATGCAGATAATACCACTCAAATGGTAAAAGTGAAGAGGACCTAAAGAGTCTTTTAATGAGGGTGAAAGGAGAGAGTGAAAACAGCTGGCTTGAAATTAAACATTAAAAAAACTAAGACCACGGCATCTGGTCCCATCACTTCATGGCAAATAGAAGGGGGAAAAGTAGAAGTAGTGACAGATTTTACTTTATTGGGCTCCAAAATCACTGTAGACAGTTACTGCAGCCATGAAATTAAAAGACACTTGGAAAGAAAGCTATGACAAACCTAGACAGCATATTAAAAAGCAAAGACGTCACTCTGGCCACAAAGGTCCATATAGTCAAAGCTATACTGGCTTTTCAAGTAGTCATATACAGATGTGAGTGTTGGACCATAAAGAAGGCTAAGAATCGATGCTTTTGAATTGTGGTACCAGAGAAGACTCTTGAGAGTCCCTTGGACATCAAGGAGATCAAATCAGTCAATCCTAAAGGAAATCAACCCTGCATATTCTTTGGGAGGACTGATGCTGAAGCTCCAGCTCCAGCTCCAATACTTTGGCCACTTGATGCAAAGAGCCAACTTACTGGAAAAGATCTGATGCTGGGAAAGATTAAAGGCAATAGGAGAAGGCGGTGACAGAGGATGAGATGGTCAGATAGTATCATCAACTCAATGGACATGAGTTTGAGCAAACTCCCAGGAGACAGTGGAGGACAGAGGAGTCTAGCATGCTGCAGTCCATGGGATTGCAAAAAGTTGGACACAACTTAGTGACTGAACAACAACAGAGTTTATTGTTGTCTATTTTTATCATTAATTTATATTTTTTTCATTAAGCTAGGAGAATATATTCCATTCAACACATTTTCAACATGTGGGATTTATTGAGGATTCCTTTATCATAGTTTCTTTAAATGTTGTAGTTAAAAAGAAAATGCATTTTTCATTTTGGTGACATAATTAGAAAAACAGATTGTGTCTACTGCTTACATCTATCTTATTAATTCTGTTGTTTAAGCCCAGTTTATTCTCACTTTTTTTTCCCTATTCTCATGGGATGAGAGAATAAATGCTCCTCTATCAGCAAGTTCTTCCTAAGTTCTCTTTATATTTCCAGTAGCACTTGCTTTATGACTTTTGATGCTTTGATATTTGATACATGAAGATTCATGAAAATTAGAGCTTCATTATGTATTATATCCTCTTTCATTGTAAGATATCCTTCTTTATCTTTAATAATTTTGCATAATTCACCCTGAACTAACACAGTATTAGGAACCCTGCTTCTTTTGCTGCATTTCCCTGGCATGATTTTAGCAGCTTCTGTCTGAGAATAGCATATATTTGGACTGTGCTTTGTAATCTGATTTTAGAATTTTTTCTTTCAATAGGTTTATACTTGATGTGAGAGAAATGTTAGGTTCCATCATCCTTCACTGCATTTTTCCTTTGCAATGTTGCACACACACAAATTAAAGACATGCACATATATATTTTTTCCTACATGGTCCTTGATTTCTTTATTGTGTGCGCATTTTCATTCTGATCATTCTAAAGGTTTATAGTCTGTTCTAAGATCTTTTAGTTGTTACTTTATAAGTTTACATATATTATCATATTTTAAAATACTTAACTAGAACCTGATGAGTCACTGCTACAAAAGATGAGACGTGGGACTTTCCTGGTGGACCAGTGGCTAAGATTCTGAGCTTATGCACAGGACCTGGGTTCAATCCCTAGTCAAGGAACTATAAGAATTTCACATGCTGCAATTAAGACCCACTGCAGCCAAATAAAAACTTTTTAAAAAAAAAAATGATGAGACAATTACTACACTTACACCTACTCCATCTTGCCTATCCTACACTGCCCAATTTTGGTTTATTATAATATTATCATCATTAACATTGCTGGCTGTTACCTTTGTACTTTTAAATAATACACTGACACCTGTCACTTGGTTTATCATTTTAAATGGTAAGTTTGGAGACTGCTATAAAAGATGAGGAAATCATGCTTCCACTGCTTTTCCCTCTATCTCTCATTCTTGGTTTGTTTCACAATTACTAGTGCTTTACTGCTATTATCATTATTTCTACATTATACTATATTCTGTAATCATAATTCCTACAGTTGCTTAAACTTATGCCTTTTCCCCCCAATCTTTTATTTTATTGAAGTATGGCTGACTTACAATGTCATGCTAGTTTCAGGTATATATAGCACAGTGATTCAGTTATATATATATATGTATATATAAAATATATATATATAAAAATATATTCTTTATATATATTATATATAATATATATATTCTTTATATATATTATATATAAACATATAAATATATATATATTCTTTTTTAGATTACCTTCCTTAATAAATTACTATAAAATATTGAGAATAGTTCCCTGTGCTATACAGTAGGCCTTTGCTGGTTATCTATTTTATATATATTACCGTGTGTGTTCATCTCAGCCTCCTAATTGATCCATCCTGCCACTCTCCTGTTTGGTAACCATAAGTGTTTTGATGTCTGCGAGTCTATTTCCATTTTGTGAATAAGCTCACTTGTACCTCTTTTTTCTAGATTCCACATATAAATGATATCATACGGTATTTGACATTTGTTTGTCTGACTTACTTCGCTTAGTATGATCATCTCTAGGTCCCTCCATGTTGCTGCAAATGGCATTATTTCATTCTTTTTTATGGCTGACTAATATTCCATTGTATATATACTACATCTTCTTTATCCTTTCATCTGTCAATGAACATTAGGGTTGCTTCCATGTCTTCGATTTACTATTTGCTCTCCTTACCACCGTAGCTATTCCATTCATCTCTTGATTGACATCTTCCAGTAATTTTTTTTTAAAATAAAGGATACAGAAGTTCTTTTTTCCTGGCCCTTTTGCATGCCTGGAAATATGAAACAACAATTTGACTAGGTAAAAAATTTCTTGGGTCACACATTTTCTGAGAACTTGGCAACATTTTTTCATCACCTTCAAGCAGTTAATATTGCTAAGAAAAATCCTATAACCAAAGTTATATTTTCCCTCTTATTTCTGTTTGATGTTTTTTTAAGGCCTAGATTCTTTCCTTTATCTTTGAAGTCCAGGAGCCTTGCTAAGCCATGTTTCAGTGTTGATTTTGCTGATCCTTCTTTTTTCTTATTTCCTGGAACAGCTGGGCCTATTTCAAACTATGGATTTAGGCCTTACTTATTTAAGGAAATATTTACTCTGTTATATCTGAATATTTTTTCTGTTTCCTTTATTAGAGACAAGATTTGTAGGAAAGTTGAAATTCTTTTTCCTGCTTCCCATATCCATAATTTTCTCAATAATCATTTCAAATATTTAAATATTCTTTCTCATTTATTTTTTTTTTCCAAATCTACTCTTTATTTCTTTCTAAGGAGTTTCTCTTTTTAAAAATCACTTCTGTAATTTAACTATTTCTTACTTGAGCCAGTATAGCTCTTCTTTGAATTATTATTCAGAATAGCCATATTTAAACATTTTTAATGGAAAAATGTTCCTCTACCATTTGTATCTATAATTGGTCTAATTTTCTGGAATGTTAACCTGCCTTTTGCCAAATCCCTCTCATCTATTTATTGATTTTTCTCAGTATATTTGTATCATGGGCCATACAAACTTTTTTGCATTAATACTCATATTTCTATGAGATTTCTCATTAATTTATATGGACTATTCTTACACAGGTGAACTATTTTCTAAAATATGATAAGGCAGAGAGTACAGAGAAGTGAGCTAGGTCACTCATCCACTTGGATTTCTCTCTGCCCTGTAGCTTTGCCTCCCACCCAACAGGAAGTAGTAGGCTTGGCTAGCTTGATGGTCAACAGGGAGGCACTCAGCATTCCTCTCCCTTCAGCTGCAAGACCATCGCCCACTCTCCTATGCTGCCTTTTAGCCAAGATAGCATGTTTCTTCACTTCCTCTTTAAGCTCTGAGTCCTCTCACGTGACGCGGGGACACCTCCAAATTCACCTTCATAGACACAGATGTCACCCTTCACGGAAACCGATGGTTTCTCTCCTGAGAATTCTTGGCCCACTTCAGGCAGGCTCTGTGTTACCTGAACTCTGAGAGTCCTGCCTTTCCTTTCAGCCTCCGCTCTAAACCAAACCCAACCCGACTGCGTTAATCAGGAGTTGGGCTGTTTTCAAGTTTCATGTATATTTTCCTTTCTAACTTTCAAGAACTATTTGAGTCGTGCTCAGTGGATTTCAAAAAGAAAAGTGGGACCAGACGCCTTGACTCTGCCATCCCACTGAACACCTTGATGTGGCCAAAGAATGCCTTTGGATCTGTTTCTTTGAAAATTAGATTTCACAAATAATATGATCTGATGAAAGATGATCTCATGGAAACATGGGTCATGGCTGAATGCAAATAGAGTTACAGACAATAAAGTTTGAAAATCTCCAATATGTTCAAACCAGTCCCATTTCCACATCTTACAACAGTATCAGAGGGCCCATCTGCTGGTGTGACCTGGGGTTTTTATCGTACCTCTTTATAGACCTTAAAACAAGGCATGTGACTAGAAAGAGCTCCTTATTGCTGAATATCACTGACCAAATCTCTTCTTGGAGAGTCAGTGAGTTAGTAAGCTTTTTAAAGTTTACAGTTGTATAACTGCTTATGCATTCTCAAGCATTTTCTAATGAGTTAATTAAGTTGTATTCTTTTTTAGCCTATATTACCTATGGTATTTTTATTGTGATAAAATATACATAGCCTCCACCAGTCTCACTCTTTTTGAGTGTATAATCCAGTGGTATGAAGTACATTCACATTATTGTGTAGTCACTGCCACTATTCATCTCCAGAACTTTCCATCATCCAGAAATGCAACTGAACCCATTAAACACCAACCTCCCCCTCCCCATTCTCCTCCTCTCAAACCCTGGTAACTATTTAATATAGTTTTTAATCGAAAGAACTAACCTTAACAATTGTTCCTCTTGTTATATTATTGAAAATACAAGGGATGCAGACTGTAATAAACATGAAGACTTGCTGTGTTAGGTAGAGGCACAGCACTCAACCTTGGGGGATGACATCTACCGCTTCCTCTGTGTGGCTCACTCAGTCTCTCTATAAGTATGCTCTAGAGCAGCAGCAGCAGCAGAGAAGTATTAATCTTTTTTTGAGTTTGCAAATTCTCTCTTTTTTTTCAAATTGCAGCATAATTCCTTTACAATGCTGTGTTAGTTTCTGCTGTACCACAAAGTGAATCAACTGTATGTATACACATATCTCCTTCCTCTTGAGCCTTGCTCTCACTCCCCCATCCCACCTCTCTAGGTCATCACAGGGCACTGAGCTGAGCTCCCTGTGCTACACCACAGCTTCCCACTAGCTAGCTACTTTACGAGTGGTAGCGTATGTATGTCCCACCTTCTCCTTCCCTCCCTGCGTCCACAAATCTATTCTCTGCATCTGCATCTCTGTTCCTGCAAATAGGTTCATCAGTACCATTTCCTAGACTCCATATACATGCATTAATAGATGATGTTTGTTTTCCTCTTTCTGACTTACTTCACTCTGTATGACAGACTCTATGTTCATCCATATCACTACAAATGACCCATTTTCATTCCTTTTTATGGCTGAGTAATATTCCATTGCATACATGTACCACATCTTCTTTATCCATTCATCTGTTGATGGACATTGCATTATCCTCAGTTTACAGATGAGAAAACTGAGGTAGCGCAAGATTAGGTGACTTGTCCAAAGTAATGACGTGTCTGGGCCTGGAATCTAGGCACTAGGATCACAAAGGCAAAGCCTACACAAAACAAGCCAAGAGGGTTTAAGCGCTAAACACTATGGTCCTGAATTTAGGCATTGTCTTGCCTTGGCCATTTTTTGGAAAATATTCTCTTCAAGATCACTCCATGAACAATCAGTGACCAAAATCCATGGGCCTCTCTAGGCTCTCATTTTCCTCTGTCTCTCTGATGCTTTTGAAACTCTTAAGCAAACCTTCTTTCTTCAAATTCTCTCCTCACTCAGCACCAGCAGAGTAAGTTGAGAAGCATCACTGCAGTAGAGAAACTTGAAACATGCAGTGGGTGATAAGAAAAACCGGAGAGCCCTGAGCAAGGGAGCAACGGGCTGAAAGTGGTCCCTTAGGAAGGTCAGCCTGTAGGACCTTCACCAGGGAGGCTTGGCTGGGTGAGATGAGGAGCTGCTCTAGGAAAGATCAACGAGGCAGCTGTTACAGGGATCTGGACATGGTCATGACTGAACTCCAAGAAATGTTTATGCTCTAAGGGAGTTGATTCTAGAATGTACCATTAGAATACTCAGGATGTGATTTTAAAAAATTCTCATGAAACTCATTGCTCTTGTATTTCAGGGGAACGTGGAGGTCTATGGAGAACATGGTTTTTCTGATTACTCAATGTTCCTTTGTCCGGTTCCACAGGAAAATGCCTCTCAACTCTTGCTTGTCCTAAGCAATTTTATTGTGAGCTATCAACTCTGAGTCCCACAAATGTGAATGTGTCTTCTTTATAATGTCTGCTAGAAAACGCAAAAGGAAACGGGAGGCTCATGAAACTTCACAGCAGGTGTTCTGCGTCCTCACCCAGTCTAGGCTCCATCTGTCTTTTCTTCTTGTATTCACCCTTTTGCCATATTTTCTCACTTATTGTGGAATTAATTTGTTTCACTGTCCCTATGTATTTTTGAAAGATCCTCTCTCTAAGTGGTTTCTAGAATAAGGAAGGGGAGAAAAAACAAGAGAAATGAAATTTAAAAGGAAAGAATATAATCCAAGCAAGTCAACGCTAAGAAGACAAATGAAATTTAAAAGGAAAGAATGTAACCCAAGCAAGTCAACTCTAAGAAGACATTTTTGAGACAAGTGAGAAAACTGGAAAATAAATGGGTATTAGATTATTACAGTTGCTTCAGTTGTGTCTGACTCCTTGTGACCCTGTGGACTGTACCCTGCAAGGCTCCTCTGTTCATGGGATTCTCCAGGCAGGAATACCGGAGTGGGTTGCCATGCCCTCCTCCAGGGGATCTTCCCAACCCAGGATGGAACTCATGTCTCCTGCACAGCAGGCAGATTCTTTAGCCACTGAGCCACCCAGGAAGCCCTAGTAAGGGATTATTATTAATTTTCTTCGTAAGGCATGGTATTGTAGTTATCTTTTTAAAGTCCTTATCTGTAAGTAATTCATAATGAACTATTTATAAGTGGAATATATAAGCATCTAGGATTTGCTTTAAATTACTCCAGGAGGAAAAAAAAGAGTGGATGGGAATCAGGGGAGAAAAATATTTAAACTTTTTTTTTTTAATGTGGGAGACTGCAATACAATGGCACTTCTTACAGCAATGTTTTTGAGAAAAGTCTTGGATATTCTTAGAGAGTCACTGTACACAGCTCGTTACCTGATTTGTGGGGAGGATTTTGCTAAACCTTTCCCAGATGCATGAATGGTCTGTTCACAGTGAAAGCAAATGTGTTTGATTCACATGATGCTTACTGAAGTCAACAGAGGGCCCTAGATTTTAGATTTTAGTGAGAAAAACAGAAAGGAAAGGAATAGATCTTCATTAAACACTTAATTTATTCTAGGTCCCATGCTCAGGGTCTTCACATGCATTATCTCAGTTTTTGCATCAGCCTGGTTGGAGGAGTATTCCCTCCGTCCTCTCTGGGTTTTCTCCGCTCCTCTCTCCTGAATGGATGTGTGGTAACTGGGTGGATCACTGAACTGGGAAATTTATCATCTTGTTTGCAAGGGACATGTAAGGAACTGATTACTGACTCCTGCTTCTGACCTGTTGGAAGCCATCATGGTTGGAAGTTAGGGAGCTCATTTCCCCTCAAACCCAAGAGAAAGACGACACCGCACCTTTGGGGCACAGAGAACAACACCTGAAACTGGGGCTGGCACTTGAAGCTCATTCTCTCTGCCCCTCACCATAGCCTTAGAAGGAGATACGAATACTCCTCTGTACCTGCGAACAAAGGCCACGGAGGGCACATAACCTGCCCAAGGCACCGCAGCCAGTTAACAGCGCAGCCAGTGCATAAATAAAGCTCTGACGACCCCAAACCTCCTTTCTTTTCAAGATGCAAAGGCTTCTGGAATGTTCATTCTCATCATCTGTAAAATGGGTTGAATAATAACTTCTTTGCCTACCTAATAGGAAGGCAGAGAGTGTCAAGATAAAGCAGCATTTATTATCACTAAAATGACAAGCATAGGGATAAGTGCAGCAATAGTTGTCTAACGCTTCACCTTTTTTCACAGCACTTCTACATGTATCCTCTGTAAGGCAAGACAATGCTCTGTGGCCCACAAAAGGTATCCTACTGGTCACAGTCATTGAAATTCTTATACACCTTTATGTGGGGAGAGAAAATTCCCTCCTGGGCCTTTTAGGGAAGCAATATAATGCGAAGGTCAAGGGCACCAGCTGTGGAGCCAGATTCTGCCCTGACTGCCTAGGTGAATCTGAATATCAGCTACTTAACCTCTCTCTGACAGACAAATATAGAGCCTCCCTTATGGGGTGGTTTGAGATTAAATGAGACATCGCATATGGAGCCCATAGGAAGAACTCAGTAGATGTTAGCAATAATTATGGGGACGCTCAATAGCACTGCTGGGTTTTCCGAGAGGTGAGACATTCATCTCCAGCCATCTCAGTTTCCTCCTCCTTTCTGCTCTTCCCCAACTCCAGCTACAGCTCACAGATCTTGTCTTTGTTCCTTTTCAATTTGGTGGCAATTGCAAGCCAACAGATCGTTTTTGAAAGCGATAACTTAGTGATTACCAAGTAAGAGTTTGCCACTTTCGTATGTTAAGCAGATAGAATTGTTCACCTCCCCTATGTCCATTAAAAAGTGATGTATTTTTATATATTATTTTTCTGGACAGCAAAAATGCACATTTTCCTGTCTGACTCCATCAATCATTTTGTTGCTGAACTGATGAGATCCCCACTGGGGAGCTGAGTGGTGATTTACTCTGCACCAGTGTATCCAGCTTGGTCTCCAATGTCTACTGAGGATACTCGTGTCTACTAATCTGGAAAGGGATTTTGGCTCAATTTTGAGGAATTATTATCTATGAGGGATTGAACTAATAGAAGAACAAATTGTGGGGGACTGAGACAAAAATTCCAGAAAGTAAAGCAAGATTCATGGAGTAAATACTTACTAGGTCTTCAGTGCTGACTCTCATGAAGTGTCTCTTGATTGAGAATAGAGCACTGTTCCCTGCTTTTCTCTAGAGAGAGCATGGGGACAAGGTTGAATATTATCTAGAAATAGTTTTTTAAACATGTCAAAGGTTCAGTGAAATCCTCAAATGGGTCAAGGGATACATCTGGCCCAGTGTCCTTTGTGGAAGAACTGAAGGGAGGCCAGTGACCTTGCACAAGAAAATGGGAGATGTTGGGGGGCAGCAGTCAGGCGAGCATTCTCAGCAAATGAGCAAAGAGAAAAATTAAGAGGAGAGGTAAAGGAGCCAAGGGATTTTTATCGCCAGGAATGCCAGTCATTGTTGCAATATAAATCCCCTCCAGTTCCCCAAACATTCAGGAAAGTCTTACATAATGTTCCTAAGTGGGTTTTTGTTTTTGGAGGAAACCATGCGAAAGGATGCATTTAATACTGGAGCCAATGGCAAAGGCAGAGACTAAGCAACAACCATGAGACAGAACAGAAAACAAGATACAGTGAAGACTGGACGTAGGAGTTAAGTGTGGTCATGCAATGTACACCCTTTGGACACTTATGTAAACCTTGGTGTGGACGTAGGAGTCTTCACAAGGTTTGAAATAGGGATAATCTACCCTTCAGGAACACACGTCACCAGAAAACGTCAACGTTGTTTTTCAGTCGCTCAGTTGTGTGCAACTCTTTGCGACCCCATGGACTGCAGCATGCAGGCTTCTCTGCCTTTCACTATCTCCCGGAGTTTGCTCAGACTCATGTCCATTGGGTCAGTGATGCCATCCAACCATCTCATCCTCTGTTGCCCCCTTCTCCTCCTGCCCTCCATTTTTCCCAGCATCGGGGTCTTTTCCAATGAGTCAGCTCTTCGCATCAGATGCAAAGTCTATGTCGTAACACCTGAAGTGGAAAAAAACCTGCTTATTGAAAATTTCACTGAAGCTTTGACATTCCTTGTACAACAATTTCCAGATGATGTTCACCCTTTCCCTCCTCACTAGTGGTCACCTAAACCAGCTTGTGCTTTTCCACAATGGGGAAGAAAGTACTCACCCAGTAGTAGCGGGAATGCTGATAACGACTGGAGAGTGTTTACGTAAATCATCAAATGATTTTAGCACTGTTGATTTTTCCATAAGCCTTCTTAATCATAAATAAGAAACCTGAGATGCAAAGAAGAAAAAAAAAATGTCAGATTTACTCTGAAAAGAAACAAAGACACTTCAATAAAAGGAAACAATGGGATTTCTAAAGTAACCTTAGAAACTCACAGAGCTGCCATCAAAAGTCCTTGATGAATTGTTCGAGTTGGATGTGAGTTCTGTGTGGGGAAAGGTCAAAAGGATAGTTTGTGTTAAAGCCTGCCCTGGACTGATTTTGACAGCTGCTGGCAAAGCTCTACGGTCGGCTGGGAGTTAACTCACTGGATCCCACCTGCTGCTGGGGTCCAGTGAGCAATGGAGGAGAAGGCAGGCAGGGATGGACCTCAAACACTAAAGTGCAAAAAGACTCGGTCTCTAACCTGGACACTCTTGGGCTGAGCATGTGATGTGGAGAGAACAAATGACTTTATGCTGCCACAGGTAATGAATACAAAATTTCAGCCCTTGAAAATGGAAAAGTCTATACGATTTCCAAGTATTTTTTAAATTAGATTATTATAACTGGTTAAAGTTATTTTCCATATGGTAATCTTATTAGTTAAAAAAAATCTGGAAAGGTTGTCTTGGGTTTCCTTACACATTACACAGCTTATGTTTTATAGCTGTGAGGTCATAGCTGTGAAATATCCCCCTTTGACAACTTGACTATGATGTATGCTGGTATATTTCAGTAGCTCAGGGTGATTTTTCAGCTGGATGAAAAGTTCATTCCATTCCATCACTGCTGATATCATCTTCATTTCCATTTCACCCATGAAACGCAAAATGCCAGAGATTTGGAGACACCATTTGGGACCAGTTGCAAAAGTAGAGATTGATAAGATGGTAAGAGAAATAAAGAACACAAGCACTCCATATAACCCAATACTAATAATTAAAATGTCTTGCATTAGTTATGGTTGGCTCAACTCTTTGATAGGGTAAGATAAGAATCTCAGTTATATGCAGAACTTGAAGGAGCTGCTGCTGCTATTGGAAATACAAAGGTTGGCTCATATCCCCCCTTCCTCATGCTTTTGCTGCAGCGTCTACAGTACCAGCACAGTTGGCCTCCAATCTTAATTTGCCAAGATATCCACAGAGAATCACAGTGGAGCTTCCTGGCAAGCAGTGAACATTTTAGGAAATATATAAGAGAAGATGGCAGTTGGCAAATACCACTGGAAAATCTGTTCATATTTACGTGTCTAGTGAAATCTATGGCTTGAGGTAACCTCAAATTACTCTTTTGAACCAGAGAAAAAGAAATACATGCACAGATAGTTATTGTGACTTCATTTATAATAGTGAAAAAATGAAGACAGTCCCATGGGGGTTAGATTAAATAAATGGTTAAATACATTATGCTATAGTTATATAATAAACTATTGCACAGCTATAAATACATGCCTTAGAAGAATATCTACTGAAAAAAGGAAATGCTTGTCATATACTATATTATGTAAGAAAGTTATTGTATTTCATTAAAGTCACTCAATCGTGTCTGGATCTTTGTGAGTCCATGGACTGTAGCCCACCAGGCTCCTCTGTCCATGGGATTCTCCAGGAAAGAATACTGGAATGGGTTGCCATGCCCTCCTCCAGGGGATCTTCCTGACCTAGGGGTCAAACCTGGTCTCCTGCATTGCAGGCAGATTCGTTACAGTCTGAGCCACTGAAAGTTGTTTACAAAACTACATACAATTAAAATCCAAATGTGAGATATACATATATCGATGAAGCTATACTAAAAACAATTCTTTATAATCATCCAAAAGGTTTACAACAAACACTTAAGAAAATGTAAAATGCTAAATGCATAATCTTTCCTTCTGATTTGATGCATTTAAAAATGTATATCAAGTCTGAACTTTCAAGTTTTAGAAAGCTGATCACAAAAGGTGGAATTTTCCTTTAATCAAGATTAACAGAAAATCACCAGGAGAAGAGAAACATTAATCAGCAGCCCTACTGGCCACACTATAACCAAAGAAGCACTCACCACTGGTGTCATTGCCAGTCACATCAAACAATATCTGGGTCTCTCTTTTAAATGGCAGGGGCTTTTGTTTGTTTCTCCCCTTCTTAGAACTCAGGGAATTAAACTTTTTGAGAAAGGCACACATTCTAGAGTACTTTCTATAAATATAAAAATCTAGCTCCAGCAGGAAGGAAATAGGCCCCCCTTGGCTTAAACCTCTAATTGATTATCATATGTTTCTTGGGAGGTTCTGGTGTTCTGGGTGAGAACTTTCACAACGATGGCATACGAGATTCCAGTTAAGTCAGGCAGCTCATTGACTTGAAGGGTAATTATCCAGCTTCTCCATCATCTCAGGTCTGGCTGCTCTTCGTTCTGCCCCTTCAAGCTACTGGCAAATTTAGCTCCACCACAGGATGGGAACCCAGTGAAAGAAGCCCAGTGACGGTGACGCACGGCAGGCACTAAGGGTCTGAATCAGTCTGTGGTGGTGAGCGTAGACGCTCCCTATGGATTAGGTTAGAAAGCAGTCATGTCTGGATGTGAGAGTTGGACTGGAAAGAAAGCTGAGCGCTGAAGAATTGATGCTTTTGAACTGTGGTGTTGGAGAAGACTCTTGAGAGTCCCTTGGACTGCAAGATCAAACCAGTCCATCCTAAAAGAAATCAGTCCTGAATATTCATTGGAAGGACTGATGCTGAAGCTGAAACTCCAATTCTTTGGCCACCTCCTGCGAAGAACTGATTCCTTGGGAAAAAACTCTAATGCTGGGAAAGATTGAAGGCGGGAGGAAAAGGGGACAACAGAGGATGAGATGGCTAGATGGCATCACCGACTCAATGGACATGAGTTTGAGCAAGCTCCGGGAGTTGGTGATGGACAGGGAAGCCTGGCGTGCTGCCGTCCATGGGGTCGCAAAGAGTCAGACACGACTGAGCAACTGAACTGAGTGACTGAAGAAAGGGCTGGACTAAAGAACAACAGGTCCTTCCAAGAAGTCAATCAGGGGTGTTCTCAGACAGAGGAGAAGAATCCCAACAACACTGCCTTCACTTCTGGGGTTTATGCAGGTCCACATGTTCCTCTAATCCTGGAGTCAGGCCTTAGGTATAATTGACGTGAGATGGCCTAATAGATGTAACATTCTTTAATGGAGAGAACTGCTCCAGGCAAAAGGAATAGTTTGCTGACTACGCACTGTGTGCTAGGTGGTAAGGAGAGGACAAGAAAGGTAGTTTTATTGTCCTCATGAGAAGGACAACACAAATCTAGTCTGATCTGTATTACCATGGGGGTCCTTCCATCTCTTCTGGATCCCCAACTCCCAGGGCTGCCTCTCCAATCTCCCCTCGAGTCTGAACGCCGTGAAGTGTGGCCCATGCACCCGAGCTCTCTTCTTTATCTTCCTCCATTAAAAGCTCCAAAGCAGCTTCCTCTGTAGTACTCATGCTGGACGACAAATCTGGGGAACAGTCTGATGACTAAGAGGTATTTAAGAGCTTTTATTGGTGACAAAACAGAAACCCAAAGAGTTTGAACTACTAGCTGGATAGCTCATAATGGCGCAGATGAGACCCCATGACTCTTATTACTTGTGTGGTACTTCTATGGCTTCCCAGGTGGCTCAGCGGTAAAGAATCCGCCTACCAAGCAGGAAACACAGCAGATGCCAGTTCAGTTCCTGGGTTGGGAAGATCCTCTGGAGAAGGGCATGGCAACCCACTCCAGTAATCTTGCCTGGGAAATCCCATGGACAGAGGAGTCTGGTGAGCTACAGTCCATGGGGTTGCAAAGAGTCGGACACGACTGAAGCGACTAAACCACCACCTCCACCTCTTCTGCCATACGGCCTTAACACAAAGAACTCAATGAAACCCAGAATTTTAGCCCAAAGGAATGAGTTATTTCCTAATATAAATTCTCAGGCATTTAGATTCCCACATGAAAAAGAGATTTTTGGATTAATGGACTTTCTGGGCTTTTATTACACCATCTAATCCTACCCTACCTATACTTAAGACTAAACTTGGCAAATAGAATTTAGAATTTGCTTTTAGGCACAAAACCTGTGCATAGTAAATTGAATGACTTATTAATAAAAGAGAGGGAGCATGTGGTGATGAAAGGGAATGGAGCTAACAGTTCAGTCTTCTACTTTCTCCCAACTGTGTGCCTTCGGGCATGAAACCAAGGTAGACTAGCTTTGCTGTGAAAGAAGGAGAGCTAAGGCCAATTTCAAGCACAGAATGTGAATTTTATCCAGTAACACCTTATTGTTCGCACTCAATCAGATGTGAGCACCCAAGGGTGCAGGATTGGGGCCAGCTCTGCACCTGCAGAGGTAGAAGTCTTGCAGCTCTTAGCACCCTTATTTTCACAGGGAGGCATCTTACAGCACCATCCTCATCCTCATGGGCTCTCCCCTCCCTGGCCTTTCATTCTTTGGATCTGGAAGTTTCTGTCTTTGCCATATATGCAAGTAGCTCAGACTCCTGGTTGAAACCCTCTTCTATTAGACCTAAACATCCACAGATGGGTACAGTAAAACAGTCTGTGTCTGTTCTCCTGTAAGATGTTGGCTTTTACTGATTTTCCACAGCCTCCTTTGGGGGCTTCCGTGGTGGTTCAGATGGTAAAAGAATTCACCTGCAATGCAGGAGACCTGGGTTCGATCCCTAAGTCGGAAAGATCCCCTGGAGAAGGGAATAGCAACCCACTCCAGTACCCTTGCCTGGAAAATTCCATGAACAGAGGAAGCTGGCAGGCTACAGTCCATGGGGTCGCAAAGAGTCGGACACAACTGAGCAACTAAGCATGTACGCATGCAGCCTCCCTTGGTTGGCTTCTACCATTTTGGGTGGATACTATTTATGCACCCTTTTATTCCTTTATAAAATACATTGCAGTAAGTCGCTAGTGCTTATTTTTCTGATTAAAAAAGTAATAAACAATAACTACAGGAAAGTTGGAAAATAGAGAAGAGAATGAAGAAAAATAATAATTTCCTATAATTGCATCTTCCAGAGAATACCACGATTAATCTTCTGCTGTCTTTCTTTTCAGTCTATTTTTCTCTGGATATAGCATACAATTAATTTTAGTTGGAATACACTTTTATACCCATGTTACCACACATGGATTTAGGGACATTCATTCACACAATGTTTTTGGTTACTTTAGACTAATATTTAAAGCTACTGCAGTAATTTCCTGAATATATACAGAGGGGTGTAAAATCAAACTTTGGAAAACAGCATAACCTCCCTGAATCTCAGGTTCTTCATCAATAAAACAGAAGGTAAACAATGCTGATCTGCAAGATCCCAAGATGATTCTTTTTTAAAAATAAAATATGAACTTGGAGGAATATCTTCCCTCCCTTGATTCTGCCACAAGAACCACAACCTCAAACACCAAGTTTCTACCAAATGCTTCCAAGAACAACAATTTGGGGCCTATTGTAAATACGGACCCAATGTGACCTAAGAAACCAAAACTGGCACAATTTTGCTCTCAGCAAGTAAAGAATGAGTAGATCCAGACAAGTGAACCATGGTTCTAAAGAAAGTAATTCATGTTAGATGTCATATATTGCATCTTTCTGGGGCATCAATTTCACTTTTTCATTTAAGGACAATAGTTAGAGGGTAGCAGAGCTTAGGTTTCCTTTGAAGGAGGAATTTTCCTCTAGAAGGATGCACTTCCATATTGTCAGTGGTTTTTTGGTTTTTCTGTTTTCCTTACTTCAGTAATCCTTCTTCTGATGACTACCCTTGTTTCAGTTGGATTCCTGACTTTCTGTTCTCCTCATTCAGTATTTTATTATTTTTATTTACACTATCTCCCACCTCAACCTTGCTTTGTCTTTTTGTCTTACTTTAAAAGGGCTTCCCTGGTGGTTTAGATGGTAAAGAATCTGCCTGCAATGGGAGAGACCCAGGTTCAATCCCTGGGTTGGGAAGATCCCCCAGAGAAGGGAATGACAACTCACTCCAGTATTCTTGCCTGGAGAATCCCATGGACAGAGGAGCCTGGCGGGCTACAGTCCATGAGGTCGCAAAGAGTTGGACATGACTGAAGTGACTTAGCACACGTGCACGCAGGGGAAGATTATGTGAAAGAAAATGACGGATAGATTCATCTCTAGGTCCCAAGACTGACACTAAATGAAGGTAGATCAGATGGGACCCAAATCTTTCCACCACTAGGAGAATTCTTTGATAAAAAACCATTTGCAAAAACCAAACAAACAAAAAATAAATAAAGCAAGACACAGACCTCATACTCTACACAAGACAGAACTCAAAATTGATCAAATACCTAAATGTAAAATAAAAACCTTTTTTTAAAATGAGAAGATATGCTTATAATACAAAACTTTTAAATTTCTAAAATAAAACAGGAGCAAATCTGCATGGCCTTGGATTTGGTGTTGAGTTTTTGCATATAACACCAAAAACATGAATCATGAAATGGAACATGGATATGTTAGACTTATTGAAATTAAAATCTTTTGCTCTGTAAAAGACACTGTTAGGAAAATCAAAAGTTAAGCCACAGACTGATAAAGGACTTATATCCAAAATACCCAAAGAACTCTTAAAACTCAACAATAGGAAGACAAACAGCCCAATTTTAAAATGACCCAAAGATCTGAAACAGATGCTTCACCAAAGCAGACGACAGAGAGTAAACAACGATATGAAAAGAGACCCAACATCATTTGTCTTTCAGTTCAGTTCAGTCGCTCAGTCGTGTCCGACTCTTTGCGACCCCATGAATCGCAGCACACCAGGCCTCCCCGTCCATCACCAACTCCCGGAGTTCACTCAGACTCACGTCCATCAAGTCGGTGATGCCATCCAGCCATCTCATCCTCTGTCGTCCCCTTCTCCTCCTGCCCCCAATCCCTCCCAACATCAGAGTCTTTTCCAATGAGTTAACTCTTCGCATGAGGTAGCCAAAGTACTGGAGTTTCAGCTTTAGCATCATTCCTTCCAAAGAAATCCCAGGGCTGATCTCCTTCAGAATGGACTGGTTGGATCTCCTTGCAGTCTAAGGGACTCTCAAGAGTCTTCTCCAACACCACAGTTCAAAAGCATCAATTCTTTGGTGCTCAGCCTTCTTCACAGTCCAACTCTCACATCCATACATGACCACAGGAAAAACCATAGCCTTGACTAGACGGACCTTTGTTGGCAAAGTAATGTCTCTGCTTTTCAATATGCTATCTAGGTTGGTCATAACTTTTCTTCCAAGGAGTAAGCGTCTTTTAATTTGTCTTTAGGTAACTGCAATTTAAAACGACCCAGAGGGATGGTATGGGGAGGGAGGAGGGAGGAGGGAGGAGGGTTCAGGATGGGGAACACGTGTATACCTGTGGCGGATTCATTTTGATATATGGCAAAACCAGTACAATATTGTAAAGTTAAAAAATAAAATATATAAATAAAAGCAAAAAAAATAAATAAAAATTAAAAAAAATAAAACAACAAGCTACCACTCACATCAGAATGACTAAAATCCAAACAACTGACCATACCAATTGTTGATGAGAATACTGAGCCACAGAAACTTTGATTCCTTACTGGGGGGAATGCAAACTGTTGTTAACTACTTCAGCAGACAGTTTGGGAGCCTCTCACAAAGGGAACACAGTCTTACCATGTAACCTACCAATGTGCTCCGAAGTATTTACCCAGTGAATCTGAAAGCTTACTTCACACAAAAAGCCTACACACACACACACAAATAAAAAATCACATTTATTTCATGAAACAGGTAACAGATGAGCACATAAGACTACTTTGGGAGCAAAAGAGGGTGAAAGTGAGATAGAGAAGTAGGAAGAGTGGGACTACAGGATCCAGCCCCAGGAAAAGAACTCAGGGCATCACCCAGGGCATGCATGGCCAAGAGGAGAAAACAGGAACAAGCTCCCAGGGTGGTACCAGAAGGGCATGAAGGTACTTGCTAAGGTGAGGAGAAAAAGAGTAGAGAATGAAAAAAAAAAAAAAACGTCCCTCGCTTAGTCTTGTCAGACTCTTTGTGGACTGTAGCCCACTTGACTCCTCTGTCCATGGAAGTCTCTAGTCAAGAATACTGGAGTGGGTAGCCACTCCTTCTCCAGGGGATCTTCCTGACCGAGGGATCAAGCCCAGGTCTCCTACACTGACAGGCAGATTCTTTATCATCTGAGCCACGTCTCAAAATTCTTCCAGACTGACCTTGTTCTGTGAAATGACCTCTCTTCTTTAGAGCCCGTCTCTGTTATCAAAAGACCAGAAACACTGAGCTCTTTTAAGAAAAATGACCACAGTCACATTTTCTTGGAAACATAGTTTAGATTTGTTCCTTTCAGAGCCAGAATATTGTTTAAACGACAGGATGGGATGTACTTTCACCCCTTTCCTTAATCTATACATTTCTACCTCTTGGGAGCCAGATGCTAAATTGTTTCCAGCCAGTTAATAATGGTTGTGGTAGTGAAATTCCCAGGGGACCCAAAGAAGGAAACCTGCCTGCATTTCCAGGGCTCTGTTCCATGTGTTGGCTGCTGGGTGGATGTGGATTAGTCAAATAAAGGGAGGAAATAAGGCATGGAAGTCAATCAGTTCACTGTATAACCCAAGTGGGCAATCCCCCAGGTTACAACCTCCTCATCAACATGCTTTGCGCTTTCCACCATCGTGCCTGTAAATGCTTGCAATTTGCAGTCACTTTTAGTTTAACTGCAAAGGTCAGACTGAGTCAAATGACAAGATGATTGCCTCAAGAGAGCATTCTGTGTAGTACCATTGATTATATTTCTGTTTATTCGGTCATTGAGGCTATCATCAAGCACCCTTCAAGGACCTGGTTGATGGGAAGTGACTGTGCTAGGTACTGCAGAAGGTACAAAGATGAGTTAGTCAACAGTTTGGCCTCAAGGAAGCTCTCAGAATAAGACTTAAGACAAAGAGAAATATTACATGATGTCCCTTATATGTGGAATCTAAAAAAAAAATGATACAAATGAACTTACAAAACAGAAACAGACTCACAGACTTAGAGAATGAATTTATGGTTATCAAGGGTGAAGGACGGAGAAGGCAATGGCACCCCACTCCAGTACTCTTGCCTGGAAAATCCCATGGATGGAGGAGCCTAGTAGGCTGCAGTCCATGGGGTTGCTAAGGGTCGGACACAACTGAGCGACTTCACTTGCACTTTTCACTTTCATGCATTGGAGAGGGAAATGGCAACCCACTCCAGTGTTCTTGCCTGGAGAATCCCAGGGACGGGGGAGCCTGGTGGGCTGCCGTCTATGGGGTCGCACAGAGTCGGACACGACTGAAGCAACTTATCAGGGTGAAGGATGGGGGAAAGGGATAGTTAGGGAGTTCAGGATGGACATGTACACACTGCTACATTTAAAACAGACAACAGGACTTACTGTCTAGCACATGGAACTCCTGCGCAATGCTACACGGCCCCTTGGAGGGAGGGGAGTTCGGGGGAGAATGGATACATGTATACATATGGCTGAGCCCCTCTGCTGTCCGCCTGAAACTATCACAACAATGTTAACTGGCTGTGCAGGCATGTGTGCTAAGTCGCTTCAGTCGTGTCCCACTTTTGTGACCCTATGGACTGTAATCCCCACCAGGCTCCTCTGTCCATGGGATTCTCTAGGCAAGAACACTTGAATGGGTTGCCATGCCCTCCTCCAGAGGATCCTCCCAACCCAGGGATCGAACCCATGTTTCTTATGTCTCTGGCATTGAGAGGTGAGTTCCTTACTACCAGCACCACCTGGGAAGCCCCATTAACCAGCTATACTCCATACAAAAGAAAATGTTTCAAAAAAAAAAAAAAACAGGTGAGACATGAATATGTATAAACGCAACAACCTAACATATTTCACTTTTAGGTTAGCTGAAAGTGAAAGTCGCTCAGTAGTGTCCAACTCTTTGCGACCCCCATGCTCTATCCAGTCCATGGAATTCTCCAGGCCAGAATCCTGGAGTGGGTAGACTTTCCCTTCTCCAGGGGATCTTCCCAATCCAGGGATCGAACCCAGGTCTCCTGCATTGCAGGCGGATTCTTTACCAGCTGAGCCAGAAGGGGAAGGAGGGGTAGGTAGTAATAATACCTGTCATTTATTGACCCCTCCACCTTGTGCCGTGCATTCTTGCTGATCATCCCAACCACCTTGCCAAGCATGTCATACACATTTCATAGAGAGGAAAGCTCAAACTCAGAGAAGTTACCTGCTTAGTAAGAGACAGAGCCAGGTTTTGAACTCTAAAGCATGTGCTCTTAACACAGCAACACAGTGACTCTGAGCCATCTAGCTCCCGTGAGAGGATCAGGTGAAGTTCAAGTGTCATGGGGGACCAAAAGAGGGAGACAGACTCCAGCTGGAGGAAGTAGGAAGATGTGTGTCTAGACTGCGCCTTGAAGGAATGAGATCAAACCAGTCAATCCTAAAGGAAATCAACCCAGAATATTCACTGGAAGGACTGAAGCTGAAGCTGAAGCTCCAATCCTTCAGCCACCTGATGTGAAGAGCTGACTCATTTGAAAACACCCTGATGCTGGGAAAGACTGAAGGCAGGAGAAGGCGGCGGCAGAGAATGAGATGATTGAATAGCATTACTGACTCAGTGGACGTGAGTTTGAGCACACTCCACGAGATAGTGAAGGACAGGGAAGCCTGGCGTGCTGCAGTCCATGGGGTCGAAAAGAGGCAGACACGACTAAATGATGAACTGAACTGAATTGTTTAGTCATTAAGTTGCGCCTTCCTCTTTTCGACTAAACTGAACTGAACTGCAAACGCGGTGGCGGCAGCGGCTGCGATGATGCACAAGTGCGGCCGAGAGGAGCTACCCCACGCCCGAGGTCAGGGGCGGCGGCTGAGGGGAGTGAGAGGAGCGACCCCATGTCCAAGGTAAGGAGCAGCAGCTGCACTTTGCTGGAGCAGCTGTGAAGAGATACCCCATGTCCAAGGTAAGAGAAACCCAAGTAAGATGGTAAGCACTGAGACAGGGCATCAGAGGACAGACAGACTGAAACCACAATCACAGACAATTAGCCAATCAGATCACATGGCCCACAGCCTTGTCTAACTCAATGAAACTAAGCCATGCTGTGTGGGGCCACCCAAGAGGGATGGGTCATGGTGGAGAGGTCTGACAGAATGTGGTCCACTGGAGAAGGCAATGGCAAACCACTTCAGTATTCTTGCCTTGAGAACCCCATGAACAGTATGAAAAGGCAAAATGATAGGATACTGAAAGAGGAACTCCCCAGGTCAGTAGGTGCCCAATATGCTACTGGAGACCAGTGGAGAAATAACTCCAGAAAGAATAAAGGGATGGAGCCAAAGCAAAAACAATACCCAGCTGTGGATGTGACTGGTGATAGAAGCAAGGTCCGATGCTGTAAAGAGCAATATTGCATAGGAGCCTGGAATATCAGGTCCATGAATCAAGGCAAATTGGAAGTAGTCAAACAAGAGATGGCAAGACTGAACATCAGCATTCTAGGAATCAGCTAACTAAAATGGACTGGAATGGGTGAATTTAACTCAGATGACCATTATATCTACTACTGTGGGCAGGAATCCCTTAGAAGAAATGGATAAGCCATCATGATCAACAGAAGAGTCCGAAATGCAGTACTTGGATGCAATCTCAAAAATGACAGAATGATCTCTGTTCATTTCCAAGGCAAACCATTCAATATCATGGTAATCTAAGTCTATGCCCCCAACCAATAACACTGAAGAAGCTGAAGTTGAACAGTTCTATGAAGACCTACAAGACCTTCTAGAACTAACACCCCAAAAAGATGTCCTTTTCATTATAGGGGACTGGAATGCAAAAGTAGGAAGTCAAGAAATACCTGGAGTAACAGGCAAATTTGACCTTGGAGTACAGAATGAAGCAGGGCAAAGGTTAATAGAGTTCTGCCAAGAGAATGCACTGGTCATAGCAAACACCCTCTTCCAACAACACAAGAGAAGACTCTACCCATGGACATCACCAGATGGCCAACACTGAATTCAGGTTGATTATATTCTTTGCAGCCAAAGATGTAGAAGCTCTATACAGTCAGCAAAAACAAGACCAGGAGTTGACTGTGGCTCAGATCATGAACTCCTTATTGCCAAATTCAGACTGAAATTGAAGAAAGTGGAGAAAAACACTAGGCCATTCAGATATGACCTAAATCAAATCCCTTATGACTATACAGTGGAAGTGAGAAATAGATTTAAGGGACTAGGTATGATAGAGTACCTGATGAACTATGGACAGAGGTTCGTGACATTGTACAGGAGAAAAGAATCAAGACCATCCCCAAGAAAAAGAAATGCAAAAAAGGAAAATGGCTGTCTGAGGAGGCCTTACAAATAGCTGTGAAAAGAAGGGAAGCAAAAAGCAAAGGAGAAAAGGAAAGATATACCCATTTGAATGCAGAGTTCCAAAGAACAGCAAGGAGAGATAAGAAAGCCTTCCTCAGCAATCAATGCAAAGAAATAGAGGAAAACAACAGAATGGGAAAGACTAGAGATCCCTTCAAGAAAATTAGAGATACCAAGGGAACAACTCATGGAAAGATTGGCTCAATAAAGGACAGAAATGGTAGGGACCTAACAGAAGCAGAAGATATTAAGAAGAGGTGGCAAGAATATACAGAAGAACTGTACAAAAAAGATCTTCACGACCAAGATAATCACGATGGTGTGATCACTCACCTAGAGCCAGACATCCTGGAATGTGAAGTCAAGTGGGTCTTAGGAAGCATCACTACGAACAAAACTAGTGGAGGTGATGGGATTCCAGTTGAGCTTTTTCAAATCCTGAAAGATGATGCTGTGAAAGTGCTGCACTCAATATGCCAGCGAATTTGGAAAACTCAGCAGTGGCCACAGGACTGGAAAAGGTCAGTTTTCATTCCAATCCCTAAGAAAGGCAATGCCAAAGAATGCTCAAACTACCACACAATTGCACTCATCTCACACGCTAGTAAAGTAATGCTCAAAATTCTCCAAGCCCGGCTTCAGCAATATGTGAACTGTGAACTTCCAGATGTTCAAGCTGGATTTAGAAAAGGCAGAGGAACCAGAGATCAAATTGCCAAAAAACGCTGGATCATCGAAAAAGCAAGAGAGTTCCAGAAAAACATCTATTTCTGCTTTACTGACTATGCCAAAACCTTTGACTGTGTGGATCACAATAAACTGTGGAAAATTCTTCAAGAGATGAGAATACCAGACCACCTGACCTGCCTCTTGAGAAATCTGTATGCAGGTCAGGAAGCAATAGTTTGAACCGGACATGGAACACCAGACTGGTTTCAAACAGGAAAAGGAGCACGTCAAGGCTGTATATTGTCACCCTGCTTATTTAACTTCTATGCAGAGTACATCATGAGAAACACTGGGCTGGAGGAAGCACATGCTGGAATCAAGATTGCCAGGAGAAATATCAATAACCTCAGATATGCAGATGACATCACCCTTATGGCAGAAAGTGAAGAAGAACTAAAGAGCCTCTTGATGAAAGGGAAAGAGGAGAGTGAAAAAGTTGGCTTAAAGCTCAACATTCAGAAAACTAAGATCATGGCATCCGGTTCCATCACTTCATGGGAAATAAATGGGGAAACAGTGGAAACAGTGTCAGACTTTATTTTTCTGGGCTCCAAAATCACTGCAGATGGTGACTGCAGCCATGAAATTAAAAAATGCTTACTCCTTGGAAGGAAAGTTATGACCAACCTAGACAGCATATTGAAAAGCAGAGACATTACTTTGTCAACAAAGGTCCATCTAGTCAAGGCTATGGTTTTTCCAGTGGTCATGTAGGGATATGAGAGTTGGACTGTAAAGAAAGCTGAGCACAGAAGAATTGATGTTTTTGAACTGTGGTGTTGGAGAAGACTCTTGAGAGTTCCTTGGCCTGCAAGGAGATCCAACCTGTCCATCCTAAAGGAGATCAGTCCTGGATGTTTATTGGAAGGGCTGATGTTGAAGCTGAAACTCCAATACTTTGGCCACTGATGCGAAGACCTGAGTCATTTGAAAAGACCCTGATGCTGGGAAAGATTGAGGGCAGGAGGAGAAAGGGACAGCAGAGGATGAAATGGTTGGATGGCATCACTGACTCAATGGGCGTGGGTTTGGGTGGACTCCAGGAGTTGGTGATGGACAGGGAGGCCTGGTGTGCTGCAGTTCATGGGGTCGGAAAGAGTCAGACACGACTGAGCGACTGAACTGAGGATAAGGGAGAGGGAGTGAACAGATGGGGCAGGAAGATGTGCTGGAGAGAAGGAAGCCTGGAGAAAATTAATCCTTGGGAAAAGCCTAGGACCTGCCTGGGGAGGGAGGGGTTACCTTGGGTACTGGAGGTAGAGTGATGAGGAAGCTGCAGAGGTAAGAGGGGCAAGTGAGGTGAGCCTGGACTAGCAGACCAGGATTTGAGAATACTGAGGGGAAAAAAAGGCAATGAGAAGTCATTGACGATTTTTGAGAAGGGGCGTGACCCAATCGAAGCCAGTTTCAGGAGATGGGGGCCGTGCAAGAGGAGATGGGGAGAGCAGGATGAAGTCACAGCCCCTTTGCAGGGCAGGTAGGTCAGTGCTGCGGAGGGAGGGAATGAGCCGCTGCAAAGGCATTTACGGAACTAGAATCCACTGAAGTCAATCACCAAAACGAGTGGCAACAGGAGGGGATAGAAATCCAACGGCACTTTTGTGTCTGCATAACCCCGAAGATAACAGATACTAAATCGCCTCTAAACTGCATCACTGACACTTTGCTGAAGTGTTGGTTCTCAGATCGTTTTGACATGTGGGCAATTTAAACAGGCCCCAATATGCTATTTAATCTCCATACTCTTGCTTCCTACAAAAAGAAAAAAAAAATTTAATGTGGCTACTTTTATGAGACTTAATGAAAAGACACACACCTCTAAAAAGTTAATTCATGCCCAAAGCCAAGGACTTGGACACTGAAACGCCTTAAATAAAGTAGACAGTGTGCCAGCTAGGGACCACCTGAGAATCCCAGGATGACCCCACAAAAGAGCCCTCGGTATTATTTACCCCAGGGAGTGGAGGTTAGTTACTCTTAACTAGAATCCATTTAATAATTGTGATTGGGCACCACTGTGCACTTCATTCTGTGCTCAAAGCTGAGGACAGCCTTTCCTGACCAATTTTCTCTTCATCTATTTCAGCCCCCCAGCCTTCTCTCTGAAGCCTCCTGCCCCACCTCTTTCCAACACATCTTTCAAATAGGACAGGGACTTCCCTGGTGGTCCAGTGCTTAAGAATCTGCCTTCCAATGTAGGAGGAGATGCAGGTTCGACCCCTGGTTGGGGAACTAACATTCCCACGTGGTGTGGAGCAACTAAGCCTCTGTGCCAGAACTACTGAAGCTGCAAGCTCAACTACCGAGCCCTTGAGCCTCAGTGAAAGATCCTGCATGCTGCACCAAAACCCAATGCAGCCAGATAAGTAAATAAACATTAAACCAAACAAAAAGGGGACAAAGTGCCGTTGCCAACTTTATTCAAGCCAAACAGACTTAATCTGGCGAACTCAGGCCTTCACCAACCAATGGCTTCCAGGTATTATTATCTCCCATCCACTCTCTTATGTGTATTTATGACACTGATCTTGGGAGCCCTGTGTTCCTATTTTATGTCTTCCTAGGCTTTCTATTGCCTGCACGAGCCCACAATGTCCACAGTAGAGCCAAGCAGGGCTACAAGTCTGGCAGAACCCCTCACTGGAGTTCAGTTTGTGCAGCCCTGTCCTGATTTAATCTGCAATCCAATTGGCTACTTAGCCTCCCCGAGCCCTTATCAACGTTTTAGATTTCAATGTGCCTTTTCTAGGCTGCATATCTGTGTTTTCAATTATGTCACCCTAGGTGAATTACCCTTCCATTGTTCAAGGTCAAACGTCCAGTTGTTATTTCCTGCCCACGCAGCTAGTCCCTTTCCCCTCCATCCCTTTGGGGCAGTTTCTCAATTGTCACTGCTGTTCCCAGATCCTATCTCTATCAGGTTTCATCTGTAAATTTAATCATGAAGCCATGCCCCATTTGGCTTCTTTCATTCCATGGTACAAGTGTTTATTATGCATCCATGCTCCGCGAGGCACCCTGGGCTCCAAAGATATACTAGACATGCACTTTTGCAGCTGTATAAAAATGAAGTCCCTCAGAGGAACTAGGTGGGCCTGCGTTCATTCACACTGCTGAGTATCCTCATCTGATCAGTATACCCTCTGAAGATGTACTCAGATTTCTACCCACAGAAGACTATTCCTGTGAGCACAAGCATGTAAGAAATGGTTGTTAAAGTAGAAAGGGGAAGCAGAAGCAGAAAGGCCAAGTCAGAACAGTTCTAGAAAACAGTCACTAACTCAACTCTTTGAAAAGAACCCTCCCCTGCCTCCCCACCCCAGGTTCAGTCAGGGCCCAGACGCACGTTCACCTTTGCAGGTGCAGATTCTGAGCTAGGCTCTGCCGAAGGCATAGCTTTGGCTCCCCTGCTCACACCTGGGGTCCCACTGCCTGAGTTCAGCTTTTCCCCTCTTTTCCCCACACACTGCCTGCCTTACCCCTTCTACAGAGGGGAGCATCCCCAAGTGTATCTTTGGAGGGGGCAAGGCACCTCTCTATCTTGAAACATTCAGAGGCAGCATGCATGTCCAGCCACACAGCTCACCTGTCACTTCTCCCAAACTACTAAAATGAAGTCTTTCCAGACCCTTCCATTTTGACCTTTCCATCTAATTCCAGACAAATTTAAAGGCCCTGGTAACCCTTTGCTTACAGTTTGTGTGTTAGTTGCTCAGTCGTGTCTGACTCTTTGCAACCCCGTGGACTGTAGCCTGCTAGACTTCTCTGTCCATGGGATTTTCCAGGCAAGAATACTGGAATGGGTTACCATTTCCTTCTCCAGGAGACCTTCCTGACTCAGGAATTAAACCCAGGTCTCCTGCATCACAGGCAAATTTTTTACCATCTGAGCCACCAGGGAAGCCCCTTGCTTATCACTTAATTCATGCAGGCTGTCTGCCTGTCCAGCTGTCTGCCTTGTGGGCAGAAAGTGGGAGCAGGACCTACTTGTATATTAGTTATCTTTGTGTCTTCTCCTTACCCAGCACATTCAAGTGTTTACTAAATGACTCCTCAAACAAACAAATATTAAAGAATATAAATGATCTTTTCAGACAAAGTTTTTGTCTCATTAACCAATTCCTTTCACTGAGTCACTGGCTTTCAATCTGTTTTTAATGAGCAGATTTCAAATGAAGTCTTGTTTGGAAGACCCAGCTCCCCCGTATATGAAGTGCTAACAGTGGAGCTCTTCTTGTTCACATAAAATGGAGAACCCCACCCCAACCCCTGGGAGGCCTCACACCACTTATTTCCCCACCAAGCTAAAATTTTCATTCCTCTTCTCTCCACGTATATACATTTTTCACTTCTTTCAAGGCCCAGGCCAAGTCTTTCTTCCCTCATGAGGACTTCTTTCTGATCATCTTATCTGTGGTGGGTGTTGCTTGTTTCTGAACTCCTGGGGGCTCTATTGTCTGTCCCACTCTTCTGGCATGTATTTAGTTTGTACCAATGAACATTCACTGGGGCTTGCTCAAGGTCAAGGGAGGTACTTTAAATACATTATCCCATTTAATCCTCGGGGCAACCCTGTGAGGTAGATGCTAAGATTATCCCCAATTTACTGATGATCTAACACTTGTCGGCTCATAGAAAAAGCAAAAGAGTTCCAGAAAAACATCTACTTCTGCTTTATTGACTATGCCAAAGCCTTGGACTGTGTGGATCACAACAAACTGTGGAAAATTCCCAAAGACACAGGAATACTAGACCACTTGACCTTCCTCCTGAGAAATCTGTATGCAGGTCAAGAAGCAACAGTTAGAACTGGACATGGAGCAACAGACTGGTTCCAAATCCAGAAAGGAGTATGTCAAGGCTGTATATTGTAACCCTGTTTATTTAACTTGTATGCAGAGTACATCACGAGAAATGCTGGGCTGGATGAAGCACAAGCTGGAATCAGGATTGCCAGGAGAAATATCAACAGTCTCAGATATGCAGATGACACTAACCTTATGGCAGAAAGCGAAGAACTAAAGAGCCTCTTGATGAAAGTGAAAGAGGAGAGAGAAAAAGTTGGCTTAAAACTCAACATTCAGAAAACTAAGATCATGGCATCTGGTCCCATCACTTCATGGCAAACAGATGGGGAAACAGTGGAAACAGAGACAGACTTTATTTTGGGGGGCTCCAAAATCACTGCAGATGGTGACTGCAGCCATGAAATTCAAAGACGCTTGCTAGATAGCATATTAAAAAGCAGAGACATTACTTTGCCAACAAAAGTCCATTTAGTTCAAAGCTATGGTTTTTCCAGTAGTCATGTATGAATGTGAGAGTTGGACTATGAAGAAAGCTGAGCGCCAAGGAATTTTGAACTGTGGTGTTGGAGAAGACTCTTGAGAGTTCCCTGGACTGCAAGGGTATCCAACCAGTCAATCCTAAAGGAAATCAGTACTGAATATTCATTGGAAGGACTGATGCTGAAGCGGAAACTCCAATACTTTGGCCACCTGATGTGAAGACCTGACTCACTTGAAAAGACTTCCCTGGTGGCTCAGATGGTAAAGCATCTGCCTACAATGCAGGAGACATGGGATCAATCCCTAGGTCAGGAAGATCCCCTGGAGAAGGAAATGGCAACCCACTCCAGTACTCTTGCCTGGAAAATCCCATGGACGGAGGAATGTGGTAGGCTACAGTCCATGGCGTAATAAAGAGTCAGACACGACTGAGAGACTTCACTTTCTTTTTTTTTCTTTGACGCTGGGAAAGACTGAAGGCAGGAGGAGAAGGGGATGACAGAGGATGAGATGGTTGGATGGCACCACCAACTCAATGGACATGAGTTTGAGCAAGTTCTGGGAGTTGGTGATGGACAGGGAAGCCTGGTGTGCTGCAGTACATGGGGTCACAAAGAGTCGGACACAACTGAGCTACTGAACTGAACTACTGATGAGGAAATAGGAGCTCAGAGAAGTTTAACAGTCTGCCAAGGTCACACAGCTATTCACTAGCAGAACTAGGATTTAAACCATGAGCTACCTGATTTACTGTTTACCATTTTCATGTGCCATTATTTTCCCTCTCCAGCTAGGTTGTAAGCCGAAGTGTATCTCTACTTCTTTTTCTCCCTGCCCCATCCTTAACATAGTGTTTTGCCCAGAGGAAGAGTGTACTTAATAAATGTTCAGGGCTTTCTTTGTTTCCCACTATACACTGCATAGTTCTTCACCTCTTCCTCCTCTTCAATCCGTCTGGGTAGAGGCCAGCTTCAGAACAGGCTACGGTCTTCATTCCTAAAGGGACCTTCTATTTCTGAAGACAGGTTTTCACTGCTGAAAATATTAGCCATGTCTTCCAAAGGCTGGAAGCTAAGCGAGAGTTTCACAGGAGGAGAAAAACAACAGTGATCTCAAATGGAGTAGGGAGGCTCAAGGAAGGAAGTCAAAGGAACCCTTGAACAGCTCCAGGGAGAGGGGAAGGTGGAGAGGAGAGAGAGATTATTTAGATTTTTACCACTTGGGATGCTATCCCCAATTTAACTTTTGGACTAAATCTTAAAAACAGCCACGTAGTAAACGCCCTGCTCTCCATGAACTCTAACCTCTCTGCCTGTTTGGATGTCACTGAGAAAGGCTACATTTTGTGCACAGCAGCCCCCAGGGGAGGCCCAGTGGCCCAGGTGGGGTGATTGATTGGGGAAAGCCCCAGGGGCACTCCCTGCCGCCCCCTCCCTGCACCTGGCGGTGAATAAACAGAGGCCTGCCTTCTGCAGGGGCCCCTTCCTGACCACCCCCAGCCCTTCTCGGGCCTCACCCCTAGGGCCCTCTTACTTGAAAATTAACCACAGGCTTAAAGTGAAAGAGAAAATGATGACTACATGAGCCCAAAGCATACAAGTTGAACTACATGATGAGCAGAAAACAAATAGAGCCCTAATGAAATAGGCACCTCTGTAGACTAATATTAGGATCGACTGCCTTTTAATTTCAGTTTTATGTGTTTACTACAGCCTGTGTAACCATATCGTTGAAATGTCAAGTGGTTAACCACATTTTGATTTTAATGTTTTGATTTGAAGAGTTAAAGTCAATGATTTCACTGAAGCCATGGGCTTCCCTCATAGCTCAGTTGGTAAAGAATCCAGCTGCAATGCAGGAGACCCCAGTTCAATTCCTGGGTTGGGAAGATCTGCTGGAGAAGGGATAGGCTACCTACTCCAGTATTCTGGCCTGGAGAATTCCATGGACTGTATAGTCTATGGGATCGCAAACACAAACACACCACATGCATGTCTGTATGTATATATGTGTGTGTGTGTATATATATACACACATATATATATAGTGTATAAATGTGTATGTGTATATATATATATATATGGAATGGAATACTACTCAGCCAAAGAAAGGAATGAAATAATGCCATTTCCAGCAACTTGGATGAACTAGACATTATCATTCTAACTGAAGTAAGTCAGACAGAGAAAGACAAATATCATGATATTGCTTCAATGTGGAATATAAAAAAATGATGCAAATGAACTTATTTACAAAACAGAAATAGACTCAGACATAGAAAACAAATTTATGGTACCAAAGGGAAAGTGAGGGAGGGATAAATTAGAGTTTGGGATTAAAATATATATTATACTATATGTAAAATAGACAACCAACAAGGACCTACTGTATAGGACACAGAACTATACTCAATATCTTGTAATAACCTATAATGGAAGAGAATGTAAAACAGAGAATATATAAATATTTGTCTTTGTGTATAACAATCACTTTGCTGTATACCTGAAGGTAACACAACATTGTAAATCAACTATATTCCAAAATTATTAAAAAATTTTAATTTGTGAAATTGTGAATTATATCAGAAAGTGTTCATTTTCTGTATATATATAAAAAAACCCAACAACTCAATAAGAAAAATTCCAATAATCCAACATAAAAAATTGAGCATAACAGATGGACAGTTCATAAGAAAGGAACTAAATATGGCTCTATGTATTTAGTATGCAATATTTACTGTTATTCAAATGAGAAAAAATGAAAAAGAATAATTCTATGTTGGGGAAGATGGGAAACTAGGCTGATGGAGGTAAAAGGTATATGACCTCTATGGAGGACAACTTAACCACATCTGTCAAAACTGCACATGCGTTTATTCTTTGACCCAGCAATCACAATTCTAAGAATTTCTCCTACATATATTACTTTACACATGTGAAATGACATATGTACAAAGTTATTTACTGTAACACTGTAATAGCAAAAAGTATTTTAAAAATCTGAGTGGCGGGCAACAGGGGACCAGTTAAATGAATTATGGTACAGCTCCACAATTCTTTATCTGAAACCCTAGGGTTTGATGTGGTTTGCATGTCTGAATGTTTTGAAATTCAGAAAGCTAATACAGTGTGGGTACAGTGTAGGTATATATTATGTAACACTCTAGAGGGTTCTAAGGCAACACTCAGTAATCAAATCCATTAATATTTCTGTGGAGAAACCATGAATATTCATACAAAGTGGGAGAAATACAACTCATGTCAACTCAAGTTATGTTTCTCCACCAAATGAGTTTGCCACAATCTTAGGAAAACTTTTGGCTTCAGGCTTTTTTTTAAGTTAGAAATTACAGATAGGAGATTGTAAGCATGCTATCCATACAATGGAATACCATAAAGTTGAAGATAAATGAAAACACAGTTTCTGCATTCAATAATCTCTATATACTAAATCAAAATAAATAAATTAATTAATAACCCATGGTGTACCAAACGGAGGGACAGAGTAAAAAATACACAGGAGTTTCCCCTTAGCTGTAGGGAATACGTTCCAAGACCCCCAGTGGATGCTTGAAACTGCAGAATGCAAAATCCTATATATACTGTTTTTCTCTATACATGCACACCTATGAAAACGTTCAATTTGTAAATTGGGTACAGTAAGAGATTAACAATAACTAATAATAAAAATAGAACAATTATAACAATCAGATCAGATCAGTCGCTCAGTCGTGTCCGACTCTTTGCGACCCCATGAATCGCAGCTTGCCAGGCCTCCCTGTCCATCACCAACTCCCGGAGTTCATTCAGACTCACGTCCATTGAGTCAGTGATGCCATCCAGCCATCTCATCCTCTGTCGTCCCCTTCTCCTCCTGCCCCCAAGCCCTCCCAGCATCAGAGTCTTTTCCAATGAGTCAACTCTTCACATGAGGTGGCCAAAGTACTGGAGTTTCAGCTTTAGCATCATTACTTCCAAAGAAATCCCTAAATCTCCTTTAGAATGGACTGGTTGGAAAGTTATGTGAATGAGGTCACTATGTGTCTCAAAACATCGTATTGCACAAATGTAATGCCTTTTCCATCTAACTAAGCCCTTCTCACACAGTGTGGCAGCAGTTCTTGCCATCTGAGATGTGGCAGTAAAACTAGCATAAATTTCTTTTCCATTCTTCACTGTTTCAGAAATAGATTTGATCTTAATATAGGTCTAAGCAACCTCAGCATAAGATTTTTTTTTTCCTTTCCTTAATCAGTCAAGAACTTTCACCTCTGCATTTAAAGGAAGCACTTTACAGCTTCTTTTTGGCATTTCCAAATTTCCAGCATCACTACTCCTGTGCTTTGGGGCTATTATTAAGTGAAATGATGGTTACTTGAACACAAGCATTGTAATACCAAGACAGTTGATTTAATAACCTAGACAGTTACTAAGTGACTAATAGTCAGGATATGCTGGACAAAAGGATGATTCACATCCCAGGTGGGCCAGAGGGTAGGAGCAAGATTTCATCACACCACTCAGAACGGCATGCAATTTAGAACTTAAGAATTGTTCATTTCTGGAATTTTCCATTTAATATTTTCGGACCTCTGTTGACCCTGAGTAATTGAAACCACAGAAAGTGAAACCGCGGATAAGGGGGTCTATTGTATGCACTTGCTTATGTAAGCCAAAGATGGCTCTGAAAAGACTACATTCACTTCTGGAGAGAGAAACCAAGGGGAGTTTAGAAACTATGAGTAGGAGACAGACTTCATCGAGTTTGTTTTACATATCTTTCCTATGTAAATTATTACCAAATCAGAGCAATTAAAAAAGTTACATTTTAATTGCTAAATGTAATGTACACACGGATTACCAATGCACAGTATTACCAAAAGATAAAGACTTTATTCTTGTATGGAAATTCCTCAAGGTATGCCAAGTATTAAGTACCAGGTACGGGTCAGGCACTAAGCTCAGATGGTAAAGAATCCACCTGCAATGCAGGAGACCTGGGTTTGATCCCTGGGTTGGGGAAATCCCCTGGAGGAGGGCATGGCAACCAACTCCAGTATTCTTGCCTGGAGAATCCCCATGGACAGAGGAGCCTGGCAGGCTGCAGTCCATGGGGTTACAAAGAGTCGGACACGACTAAGTGACTAAGCACAGCACAGCACACAGGGGCCAGGCACTAAGCTAGGTGCATTGCCCAGATTATAGCTGGTCCCATGAGGTAGGCCTGAATATCCTCATTTTAGAGAGAAGGAAACTAAGTTTCAGTTAGCACCATATAACAGTAAGTGGAGAACTGGGACTCATACCCAAAGTGGCCTGAACCTGAGTTCTGTGGTGTAAAAGAACATTGGGAAATGAGAAGTAGATGGCCATCTATTGAGAACACATGTGGAATTTATGACTAGACAATGATTCTTTTCTTCAGCACAATATTTGGGACATTTGAAATCCTGCTCTGTTCTGACTCCTCTGGGCCTTGTTAATGATAAGGCACCAATGAAGCCTGCAGAGCAAGGGGTCTGTGCCCTGGGTATGGCTGGGGGAGGGCGACTTCTCCATCATAAAGAGCTAAAGCTCTGTGGGGTCCAGTGTAGACATGTCTGACCACACAGACAAGTTGTCTGGTCAAAGAATGCACTGTTCTTTCTCCAGATTGCTCCTTAGCACTGGCTGGGGATGAAGGGGGCAGAAAGGTGCTATGGACTGAATGTTCTTGTCCCCTCAAATTCAGATGTTGAAATCCCAATGCCCAGCATGATGGTATATGGAGATGGGGCCTGTGAGAGATGATTAGGTTTAGATGATGTTACGAGAATGAACCACTCACAATGAGATTCACGCCATTATGAGATGAGACGTGAGCTTGTTTCCTCTCCTTGCTCTTCACCATGTGAGGTGAATCAAGAAGATGCCATCTATAAACCAGGTAGTGAGTCCTCACCAGAGACCGGATTTGCTGGCATCTTGACCTTGGACTTCCCAACCTCCAGAACCGTGAGAAATAACTGTTATTTATTTCTGCCTGTTACGGCAGCCCAAGTTGACTCTGTCTCTGGAAAGAATCACTTCTGGTCTCAAGGACTATGTATTTGAAGGCACAGTTTGCTATTCATCAAAACTGATCAATGCCAACTGGATTTATCTTTTCAGTCATTTTTCCCTTTGTTCTGTGATTGAAATAAGCAAAGGAGATAGAACAGTGTAGACACTTTCCTCACGATCAAGTACCTCTGGACCCACTAATGTGAAAAAACTGACAGAACCAGTATCAGCTCCAAAACACGCAGGGTCTCTCTCTCCCCAGGGGACTTTCCTGGTGGCTCAGATGGTAAAGAATACACCCGCAAAGCAAGAGAGCCCGGTTCGATTCCTGGTTGGGAAAGATCCCATGGAGGAGGAAACAGCAACCCATTCTAGTATTCTTTTTTTTTTTTTTCCATTCTAGTATTCTTGCCCAGAGAATCCCATGGATAGAGGAATCTGGTGGGCTACAGTCCATGGGGTTGCAAAGAATCTGCAACTAACACTTTCATTTTCTCCCTTCCCAGAACCTCAACATACCCTGTATATCTCCCCATCTCATGTCCCCACCCTTCAGGAACAGGAACCAGGTGGGAAAATTAAGCTGACCACTAGTCAATGACTTCAAAAGAATTAAAGAAGTAGTGAAATGTAACAACTGACATTTCTTTGATGCTGGACTTCTCTGGTGACCAACCATCCCTGTTCTGGGACTGTCTCAGTTTTAGTACTGAAAGTTCTAAGTCCTGGAAGACCCATCAGTACTGGGCAAATCAGGATCACCGCTCACCTTGCCTAGGTTTCAATCCCAGTTCTACCACTTCTTAGCTATGTGACCTTGAGCAAGGTACTTAGTTACTCTGTGTTTCGGTTTTTCCCTGCTGAAGATGCAGAGAATAATAGTACACGCCCCAAAGGATTGCTATGAAGATTAAATGGATATTTATAAGGTGCTTAGAACAGTGCCTGGTAAGAGCTGTGTGTTTGTTAAACAAAAGAAAAGTATGTCTTTTGTGACATGAGATGGGGAGATATACAGGGTGTGTTGAGGTTCTGGGAAGGGAGAAAATGAAAGTGTTAGTTGCAGACTCTTTGCAACCCCATGAACTGTAGCCCACCAGGTTCCTCTATCCATGGGATTCGCTGTGCAAGAATGCTAGAGTGGGTTGCCATTTCCTTTGTTGAGATTCTTTGTCATTGTTCTCAACCAGAGTATGCAACAGGCATTGAGCACACTTAAACTACATGAATGTGTTGGTAAACAGAAGCAGGAGGATTCAAAAACTTTCACCAAGACAGTTACTAGGTGAGTGAATATGTTCTAAAGCCAGGACAAGAGACCAGCATTCCCTCTGCCCCAACTCAGCCCACCCTTCTGATCCTTGTGGTTCCCACCTTTTTGCTTCACTGATTGCACATAGTAGGCTCATAATAAATACTTACTACGTGAATGCACTCAGACAGACCTATCCAGGGTCACTGGAAGGAGTTTGTATTTTCACTTTCTCTTATTTATTTACAGAGGAGTTTAGCTAATGCTAAGGTTGCCAGCATACTGCTTACCTGTGATGAAATTTCCTGACACTATAAAATGAATCAATTACTTCAAAGAGAGAAGGGTCTTCTTTGGCAGTGACTTATGGTCCTGAATCTGTGGGTAGCCTGAACACAAAAATGCATGCATAAAAGGGTTAGCGCTCTGGACACTTGAAGACTTGAGAGTCTATAGCATGGCTTGGAAGGCTGCTTCTGAGAAGTTTCCGCAGGGCATGCACACATACGCTCAGTCACTTCCTTGCATGCCTGTGCAAACCTGCCTGCCTTCTGGGGGCCTACCAGGACATGTGGGTTCCACTCCAGCTGAGTCTCAAGTTGACAGCACGGCCCGTGGCCGAACCACAGACCTCAAGACGCACAAACTGTGAAAGTCTCCGCTCCTGCACTGCTTAACCAGCAGCATATGTTTTTTTGGCTAAAAGGTGTTTAAATGAAATCATTTTTTCCATATTACTTTGAAAAGTTTATTTCATCAGCATGAAGATGTTTAATAATTCTATTTGGGGGTTTTACAAAAAAAAGAAAGAAATCATCATTTTGAAGATGTGGCTTTTTGATTCAATTTTAGAGAAAAGAGGATAGTGATATTTAACCCTTTCTTAGAAGGATGCAAATGACTTGGACTTTAGCTGAACAATGCTTTGGGAATCAAACAGCCCCAATGTCTGTGCCAAACAGAGAAAGGAACCCTGGTTCCATACAGACCTGTACTGGTGTAAAGTGACATGTTTGGTTCAGTCTGAGTGATGACTGTAATAAAATAGAGCAGCCCACCAGCCCACCACCCTATCATCCGTCAGCTTTGCAAGATGACTCATGTGCCTGCCACCAGGAGAGTGTGTGCCAATGACATCTCCCCACGGCTGGCAGATTCTGGAACTATCACAGCTCTTTCCCCAAAAAGCTACATTCCCTTGAAGTGGCAAATACTTGGATGGAAATGTTCTAGGAAGCCCTGGAAGGCTGGGCTGGGGAATTCAGCCCCTAACCTCACTTTTTATTCAACAGAAAGCAACTCTCTCTGACAGTTTCCAGCATGAGCAACAAAATCAGACCACTCCGAGCTGCCGTCCTGAACAGGCCTGCTCTTGACACATGTTGTAGCAGGCGCAGGACAGGGAATATTAAAGGAGGCTTGCTCCGTATGGGTCTAGATATTTAAAAGTGATACGTGCTCTTCTTTATGGGATCTTCCCAACCCAGGGTTCAAACCCAGGTCTCCCACATTGCAGGCAGATTCTTTACCATCTGAGCCACCAGGGAAGCCCACAGCAAGCACACAAACTGTTAAAATGTGTCTACTCCTCCATCTTAATAAATAGACCTAGAAGACCTAGTACACATTTGAATTCAGAGTCCCCAGGACACGGGCGCTTAGGGAAAGCTGGACCCTGTCACCCAGCTCCTAGCCTGTGACCCAACCTACTGCCCTTTCCTGGCCTGGTTCTGCTCAACATCACAGAGAGCTGACAGCCCAGCCCTTGCCTCCAAGCTCTGCCCTCAGTGCTCACACAGCCCCCCACCTCAAGGCCAGGTAACAGATTGCACACTGGCCCTGGAAGGATGCTTGGGCGGTTGCGCAGCCATCAGGGGTCCCGGATCCCAGTTCTCTAGGGGCTGTCTAGAAGATGGGGTGCGGGCTCTGAACAGACTCATGGGCCCCATGTCTGGAGGGCAGTTGTGGGCAGAGGAGAGCCCAGAGGAGCCCTCTCAAGACCAGGGCCCAGGCCTCATCATCCCTGAAGAGCAGATAGATGGCAGATCAGGGTAACAGGCAGGAAAAATGAAGTACCAGGCCAGGACCGCTCAGTGCCTTGATGCAGGAGCAACTTCTGATTCCATGAACTGGGGGGAGGTGGGGCGGTGGGGGGAAAGGGGCACCAAAGGGTCTGAGTGATGCTCCACTCCAGGGGTGTGGGTGAAAGAAGGGGAACGTTTCACTCTCACAAGATGAATCAGGGTCAACAGTTTAGGACTTGGCATGGGCTGAATGTTTTTTAATCTCTGGAGATATCCCCTGTCTTTCACAAGCGTGATGTCAAAGCAAGGTCAGACATTAAAGTAACCACAAGGATCCTAAAAATATGTTCTTCATAGCTGCAGGACTTTGAAGAGCTTTTCTTTTTAAATGAAGGAGTAGGGGTGGGGGTGGCATCTTAATCAAGCGGTCTCTACAAGTCTTAATGGTTTTCAGGTTTTCTCAAGATCTTTCTATAAAACCAAAGGGCAAAGATGAATTTTAAAAAATTTAAGCACATATGGGAGAAAAACAGTGCAAGAATCCTGAGGTTTGGTTAAGGAAAAAGAAAAAAAGAATCAAGAACAGAGACGCAGAAAATCAAGCTGATGACAGCAAATGAAGCACTGACTGAACCGATGCAGAAAAGGTGAGCTTGTGTGCGGCCTCTTGAGATCGTGCACTGCGAGGCAACCGCTCTCTTTAGTCAACACTTTTGTTTCAAGAAATTCAAATTCTAACAGCATCAAATTCTGTCTGTTTGCCAACATCAAACTCTGCCTGTGTTCTACACGGCAACTTGTATTTCTTCACAACTTCTTCCCTTTGTGGGAGATTCACAAAAGACCTGTCCTTTTTCTTTTCTCTGTGTGCTTCATCTTGTTCCCATATTCAAAAGGGTCATAAGACTGTGGGGGACATGTTACTCTGAAAATGAGGTACCTCCAGACGTGGATGTAGAGGTTAACACAGTATGAAAAGGAACTCAGTGGCCAAGAATTGAGGGAAGAAGTAAAAATTGCTTTTGTCACCAGTAAGAAATTTTAGACTTCTAGAGGTTTAATAACACATCATAAAACAAGAGCGGAAGCCAGAAAGAGCTGCAGACCCCCAAGTACCCAAAACTGCTCCAGGCACCAGGGTTCAAGCGCAACTCCACTACCATTATCCCTGCACAGAGCAGAACCCCGAAGCACAAGAAGACAATGATACACAAAGGAACTATGAAGAGAGGCATGAAAATAATTATGGGTTGGAAGGCTTTACTCCAAAGGCTTAACTCTATAACCTGGCCAAGAGATCACACTGCTAAACGGAAATATGATAGTGGTGGATATGAAACAAGCATTCAAAGGGCATAAACAAAGGCTTAGGCTACTCCAAGGAAAATATAAATCCAGTGATGTGATGGAAAATAGAGGCTCACTTTGAGGGCAATTACTATATTGGGAAGATCTATTAATCTGCTGACAGTTTCTCAAAGAAAGTGATGGCAGTCTGCTAATTTGCCTCATTTGAAACCAGTCTGTACGAGGAGCTGGAAAATATATCTCAAGGAGCAGCACTGTGTAGCAGGGAAGGGGTGGGTTGCCTTCATAAATCTTGTTCATTTTTCATCTTGATAATTTTTCTCTCCAGTTCGCTCCCTTTCTTCTCTCCATTCTTTTGCCAAGCCCCCCTCAGATCCCATAAAATCCTCTTCTATGGAAAACTCTTTCTAGGATAAGGGAGGAAGGTGCTGACTGATGGCTTAGGAGTATGAGTGGGGACAACTGTTCTGCATCTCCCAGGGACTTATTAAGCCAATCAGAGGGGTTTTCATCCCAGGTTGCCCTTTGCAGACCTGGCTTCCCTGCAACCTCACTGCGTGGTTTGTGTGTGCGTGCTATGTCACTTCAGTCATGCCTGACTCTCTGTGACATCATGGACTGTAGCCCACCAGGCTCCTCTGTCCATGGGATTCTCCAGGCAAGAAAACTGGAGTGGGTTGGCACGCCCTCCTCCGGGGAATCTTCCTGACCCAAGGATAGAACCCGTGTCTTGTCTTTTAAGTTTCCTGCATTGCAAGGTGGGTTCTTTACCACTACTGCTACCTGACTAAGCCCTAAAGATGCCAACTCTTAAAATCAGGAGTTCAGGCCCCAGTTCAAAGGGTGGCGATGACCCAGGTGAGCTGAGAGACTTTTCCAGCTCCAGTAAGGAGACTAAGCACGTCTCTCACCCCTTTCCAGCAGGAGAATGGCAATTTCCTTAATGCTTTTTCAAGGGCTTTCATTTCTATCCAAATAGCTTCTCATGCTGCCAAGTGAAAGGAGAGGTGTCACTATGGTCCAAACTGTAACCGAGCAGTATAGTCTTATGTGAATCCAAATGAAAGAGAACTTTGCTGCAAAGTCCCACTAGCAAGCCACTTTTTCCAGATGTCAGAAAACCTGAGGTCTATGTGAAGAAAAACTCTGTGTTCTGGACCTTTCCTCTGCTATATCTGTGGAAGGAGGCAGATGAAGTTCCCATAAGAAAATGTTTGCTCCAGCTCATCAACTCATGCTGCTCTGGGCTCTAAGGATGTCCCCAGCAGCCCTTGATTTAGTATTTTAGAAACACACTATTGTGTGAAAGGTGAAATTGTCCTGGGGAAAACAGGACTTGGACCCTGGGTTTTATTTACTGAAATAAAGATTGCAGAAATAGATAGGGATGGAGAAAAATGGTTTTGAAGTATGTTCCTCATTATAACCGTGTTCAGTTCAGTTCAGTTCAGTCGCTCAGTCGTGTCCAACTCTTTGCGACCCCATGAATCGCAGCACGCCAGGCCCCCCTGTCCATCACCAACTCCCGGAGTTCACTCAAACTCATGTCCGTTGAGTCAGTGATGCCATCCAGCCATCTCATCCTCTGTGGTCCCCTTCTCCTCCTGCCCCCAAATCCCTCCCAGCATCAGAGTCTTTTCCAATGAGTCAGCTCTTCGCATGAGGTGGCCAAAGTATTGGAGTTTCAGCTTTAGCATCAGTCCTTCCAAAGAATACCCAGGACTGATCTCCTTTAAAATGGACTGGTTGGATCTCCTTGCAGTCCAAGGGACTCTCAAGAGTCTTCTCCAACACCACAGTTCAAAAGCATCAATTCTTTGGCGCTCAGCTTTCTTCACAGTCCAATTCTCACATTCATACATGACCAATGGAAAAACCATAGCCTTGAGTAGATGGACCTTTGTTGACAAAGTAATGTCTCTGCTTTTCAATATGCTGTCTAGGTTGGTCATAACTTTCCTTCCAAGGAGTAAGCATCTTTAATTTCATGGCTGCAGTCACCATCTGCACTGATTTTGGAGCCCAGAAAAATAAAGTCTGACACTGTTTCCACTGTTTCCCCATCTACTTCCCATGAAGTGATGGGACCAGATGCCATGATCTTCGTTTTCTGAACATTGAGCTTTATGCCAACTTTTTCACTCTCCACTTTCACTTTCATCAAGAGGCTTTTTAGTTCTTCTTCACTTTCTGCCATAAGGGTGGTCTCATCTGCATATCTGAGGTTATTGATATTTCTCCCGGCAATCTTGATTCCAGCTTGTGTTTCTTCCAGTCCAGTGTTTCTCATGATGTACTCTGCATAGAAGTTAAATAAGCAGGGTGACAATATACATCCTTGACGTACTCCTTTTCCTATTTGGAACCAGTCTGGTGTTCCATGTCCAGTTCTCACTGTTGCTTCCTGACCTGCATATAGGTTTCTCAAGCGGCAGGTCAGGTGGTCTGGTATGCCCATCTCTTTCAGAATTTTCCACAGTTTATTGTGATCCACACAGTCAAAGGCTTTGGCATAGTCAATAAGGCAGAAATAGATGTTTTTCTGGAACTCTCTTGCTTTTTCCATGATCCAGCGGATGTTGGCAATTTGATCTCTGGTTCCTCTGCCTTTTCTAAAACCAGCTTGAACATCTGAAGTTCACGGTTCACATATTGCTGAAGCCTGGTTTGGAGAATTTTGAGGATTACTTTACTAGCATGTGAGATGAGTGCAATAACCCTGTTGCCAGCACTTAAAATAAAGTGAAGTGAAGTGAAGTGAAGTCGCACAGTCATGTCCAACTCTTTGCGACCCCATGGACTGTAGCCTACCAGGCTCCTCCATCCACGGGATTTTCCAGGCAAGAATACTGGAGTGGGTTACCATTTCCATCTCCAGGAGATCTTCCCGACCCAGGGATTGAACCTGGGTCTCCCGCACTGTAGGCAGATGCTTTACTGTCTGAGCCACCAGAGAAGTCACCTAAATAAAAGGGGGAGTTTAAAGAAGAAAAGCCCTGCTCTGAGTCCCAGGGGAGCAATACTGTCTTCGGGATATCTGCTGATGCAGCTAATGCAGACTCAAGTCGAAGTGAGTGCTCTGTGGCTTCACAGAAGCAGAAGCAATCTTTCAACTAAGGAACAGTCACACTGTGTGCAAATAAAACCACATTAGGCTGCGCTGACGTTTACTTCTGAAGAATCTAGCTTAGTTTTTCCCACATTGAGGAAGCTCCTAATATAAATGAAGAAAACTCAAGGAAGGAATTCCATGCTTGCCATCCTTCTGGAGTTCTGAAGTCTTCCAATAGACTGTGTGTGTGCACGGGTACCGTCACGTCCAGCTCTTTGTGGTCCCATGGGCTGTAGCCCGCCAGGCTCCTCTGTCCATGGGGATTTCCCAGGCAAGAATACTGACGTGCGTTGCCATTTCCTTCTTCAGGGGATCTTCTTGACCCAGGGATCAAGCTCACATCTCTTGTGTCTCCTGCGTTGGCAGGCAGGTTCTTTACCAGCTGAACCACAAGGGGAGCCCTCAAACAGATTAGGGGCACCCTGTTCTTTAGAAATAAACTAGCTTATGGATAATCTAGCTTCCTCTGTGATATCTCTGAAGATTCAGGGGTAGGGAGCTTGGGTCTTGGTGCAACTTCCAGCTTGGATTTTCTGCTCCTGAATTCCCTCTCTCTTGTCTGTTTCTTACCCCTGAAGTGGGCTGGCCCTTTTCTGTACGACATACCCCTATACTGGACATCCTCCCCTTTCATCTCTCCCCAGAGAGGCAGACTCTTACTGAAAGTTTGGGTTTATGAGGTCAGATGATGAGCAACTGCAACAAAAAATACTGTACAGAAAACAATTTAAAATTAGACATCCTGAAATCAAGGTGTCAGCAACTGCAAGGTTGGAAGGGGTCTTAAAGACTATTTAGTCCAGTGGTCCTCAACTCTTAATAGAACAAATGCCTTATTTTTAAACAAATGTTTTCTAACCTCTCATTTAATATTCTAAAATTAACTCCATAGATAACATAATTTACCTGCACACATAATTTTAAAATAATTAATATCTTTCTATAATTATAATATAAAGTAAAATTAAAAGAAAATAATTTATAGTTTTAAAAGACACACATTTTACTACATAAATGTTCAAGCATGACTACCTAGAAGACAAAGTCAGATGACTACATCAGGAAAAAATGAGGTTTTGAAACTGGCAAAAACAGTGTGTAGATTACTGACTGCCTTAGCACACTTTCTGGGATATATCTATCTTTCAGCCATTGCCTTTGAGCTAACAACTCTGTACACTAATAAATAAATGGCAACACTGCAAATGGTTCTTGTCCCTAGAAAGGTAAAATGTGTCTAGTAGAGTGCAACTGATTATTTCCCTTGGATACTGATCAGGTTGTACCTATTTGTCTTTTTATAAATTTATCTCAGCATTCTATTATGGCTCAGACAGTAAAGAATCTGCCTGCAATACAGGGGGCCCAGGTTTGATCCTGAGGTCGGGAAGATTCCCTCGAGAAGGGGATGGCAACCCACTCCAGTATTCTTACCTGGAGAATTCCAAGGACAGAGGAGCTTGGCAGGCTACAGTCCATGGGGACTCAAAGAGTCAGACACAGTTGAATGACTTTCATTTTCAGCATTCTATTAATTGATACTTTAAATAAGAATCTTTGACACAGGCTGGGTTAATCAGAGTTCTCCAGAGAAGAGAACTAATAGGATATATATATAAATATATATGAGAGACTTATTGTAGAAATTGGCTCACATGATCATGGAAACCAACAGTCCCTGGATCTGAAGCTGGAGAACTAAGAAGGCTGGTGAACCGTGGAAGTTGGTAGTATAGTTCAGTCCAAGTCCAAAGATCTGAGAATGGTGGGGGTGTGGGGGGTGAGGTGGGGATCTGAGAATGGTGGGGGTGTGGGGGGTGAGGTGGGGATCTGAGAATGGTGGGGGTGTGGGGGGTGAGGTGGGGATCTGAGAATGGTGGGGGTGTGGGGGGTGAGGTGGGGATCTGAGAATGGTGGGGGTGTGGGGATCTGAGAATGGTGGGGGTGTGGGGGGTGAGGTGGGGATCTGAGAATGGTGGGGGTGTGGGGTGAGGTGGGATCTGAGAATGGGTGGGGGGTGAGGTGGGGATCTGAGAATGGTGGGGGTGTGGGGGGTGAGGTGGGGATCTGAGAATGGTGGGGGTGTGGGGGGTGAGGTGGGGATCTGAGAATGGTGGGGGTGTGGGGGTGAGGTGGGGATCTGAGAATGGTGGGGGTGTGGGGGGTGAGGTGGGGTGAGCAAAGTCCTAGTCTACGTCCATGCCCAAATGCCTAAGTCTCAGAAGTAGTAATGTTCCAGAGTTCCCAGGGCAGGGGAAGCTGGATGTGCCAGTTCAAGCAGAGGAAGCATATTTGCCATTCCTCATATTCTATTTAGACTCGCAATCATTGGACTGAATGATACTCTCCTGCATTGTGAGAGTGATCTTTTTCACTCATTTCACAAGTTCAAATCTTGTGCTAATCTCCTCCCCAAACACCCTCAACAGACACATCCAGAAATAATGTTTTACCAGTTATCTGGACATCCCTTACCCTAGCCAAGGTTAAATTAACCATCACACAGGCTCATTTTACACCTGAATGAAAGTCACAGTTATGAGCACTTTCAAAAATTGTCCTTCAACATAACTATATCTAGAATGACTACAAATATGGCAGTTAGAAAATCAGACTGGCTGATGAAGACTGAAATACAAGGTTAAATATTACCATTGGTGGTGCCATTTTCCAAAATAGTGAACATAACGAGTGCTGAATGAAACAAAGCACTGTCTTCCCTCAATAAGGACCATTCTTGGAAAAATCTTATTTTCACTGAAACTATGAAGAAGTATTTGTGTGTGTGTGTGTGTGTACAAATATTTTAGTTTAGGTTCTAAGTTTAGATAATTACATATATTTGAGTTAGATTTTGGATGGATAATTATTAACAGGGTTACCAGCTACTTGGTCTAGTGGTTTTCCCTACTTTCTTCAATTTAAGTCAGAATTTGGTAATAAGGAGTTCATGATCTGAACCACAGTCAGCTCCTGGTCTTGTTTTCGTTGACTGTATAGAGCTTCTCCATCTCTGGCTGCAAAGAATATAATCAATCTGATTTCGGTGTTGACCATCTGGTGATGTCCATGTGTAGAGTCTTCTCTTGTGTTGTTGGAAGAGGGTGTTTGCTATGACCAGTGCATTTTCTTGACAAAACTCTATTAGTCTTTGCCCTGCTTCATTCCGTATTCCAAGGCCAAATTTGCCTGTTACTCCAGGTGTTTCTTGACTTCCTACTTTTGCATTCCAGTCCCCTATAATGAAAAGGACATCTTTTTGGGGTGTTAGTTCAGGTATGACCTAAATCAAATCTCTTATGATTATACAGTGGAAGTGAGAAATAGATTTAAGGGCCTAGATCTGATAGATAGAGTGCCTGATGAACTATGGAATGAGGTTCGTGACATTGTACAGGAGACAGGGATCAAGACCATCTCCATGGAAAAGAAATGCAAAAAAGCAAAATGGCTGTCTGGGGAGGCCTTACAAATAGCTGTGAAAAGAAGAGAAGCGAAAAGCAAAGGAGAAAAGGGAAGATATAAGCATCTGAATGCAAAGTTCCAAAGAACAGCAAGGAGAGATAAGAAAGCCTTCCTCAGTGATCAATGCAAAGAAATAGAGGAAAACAACAGAATGGGAAAGACTAGAGATCTCTTCAAGAAAATTAGAGATACCAAGGGAACATTTCATGCAAAGATGGGCTCAATAAAGGACAGAAATGGTATGGACCTAACAGAAGCAGAAGATATTAAGAAGAGGTGGCAAGAATACACAGAAGAACTGTACGAAAAAAGATCTTCACGACCAAGATAATCACAATGGTGTGATCACTCACCTAGAGCCAGACATCCTGGAATGTGAAGTCAAGTGGGCCTTAGAAAGCATCACTACGAACAAAGCTAGTGGAGGTGATGGAATTCCAGTTGAGCTATTTCAAATCCTGAAGGATGATGCTGTGAAAGTGCTGCACTCAATAAGCCAGCAAATTTGGAAAACTCAGCAGTGGCCACAGGACTGGAAAAGGTCAGTTTTCATTCCAATCCCAAAGAAAGGCAATGCCAAAGAATGCTCAAACTACCGCACAATTGCACTTATCTCACACGCTAGTAAGGTAATGCTCAAACTTCTCCAAACCAGGCTTCAGCAATATGTGAACCGTGAAATTCCAGATGTTCAAGCTGGTTTTAGAAAAGGCAGAGGAACCAGAGATCAAATTGCCAACATCCGCTGGATCGTGGAAAAAGCAAGAGAGTTCCAGAAAAACATCTATTTCTGCCTTATTGACTATGCCAAAGCCTTTGACTGTGTGGATCACAATAAACTGGAAAATTCTGAAAGAGATGGGAATACCAGACCACCTGACCTGCCTCTTGAGAAATCTGTATGCAGGTCAGGAAGCAACAGTGAGAACTGGACATGGAACAATAGACTGGTTCCAAATAGGAAAAGGAGTACATCAAGGCTGTATATTGTCACCCTGCTTATTTAACTTCTATGCAGAGTACATCATGAGAAACGCTGGACTGGAAGAAACACAAGCTGGAATCAAGATTGCCAGGAGAAATATCAATAACCTCAGATATGCAGATGAGACCACCCTTATGGCAGAAAGTGAAGAAGAACTCAAAAGCCTCTTGATGAAAGTGAAAGTGGAGAGTGAAAAAGTTGGCTTAAAGCTCAATATTCAGAAAACTAAGATCATGGCATCTGGTCCCATCACTTCATGGGAAATAGATGGGGAAACAGTGGAAACAGTGTCAGACTTTATTTTTTGGGGCTCCAAAATCACTGCAGATGGTGACTGCAGCCATGAAATTAAAAGACGCTTACTCCTTGGAAGGAAAGTTATGACCAACCTAGATAGCATATTCAAAAGCAGAGACATAGTCAAGGCTACGGTTTTTCCAGTGGTCATGTATGGATGTGAGAGTTGGACTGTGAAGAAGGCTGAGCACCAAAGAATTGATGCTTTTGAACTGTGGTGTTGGAGAAGACTCTTGAGAGTCCCTTGGACTGCAAGGAGATCCAACCAGTCCATTCTGAAGGAGACCAGCCCTAGGATTTCTTTGTAAAGAATGATGCTAAAGCTGAAACTCCAGTACTTTGGCCACCTCATGCGAAGAGTTGACTCATTGGAAAAGACTCTGATGCTGGGAGGGATTAGGGGCAGGAGGAGAAGGGGACGACAGAGGATGAGATGGCTGGATGGCATCACTGACTCGATGGATGTGAGTCTGAGTGAACTCCGGGAGTTGGTGATGGACAAGGGGGCCTGGTGTGCTGCGATTCATGGGGTCGCAAAGAGTCGGACACGACTGAGCGACTGAACTGAACCACCTACTTGAATATCTGAGCTGTTAGGAAGCTGTGTGACCATGAGATCACTTTTCCGTGTGCAGGACTGTTCTGGGAATAACCAGGCCACTTAACCTCCCAGACCTCCACCATGAGCCACTAGTTTACCCCAATTACTGCAACAACCAAAAACACACCCAAAGTTCTAAAATTCATCATAGAGGGTACTGCTCCTGTTAAGAACTACTGCTGCTGCTGCTGCTGCTAAGTTGCTTCAGTCGTGTCCGACTCTGTGCGACCCCACAGACGGCAGCCCATCAGGCTCCTTGGTCCATGGGATTTTCCAGGCAAGAGTACTGGAGTGGGGTGCCATTGCCTTCTCCGTAAGAACTACTAATCTAGTCCAAATACACCTCTCTGGTTCTTAAATCTCTGTATGATCCTAAGCACATGTTCAGTAAATATTTGCTGAATAAATAAAATCTGAATGAAGGAAAGTATGGAATGGTTGAATATTAAAGACTCTGGAGAGTAGTTAATTATGAATAAACAGATACCTTTTATAGAGATAGTTTCTTAAGGCATTCACGCACTTAAAATATTTTTTATGGATTCTTAGAATATTCACTTCTTTCCTGAATTAGCAGAAACTTTACAAGTGAAACAGGGAACTGTTAATACTAAAGAGTTATAACTGCATACCCAAACCTTGAGGGAACATTATTTATCCCTGATTTCTGCCTCTTTCTTTTCAACTGTTTTGGCATAGCCCTCCGTCATAACCTATATTGCGAACTTCCCTGACTTCAGCATTCACTCCTGCAAACAGCACTGAAAATCACCTGTCCCTCTTCTAAAGGATCCCACAAGAATTCCAGCTGCCTTCTGCACAATATTAAAACTCTTCTTACAGCCATCAAGACCTTCCATGAATGAATTCTTCCCATACAAGCCCTGGCTTCTACTCTGTGCCCTGTTCTGGCAATGTTGGCCACTCTTCTGCCTCTCTGCCATCATGATGTCTTGCTCCTTCCTACATTCAAATTACTGCTTTGAGAAACATCATTTCTATGGATTCTTCCTACATGACACACAAAAGGTCACATATCATATGATTTCATTTATATGAAATAGGAAAAATAGGGAACTCCATGGAGGTACAAAGCAGATTAACAATTGCTGGGGGCTGGCCAGAGGAAAAAAGAGTGACTGCTTAGAGGTTACAAGGTTTCTTTTTGGTGTCATAGAAATAATTTGGACCACCAGGGGCTAAAACTCTGCACTCCCAAAGCAGGGGGCCTGAGTTCCATCCCTGGTCAGGGAACTAGATCTCACGTGTCTCAGCTAAAAATCCTGTGTTAATACCTGGCACAGCCAAATAAATAAATATTTAAAAAATAATAATTTAGAATTAGATATAGGCAATGGTCACACAACACGTGAAGGTACTAAATGCCACTGAATTGTACACCCTAATTATTAATTTTATGTTCATGTGAATTTAATGTTAATTTTTAAATTTACAAAATCATAGATCCATATGAGATACAGTGATTTATCAACACAGATTTGGAATAATGGCTGGAGAAGAGTTATTTATGTACTTGTTTGTTGAATCAGCTCACACGGTATCCAAGTGCCACCTCTTCCTGTTCAAAGTTCAGAAACTATCTTTTTAGGTTTTTTATTGCCAATTATGCCCATACTGCTAACTTCATGTATTCCATCATGAGATTAAAAAAAAAAAAGTAGCTGTATTGCTGTTACTTACAAGACCATGGATCTTCAGAGCCTGTATGTACTGAAACATTACAGCTCTTGCTGTATTTGATGTACAGCTCTGCATTTATTTGATGCTGATTACATCATAGCCATGTGAATCCTGGTTTCTGATGACTTTTTTTCCAAGGTTGTTCTTGGCTCATGAATGATGACCACAAATACAAGTCTTACCCAGAATAGGTAGGCTAATGTGGACAATACTTTGTTTTCTGGTTGTATTAAACTTACTGTTCAGAATTTTGTAGAATAAGCATAAAAACCACCCATTTTTAAACCATGTCTTCTGTATTTCTTAACTTGGAATCTCTGCTTTTCTGCAATGTGAACTTTTTCAATGTTTGCTACATCCTGTTTTTCACAGACTATCAATGCTGCTGCTGCTGCTAAGTCGCTTCAGTCGTGTCCGACTCTGTGCAACCCCATAGACGGCAGCCCACCAGGCTCCCCTGTCCCTGGGATTCTCCAGGCAAGAACACTGGAGTGGGTTGCCATTTCCTCCTCCAATGCATGCAAGTGAAAAGTGAAAGGGAAGTCGCTCAGTTGTGTCCGACTCTTAGCGACCCCATGGACTACAGCCTACCAGGCTCCTCCATCCATGGGATTCTCCAGGCAAGAGTACTGGAGTGGGGTGCCATTGCCTTCTCCGCACACTATCAATAGTGAGGATAAAAAGAGCCTGTGGGCAGTGTTAATCTCATTTACACAAGACATGTTTGCCTTCTCCCTGGGCACCTAAAGGCTGACCTGGGAGAGTATGCTGTCACTACATCAAGCAGACTCTGGAAGAGAGGACCTTTATTGGTAGGGCCACTTGTCACTGAGGCATGATAGTCTTGGAAGCTTTAAAAGAGAAAGGTTCGGGTGGTTACTTAAGTCTAAGAAGGGGCAGCTATGGGGCAAGTATGGCCCTCTCTGCTCTCTGTGAAGCAGTCTTCTCTGCTTTCCTTATGAAAGGAGGGATCTGCACACATCCACTTCTGTAGCTTAATAGTTTTCTTCCAGAGGAAGAAATGGCAACCCACTCCAGTATTCTTGCTGGGAAAATGCCATGGACAGAGGAGCCTGGCGGGCTACAGTTCATAGGGTTGTGAGAGTCAGACACAACTGAGCAACTAAACACACACACCTGTCTCTTTAAATTGTAAATCCACCAAGCAAGATCAAATTCTGAATTTCTAGAAACACTATCTTGGGGTTCAACCAAATTTGAGTTTTGGTTTTCAAATGAATGCAAGTTTTTGCAAAAAACAAAGTGGATATTTCCAAAGTGAGAGACCCTGCTGACTAAAGACCTGCTCCCTTCTCATCAAGACAACATTCACACTTGCCTACTGTCTTTCAAACTTAGAAAGAAACAGTAGTTTTTTTTTGAACACCTCTAGTGGGATGTGTTCTAAGGAGAACATGAAATGCAAAATATTCTACAACTGTTTGTCATTATTTTTGTTAGGAGTAGAGTCAGTATTATAATTTAGAAACTTGTGTGCAAATCAGTAGCTTTTTAAATGTCTAACAGAAGAGTCTAGCTAAGGAAAAAAGTTTTGGTTGAATATTGGAAAATGTGCTTAAAAGGTGACGTCTAGAATTATCACAATTGCTGTAAAGCATTTAAATTGTCTAAGTAGTATAAGGCATTGCTATCTGAGACATACTAGTGCAGATTATAAAAGGCAAATGTAAGCAAAGTGTATATATTCTTGTGCCCCCAATATTTCCTTCTTTGTATTTCTTAATGGTATAGAGTAAGACTGAGCACAGCCTGAGAGACACAGCCTTGATGACACAGCTAAAATTGCCAAGCCTTGGTATAGTAATCTAGTATTTTTAGCCATGGCCAGTAAGGACCCGATCAGCCACTTGCCAGACGGTAGCTGGCTCACCTGACGCAAGCCTCCTAGAGATCAACCTAGATGATCTATTCAGTTTACCCATTTTCCTAGAGGCTTAACAAGATATCTCTCCCAAACTCAGAGAACAGGAATCCTAAGATGAAACGCTGTCAAAACCGGAGCTAGGGCCCGGGACTGGTCGCAGTGCCAGGCTCCTGCTTCCGTCCTCACGCCACAGCATCCACCCAGGAGCACTTCACTGCCTTGCGGAGTGCACACAGCTGCAGCTGCGGAGCGCACAGCTTTCTGACTGGAAAACTGATGTTTCAAGTCAACCGGATAGAAACAGAAGTGAAAAACATCTTTCACAACAACATTCTGCTGTCATCTCGGGTGTGGAAAAATGCTTCATCAGAGGCCATAGGGGATGACTAGTTTCTCCCCCACCCACCCCGCCACCCCCGAATGCATAGCATCTCAGCATGAGGCTACACCATGAATATGCTTTCCGGAGGTTCTTCCTGCAGCCCTAAGCATCTTCCTCTCCCCTACATTGGCTGGGAGGAGTTAGAAACGCTTTTCTAGAAAATACAGGGCTAGACTCGGAGGAGACGCGGAAGGCCACCCTCACCTGACGGAACTAGGAGCAGTTCGTCAGTTTTCTGCCTTTCTTCTTATTGACTTAGGGCTGTTTGAAATGTATTCTGGAAATTTCCTCTTCAATCAGGGGGCAGGGAAGCAGTTTGAGAGATTCCAAGAAAAATGTTCACTTATAGGTTTCACCCACATTAAGAACCAAGAGGCTTGCTGACTGGAAATCAGGGCCATGGGAATGGCCTACACCTTGAACGGCAGCGAAGACTCCATGTGCACGCGTGCTAAGTTGCTTCAGTCATGTCCGACTCTTTGTGACACTATAGACCGTAGCCCATCAGTCTCTTCTATCCGTGGGATTCTCCAGGCAAGAATACTGGGGTGGGTTGCCATGCCCTCCTCCAGGGGATCTTCCCCACCCAGGGATCCAACTTGCATCTCCTGTGACTCCTGCATTAAGGCGCATTCTTTACTGCTGAGCCACCAGGGAAGCCCCAAAGACTCCATAGTCATGGCATTTAAGATATACCCAGTGACCATCATTCTTTGGTTTCTGTGACTCTGACAATCTTCCCCAATAGTGTTTTCATAAATCTTAATCATGAGGAAATATGAAGACTTGTTGACAAGTGAGAGAAGAGGAATCTCATTTTGACATGGGAATTCCCCTCCAAAAGTATGAACCCAAGGCAGTTGAGTTCCTCTATGTTATAAAACAACTGCAAATAGATGCTATCAGCTGGAAATCCAGAATTTATTTTGGAAAAAACGTATCTTTAGCTTCAGCAGCTCATCTAGAGAATGTCTAGCCTTTGAAAGCTCTGACCTATAAATCTGTGATATATCAAACAATCTTAGTGTGTAAAAAATAAGATTATAATTACAAAATGTAGTAGTCTTTGTGAAGGAGCTGTTCACTCACTCATTTATTCTATCAATGCATTTACTATTAAATTTCTACCATGTGCCAGATACAGGAACAGGAGCTGGAAATATGGTGGTGAAGACAATGGACACAGTCCTTTGTCTTGAGAGAGATATTAAACAAATAATGACACAAGTAACTATAGAATTACAATTGTGAAAAGTCCAAGGAGCTATTTAAAAACTAAAAATAGAGTTACCATATGATTCAGCAATCCACTCCTGGGCATGTATCTGGTGGAGATACACTCAGCCATTAAAAAGAATGGAATAACGCCATTTGTAGTAACATGGATGGACCTGGAGATCATCATGCTAAGTGAAGTAAGTCAGACAGAGAGAGACAGATATCATATGATACTGCTTATATGGAGAATCTAAAACAAATGATACAAATGAACTTATTTATGAAACAGACCTATAAGATACAGAGAACAAATTTATGGTCATTGAGGGTAAAGGTGGTGGGGGAGGGATAAACGGATAGTTTCAGACTGACAGTTTGAGACTGACATTTACACACTGCTATATTTAAAATAAAATGCCTTTACGTGAAAAAATAAAATAAGATAAAGTAAAAATAAGATCAGGGACTAACACTCCAGACAAGTTTAGGGAGGCCTTCTGGCAGGGGGAACAGATATTTATAGTTATTTAAGTTGAACCCTTGAAAGATAAGAAAGAGGTAGCTAGCTTCCCCTTAAATATCTGTTTTTTATTTTCTGAGAAGTCTTTGGCATTTATTTTAATGCTATTTTTCCTTTATCTCCACCAAAATAGTCACTCAATTAAAAAGGTCCAAGCTGGCAATTGGTTGAAGGTGGCAAAACTTTTCCTTCGAGCTATCCCATCATGACTCTAAATTATCCAGACCCTAATTCAACTTCCCAAGTCTAAGCTAGTCCCCATTCCATGCTTATTATCATGAAGGAAATGAAACTGACCTCAGAACTCCAGCCACTACTGTTGACTCAAACAGGCTCATTAATCACACTAAGTCACTCACCTGTTTAGAAACCTTTCCAGGCTACTTAGAGTAGCACGTCCCCTATGTCTGTCAGTAATTTTTCAGCTTCACAGTGATTTCAGTGTTCTCCATGAGACACAGTGTGAGAAATAGTTTACTCAAGTATGATTATTTTATTTGGGTAGAGATCAACAAGAGCTAGAAAAAAGACTACTTTACAGTCAATGATGCATGTCTCAAGGTCTAGAGATGGCTCCCTTTTGGGATATATTTTGCAGAGATTTCCATAATGTGCATCATAGATGGTTTTGTCCTCCTTGCCTCTTGTTTATTACTTCTTTGAAGAGATGATGGCACTTTATTATTTCACCAATCATCTCGAATCTCCAAGTGCCTTGTTTCAATCAGTCAAAAAAAATCAGTTTTGCATAATCAAGTGACACTGTCTATATTGAAGACATTATTTCTAGGCTAGTTTAGGGATCTCCTGTGAGTTTCCACATGTGTGTAGATTAGATCTCTATGTGGACTATCGGAGAAAGACTGAATTCATCACCAATGTTCACATGTTAGCTTCAAGTCTGAGAAATTCACAGCAAGCTTCCCCACTTCCTCCATGTAATGGGACTGTTTTGGTCCATTGAGAACACTCTCCCTGTTCATGTGTCCCCAGCATTAATGCAGCAAAATTCACAGTCACACACAAACTCCCATTCTTCTGCACTTTTCTCAGGCTCATGGTCGTAGCAATCCACCCTTCTGAGATTCAAGTCGGAGCCAGGGCAGGGACCAACAGTATAAGGCTCCCCAAATCCTCTAACCCAGTCCTTGAGGTAATAAAAGGAAACACGTCTCCTAACGGGCCAGCTCCAAGGGTCTCTAAGAATATAAAAAGCAAAGAGATTTCTCCATCCTTGCCCCAGGTTGTGCGTCTTTATCACCCTCCCAGTTGTGAGGTTCTAAAGCAGCCTCTTCCATTTTGGTGGTATTTAGTTTACTTTGTCCAGCATTTCAAAGGCGTCTCCTGCCTCTGTCCTCTGTCTGAAGAAGAGAAACTCGGCAGAAATAACAGGATTTATTTGTCCTCGGTTGACCTCCAAGGAAACTGGGACAGTGAGAGGCTAAGAAGGCAAGGTCTCTCAATAGCACACCAGTGGTCAAAGCTGGCTTTCGGTGGCACCTCTCCAAGCAGCCCAAATCAGTGTCAAACCACCAGCACATGCAGCCTTTCCAAGATGCTCTGAGTGTTTATTCAGCCACTAAGTGTTCTGCCCAAAGTGGACTCCACCCAATGGTGAGCTAAGGCAAATCAAACACTCATTCACACAGTGCGGAGTGACATGCCCACCCAGCACAGGCTCTGAGGCCTGCAAAGCCTCGCTGCAGCTGGCTCCAGGCTCACAGGTGTCAGGCATCTGGCCAAGCAAGGCAGTAATCTCTGGGGCTGGGCAGGAGGAGATGTTTGCATAGGGCACCCCGTCACCCACCACCCCCTCCCACCCCTGCCATCCCCAGAGCAACAGGGAGGGACACTGCATGTTGTGGGAAGAGGATTGGGTTCAAGTCCCATTGAAAAAACTTTGGACCCCAATTCAGCCTCTTTCTATCTGTGCAACCTTGAGCAAGTTCTTTAACAGAACCAGGACTCAGTTTACCCATCTGTAAAATGAACATAATGATAATACTGTCTCAGAGGGTTATTGTGAGGATCACAGAAGAACCTGGCAGAGTCTGGCCATGTAACAGGCGTGTATGCTAAGTCATATCCAACTCTTTTTCGACTCCATGGATGGTAGCCTGCTAGGCTCCTCCGTCCGTGGAATTTTCCAGGCAAGAATATCAGATTCAGTTGCCATTTTCTCCTCCAGGGCATCTTCCAAACCCAGGGATCAAACCTGCGTTTCTTGCATCTCCCACATTGGCAGGAGGATTCTTTACCACTGGTGCCACCTGGGAAGCCTATATAGTAGGAGGGCAAATAATATGATAGTGAGAAGCAAAAAGGCTCCCCCCAAACAGGGACAAGATTTTGTTTGTACTGGAGCTGGTATGGTAGGGATTCCTTGGTCTCAGATTTGATCTTGAGACCCTGGTGGGCTGTACACACAGCCAGATGTATAGTGTTGTAGGAAGGCCAGCCTGGTGGACAGAAGCCCATCTGTCCCATCTCTGTTTGTAATCTGTTCTGTGGCCTTGAATAATTCATCTACTTCTCTGGGTCTCACTTAGTTTTTTATAAAATGGGATTGTGCTGTTAATCTTTAAAGTTTGGGCTTTGAATTATTCCCTTGTCACTTACTAGTTTTGTAACTTTTATTTTTTTAGTTATTTTTTTTCTTTAGTTACTTGGCTATGCTGGGTCTTAGTTGTGGCACTGAGGATCTTTTAAGTTGCCGCGTGCAAACTCTTCACTGTGGCATGTGGGACCTAGTTCCCAGACCAGGGATTGAACCCTGGGACCCCTGCACTGGGAATGTGGAGTCTTAGCCACTGGACCACCAGGAAGTTCCAGTTATGTAACTTTTAGAAATAACTTCCCAAGAACCTGTTTCTTCTCAAAGTGCCTGTGGCTGAGGGGCTCAGCACAGCCACAGACAGCTACCTAGAATCTTAATCATTATCTCTCGTAAAGGCAACACACAAGTCTTCACGAGAGATTTAGTCCAAAATCCACCATCTATAGGATACCCTCTCCTCTACATTTAAACCAGTTATGATCTCCACTATAGGCACCCAAGGGTGCGAGATCCTTAACTTTGAGCAAAGACTCCATTACAGTGGTAAACAGCATTTACTATGAAGTAAGAAAACTTCTTAGAAATATTTTCAACCCCAAGCATGAAAACAATTAAGAGTTTTCATAATGACAGAGTTAATCAGAAAATCAAATGTTGGAACTTCGCCTTCTCTAGCCTTCCCAGGTGTCCAGAGCTTCAACCGAGCAAACAGCAAGGGCTACCTTCCCCCGTGCTCCTAGGAACTTTTCTATGCTCCCCCACATGAGTAGTACAGCCTAGCAGTCTATTTTATAACTTCCACATTCACAATTCTCATGAAAAACCCCAAAAGGGCCCACGTATGGAGCCAATGGAAGAGCAAAGAAAACTCTTCCAAAAGCCAAGTATTTATGCTACTGAAACTGCTGCTCCAATCTTGGTTTATACTTAAAAGTATATGGGAAACATTGAATAACATTATCTTTCCTACAGGACTGTGGCTTCTTCCTACACACTTTTCTGCCACAGAATTCAGCTAAAAACAATACATGATGTCATCTCAATAACTTGCCGATTAAAACCTCCCTTAAAAAAATGACATCCATCACACCCAGGAGGCCACCTACTCAGTCGGTCTCCAAATTAATGTTTATATTTTTATCTTTAGGCATCAGAGAGGCTGAGAACTTTTTCTGCAGTGCTGGCATACTCACCTATATGAGTAGGCATCTCAGCCTGAAGAAAAAAGGCTAATCAAATGCATAAGCATGTTCATATTTGCTGTTTATGCATATATCTAGAAACATCTGGTCCTGCTTTTTCTGAGACATTCTTCTCGGGTGTTAGAATTTGTAGTTATTTTGATAGAGAATCATTGGAATACATACCTCCCTACACATCTTACAGTAAAGTTTTCCATAGAACACCAGGATTAAGTGTCTGTCTTTTGCAGGAAAAGAACATCATGTGTTTACTTTTTTCAATATCCTTTGATGGATGTTTCAACCAGCATCTGTAAAAATTCTCCCTGGTACTTCCTTAGATCACAGAAAGTGTTATTAAAGCTACATATGCTATTCTGCTGTGTATCTCTAATGCCTAGAACTAGTGGGCACTCAATAAACATTTTTTGGATAAGAATGTCGATTATATTATAAAACAGAGAGAAAAGCACAGATGGGGAGCCATTAAGTCATAGATGGGGAAGAGATCGTGAACAGGGAGTGTATAATTTTTCTTTGAGTCATAAGAAAAGAATAAAGACAAGAAGGTAGTCATACATGGGAGTGAAGCAGATCTGCCAAGAAACAAAATGAAATGCTTCTTAATTGTTTGGGGAATACACACATACCACACAGTCAGGCTGGTGAAAAGCCAAGTTCACAGTCAGGGTTTCCCTCATTCCAATATTTCTTCCTAACAGTGTGAGACTCACTGACTTACATAAATCTTCCCATGTTTGTGTCATTACTGAGGACACAGTGAGGACAGGAGGATTATGGGAGCTTATTTTCACATTGTGGTAAAACTTATCTGGACTCAAATGTTCCCTCCCCCATTTCCTTCCCATCTATCCTATCAAATGTCTATTCAATTCTGTCCCCTGATAGTCCTGACCTTTTTTTTTTTCCCTTCCGATGCAGAGCTCTACAAGAAGTATGGAACACACGTACACCGGTGGTGGATTCAGGTCAATGTAAGGCAAAACCAATACAGTATTGTAATTAGCCTCCAATAAAAATAGATAAATTTATATTAATAAAAAGGAAGTATGAGCACTTAGAAATAAAAAGCTTTTAAGATGTATTATTTTCTACCACCTTTTCCCACCTCCACACTTCCATAAGTTTGTGGTTTTTACATGACCTGAAATAAAACTGCACGGCACACTGGAAGGAGAGCGTATGTCTGGTGTTAGGGAGAAACCACAAAATGCTCAGAATTTCAGCGTGATCCAAATCGAATCGTATGTCCCAAATCATGTGCATTCCACAGTCTCTTGAAGTGTAGCAGCCATGGTCAAACAAGGTTCTTTGTTTACCATTCAGGTAACCAGAGCCTGAGAACAGCTTCTCAGATCATTAAAATATATATTGCAGATTTAACATTTTGTATATGTTATATGTCATGTACATTATACACGTGTATACATTCAATACACTCATTCAACAGCATTCGCCCAACACGTATTTATTGGCTGTTCTGTGCCATGTACTGTGATAAGCAGCAGGAAAACCATGGTAAATGAAACAAAGGCTCAGCTCTCACAAAGCATATGTTCTATCAGAGGGCGTATTTGATAAACAAGTAAACACATAAAAAATACATCATATGCCATTTGGCAGTAAATGTCAGGGCTTCCTACGTGGCACTAGTGGTAAAGAATCTGCCTGCAATGCACGAGAACCAGGTTTGATTCCTGAGTCAGGAAGATCCCCTGGAGGAGGGCATGGCAACCCACTCCAGTATTCCTGCCTGGAGAATCCCATGGATGAGGAGCCTGGTGGGCTACAGTCCATAGGGAAACACAGAGTCAGACATGACTGAAGCAACTTAGCATGCATGCACATGCATGCCTCAAAGAACAGTTAAGAGGGATAAAGAGATAGTGATGACTGTTCTTTTAGGGAAGGAGGTCAGGGAAAGCCTCTATAATGAGGTGACCTTGAACTAGAGGCCTGAATGAATGAGGACTTAAGCTAACAGGTACATAGGGTGGGGGCAGAGGTGGGGGGCAGGGGAGAAAGTTCCAGACAAGAGATCAAGAAATGCACAGGCTATGAAATGCGAGCCAATGTGGGTATTTCAGAAATGACAGGCATGGAGTGTGTGAAGTGGCAGCTAGTGCTGAGCTTGTGAGCACTTGGCCAATTTAAGGTAGGCATGTTTAGTCCATCTTTGGGTGGCTTTCATCACATACAAAAGCAAAGCTAATGTTTTGGACATTAGTTAAGGACTAACGGCAAATGTTTAAAAACTTTAAGAGAAACTGAGAAATTTAGACTTCTGCATGAGATCTAATGCTTTCATGCTGTTTCAAATTTTTGAAATATTCTGTGAGCCAGTATCAATTCATTCAGTTCAGTCACTCAGTCATGTCCAATTCTTTGAGACCCCATAGACTGCAGTACACCAGGCTTCCCTGCCTATCACCAACACCCAGACTTACTCAAACTCATGTCCATTGAGTCAGTGATGCCATCCAACCATCTCATCCTCTGTCGTCCCTATCTCCTCCTGCCTTCAATCATTCCCAGCATCAGGGTCTTTTCAAATGAGTCAGTTCTTCGCATCAGGGGGCCAAAGTACTGGACTTTCAGCTTTAGCATCATTCCTTCCAAAGAAATCCCAGGGCTGATCTCCTTTAGAATGGACTGGTTGGATCTCCTTGCAGTCCAAGGGACTCTCAAGAGTCTTCTCCAACATCACAGTTCAAAAGCATCAATTCTTTGGTGTTCATCTTTCTTTATAGTCCAACTCTCACATCCATACATGACTACTGGAAAAACCAAAGCTTTGACCAGACGGGCCTTTGTTGACAAAGTAACGTCTCTGCTTTTTAATATGATGAGCCTATATATGTGTGTATATACACAAGACAAATCTAGTCTACAGACAACAATTTGTGAACTTTGCTTTAGATAAACAGAATTAATTGATGTGTTTAAATGTCAGGTCTTTGTACCCTACTTTTGGCCACCAAATTAAAAAAACAAAATACTGGTGTCAAGTCCAAGCTAGAGCTCTATTTATCATTCTGTTTATATCACCACATTTCACTCTTGTCACATTCTGTTAGAGCTGTGTGGCTTTCCATTTTCCTAACTTAAATTTAAAATTTCCTGAAGATGCTCTCTTATTTGACTTACGGTTCTTAGTACCCAGAAGTTACCTATATTTCAAGTGCTATATAAATGTTTCTACAATGAAGTTACTAAGATAATAAATCTGAATGAATCTTCTGAATGAAGACAATTTGACTGAGATAACTGATAATGCTTATAGTTACAAATATAATAGTCACAAATAGAAAAATAAAGTCAGAAGAGGAAAAATATTTTAAATGCTTCAAAAATCAGTGTAGGAATGTAAGAATTACATTGTAACAATCACAATTAAAATATCAAGAAGATGCAGTACCACTTGATAGAGTATTAGAGTCATGAGCAAGCACTAGAGAATCCCTGAATTATCACTCAATCGTAGCAAGAAGGACACCACCACAAATGATCATAATATATTTATGATGCTTCCTCCACAGAACAGAACAGAGCATGTGTTGACCAATCCAAATTAAGAATGTTTTAAAATAAAGGGGCCTCCGTGGTGGTTCAATGGCTAAGACTTCACACTCCCAATGCAGGAGGTATGGGTTTGATCCCTGGTCAGGAAATTAGCCCGCATTCTGCAACTAAGAGTTCGCATGCTGCAACTAAAGAGCCCACATGTCACAACTAAGATCCAGCACAGACAAATAAATAAATAACTGAAAAAAATAAATAACATAAAATAAAAGGTCTGTTCCTTTTAGGTGTTCTCTCTCCCTATACGGGCTGGTGGAGCATTGTTTCCGTTCAAGACTGAAGCACAGATGCATATGGAAAGCTAATGCAGCCACCATATTGCATTGCATTTGGCAGCTTCCATTCATATATGTGATCTCATTTGAGTCTTTCAATTACCCTTTAAGACCAGACAGATATTACTATTCCCATAAATACAGGAGAAAACAAGCTCAGAGAAACTAACTCATTATTTCATTGTTACCTCATGCCAGAGCCCATACTAGATACAGCCTGTTGTTCAGTTGCTCAGTCGTGTCTGACTCTTTGAGACACCATGGATTGTAGCCCACCAGGTCCCTCTGTCCATGGGATTTTTCAGGCAAGAATACTGAAGTGAATTGCCATTTCCTCCTCCAGGGGATCTTCCTGACCCAGGGATCGAACCTAGGTCTCCAGCATTGCAGGCAAATTCTTTACCACAGAGCCATCGGAGAAGCATTAGATAGAGTTAGAACTTTCCAAATCCAGGGCCAGTAGTCTTTCTACTATATCATGTTTCTTTTTTTATGTATTTAAAGGTTAAGAAATAGACATCTCTTCTAATAAAATTTTAAAATTGAGCGTGAGTCATTTTCCACCATTAAAACTCAGCCTCATATTCCCAAATTTTTCCATATTATTAGGGATTTTATAAGTTTGTGACACTCCTGACATCAATATTCTGAGTCAGATAAAATGAAATGCATTCTGATATTTCTCAGAGGAAGGAGAGTGTCTCACATGATTAGGAATTGTATGATAAATTAGGAACTATATCCAAGGCATTGATTTAGTCTTTGCTATTTTAGATTTGGCTGGAAATAGAAGTAGAAAACTCAATGATTCTGGTCATGGTGTTAAACTAAAACATAAGCATCAAATCATGATTCTTTGTAATGAATGACTTGTAATTTTATGCCAAATGCAAAGCACAGTTTATCAAACTATTATAAATTCTAGCTACTATGTATGATAATGCATATAAGCACAGGAAATAAAATTAAGGGCTAAAGAATAAAGAATCTATTTCTTAATGAAAATTGCCTTATCACTGTAACGTCTTAAAACCAAACATGTACCTAGCTTAAAAGTTTCACCTGAAAATATTCTTGACCCTACTAAACTGTAGAAAATTAGGGAGTCATAATGTAAAAGACTGAATATTGTTACCAAATTGTGAGATTATATATAGCACTATTTTAGTAAATATAAATGCAACCTCTATATATTGGTTTAAGAAAAATAAGACTTTAAACCATTAAATCTAGAAAATGGAGAATAACACAGAAGAAAAGCTATAAACAATGTGATGGCATTTTCAAAAATGCTATTGGAAAGAACATCGTATTATTTACCCACATCAGCTTAACCAGAATTATGAGGTTAAGGCTATATATAATTTACCCCTAAGAAAAAGTAATCATATAGTGAAAATGATAGGTATTTTGGTAGCAATTCAAAGTAGGGTAATTGGTACCAAAAATTATATGGTAATTTTAAAATAAGAAAAACTTGTTGGAGTATAGATAAAGAAGACAAAGGGTGTTTACTTGAATTTGCAGCCAGAAAATATGCTGTCTTGGCAGGCCTTAGAAATAGTTCCCTCCAAAATAACTAGAACACTGGAGAAGCTCTTTCATTCCTACAAGCCTCAGTTTCCATATTTGCAGCCTAAGAACAATAATATAAATCCTAATTATTTCATATGGATTGTATGAGGAGAAAATGAGTTTAAAACTGAATTAATAGGCAAACATGATTGTTATTTTTGTTACTAACTTATGTATCATTAGTAGCATTTGCTAAGATAATGTGGCAGCCATTATGACATTCTTAATAAAATAAAAAAGGAAAATCAGTGTCTACTCCACTGAATATTTTTGGTTGCCATCCAGAATCCATTCGTCTCTTTCCCCATTCATGTAAATAGTCTGATTATTTCTCATCATTCTGACCACAATAATTAGCATAAAGATGACTTCATAACTTGAAATACAGATGAGCACAAACAATCAGAATTAATGATATATGATGAGATATTTACTGAGACTTCAGCAGGGGGTTGCAAAGAGTCAGACACGACTGAGCGACTGAACTGAATCTGACAAAAAGAGAAACAAAAACATTTTTGAAACCTTAGTAATTAGAAATCACAAAGCCCTTCCATTTCATCTTTGACTTAGCAGTCAAGTTATCAAAACAAATAATTTAGAAAATAATTTAAGAAATAATCTTAGAAATCAAAACTTAGATATAGCTAAAACTGAAAATAACAAGGAAATCAGTACAAATGGAAGATAAAAAATCAATAAATTAATAACCATGGAAATTTGTTGTTTGAAATCAATACAGAACATAAAATTCTGGCAAATTTTCTAAGAAAACAGAAGTAAACAAATAAATCTGAAGATAATAAAAATACAGAAGAAATTCAACTATGGATTATCTTAATAAACACTTCAGAAAACAAGAAAATTTTATCAGTAGAACAAATATTTTCAGAAGCCCTTTAAACATAGAAAGCACAAAGGAAGGAACTAATGGAAGTAAACCACTCTGTCATTATACATGAGAAGATTTTACATAAGTTGGAAGTGGGTCTAGAAGACTTCAAATGCAGAGCAATGTATGTAAGGAACGGTATCTAGAAGATGAATTTGCTAATCACTACTTCAGCAATACGTGAACCGTGAATTTCCAGATGTTCAAGCTGATTTTAGAAAAGGCAGAGGAACCAGAGATCAAATTGCCAACACCTGCTGGATCACTGAGAAAGCAAGAGAGTTCCAGAAAAACATCTATTTCTGCTTTACTGACTATGCCAAAGCCTTTGAATGTGTGGATCACAATAAACTGTGGAAAATTCTGAAAGAGATGGGAATACCAGACCACCTGACCTGCCTCTTGAGAAACCTGTATGCAGGTCAGGAAGCAACAGTTAGAACTGGACATGGAACAATAGACTGGTTCCAAATAGGAAAAGGAGTACATCAAGGCTGTATATTGTCACCCTGCTTATTTAACTTCTGTGCAGAGTACATCATGAGAAACACTGGGCTGGAAGAAGCACAAGCTGGAATCAAGACTGCTGGGAGAAATATCAGTAACCTCAGATATGCAGATGACACCACCCTTATGGCAGAAAGTGAAGAGGAACTAAAAAGCCTCTTAATGAAAGTGAAAGAGGAGAGTGAAAAAGTTGGCTTAAAGCTCAACATTCAGAAAACGAAGATCATGGCATCTGGTCCCATCACTTCATGGGAAATAGATGGGGAAACAGTGGAAACAGTGTCGGACTTTATTTTTTTGGGCTCCAAAATCACTCCAGATGGCGATTGCAGCCATGAAATTAAAAGACGCTTACTCCTTGGAAGGAAAGTTATGACCAACCTAGATAGCATATTCAAAAGCAGAGACATTACTTTGCCAACAAAGGTCCGTCTAGTCAAGGCTATGGTTTTTCCTGTGGTCATGTATGGATGTGAGAGTTGACTGTGAAGAAAGCTGAGCGCTGAAGAATTGATGCTTTTGAACTGTGGTGTTGGAGAAGACTCTTGAGAGTCCCTTAGACTGCAAGGAGATCCAACGAGTCCATTCTAAAGGAGATCAGTCCTGGGTGTTCTTTAGAAGGACTGATGCTGAAGCTGAAACTCCAATACTTTAGCCACCTCATGTGAAGAGTTGACTCATTGGAAAAGACTCTGATGCTGGGAGGGATTGGGGGCAGGAAGAGAAGGGAACAAGAGAGGATGAGATGGCTTGACGGCATCACTGACTCAATGGACGTGAGTCTGAGTGAACTCCGGGAGTTGGTGATGGACAGGGAGGCCTGGTGTGCTGTGGTTCATGGGGTCGCAAAGAGTCGGACACGACTGAGCGACTGAACTGAACTGAACTGAATGTCTTAGAGATTAAAAAAATACAGTATTTGAAGTGAGAATTTTACTGAATGAGATAAACAGATAAGACATTACAAAAGAAAAAGTCAATCGACTTAAAGGCACTACAACAGAATTTATCCAAAACAAAACACTAAGAGATATGAGGTTGAAAATAAAATTACTGGAGCTTTAGTGGCCTCTGAAGTAATATCAAGTAGTCTGATATCTTGCAATTGTAGTCTCAGAAAAAATGAAAATAATAATGGCTGAAATTTTTCCAAATTTCACTAAAACTTTAAGCCCCTTGATGCAAGAAACACAATAAATCCCAAATACATACACAGACACATTCATAAGACACTCAAGGCATATAATAGTCAAATTGCTAAAAATCAGTGATAAAGAGAAGGGAGGGGATATATGTATACCTATGGCTGATTCATGTTGAGGTTTAACAAAAAAGAGCAAAATTCTGTAAAGCAATTATCCTTCAGTAAAAAAATTAATTAAGTTTTAAAACAGAGAAAACATCTTAAATGCAAACAAAAAATAAAAATCTTATGCAGAGGAACAAAAATAATACACAAATTCTCACGAGAAACTATGCAAGTCAGAAGACAATGGAATTACATTTTTAAAGAGATGGGGGGAAAGAGCTATACAATTCCAATAATGCTACCAACAGTAAAAAACAGTCTTCAAAATGAAGGTGAAATAAAAACTTTTTGAAACAAAGTTGAGAATGGAAAATTATTAAGCCATAAAAAAGAAGACAAACTTGCCATTTGTGATAGTATGGATAGGCCTTGAAGACATTATGCTAAGTGAAATAAGTCAGAGGAAAATACTATATGATTTCACTTATGTGGAATCTGGAAAAAAAGAAAAAAACAGTAACAACAAAAAACCCCAAAATCAAATTCACTGATACAGAAAACAGACTGGTGGTGCCATAAGCAAGGGATGGGAGGCCAGTGAAATGGGTGAAGGCAGCCAAAATATACAGACTCCCAATTATAAAATAAATTATGGAAGTGTAATATATAGCATGGTAACTATATTTAATTATACTCTATTGTATATTTGAAAATTGCTAAGAGAGTAAATCTTAGCATTTATCACAAGAAAAATAATTTGTAATTATATGTAGTGATAGATGTTAACTAGATTTATTGTGGTGATCATTACCCACCATATACAAGTAGTGAATAATATTGTATACCTGAAACTAATATAATGTTTTACATCAATTATATTTTAATTTTATAAAGTTAGTTCCTTGAAAATATGAATTCGATGAGACCCGAGCTAAACTAATCATTATTGACCACAACAAAATGATTGAAGTCACAAAATACCGATATCAGGAATGAGAGCAAAGGCATTACTACAGACCATTCAGACACTAAAAACGAGGTACGTGCACAGTATGAATTACATTAGAACAATAAATTGGACAACTTTAATGAACTTAAGGAATTCCTTGCAAATTACAAATTGCCAAAACTGCCAGAATAAATAGAAAACCACAGTGAGATACCCACTACATACCCATGGGACTAACTAAAATTTTTTAAAAAACTGACAATACCAAATGTTAGAATATTTTGGAGGAACTGGAACTCTTGTATACCTCTGGTATGAAAATCATACAGTTGTTTAGAAAAAATCTTGGCAATTTCTTATAAAATTATATAGACACTTACCACTTATCCAGCAACTCCGTTTCTAAAGTATTTATATAATAGAAATGAAAACACAGGTGCACACAAATAATCATGCAACCTAAATTAATAATTTTCCAAAACTGGAAAGAATACAAACGTCCACCAGGTGAATGAATAAACAAACTATAATTTATACAGATAAAAGAATACTACCCATAAATAAAAGGAATAATCTATGATCCCATTAACAACATGGAAAAATCTTTTTTTAAAAATTTATTATTGGGTGAGAAAAAAATCTGGACACAAAAGAGTACATACTGTATGAATGCATTTAAATGAAATTCTATAAAAGGCAAATATAATCTACAGTGACAGAAAGCAGATTAGTGGTTGCCTGGGTCAGGAGTGGAGGGATTGACTGGGAAGTGGCACTGGGGAACTTTGGGGCATGTATAAATGTTCTCTACTTCAGTTATGGTGTGGTTTCACAGACATATAAGTTTGTCAAAACTCATCAAAATGAACATTCAAAATGGGTACATTTTATGGTATATAAATTATACCTCAATAAAGTTGATTTTGTAAAAGATTTTAAGATACCCTATTTCCCCTTTCAGAAATAGAATTCGAGCTAAACTCTTTGAGAGAATTATTCATATCAGTTTTCTCTTATTTCCCTCCTTCTATTTCCTTCTATGTCTGCTCGAGTCAGGCTTTTACTTACACCACCCTAATAACATTGGCTTCCCTAGTAGCTCAGATAGTAACACGTCTGCCTGCAATGCAGGAGACCAGGGTTCAGTCCCTGGGTTGGGAAGATCCCCTGGAGAAGGAAATGGCAACCCACTCCAGTATTCTTGTCTAGAGAATTTCATGGACAGAGGAGCCTAACAGGTTACAGTTCACGGGGTTGCAAAGATTACTCTGATGAGAATCATCAGTAACTTTCCCTTTGTTAAGTCCTTTTGCAAAACCAATTCTTTCTTATATGACCCATCATTCCACATGACTGATCATTCCATCTTCTTGAGAGACTTTATCTTCTAGTATATCACATTTCGAACTTCCCTGGTGACTCAGCGGTAAAGAATCCGCCTGCCAATGCAGGAGAATGGGTACAATCTATAGGGCTGCGAAGAGTCAGACACTATTGAAGCAAGTCAGCACACACACACAACATACTTGAAGAAAAAACCAAAATCTTCTAGCTTTAAGTCCATTTGATTGCAATCACATTGTCAGTTCACAGCAAGTTTCAATCAATGGGTTCTTATCCATCAGTGCATGTCTCTCAATGGACATCTGTTTTTCTTTTTTACCTAAACTTTACCACTGGTGAGTTAAAAACTCAGCTCTGGTGACTGGATTTATAAATATCAACCAGAAAATATCTCTACTGGTTAAATAAAATCTTTCTAAGAAAATACAAGAGCAACAAAAATTGATTAATAAGCACAATTAATCCAAGCTGGTATGAACCTTCCATGAACATAAATCTAAGTTCTGCAAATTATCCCAATGACTCATTTTACAGGAAAATGTGTTGTAGTCTCAGAACCTAAATACTCTTAGACTTTTCCTGAATTAATTTCCCTTTTGTACAAGACAGGCTCAGTTAAAAGTAGCTACAAAAATGTTATTAAATGGCTTGACCAATTATTCTACTTAGATACCCTGAAAAGCCTAGTTCATAAGATATTTTCATTATTGAATAATTTTTTTAGAGTGTTAATGGTTTTGAAAATGTACCATGTAAAAAATGAGGACAGGCCCTTTCAACTCTTGATTACTAAATTTGAGACCCTGTGAAAATGGAACTCAATATGAGCCCTATTTAAAATGTCCATATTTATGGTGTATTTTATCCTGGGAACAAGGCCTAAGCCAGAGACATTTTGAACTCATCAAATATGTAAATTGTTTTTCAAACACTTTGGGGTTACCACAAAACCTAAATTGTTTTTAGCCAACCAAGCACTTTCTCCCTTCAGTTTCAAAAGCCAATTGTATTTTTTTTTATTCAAGAAAATCTAATTCAGATGTTACTGATTCACTTGCACTTAAATAATTAAAATGCTATTTTGCAAGAACTGATTGGTGTGCAAGAAAGCTCTTGAGTCTCTTGTCTAAACCTCTTTGAGTCTGTTTGCTGAAAAACAGGAAATCTTGCTTTGCCAAGAGTAAACCAACTGCAGTGGCACACTTGGGGTGAAAGTCTGATTTCAGTGCAGATCCAAAGCCATCGTTTGGAAATGGGTGGATCACGCTGAAGCATCTCCTTCTGTCCTTTCCATCTCCCAAAGGCTTTGCTGAAAACCAGCTTCTGAGCCCACGTAAATTTCCACCTCTAGATGCTGAGAACAGAGAAGCAAGACCCAGAGGCCTTTATCAGGAACACAGCTAGGAGTTCTGAGGCTTGTAATACTTCTTTTTAAAGCTTGTCTTGCTCTAGCTGATTTCCAAATATCATCAGTAAGATAGTTTTTCAAGCTTGGATCTATTGAATGATGAAAGTAAATGTGTGTTTTCCCCAGGAAGCTATAGTTCTCCACCAAGATTTACTTTCTATTTTTGTGGGGGGGTGGAAGTAGTGAGTTACTCCTATCAACATCTTCTTGATCAATGTAAGGATACTGTAGATTATCTGGATGACAACACTGGAGTAAATAACTATTATACATACACAGTTTTGATTGAGATCACTGTCTGATTGTATGAGTTAGTTCTATTACTGTTTCAAACACTCCCTACTCATGAGTAAGCCACTGTTTACCTCCTGCTCTGCGTACCTTCTTTCAATCTGACACTTTGATTGTGAGGATTCACTGAAGTAGAACCCATGATGAGAACCTGGTACACTGGAAGCATTCCATAAATAGTAGGTAATATTACTTTGGAGACTTTCATACAACACGTGAACACGCAACAGAATATAGCTGCTGCCACTTCTTAAAGTGGACCCATTAAAAATAGTCTGTATCGAGTTATTGCACCTAAGTGCAATGTAATAAGCCCAGATCCTATCTGTTTCCTGAGCTGCATTAGCAGGTAATAAGAATGGCTCCCCTTGCCATTTTGGCTACGGAATTCAGAAGGTATCCTGTGGCCCTTAGCAAATTCTCACCTCCATCCAGACTCACAGCTGGTTTAAGGGAAATCCAAACCTACAGCTGCTGGCAATGAATATTACCGGTGTTGATGTGAAAGGGGTGTCACAACACCTGTGCCATAATCCAGAATAATGTTGAGTATTCTGTTTTCAAGGAAAAAACAATCCTCCACTCCTGAAGGTCTCTTTCCAGCTCCTAGGTAAACATGCCAGCCTCAAAGAAGTCTGGGGTTTCATCATTAGGATACTAAGAGAGCACCATTGACCAAGGGCAAGTGGACACAGACAAGAAGAAGCCATTTATCAGGATTCCATCAGTTGATGCAACTGAACAAACATGTGTTGAGTGCCTACTTTGTGCTCACTGGGCTCAGTGCCATTGCAGACAGAAAACAATGCGACCAGACTCTGTACCTGTCTTCAAGTTTAGTGGGCTCAGGAAAGAGCAGATTAGAAAGAAATACAAACAACTGAGAATGCAGGAAGTATATGTAAGACGACAAGACACATAAAATGGTCCAAGGTAGCATAAAAGAAAATGGAAGTAAAGAGGAGATGACATTTTAAACACATATAGAAATGGTAAGATTTAAAGATAACTGTGAAGGATAATGGAGAAGGCAATGGCACCCCACTCCAGTACTCTTGCCTGGAAAATCCCATGGGAGGAGGAGCCTGGTAGGCTGCAGTCCATGGGGTCGCTGAGGGTCAGACACGACTGAGCGACTTCACTTTCACTTTTCACTTTCATGCATTGGAGAAGGAAATGGCAACCCACTCCAGTATTCTTGCCTGGAGAATCCCAGGGACGGCGGAGCCTGGTGGGCTGCCGTCTATGGGGTCGCACAGAGTCCGACACGACTGAAGCGACTTAGCAGCAGCAGCAGTGAAGGATAATGGGGCTTCCCTGGTGGCTCAGCAACAAAGAATCGCCTGCAGTGCAGTAGCTGCAGGAGAGTCACGTTTGATCCCGGGGTCAGGAAGATCCCCTGGAGGAGGGCATAGCAACCCACTCCAGTATTCTTGCCTGGAGAATCCCATGGACAGCGGAGCATGGCGGGCTACAGTCCATAGGGTTGTAAAAAGTTGGAACAACTGAAGCGACTTAGCACACACGCATGCACGTGAAGGATAATACAATTAGTAACAAATTTGTCTGTTTCTTACATCAGTTTCTTTGTTAAGGGTTCAAGCAGCATTTTTGTCTCCTCATCTCTCAGATCCCAGAGCACAATAACACTGATTAATGTTGAATAAGTGATGGAGTAATTAATAGAGTGCTTAAACTTAATTTATACTTGGAAGATGACAATAAAGGTCGAATCACTGAATGAGTCAATGAGTACAACTTTCCAAATTAATTTTGGGGAGAAGATGACACCACCTACATTCCTCATTTACTTGGTAGGAAAACTGAAGTCCAGAGAGCTGCCTGATGGGCCTGGCCCAGCTCACAGGGTTGGACAGAAAAGAGCTAGGTCTGGAACCCAAGTCTTCTGACTTTCAGGGATCTTGCCACTCATTCCAGGAGTTATCACTTTGTATTAATTGAATTCAAATGCATTTCTGCTAAGTAAAGGCTAATTCAAATTTTTATTGTTCTGTCTGGCAAAATGGAGCTTAACTGTGTCAATTCCTTTATGCCCACGGTTGAAGGCAGGTTGGTTTCTCCATAACACCATGGCAGGAGCAATTAATCCTTACAGAAACCAAATCTAGACAAAAGTCCTCCACAACCCATTGCACATCCTGCTGGATCAGGCCTCATCGGAAGAGGCTGGCATTTAGCTTCAGGGCACTGAGGGCACCCTGCCCCTGCTCCACAGAGGCACAGCACAAGAGTGCAGGTTGGAGTGGTGGGGGAGCAGGGGGCAAAGCTCAGGGTCACTGAAAGGTTGTTTTGTGTTATTGCCTTTTATTTCTTTCTTTCTTTTTTTTTTTTGACAAGGGATATCCACATTTCAAAACAAAAGAATAAGACTTCTGGTAGATTTCCTCAAAGGCAACCACTGAGAGATTTGCCAAAGCCATTGCCCCAGGGGTTAGTTTAGATAAACAAGGGCACTGGGAAGCTGTGTAATCTAAACTTTTCCCTCTGGCCCATGCCAGCATTTTAGCTGCCAAGGAGTAGATGTGCTTTCTGCTTCCAAAAATAAAAAGTGATTATACTCTTGCTACCCAAGCCCACCCTTGGCCACTCCACGGACCATCACAAAGAGATGATGAGGGATGCACTTTGTGGTATTGTTTTTGGAAAGCTCTTGTTCAAAAAACTCTTGAGGGTGTGCTGTCATGGGGGTTGCTGGCATCCCTGGGCAGGCAGTGGGCACCTACTGGAGCCCCTGGGAGTGACTCTTCTGCCAGGGACACATGGCTTCCATTAGCCAAGAGCTCACTGGTTTTCTGACCTGGAATTCTCTCTCATTGTTGTTTATATCTGATGCTTCTCTAGGCTGGACATGAAGGTAGGAAAGGAAAACTGGGTAACTTTTTTTTTTTTTTTAATTTACCATGTGTATTTTTCTTTTGTAAATTTGTCAGTTCATTTTTCTACCAGTCCATACATTTTTTTTTTTGATTCATAACAGTTCTTTACATCTTAAGGATACTGTTGTTATTCTGTAGTCACTAAGTCATGCTCAACTCTTTTGTGACCCCATGGACTGTAGTCTGCAGGCTCCTCTGTCCATGAGATTTCTCAGGCAAGAATACTGGAGTAGGTTGCCATTTCCTTCTGCAGGGGATCTTCCTGACCTAGGAATTGAATCCGAGACTCCTGCATTGGCAGATGGATCCTTTATTGCTGAGCCATCAGGCAAGTCCCTTAAGGATATTACTTCTTCATCTTACATATATGTTGTAAATATTTTTCCCAGCTTGTAACTTGAAACCTTTGAGTTATATTTTACACAAAATGCATAGATCTTAAGTGTATAAAAATCAGGTAAATATTAAAGAGAAAGTATATCCTAGGTTACTATCATAAAGGACTTAGAAATTTCATCTTTCTTCTGAAATTATTATATATATGAGCAGATCTAAACCTCATTTCAGGCCATTCTTCGCTCCTCACAGACATCTACAACCTTCTTCCTACTCAGAGTGAAAAGAGTGTCCCACTTTGCCTGGAACTTTACTGGTTTTAGAACTGGAAATCCTTCAAAGGCCCACATGTTAGGAATGTCCTCATACTAGTAATGAACATAGACTTGAATGGGAGAAACGGGAATATTAGGCCACCTCTACTCCTGCAGGCATCATTTAGAATTCACCAAGGAGGTAAGAATACCTTCTTCAAGACTGGAAGTTAAAGAATAAGTATAATATGGGGGGGGGTCTTAATTAATAGTCTATTGTGAAAAATTTTAAATAAGAATCTTGCACTTGGTGTGACTCAAGCAATAAATACTTAAATACTTGATTCTTTCTGATTTCTTTTCATCATGACTTTAATGTTTCCAAAGTTAGTTGTGTTCTAATGTAAGGATATCAGTGAAGTGCTACCTAGTCCAGCATCCATTATCCTGTGAAAAAATCAATTTCACTTGAAATCAATGCATTATGTTTTATGGAGGACCTTGCCTGAGGGTTTACAATCATATCCCCTGTGAGGGCCAGTGCAAGAAACAAAACATTTAATAAATGTCTGTTGAATCAGTGAATGAATGAGTGAACAAATTAATGCACCAGCAAAATAATTTTTATGTACTTAAGGAACATATATTTATGAGAAGACATGAGAAAAATATGGCATCATATGCAATATAGAGTTTACTTATTTAATTGAAACACCCTTTTACAAGGATATATTATAAATTCTGTGAGCATATATTATAGTCCCCCATATCATAAAAACTGAATTCAGCATATAAATTAATCTATCATTATAAGTAATTATACATACTGCCTTTAAAAATACTGTTTGTTTTTCTAAAACATCAGGACTACCTTTATTGTTTTGACTTCTATAAAACTCCCACTTATTGTGAAAATTCAAGTAATACTTTAAGAAAAAGTAGAAAATAAAGTTACTTTCCACCCCTTAGTGGTAGTAATTATTAACAACTCTCACGTGCTCATTGATTTTTCTGTGCACTTATGAACATATGTATATAAAAATATATATTTGTTTAATATGAATGTAATATACCATTATGTATATCTTTCCATGTCAAAACATAGATCTAACATGTCTTTATGGATGACTGCATGACATTCCATTATTAAAAAAGTGATTTTAACATACAGATTTTAGTAAGAATAAAAATTCTCAAAATTTGAAGCTCTAGGGAAAAATAATTAATAATAACTTTAGAAGATCATTTCTCAGCAAATGAGTTAAAAGCCCCATGATTTGATGACCAGTAATATCATTCATTTCCAAAAGAAACCAAGCCCTAGTATGGGTTGGGGGCAGTATCTGCAGAGCTAAGCTTGGCAATGCTCTAAAAATGTCCATTGCTTCTAGAATACCAGGAAGGCCTATTGGTCATGATTCATTCCCAATAAGATACAAATGAGAGTGAGACCACATGAGCCTCCATGCCATTCACTGGCCAGATAAAACCAGGTACTCTTATGATTTCTACTTGCTAAGTTGCTGGCATGAATCTAGCTGGAAAGGAAGCAAACAGATTCTATTCATCCTCGTCAATAGGTATTTATTTAGCTATACCCCAATGTGCTTCTGGGCCCTGGCACAGTAAATTGAATGAATCAGGTCTTTCTGTTTGCAATTCAATAAACCTGCTTTCTAGGGATCCAAAATGTTGCCATCAAGATTGACTCTATTAACTAGTGGTTACTAGAGGGGAGGTTGGAGAAGGCGATGGCACCCCACTCCAGTACTCTTACCTGGAAAATCCCATGGATGGAGGAGCCTGGTGGGCTGCAGTCCATGGAGTCACGGAGAGTCAGACATGACTGAGCGACTTCACTTTCACTTTTCACTTTCATGCATTGGAGAAGGAAATGGCAACCTACTCCAGTGTTCTTGCCTGGAGAATCCCAGGGATGAGGGAGCCTGGTGGGCTGCCGTCTATGGGGTCGCACAGAGTCAGACATGACTGAAGCGACTTAGCAGCAGCAGCAGCAGAGGGGAGGTAGGGAGGGGCAAAATAAAAGTGAGGGAGTAAGGGTCAAACTATAGATGTAAAAGGCACAAGGATGCATTGTACAACACGATGACTATAGCCAGTATTTTGCAATAATTGAAAATGGAAAGTAACCTTTAAATTGTATAAAAGTAAAACAACTTTTAAAAAAGATTAACTCTATTAATCATGAGTCAAAAACAGGAGTCTCCAAGACGTTCATTGTAACCTGTTCAATAATAATCAGAAACAAAAATGAAAAAAACTTATAAACTTTCAACAGTATGAAATTGGTTAAGTAGCCATCATGTAGTCAATTTAAAAAATTGTTATAGGGTATCTGCTGCTGCTGCTGCTAAGTCACTTCAGTCGTGTCCGATTCTGTGTGACCCCATAGACGGCAGCCCACCAGGCTCCCCCATCCCTGGGATTCTCCAGACAAGAACACTGGAGTGGGTTGCCATTTCCTTCTCCAATGCATGAAAGTGAAAAGTGAAAGTGAAGTTGCTCAGTCGTGTCTAACTCTTTGAGACCCCATGGACTGCAGCCCACCAGGCTCCCCTGTTCATGAGACTTTCCAGGTAAGAGTACTGGAGTGGGGGGCCATTGCCTTCTCCATAGACTATCTAGTGCACGAGAATAGTTCAAGATATACCAAATGAAAAGAAGCAATTTTTACAAAACTGCATTTTAGAAAAATATCATTTGAAAAAGGAGATATAGAGTGAAAAGCATACAGTATGAAAACATTATTTAGAGAATATAGAGTAAAAACCATTAAAAATAATATTAAGATGCAAAGGTTAACAGATATTATCTTCTAGAATTATTTTTGATTTAAAATTTTACTTACTTTTCCTTAGCTTTCCTTTCTGACATAAATACATATTATTTTTGTAATAAGAAAAAACTTTTTAGTAAGAAAATATTTCAAGAAAAAGCAATAATTAAACTCAGCATAGTTTTTCAAGTGTCAGAATGTAACCTCTTTCTTTAAAGGGATCAGACACTTATTGACAGTCATGATTCTCCCAAAACAGATTGGCGAGAGGCTCTGTTAGGTAGGAGAGGTGAGTATGTTAACAGACTGGCAAGTATATGATATGATTCTGACACCAGGTTTTCATATCATGATTTTCCAAAGAGGAAACAGAAGTTGATAGAGATTAAGAGACCTGCCCAAGATCATAGCAAGAAGTCTGGGTTCAAATCCACTTCTACTGGATTCCAGGCTCACCCTCCTTTCACTTGCATGTAATACAGGGGTTTGAGAACAGGGACTCTGGGACCAGACTGCCTGGGTTCAAAGCTCAGTGATGCCACTTATAAGACAAGTAACCTCAGGTGGGTTATTTTTAACCTCCACATGCTCCAGAATTTTGCATAAAGTGGTGACATATCTTGGGCTTCCCTGATAGCTCAGTTGGTAAAGAATCTGCCTGCAATGCAGGAAACTCCAGTTCGATCCCTGGGTTGGGAAGATCTGCTGGAGAAGGGATAGGCTACCCACTCCAGTATACTTGGGCTTCTCTTGTGGCTCAGCTGGTAAAGAATCCACCTGCTATGCGAGAAACCTGGGTTCAGTCCCTGGGTTGGGAAGATCCCCTAAAGAAGGGAAAGGCTACCCACTCCAGTATTCTGGCCTGGAGAAGTTCATGGACTGTATAATTCATGGGGTCGCAAAGAGTTGGACACAACTGAGCGACTTTCATTTCACTTGCAAGATATGTGAAGTGCTTAGAGCAATTCTTAACACAGAGGAAATACTGCATAAATGTTAGCTAATACTGCATACACTACTATATACCTGATCTGTGCCTTAGGCAGTGTTCACTGGTGTAGAGGGTGGTCACCTGACCCTAGAGAGGTCAGTAAGTACCCTACCTGGATTTGAGACAAAGAAGGTTGTGCCATTTGGGACTTTCTCATGGATTCTCATCTTCTTCAGATCTTAAGCACACATCTTAAAAGAGTTTTCGTAGTCTGTGATCAGGCCATTGCTTGGCAAATCCACTGGATCTATACACTAAAGGCCCCCCTGCCACTGCAGATCTATGAAACTTGAGTCAGATCTCTCCAAGGCTTTCAAACACATTTCCCAAGAAGACAAGTAGGAAACTGCCATAGATGCAGAAAGCCTATTCCATCGATTTATTTTCTTATATCCCTCATCTAATTCAGGGGATGTCCACAAAGCCCAGCCCCTGGATGATGGAAGCTGGCTCTCCTTTCAATCCAGAGACCAAATGGACATTAGCTTCAGGCCACTCAAGAAGGATATGAGCATCCCCAAGCCCCAGGTGTATCCCAGTGCAGCTTTTTCCCATGCCAGCTCCTCAGAACTCCATTTCTAGGACATGTTTATATTTGTCATATGAAGAAAAAATGTTCTGTAGCCAAATAAATTGGGAAAATTTTGCATTAAACAAAATTATAGACTTTCTCAGGATCATTAATATGCTAATATGAAGCATGAGTATGAATCTTTAAGACGTGGATGTGATAAACAACATTTCCTTTCTATATACTCTGTATTCACATATTCAAAGACCAATATGTCATGGGACACATTTCCAGAAATGTCACTCTGGCTCTGTAACCACAGGTCCTTATTGAACAGTAAAACTGACAAGTTCCTTGGCTGTGCAAGAGTCTAGGCATGGAGGATGGTCGATATAAGAGAGAATAGGCAAATCCATAGTCAAGAGGCCTGGAACAGAGATGAAAAACTGTATCAAAGGCAAAAATGAAGATGGTATCAAAGTCAGGGATTCTGCATAGAAGGTGAGGAGACTATGGGAATGTATTTTAATTTTATGCAGATGCTAAAACAAATGATCACAAACCTAATGGTCACAAAATTTGAGAATGCTTGCTCCTTGGAAGAAAAGCTATGAGAAACCTAGATAGCATATTTAAAAGCAGAGACATTACTTTGCCAACAAAGGTCCGTCTAGTCAAAGCTACGATTTTTCCAGTAGTCATGTACAGATATGAGAGTTGGACCAAAAAGAAGGCTGAGTGCAGAAGAATTGATGCTTTCAAAGTGTGGTGCTGGAAAAGACTCTTGAGAGTCCCTTAGACAGCAAAGAGAACAAACCAGTCCATCCTAAAGGAAATCAACCCTGAATATTCACTGGAAGGACTCATGCTGAAGCTGAAGCTCCCATACTTTGGCCAACTGATTAGAAGAGCCAACTCATTGGAAAGGACTCTAATGAAGAGAAAGATTGAAGGCGTGAGGGAGAAGGGGACAACAGAGGATGAGATGGTTGGATGGTGTCACCAATTCAATGGACATGAGTTTGAGCAAGCTCCAGCAGTTGGTGATGGACAGGGAAGCTTGGTATGCTGCAGTTCACGGGGTTGCAAAGAGTCAGACACGACTTAGCTACTGAACAACAAGTGGCTTAAAGCAGCACAAAGCATTTTCTCTGACAATCCTGGAGGTCAGAAGTCTAAAGGGAGTGTTAAGGGGCTAAAATCCAAGGTTGAGCAGGGCTGGTTCCTTCTGGAGGCTCTCCCACTCCAGAGGCTGCTCCTTACCTCTCCACCTTCTAGGAACTGTCTTGGCTTCCAGCCCCATCACTCCAATTTTTGCTTCTCTTATCACACTGCCTTCTCCCTGCATTCCTCTTACAGAAGACCCTTGTGATTATGCTTCACCACTTGAAATATCTAGGATAATATTCCCATTTCAGTATTCTCAATCATATATGCAAAGTTCTTTTTGCCATGTAAGGTAATGGAGGGTAGAGGCCAGAGGTGGGAAGGGAGGTAGGGAATGAATTGGAAATCATGGTGAATCAAGATGGCTTGACCCCTTCACTTGTTGTTCAGTCTCTGAGTCGTGTGCAGCTCTTTGTGAACCCATGGACTGCAGCACGTCAGACTCCTTTGTCCCTCACTATTTCTCAGAGTTCACTCAAATTCATGTCTGTTGAGTCAGTGATGCTATCTCACCATCCTCTGCTGCCCTCTTCTCCTCCTGGCCTCAATCCTTCCCAGCATCAGCATCTTTTCCAAGGAGTCAGCTCTTCACATCAGGTGGCCAAAGCTTCAGCTTCAGCATCAGTCCTTCCAAAGAATATTCAGGGTTGATTTCCTTTCAGACTCACTAGTTTGATCTCCTTGCAATCCAAGGTACTCTCAGGAGTCTTCTCCAGCACCACAATTTGAAAGCATCAATTCTTCAGTGTTCAGCCGTCTTTATGGTCCAACTCTCACATCTGTACCTGACTACTGGAAAGACCATAGCTTTGACTATACGGACCTTCATGAGCAACAGCAAGGATTTCTCTGTGCCGGTTCCACCAGCTAGCCATTCTCCTTTATAGCAGGATGGTTAATGCTACCCATAGACACAATTAAGTGCAGAATTCAAGACAATCGCTCCCTGCCTTACTGGCGGGACCTAAAGCTTCACTGAAACTGCAGCAGACAGCGATGTATCCCTTATAATTTGGATATTAGAAACAAAATTATAAAATAGATGTGTGCAGTAAAGAGGAGAGTTAAATTTGGGGGTTTAAAAATCTGAGCAGGTTGCTGTTTGTCTTTTCACGAGTTGTTATACCTATGTTTATGCATAGGATTTTAGAGCAACTATTTCTTTCTGTTAAGGATCAACACTGAAGAAGAAAATACACATACATGTACACACAAATTATAGAGTAGAACTTGAACCACTAGTGTATTATTTGAATGATACAAATAAGAGTATACAGAGTTATTTCATATCATAGACAAATACTTGAAGGCACAGTGTACCCAAAGTCTGCTGATGTGAGAACTTTGTTGATGTCTTGCCAGAAAGTCAAATATGCATGTAAAGTGTTAGTCATTCAGCTGTGTCCAACTCTCTGTGACCCCATGGACTATGCCCTACCAGGCTCCACTGTCCATGTAATTCTCCAGACAAAACTACTGGAGTGGGTAGCCATTCCCTTCTCCAGGGGGTCTTCCCAACCCAGGGATCAAACTCAAGTCTCCTGCGTTGTAGGCAGATTCTTTACTATCTGAGCCACCAGGGAAGTCCATGCACTTAACCCAGAGGTCATTTGACAGTCTGAGGTTGCCTTACCCTCTGCTATCTCTGATAATCTAAGCAGGACTAGACAGTGTCTTGATTTGAGGAATAATGAGGAAGAGGCCTCCATTCTTACAACGCTACATCTTTGCCCAGGAAGAAAAGGATGCTTCAGGTCTGGTTACAAAGATCTTCATACAAGACATATGGTGTGAAGATAAACATAAGCCACACTTACATGTAAGTAGCATTTTTTCCCTTGAAATTATATTTAAAATCATTTAAAAATCCAATTCCTGCAGTTAATATAAGTGCCAATGTGAGAAAAGCTAAGCTGTCAATTTTCACTTTGCCAATTTCCCAAGGAGAAACAAAGATTTTTTTCATGTGTGTGAGAATTCCCAAATTTAGTCAAGACTGGAATTTCACTGTTTTTATTTTTATAGCAGCAGTGTTTTGCCCATAGGGGGAAAAATAAAGAAACTGGGAAAACAGACAATTTGCCATTGACTGAGAGACAGCACTGGGAGTGAGGGGTGGAAATCATAACAAATTTTCAATATTCATCCTGAGGGATTTGGTCGGTTATTTGGTCAAAACCAGATGAGGATGTCAAATAATGCTGATACAGGGACCTTGAAAAATCACCTTTTGTTTTTGTGGAAAGTAGGAGAGAGGAAATTGAGGTGAAACTGCAAAATGTTCCTTTTTTTTTTTTTTTTTCACGAAACCAGCAAAAGAGAAGGTCCTCTTTAGCCGCCAGTGCAAATGTTTTTGCAAAGTTCCACTGCCAAGTGTCCTTTGATGCCTGCCAGGTTTTATAATTGAAAGATACCTTTTTAAATGAACTTGCTGGCTTTTTATTGGACAAGAGAGGCCTTCCCACAACTGGATGGTTCTCTTCCTTCCAGCGAGACCCAGCTCCTTCAAGGACTTCATTGAAGATCTGTGATGTTGGAAGGCTCATCACCATGGGAACAAAATACTCAGTGGCCCTATTCTAGACCATGTAGATTGTTTAAGACTTCTCATCCTACAAAATCATATGATGCAATGCAAACCATAATCTCTGAGTAGTGTCGGACAATTGGCTCATACATGAGGAGCTTATTGGTCTGCTACTAAAACTGAATCTCATCTTCTTTTAAAAAACTTTGCAAAAAAACCTGAACTGGGAGAATAACCAAATAGGTAGAGAGAAAGCAAACACTAACATCTGTGAGAAAACTATTATTTTTGTAGAGGGAAAGACCGCATAAAGACACTGAAAGCGTGTTTCCATTGCACTCCATCAAGACATTTAATAAAACTGCCATTCCCAACACACTACTGGCTACTTTAGAATTGTTTTCCCAGTTACTCAGCAGGAAACTAACATCTGAACCCACCAATCTTTTGAGTTGCAAATTCAATTTTAAACTTTTTATTTAAAAGGCTTCAAGAATATCTATCTCTCCAGGCAGAGGGATGATAATAACATTAAGCTTTATGAATTATTACTTTCCAGTCAAGGGTGACAGACTCGCTTATATGAACAGGGTGAGACTTTTCATAAGCAGGAGAGTTCCATCCAAGTTCTCCTGAGTCTATTTTGCCAAAGAAAGGAAAAGGATATTACATTTTAAAATAAAATTCCTCCAAATAAAATCCTACCAAAGCTTAACGTCTGAGAGTTCTTGTGGTGCCTTTATGTTGTAAATGCTGAGGTTTTATATTACTTATATAAGCTTTAGTCTCCAATAGAGCTGGCAAACAAAACCCAAGAATGCTGAAACAGCTGTAGTACTGTATCTGAGTCATTTGGACCAAAACAGCACGGACATGAAACAGGAGTGTTCTCTCCGTCCACGGCAACTCTTCATTTCAACTTCCAGACAAAGAACTAGCAATGGCTGCTAATCTCATGAAAACTCGGTGAGGCATACAAGTTGGATATTAAGGCTGATACTCGCTAATATTTTTAAAGGGTCACTTCAAAGGAAGACTCCAGGTTCTGAGAACTAAATCCAGTTCCTTAGAGGCTTTGATTATATTATCATTACAAAGAGTGAATCTCGCAGATATCCAAACAGCCAATCCTAGTCAACAAGACATGTATTTTAAATAAGAGAGCCTAACAAGGATGACCACCAGGCTCTACATTAAACCATATTACTTCACACTCCCATCAATTCAGAGTCTTCAGGACTGGCTTGAAGCTCCCTAAGCAAATCCTAAGCAAATCAAGGATGTAAAGAACTATAATTTAAATGGCTTGAGATAAACTGTTTCTTAAAACCTTTTAAAAAATAATCTAGAAGTATTTCTTCCACTATAAATAACCAACACATTAATTATAAATAATGCTTTAAGAGTGACATGCTAATTATAAATAATGCTTATCTGTAGGTCTTCCAAGACCCCCCTGGAGGCAATTGCTCTCTTTTCATACACAGTTTAAGTTACTCAGTGTCTGAGAAGGCAATAAACTCTTCAGCTTTAAATATAGTTTATTAAAAGCGTGTGCCTCACAAATTCAGGTTGCCTTGCCTCCATTAGTCTGAAATAATAAATTTTTATTGCAGTCCTTCAATGCACATTGTTCCCGACCATTAACTCACTATGGAACCTTAGGCAAGTTACTTAACCTCTCTGAGCCTCGGTTTATTCCTCCAGAGAAATAACAGCAACTATTTTAACAATGGTTAATGTATGTGAAGTACTTAGCAGACTGCACGAAACAAAGCAGGCACTCAGTACACAACAGTTATTGTTTACATTAGTTATAGTCTTAAAGAGACAATGCAGGGGCTTGGTTGCCATTTTAAGGTATTAATTTATAACTTCTCAGATTTGATCACCTTAAATCTAAAATGATCGAGGTGAGTTTAACGAGAGCCCAAGAGGGAGTGTCAGCACCAGTTCAAGGGAGGAATAAAAACGAAGGATTCATTCCACAGACGTGCGCGTGTGCTCAGTCCCTTCAGTTGTGTCCAACGCTTTGCAACCCTGTGGACTGTAGCCCTCCAGGCTCCTCTGTCCATGGGATTCTCCAGGCAAGAATTCTGCAGTGTGTTGCCATGCTCTTCTCCAGGGGAATCTTCCCAACCCGGGATCAAACCCAGGTCTCCCACATTGTAGGCAGATTCTTTACCATCCTGAGCCACAGGGAAACTCCCCATTCAACGGGCATCATATCCCAATAATCTGTCACACAGCTAGTAAATCACCCTCTTTAAGGCCAAAGACTCTTGGCAAACAAGGACTGAGTATCAATGAAGAAAGTCACCTGCATGAGGAAAGCCACACACACAGACTCAGACTAATCACTCATATTAAATCACCTTCCACTGTGCCCAGTCCACCTCCTCCTTCTCTGTAGGCTAAGACTTCTGAAAGAGGTTACAGTTTCTTCAAATATCCGTATCCAGAGAATTGTAATTATTTGACACATCTAGAGGTACCCTGGGAAACCCCGCTTGCAAGAAGACTCTCTTCATTTGACCTGATTCAAAGATCACCTAATGCAGCCTTTTCTTAAGGGATATTTGTCAAAAGCCTTCAGAGGCAAGTGAGGAACACTGGCTGCATTGACTTCTATTCCCGCCAGCAGTGTTGCTGCTGCTGCTGCTGCTAAGTCGCTTCAGTCGTGTCCGACTCTGTGCGATCCCATAGATGGCAGCCCACCAGGCCCTGCCATCCCTGGGATTCTCCAGGCAAGAACACTGGAGTGGGTTGCCATTTCCTCCTCCAATGCATGAAAGTGAAAAGTGAAAGTGAAGTCGCTCAGTCGTGTCCGACTCTTAGTGACCCCATGGACTGTAGCCTACCAGGCTCCTCCATCCATGGGATTTTCCAGGCAAGAGTACTGGAGTGGGTTGCCATTGCCTTCTCCAACCAGCAGTGTAGGAGGGCTCTAAAAGGAACTATTTTTATAACTGTATGCCAAAAGTTATATAACCTAGCTGAACAGACAAATTTCTAGGAAGACACAAATTATAGAAACTGACTCAGGAAGAAATAGAAAACATAAATAAACCTTTATAAGAAAAGAGACTGAGCTAGTAATCAAAAACTCTCCACAAAAGAAAAGCTCAGGACCAGATGGCTTTAGTGATAAATGCTACCAAGTGTTTAAAGAACACTTAATGCCAATCCTTCATAAATTCTTCCCCAAAATAGAATGGAAGTATATATTTCCCAACTCATTCTGTAAGATCATGCTACCTTGATACCAAAACCAAAGAAAACTACAGATCTATATGCCTTATGACTGGAATTTATCCCTGAAATTCAAGGTTGATTTAACACTCCAAAAGTAATCAATATCATGCACCATATTAGTAGAAAAAAAGAACAAATATCCCAGAATAATCTCAATAGACACAGAAAAAGTATTTTACTAAAGCCAAATGATAAATGATAAAAATGTCATGTGAGAATATACAACACACAGATAAAAAGGAGCTCCCTCAACTTAATAAACAGCATCTAAGGAAAACCCACAGTTAAAACCATACTTAATGCTGAAAACCAGAAAGCTTTCCCACTAATATCAGGAAAAGAATGCTGTTTCTTGCCACTCCTACTCAACATTATATTAGATGTTCCAATCAGGACAATTACTGAAGAAAAAGAAATAAAAGGTACCCAGATTAGAAAGGAAGAAGTACATCTATTTATATTTGCTGATGACATGATCTTGTAAACAGAAAATTCTAAGGAATCCAGAAATATCTATGACTGCTAATAAACCAGCTCATCAAACTTACAGGAAATAAGCTCAGTTTAGAAAATGCAGTTGTATTTCTATACACTGGCAATGAACAATCAGAAAATGAGCTTAAGAAAATTTCCTTTACAAGAGTGTTAAAAAGAATAAAATACTTGGGAATAAATTTAACAAAAATGTGTCAGACTTATACAGTGAAAAATACAAAACATCACTGAAAGAAAATTTAAAAGATTTAATAACTAGAAATATATCTAGTGCTCATGGACTAGAAAACTTAAAACTATTTGGATAGAAATACTCACTGGATTAATTTATAGATTTCACACCATCTCTACCAAAGTTACAAATGTCTTTTCATGGACAAAATTGACAAGCTAATCCTAAAGTTCATGTGGAAATTCAAGGGACTGAGAATAACTGAAACAACCTGAAAAGGAAGAACAAACTTGCAAGATCACACTTCCCAATTTTGAAAGCTACAGCACAAAGCTACAGCAATCAAGACCATAGCATAAGGATTCATACAGATTAATGGAATAGGGTTGAGAGTATAAAAGTAAACCAATAAATGTATGATCAATTGACTTGTGACAAGAGTATCAAGACAATTCAATGGGGGAAACAATGGTCTTTTAAACAAATGGTGCAAAACAACTGGCTATCCACATGCAAAAGAATAAAATTAGACACTGCCTCACTCTATATACCAAAAAGAAAAGAAATGTCAAAATTCTAAATGCAAAATCCCCAGCTACAAAGCTCTTAGAATGAGCAATAGCTAATATTATACACAACACCAGAAACACAAGCAACAAAAGAAAAAAGTAGATAAACTGGACTTCACCAAAGCAAAAAATTTTTTTTGTTTCAAAGAACACCATCAAGAGAGTAAAAAGTCAACCCATAACATGGGAGAAAATATTTGCAAACCATGTATCTGATAAGGGTCTAATATCCAAAATATATAAAAACTATTATAACCCAACAATAAAAAGACAAATTACTCAGTTAAAAAACAGGAAGACAATTTTAAACACTTATCCAAAGAAGTTATACAAATAGACAGCAAGCACATGAAACAATGTTCAACATCATTAGTTGTTAGAGAAATACGAATCAAAACCACAAGAGATAATATTTCACATCCACCAGGACAGCTTTAACTAGAAAGGCAGTATATACTCATCGGTGAGGATAAGGTGAGACTGGAGCTGTCATTCAGTGTTTGTAGGAATATAAAATGATATAGTCACCTTTAAAATGAGTTGGGTATTTCCTCAAAAAGTTAAATAGTTATATCTCATCAGCTCCACTTCTAACTATACACCCAAGAGAATCAAAAACATATCTCCACAAAAATCTTATATGTCATAGAAGTATTATGATAGCTAAAAAGTGAAAATAATACAAATATCTACTAACTGATGAATAGATAAAATATGGAGTATTCAAAGAATAGAATATTATTCAGTCATAAAAGGAATGAAGTTTTGATATATGCTGCAACATAGATGAACTTTGTAAGCATTATGCTAAGTGAAAGATGCCAGACACGAGATCACATATGGTATGATTCAATTTATATGATAAATCCAAAATAGGCAAATTCGTAGACACTGAAAGTAGCATAGTAGTTACTAGGGACAGGGAAAAGGGAGTGACTGCTAATGAGTATGAGGTTTCTTTTAAAGTGATGAAAATGCTCTGGAATTAGATATTGGTGACAGCTGCACAATATTCTGAATATACTAAAAAAAAACAAAACACTGAACTGTACAGTTTAAATGAATGATTTGTGTATGTGAATTATGTCTCAGATTTTTTTAAAAAAGTCTAGACCTTGACAAATCATTCCAAATATTTAAATTAGTGGAGTCTGCTCCTGAGACTTGTAATAAGAAGTAGAGGGTGGTCATCAAGATCAAGAATAGAGCCTTTTAGAAGATGAGGAAAATGAGAAATAAGCAGGAGGCCAAGCCTCCATGATTTTTAAGGTGAGCAGCAGGGGGAGCCCTTGATAACAAAGAAAATTACAAAAATAATATTTATGCTTCTAATCATAAAGTTAATACATTCTTTTTGCAGAATATCTGAAGAAATACCAAATAAACTTAATTTTAAAACCAGTGATAATTCCACTGAAAATCACTATTAATATCATTTGTGCAAATCCTTCCAGTCTTTTTTCAGCATACCTATGCATGTACATGCATATATAACCAAACTCACATATTTTACAAAAGTAGAAGATGCAATTTTGCATCCTATTTTTCCACTTCATAATATCTTTTTACATTTTTTCCTAAGTCTTCAGTATTTTCGAGAACATGATTTTCAGTGCTTACCAATGTACTATAATTAATTAAACCTATTTTTTAGAATGTTTCCCTGATTAAATAACATTGTGATAATCACCCTTGAATCTAAACCTTTATATTTCTCAAAAAATATTTTCTAAGGACAGGTTCCTAGAAGAGGAATTATTAGGTCAAATACCATTCACAGTTTTAAGTCTTTGAATGCATATTGCCACATTTACAATAAGGAAACTTGAAAAATCTTTATACTTCCCCCAGCACTATATATAATCCTTTTTCCTCAACTTTTCTCCAAATATGTAATTATCTGATTTGTTTGTTTAAAACAGTTGCCAACTTGAGAAACAAAAACTAATCTTCCTTTAATTATTTTTAAATAAATAGTAAGCTTGAAATTTTTTCTGAGTTATTATCTAATTGTAATCTGCTTGTCAGTTCAGTTCAGTCACATCCAACTCTTTGCAATCCCATAGACAGCAGCACACCAGGCTTCCCTGTCCTTCACCAACTCTCAGAGCTTGCTCAAACTCATGTCCATTGAGTCAATGATGTCATCCAACCATCTCATCCTCTGCCGCCCCCTTCTCCTGCCTTCAACCTTTCCCAGAATCAGGATCTTTTCCAATGAGTTAGTTCTTCACATCAGGTGGCCAAAGTATTGGAGTTTCAGCTTCAGCGTCAGTCCTTCCAATAAATATTCAGGTTTCCTTTTAGGATGGACTGGTTTGATCTTGTAGTCCAAGAGACTCTCAAGAGTCTTCTCCAACACCACAGTTCAAAAGCATCAATTCTTCAGTGCTCAGCTTTCTTTGTAGTCTAACTCTCACATCCATACATGACTACTGTACATGTATATACAATTCTGCTTATACAAATTGCCTTTTTGTGAACACTGACAATTTTTTTGTTTAGATTATTTATCTTCTAATTATTGATTTCTAGAAGCTTTTCATGTATCAATTATGTTTATACCTTTGTCTTATATTTTGCCATTTTTCAGGTTTTTCTTTGCTTTATGCTTTTTTGTCATGAGTTTTGATGTATACAAGCTTTTAGTTTTATACCAAAAAAAAAATTGATCTTTTCACAAATTCTTCCTCTACCTTTTTGCTTAAAAAGTGCTTCTGTGAAGCAGGAATTGATGAATATTTACCATAATTTTGTTTATTCTTTCATGTTTTTAAAAATTTATTTAATGTTTATGTATTTAATTCCTCCAGAACTTATTTAGGGATATGGTATGTGTCCCCCTGGCTAGGGCAGGGCATCATCTGATGGCAGAAACCCGTCTGGGGTTGGCAACAGCCAAGGGCGGGATGGGTCAGGAGAATGTGGGTCAGCCCTTCCAGAGCAAAAAGGAAGGGGAGGTTGATTTTTAGCAGGATCGATGAGGAAGGTGGTTCTGAAATGTTTTTCACAGAAATAGAAACCAATGAAACAGACGCCGGCACTCTACTGCTTTAGAAAAAGAAAGAGCTGGACAACAGGCAGGCAAGCAATTGGCAGCTACTGCCAACCTCGGAAACTTGTCATATTTAGTTTGTTCCCCTAAAGAGGTATATACCCACACCACCCAAGGATGGTTACGTGGTAACACCCAGATCTGCCAGTTGGTGCTCCAGTCATAGCAGCAAACACCACTGCATCTCACAACGGCCACGCAACGTGCAAAGCACAATCACACCACTCTCCCCAGGTCCCTGCCCGCAAGCCATCCCAGCTGCTGGCAGGGATCAGACAAGCAACTTCTGACCTGGCCTCCAGAACCTGGGAGAGATTGATTTTACCATAAAGCCTTCCTAATGCTCCAGGGATTTGTCCCAGTGAGAGGAGAATGCTTTAGGAGAAGTAGAGCCAGTTTCTCCGGCCCAGGGTGTGTGCCCAGAACTGGGGAGCCAGCCCTACATCTAGGGTAATTGCTGCGGGTAATGGTGTGGTGCTGTACAGACTTCCTAACCAGCTGGAACTTTCTATTTGCCTGACCGTGTTATTACTGGCTCCTGCTAGATTTTAGGGACATTAACCTGCCCATATGTGTCTGCTAGTGCCTTGCTGGGCGACTCCAGCTTACAGACTTCTTAGGAAAGGGGCTTTGTGAATTTTTCTTCTACAAGTCTTTTCCCTTTTGTTTTTTTCTCTGCAAATTCTTCTCTTTTTCTGCTAGTTGGAGCAGAGGATTTCGGCTTTCTTACGAACAGTGCATGAACCAGCCAGTCATACCATCCGAGAATGTTGTAAGAGCCTGCTTCCAGGTTCCAGATTTGGATCTGTGAAAATGGCCCAGACTCTTCTGAAATTCTGAGCTGACGTTCCAGTATCCAGCCTCCAATTAAGCTCTGCAAGTTGCCACAAATAAGTAGGCCAGCCACCTCATCTTCTCTGTGTCAGCGTCTCACGCCCTAAGGAGTGGCGGCAAAAGGGGGAGCACAGGGGACTTGCCCTCAATCACTGACATTGGGTCTTATTCTTTTTATTTTTTACAGTAAGGCAACACTTCTCTGCAATCATGAGGAATGTTTTCAGCACCCTTCCCACCTCTGCACTGGTGGGTGCATGGTTGATGAGCTTGTTGCCCTGTCTGTGGACCCAGCCTGTAGATAAACATAACTAGTTCTAAATGTCCCCACTGACCACCATAAGATGTCCATCTACCACGGCAAGTGGATTCAAGCACAAGATACAATGTGAGCAGCATGTGGATGATCTTCAGCTAGTTTGGGCAGCTGGTTGGCCCACTTCACAGAGCCTTGATATAAGGAACTAGGAGAAGGTTTCATGAGATCTCACAATGAAATTGCCATACGACAGGAAGCTTGCTCTAAGAGGTTATTTCTACCACGGAAAGAACTGGGGATATGGTTGAAATACATTTTGGCTTAGACTCAGAAAGCCAGGTTTTATGCCTAGTCCTTCTTGATCAGTTTTGTGGCCACGGGTATCTGTGAACTATAGCTTTCTGAAGGTCCTGAAGGTGAATAATTACACCTTAAAGAACCATGCTGAGGCTCACATCACATGAGGAAATGTGTGATAAATTGTTCTGTAAACTGGAAAAGTGCACCAGTAAAAGAGGCTACTGTTTGTTGTTAGACCTATATTCGAGGTAGGAGAACCAAGGTTCAGAGAGTAAGAGTTGGAAATGGCCCAGACTGAGCTGCTGAGAGAATTACCCAGGACTCTATAGATCCTCCAAGGGCCTTCCTTCTGAATTGTGTGACTGTATCAGGCAGTTTATCAGCTCCCATTAGTGATTAAATGGCCAATTCTACAATTTGTTGTTGTTTTTTATTGTTTTGTCACTCAGTTGTGTCTGATTCTTTGGAGATCCCATGGACTGTAGCCTGTCAGGCTCCTCTGTCCATGGAATTCTCTAGGCAAGAATACTGGAGTGGGTTGCCATTTCCTCCTCCAGGGGATCTTCCCGACCCAGGTATCGAACCCATGTCTACTGCACCGGCAGGCGGATTCTTTACTGCTGAGCCACCAGGAAAGAACGTAATTCCACAATTAGCTGTGATAAAACCCAGCCTAAATTATTTGACTGAAGTCATTTCATTGCTAGCCCTTCAAACTGCCTGAAAGTGAAACTATCAGTCTCTCAGTCACGTACAACTCTTTGCCACCCCATGGACTATAGCCCATCAGGCTTCTCTGTCCATGGAATCCTCTGGGCAAGAATACTGGAGTGGGTAGCCATTCCCTTCTCCATGGAATCTTCCCCACCCAGGGATTGAACCTGGGTCTCTTGCATCGCAGGCAGATTCTTTACCATCTGGGCCACCAGAGAAAGTGAAAAAAAGTGAAAGTGAAGTCGCTCAGTTGTGTCCGACTCTTTGCGACCCTGTGGACTGTAGCCTACCAGGCTTCTCCATCCATGGGATTCTCCAGGCAAGAATACTGGAGTGGGTTACCATTTCCTTCTCCAGGGGATCTTCCCGACCCAGGGATCGAACTCAGGTCTCTCGCATTGGAGGCAGACGCTTTAACCTCTGAGCCACCAGAGAAGCCCCCATGAGTTGCCTGGCTAGTCCTCAATTCACTGGAGAGAGAGTGTTAAGATCATGAACCATCTGACCAAACTGCTGGGTGTGAGTTCATCTCTGCATCCCCCTAACTAGGTGGCTTTAAGCAAGTGATATGACCTGTCTTCAGTTTATTCATCTGTAGAATGCAATAAAAATACTACCTTCCTCAAACTGTTGTGAGAATAAAATGAATAAGAAATGTAATTTGAATAATATCTGGTACATAGAAAGCTACTTGTAAGCTATTATTCTTTTCCAGTAGGCCACTCTTTAAAAAAAAAAAATGTATGTTCTAAATTATGGGAAAAGATGGACTTTTTAGGCATAATGGAGAATTGAGCTTTAAGAAATACACTCCCTCTTCCCCTACTCCATTGTGAAGGGTCTGGCATGACAAGATAGGTTAGACGACATGGTTCGGTGGAACCACAATGGTGAGCACACACATGTGGGTGCCTGGGAATGCAGAATGATGACATCCTCTCTCTGGTGGAGCCCAAGATGGATGGAGACAAGTGTGGCTGAACCCAGGCTCCTCCACGGACTGGTAAGTGACCTTGCAGCAGGATCTCTTTGTATCTTTACTTCCAAAATTTTGCAGCAGCAGAACAACAGTTCCTGCCCCACATGGTTATTGCTTAGAACAGAGCAGATACACAGTGAATTTCAGCTGTCATTACTATTATGATACCATTTGCCATTCCCCAACTTTGTGATTTGAAATTTTGAGAAACTGCATACATTTTTCAGGTTACAGTAGAAAAGAAAAAGTGTCAGATAAAATAATGTCTTATTTTCTTTTAAAGACAAAAAAAGGAAATGCCACATCATCGCTATCTGTTTGTTCATACACTGTGACAATGGAATTGTCCATTCCTGTCATACTTTTAAATATATTTTTATAAATTAAAAAAAATATTTCACTGTGTTGTGTCTTAATTGTGTGTGGGCTCTCTAGTTGTGGCTCTCAGACTCCAGACTGAACGGACTCAGTAGTTGCTCTGCAGCATGTGGGATCTTAGTTCACTGACCAGGGATCAAACTGGCGTCCCCTGCATGGGAAGGTAGATTCTTAACCACTGGACTGCCAGGGAAGTCCTCATGTCAAACTTTTTATGAATTACTGTGAACTGCTTGAGTTTCAAAATATTTCCATACATGAAAGCCCAATCCCCTTTAGACTTCACTCAATTTTCTTTTATAAACTGACCCAGTCGACGTGGGTGATGCCAGTCTCTGGTTTTAACATCACATATGAAAGACAAGGGGTTCCAAACCAATGTCTACTAATTCCAGTCACTCTGAAGTGTCACTTTCAGTTTTGCTATGGTTTGGCACACATATCTTCATGTTTGAAACTGCTCACCAGAATGTTTGAGCAAACGCATAAATAGTAAGAACTGAACATGCCAAGTGACTTTCAATTTTTTAAAATATCTTCACGGGGCTGGTGACCTGAGTCAGGTCGGCTGTCAAGTTTTGGGTTTGGTAATGAAAGCCATAAAGGGAGTCAGTCAACTGACAGTGCCCAGGGGATACGACAGCAGGACTTTTCTCTTGCAGCCTCTTGCAGAGCACAAGCTCCATCCCCACCCCTGCAGACAGGGTGTTGGGTTTCTGACCTGTGGGGAGGGTCCCTGGAGAGTGCTAGAAAGCAGAAGAGGCTGCCGGTCCTACTGGGACCGGTAAAGTTAGCACAAGATTTAATAGCACTGGAACATACCCGCCCATTTTATTTCTCCAGTCTGATAATCTAGGGTAGTTAAGGGAAAGAGCAGAGATTTTGGTGGCTTTTAGCTTTTTTTAAAGTTTCATCTGGGCAAACACACAAATGTGGATCAATGTTATCCAGACCTTACCACTGTTTGTTTTTCAGACTCCAAGATTAAACTAAGGACTGGCCAAGCTGAGCAGATATGTTTGCCTTTGTCTGAGAGAAGACAGAACTTGGAAAAAGAAGGGTGTTCAGAGAGACTGGGTTTCCTGGAGTATCTAAGGGTAGCCAAACAACGGCAGACAGGACTCAACCCTGGCGTGCTGAACAGGGCTATCTCCTTCATAATGAACGGCATGCTCATTTAAATGGGGCAAATTTGCAAATATTTTATATCTTACTAAGGAAACTATTTAAGCGTAGGAAATATGAGGGTTAAATGCCTTGCTTTCATAAACATACTACGATGGAGGAGATGATTTTAGATATTCTGTGGAAAAATGTAGGGGAAAAAAGTGCTGAATTAGCCCATTCCGTTCCATTGAATTGTTCAGCAATTATGGTCATCCCCCGTGCCCTAGAAAATTAAAGTACAAGATGAAATCCCAATCTAAGCCTGTCAGCTGCTAAGTGACTGCTATGTTACTAAATAAACGACACATCCCATTATCAGTTCAGCTCAGTTCAGTCGCTCAGTCGTGTCTGACTCTTTGTGACCCCATGAATCACAGCACGCCAGCATCCCATTATAAAAGCATTTAAAACTTATCCAAAGAGGTTTGCTGAATGGGGACTATAATTTTAAAATCATTTGTTGTTAGACTGTACACTTAAATTTTAACCTGAAGCTAAATGTTGCAAAGTTAAATCAATTTTATTTGAACACACAGGGGAATTTACACTCTTCATTTGGGGTGGATGGAACCCTTGACACAGTCTAGAATTTATTAAGACTCCTGTCCCATAGGAACAGTTAACTCTTTGATCCTAGCACTCTCTCTCCTCCTAGAAGAATTATTTAAATGTTACACATCCTTTTTTTTTTATTATTACCCCAAGCCCAGCAGTCACAGAGACAATTCCCTTTCTATCTCCCACACCCCTTTTCTTTTCTTTCTTTCTCTGTCTTTCTCTCCTTCCCTGAAGTTTATAAAGCATTCCTTCAGCTTTGGTTTTCCTTTTCGACATTTAAAAATGTGGCTTCTGCCTATAAAACTTCTCCTCTACCCTGAGCAGCCCCATTCCCCTGGGGCTGTTATTGGCATGATCTATAAATTAACTGGAGTCACTTCGAGCCCTCAGTTAGCTTTTAATCAAACATTAGCAGCAGTGTTTACTCTTGTGTAATCTTTGGTTGTTACTTAATTTAATGCCCGTCAGCATTAAAAAAAAAAAAAAAAAAAAAAACCATGTTCAGCAAATCCTTGGCGCACACTGTTCAGTTTCTTTCCTCTTCCCCTCCCCCACCTTGACCCAAATCAAGCTTCATTTAATCTGGTAAAGGCTTTCTAATAATTTTAATGTGCTAGTGCAGCTTGCTCTCTTAAGGAAATAAGAGTTTGCTCTCTATGGCAATCAACCCAGAGGCCTTTGCTTTCTGATCCCCATCCCACATCACATCAAAGAGGCTAAACTGTAAATTGTATAGTTTTTGTTTCTTGTTGCTCTGGCAGTTATTTGTGAGTGATGTAAGATGGGAAGCATCTTCAGACTCACATTTGGAAGATGCTGGTGTGGGCCCTTGAGAAAAACCCACTGGAAACTGACTTTGAAGGTCTGCCCGGTGGTGAGCTAAAAGCGAACATATCACATCATAATTCATACACAACTTTGTGTCTTTTGAACCTTCCTCCCCAGCTGCCACCACCTCTAGAATAAATAAATAGTGCCCTGGCCATTCTACGGTGTGCTGGAGTGGCTTTCCTCTCTTCTTTCATAATGTGAAATCCATCTATAGTCTTGCAGGAGAACATCCCTAAGGCTGTCCTAAAGACTGGAGGAAATACTGACTTCAGATGGAATAGGAAGGCTCAGCTTCAGCGCACAAAGCACATTATTAAGGGAAAAAGAATGTAGGGGGAAATTATGAGTGTACTCTTAAAAGATGCAAAAAGCAGCTCTCCTACCTTGCGCCTCCCCGTTTCTGTGCACTCTGTATAACAGAACATCCTCCTTAGTCCGGGGCTTTGATTAATAGCATCACACTCAGGACACCCGGTTTCTGTGCCAAGGAGACAAATGTCACCCTGAAAGTCTCATGCTGTTTCAGGAGATGTGACTGAAACAATGTGGACACCCAAGGAGAAGGAACCCTGAGTCAGAGAGGTCTCAACTGTTCCATCCTTTCCCCCCCAAAACTTGACCTCTTCAAATTTCACTGTGTCTCAGCTGTGCTTCTGCTCCCCATCGATTAGAAATCAGGATTCTCTTCTCTACACCACAAGGGAAAACCCTACTGCTAAGAATCCCGACTATGGCGGGATGTCCCTACTATGTCTCACAGAAGAGCACTCCCTTAGAAGAGCAGTAGGGATTCAAAGGGCAAGAAGAAGAAGAAAAGGAGAGACGCTGGTGACTGAGGTTTCATCCAACTGCTGCAAATGAATAAATGCTGAAAAATGCATTTCTGCTCTCTCAGATAGGAAAGGAGTTTCCTGGACTGAATCCATGCAGAGTTCATGGTTGGATTTCTAGGAAAGCCTCAATAAGGGGCTGAATTATGTGCTATTAACTCGAACTGCAGCTGTCCTGAGGGTCAACAGCTCTGTCTGAGCTCAGGTTACAAGTGCACACTGGTAGCCTGTGCTTGGGGGCTGGTGTCACTGCGAGTCACCCTTGAGATGTGCAAAGCAGCCCAGGAGACACATGCATCCCTGTCACTAACCACCGGGTCCCTGGGCCTGCCCACCTGTGGGGTGTCACCACCCAGGCTCCAAAGTGCAGCTGTTCCACTATGCAACTTTCCTGAACCATCTGGTGGAACGTGCTCAAAACACAGGGCTGCACTGACAAGGACTTTAAGGTTTAGGAACTCACTCCCAGGTAACAGCTGAGAACAGCAAGAAGTGCCCAGGCCCCTCAGGTGCCCAGGCTGCCCTGGTGATAAAGGGAGCTCTACTGTCGACTCATTGCTCTCCTCACATTCTTATTCCTGATGCTGAGTGACCACCGTCAGCACTTGAGGTCTGTGCTTCCCTTTTCTTTTCAACTCCCTCTTCAATGTCCCTTACCTGCCCATCCTCACCCAACTTGCTCATTTAACAGTGCCAAGTGGTCGGCTCATAGGAAGCGGTGCATGCCTTTAAAGCTCCTTAGAGGAGAGCACGTGACAAATATAAAATGGAAAATGTTTTAGACAAATACGACATTTCATTTGAGGTATCAGCCATAATGATCTATAACCAATAAATTCATTTGTTTTCCATTTTGTTATTGTGTGTGTGTGTGTGTGTGTGTGCAGGCACTATGCTGTGTCCCACTCTTTCCCCAGCATATCCCTGCATGCTTTGTTCACTGTGTGATGTCCAGCTCTCTGGTCTCTTCCAATGGCAGCCTCCATCCACTGGAGCCTGCCTAGGACCCTGCACTGGTCAATGGGAAACCAAACAAATCAGAGGCACTTAGTCGTTTCCACCAGTTCACAAAGGGAAAGCTTCGGCATGTTCCCTGAAGGCCAGACATGTGAGTTAAAGCTGCAGAAGGAAGCTGACTTGTAAACCTTCCCTGACAATCAGGATTTACTGTTTATTCTGTCAACCCTGTTTATTCTTTCAACTCTGGTTTCGCAGCAGAACAGCTCATCACACTACACCCAGATTGTGGGGACACACAGAGAACAGCCAAGAAGAACCAGAGAGAGCTCAATCCTGCTGATTCATTCACTAAGTCATTTGTTAGCAAGCTGGTTTGGGGTTTCTCTTTTCCACAATATTTCAACACTTAGGGAATTAAAATAGCCAGCTGTTCCCATCTTCAAACAACATATCCTGGATAATTGGGAATTTAACATAAGTTTTACTCTTAAAGTCCTCTTCCAAAATACATCTGACCAAAATAGTTCATGAAATAACTTGGAAACCTAGAGCGTGCAAGAGAGTTGTGTATGATGCTAAGTACAGAGTCACTTGGCACTTGGTAAACATGCACTGATGCAGACCTGGTTTCCTAAGATTTAAAATGTAGAACCAAACAACTCATACTTTCTCAAATATTATGGCGCTAGTGTAAATTTACAAGAGGCTGCTGCTGCTGCTGCTGCTAAGTCGCTTCAGTCGTGTCCGACTCTGTGCAATCCCATAGACGGCAGCCCACCGGCTCCCCCGTCCCTGGGATTCTCCAGACAAGAACACTGGAGTGGGTTGCCATTTCCTTCTCCAGTGCATGAAAGTGAAAAGTGAAAGTGAAGTTGCTCAGTCGTGTACGACTCTTAGCGACTCCATGGACTACAGCCTACCAGGCTCCTCCGCCCATGGGATTTTCCAGGCAAGAGTACTGGAGTGGGGCACCATCGCCTTCTCCGTTACAAGAGGCTACAAACATCAAACTGGATATGGTGTAGCAGAGAGGCTGTGGAATCAGACAGGCCTGGACTCAAATTGAGTGCCACGCTTGCTGTGCAGCCCAGAACAAATGATACATTCTCACTAAACCTCAGTGTTCTCACCTCTAAAATGGGAATAATAAGAACCATCCCTCAACTCAGTGAATTTGGGGAGGATTAAGATTAGGAGATACATTGTAAAACCGTTTTTGGCTCAGAGCAAGCATTTCATAAATGAAAACTGCTGGATACTCTTGTCTTACAGAGAATGTTTTTGAAAATTGGAAATAATTTTAAAGCTTGGAAAACAATGAAGACCCCTCTGGGGAAATATATAACTCCTAAATCAGATAATGGAACATCTTGGAAACCCAGACTACTCAGAGCATACTTAAGTGCCAGGGACAGGGCTCATACCTAGCTGACACTCAATAAACATTTATTGACACCGACCACGGTTTCTTCAGGTTAAAAATAAAATGTCTGGAAGAATTACAGAATCGCTTGTGGTTATTTCTGAAATATTATGACATCAAAGTAAGAATTTAAAACACCGCCACACACACAAAGAAGCTGGGTACCAGATTTGCTTAAAAGATTGGAAGAACCCAAAACTCAAGTATTGCTTGTAAAGCAGAGGTTCATAAAATTATAAAACCAGAATTAAGAAAGATCTCCTAGAAATGGACAGAGCCTCATCAACTTCAGTGGAGAAATTTCTCCATCTATCATCTGCTGACTCCACAGGGTAAAGTCGCTGTGCTGGGGAGGTGTCTGTGTATTCCCAGGGTGAGACCATCAGCTCTTCCATTTAAGTCAAGGGGCTACCAAACTAGAATGGAACACTGGTAGATTTAAAAATTTAGAGTCAAATTCAAACAGATAATCTCACAGAGGAGAGCTCCCACATATCAATAGAGAAAACTGAGGAAGGCTATATTTAAAGTTTTTCTTTTTATCAAGGTAGAGTTTGCACTGTGACAATGATTAAGCTGTAGGGGAGGCTTTTAACAGAATTTGCTCTGCACTGGTACTAACTAACTGAAATATATCATTTGCTTTTCTAATCTTCCTTTAATTTTAGTCTAGAAAATACCATTTATCTTTAGTATTCTTTCTCCCATGGGGCAAAAGAAGAAACAAGATTTCAGAATTCCATAAGGCATTGATTAATTCATGCTGGTCTCTCTTCTAGGTACCGGATATTAAAAAGGAAGGCAACCAATATATTACCTCCATCCTTAAGAATAAGCCCCTCCTGATCTTTAGGGATACGTATTTAAAACGGGCCAATTGCTCTTCAGTAAATGTCAAATAAACGGACCTCTGGAACACTTAAAATTTCAGGCTGTGCGACTGTATGCTTCAATAACACACACACACACACACACATGCGTGCATGCACACCTAGGTCGAAAGGAACAGGAATTGACACAGGCTAATTGTGTCTCTGACTTACTTTCCACAGTTATTTGCTCTTTGCTTATGCAGAACAGAAACATAATGGCAAACCCTCTGCAAAAAGATGGCAAGCTATCTCCAAATTAGAGAGGTTTGGCTGCAGGTGGGTATGAGAAGGCAGCACTTACAGAAACTTTCAGTTGGTAAAGAATCCGCCTGCAATGTGGGACACCTGGGCTCGATCCCTGGGTTGGGAAGATCACCTGGAGAAGGGAATGGATACCCATTCCAGTATTCTGGCCTGGTATTCATCTCCAAATTAGGGAGGTTTGGCTGCAGGTGGGTATGAGAATGCAGAGTTTATGGAAACTTCACCTTGTATTTATTATTAATATCTTTGTTGAAACCTATGAGCTTAGCCAGCCCAGCTACTCTGACTTGGGAAACTTTTTTTTTTTTAATTGGAGGCTAATTACTTTACAATATTGTAGTGGTTTTTGCCATACATTGACATGAATCAGCCATGGGTGTACATGTGTCCCCCATCCTGAATCCCCCTCCCACCTCCCTCCCCATCCCATCCCTCAGGGTCATCCCAGTGCACCAGCCCTGAGCACCCTGCCTCATGCATCAAACCTGGACTGGCGATCTATTTCACATATGGTAAAATACATGTTTCAATGCTATTCTCTCAAATCATCCCACCCTTGCCTTCTACCACAAGAGTCCAAAAGTCTGTTCTATACATCTGTGTCTCTTTTGCTGTCTTGCATATAGGGTCATCGTTCTTGGGAAACATATCTTGAGGCCTCTTTAGCTTTCTGACTCATGTTGCGTAATTGAGTTGGATGGACAAAAGCCTAGTAGTTATTTGCACAAGAGCAACATGTAGGTTTACTTTGTCCTTATATTAAATTAAAACACTTGAGCACTCAAAATGGGGCTCTGTAACAACCTAGAGGGGTAGGAAGGGGTGGGAGGAGAGAGGGAAGTTCAAGAGGGAGGGGACATATGTACGCCTATGATTGATTCATGTTGATGTATGGCAGAGACCAACACAACATTGTAAAGCAATTGTCTTTTAATTAAAAATAAATAAATTAAAAAAAAAAAAACACTTGGACAAATAGGCTAAATTTGTTGTTGCATTGCTGGTCAGTATTCTTTAAAAAGAAAAAAAAGTCATTATATAATTATATTCAGGAGAAAGCCATTAGGGCTCCTCTACAACTTGGTGACAAAAATTTCACTAAAATGAGGAAATGTGGTCATTTACTCTGGCTTCTCCAGCAGGAAAAAAACTGAGTTTGTAAAAATTTTAAGTTACAAATAGCACTCACATATAAATATAACATGAGCATGTTGCGAAGATTCATTTAATATCACTGATATTAAATATCACTGATATTAAATTTGATATCACTGATATCAGCGGAGAATGAATGTTTGAATAAGACTGCTAGATCAGATAGAACACTGGTTAATGCCACACACAGCAATAACAGGATCATCTTTTACGATCCTTTTATTTAAAAGCAACCTGTAGAATCATCTTTTCTACTGGATATAACTCACTTGCATTAGTGCTGGACAAAATCTATGAATTAATATTTCATAGAATCTGAGCGTTAATCAACAGCAAATAGTATTATCAAATAAGGTGCATTTCCTTAAAGAATCAGATAGTCCTTAGATGGATCTATTAGAAAATGCTCCAGTAAGATAGTGAAAGGACATGCAGCCATTCTTTTGCCTTATTTCAAGTTGAAACTTTGTCTTAATATTAGTAAGTGCTTTTGGGGGAAAGATGTTTCAGACAGAAAGACAATTGAGGCTCTGGGACAGATTATTGCATAAATATTAACAGAACAGCATTGCCATTCAAACTATGTGGAATCCTAAGAAATGCAGAATTGGAGGTAGAGGCAATCCAAGTGTCCACTGAGGTTTGAATGGATAAACAAAATTTGGTATACACCCACAATGGAATACTAGGTAGCCTTAAAAAGAAAGGAAATTCTGACACAAGCTATAACATGGCTGAACCTTGAGAACATTATGCTTTGCAACATAAGCCAGTCACAAAAAGATAAATACTGTATGATTCTACATTTATAAGCTGTCTAGAATACTAAAATTCATAGAAACAGTAAGTAGGATGGTTTCCAGGGACTGCAATGAGGGAGAATGGGGAGTTGCTATTTATTAGGTATAAACTTTCAGTTTTGCAAGATGGAAAAGACCTTGAAATTGGTTTCACAAACAATGGGAATAATGCTATTGTACTGTACACTTAGAAATAGTTAAGATGGTAAATTCCATGTTATGTATTTTTTACCATAATGAAAAATAATAAAAATTCCAGAGTTAGTTATCACCAATGCAGATTTATGTTATAAAGCAAAGGAAAGACTTCACCAGAGTGAGACCAAGATGCTGAGTGTAAAGCACCATCTGAAGGGCTAGATCATGACCATCTACAAGAGACACACACAAAGTAACTGCAAAGATGCCAACCTAGCTATTGTGGATTTCAGCCCATATCATGGAAACAATCAAGCAACGTAGCAGAGTCGGCTGCCCAAGCAGCCCAGCAACCCGTCATAGTGGTAATGCCAGCAGGAGCTCTGAATGCAGTGCAAAGGTCATGCGGGTATCCTCTGTCACTCGGTCCTGTTTGACTCTTTGCGACTCCATGGACTTTAGCCCGCCAGGCTCCTCTGTCCATGAGATTTCCCAGGCAGGAAACTGGAGTGGGTTGCCATTTCCTTCTCCAGGGGATCTTCCTGACCAGGGGATCAAACTCACATCTCCTACATTGGCAGGTGCATTTTTCATCACCGAGCCATCTGGGAATCCCATACAATGGCCATAGTCCAGTGCAAAGTCCAACACCTGCAAAGGATTGTCTGTTCTTTTTTAAAAGAAAGATTTGTTCTTTATTTAAATTTTACCTCTTTTTTTACATCCTTCATAAAAACGTATTCAAAGTGGGTCACAAACCTTTATTCATAAAAATGTGTTCAAAATGGGTCACAGACCTTAATTAAGATGCAAAACTATGAAACTTCTGCAAGATAACATAAGAGAAAACCTAGGTGATCTTGGGTTTGGCAATGAGGTTTTTTTGTTGGCATTTTCTTTTGTATTTTTAAATTTTCATATCTCTTTTTTCAGCTTTATTGAAATATAATAGACATAAAATTGTTTATATTTAAGGTGCATAACTTGATATATTGATATGTATACATTGTGAAATGATCACCACAGCCTAGCTAATTAACATATCCATCATTTTACATCATTAACATTTTGCTCTCTCTTTCTCTCTCTCTTTCTTTCTTTGGTGGTCAGAACACTTAAGTTCACCCATCACAGCAAATTTCAAGTAACAATATAGTATTGTTAAGCATTTTCATCATTCTGTACATTAGATTTCTGGAATTTACTCATCTTACATAACTGAAATTTTAACTGACTACTCAGAGAACTCTCCTTGGTCACCATCACTGTTAATTTTCCTTACCCCTATGTAACAGCTGAATGAGAAAACATTAACCTAATATTCATTAAACCTTGGGAACTAGTTTTCTGATGATCACATTTGCATCTTTTCTTAATTGCCCTCAGACTTTTGTGTCAGGCTCTAGAAAAATTAAGCCTCTTGCAAAAAGTGCAAAGAAAACTCTTTTTGCTATCCAAGGGCAAAGCTCTCACTCTTGCCTGAAGTGACTTCATCATAACAGGTCTACACCCTCCGGCAGAATGTGAGAACCCTTGCGTAAGAAGCTTTGCCACATATGTACAAGATATTTTTATTCCCTCATAAATTTGATTAGTCTTCTCAACAGAGCAATCACATCTCTACTTTCTTTCTCTCTTTTTCCTAACCAGTAGAAACTTTCTTTAATTTTTATGGTGAATTGACATGATGCCATGGAATGCTGATTAAGATGAAATATTAAACCCAACTGCATTTTAAAATCCACATCCTTTATGGAGTCAGAGGAAAACTACGTCTGTCTCCACTAGGCAGTGTCCTTCAAGGCCTTACATAATGCCCACAGTCAGAGTATTTTACCATCTGGTCATTAATTTTTCAGCATTATAAAAATGCAGAAACTTCATTCATTTGCAAAAACATTTAACTGAGCCTAATACTGAACTCTACACTAAAAACAAAAACTAACAATGTCTAGAAACACGTTCTGTTCCATTATATCTTCCATTGTTGAAATAAGCATTTCCTTGGAACAAACTGCTGTTGAAATTCAAATGCTCCTTAGAGCAAAAGAAATCATTCTCCAACATAGGAGCCCTCTCTTGGTATGATTTATTTCACAGCAAATTAATTCAGTGACGATTTTGGAGGCTGTAAACTGGGGTGTTCCTTCCAAAACCCAAACAAATCTCAGATACAAAAACACTGGCAACAGGTAGAGAAAAGAGGCATGTAGCTCACTAAGGTTGGCTGTTTGCAGGCTTTTGTTTTGTTTTTCATGCTTTCCTTATTCTTTTCATAAAGATTGGACTTTGTAGCAGCAGGTATAACCAAACTCAACCCACTCTAAAGTTCAAGTCTTTCTAGTTCATACTGTCTCCTTTCATAGAATGACTTCAGATGGTCCGCCAAGAAAATAAGTAAAGCAAGCTCAGAGAAATTTATAAAATGTTTAAATAGCTAACTAACAAGTTAACCATCAGAGGAAGCATGTAGAATTAAACAGAAAAATTCATCTGGAGAGAGAAAAAAATAATAACAGAATGACAGAAAGAAAGCAAGAGAAAGGAAAGGGAAGGCAGACTAGATGAGAGCCACGAGAGAGAAAGGAGGAGTCCTTTCAAGCAGACGCAGTCTGAAAATGTAGGTGCTATAAAATATTTATTCTTCCTAAGTGCTTTCTCCTCTTTCTCCTCTTTTGCTGGACTGTGCCAGCTCACAGTGGCTTGTAAACTCTTCCATTTTTTAATGGTCTTTTAGGTGCAGATGCTCATCAACTCAAAGGTGAACTACAACTACTTCACAGAAAATAAACTGAGAGTATTTTTATGTGATCCTTGCTCCAAGGCAGCAAGGGAAGACAAAAGAATTCAGCGCACTACCACTTTTAAGGTTTCGATCCCAGCCAGAACTAAACCACATCTGAGCCTCAGCAACACCCCCTTTCTCCCCATCAGAGCATAGTCACTGACACCTCAAAGAGTCTCAAGTCGTTGGCACAGCTTGGCTGGCTCTCCAGCAGTATCAACACTGACCAGCATCTCATCCAGTTTTACTTAACCCTTATTTTTGATCTTTGGGCATTGCAACTATAAAAAAGAGGTTCAAAACCATGCAGTGTACTGGGGCATAAAAATGGCCTATATTCCTACAGAATACCTGGGGTGGGGGCGGGGGGATCCTTTCAGGAATAAAGCAAATGTTTATAGTAGCCCAAAGTGAAACTTAAACGTTTCAGCAGCCCAGCTGCCTGTGAAGCTGATATTGGGGCCGGGGGAGGAAGTAGTGGTTTTCGTTTGAAGCCTGGCTACTACAAGCCCAGGAGTGGCCAAGTTCAAGGCGGAAGCTGCCTCTCAACCCCTGCAGCCTCCTCCAGAGTGGCTGAGACAGATGGGGCTGTTCTCTTGCTTGTTTTAAGAATGCAAAAAAGAAGTAGAAGAAACAAGAAACAAAATGATGAATTGGAAATTTTAAGGCTCTGGATTCAAACATTTTTACGGCAACTAAATTGTAAAAAAATAAAATAAAAATTTGCCCACAGGAACATAGGAGGAACCATGTAGAACACTGAGCAAACCAAGGGGGTTGAAGGTGGATTTTTTTTATTTTCTGATGTGATAAAAAGAAATTGAGTCCAAGAACTAAAAGAGAATAGATGACCAAGTGTGACAAGCTCTCCAATGGGTTTTTTCACTTTTTGTCTTCAGCAACGGACTGCCTGTGGACCGAGAAAACACCTAGTAATGTGCCTCCCCACTCTGCTAAGCAGCCTCGAATCAAGTAGCTTTTGCCAAACACTGTTGTCTGTCCTACATATCAAAAAAGACCTCCTCCTCCATCCTCTTTTTCAGCTGAAGATTGGCTTCCTACGTTACTAAGAAAACAAAAGAGGAACTTCCATAAATACCCACCTCTCTGCTTCCAGGTCATCACTTCCCTCCTGTTATTCTGTATGAATAATCCACAGCCCCACGGAGAGGAATCCTCTCAACCCCACTCCACCCTCATCTACTACTCTGTTTATCTGTATCCCGTTCCAATTAGACTGTTTGAAAGAATTGCTTATATCAGTGCTATTTAGTAGAAATGTAACAAGGCATATTTGTAATTTTGGCTTTTCCCGTAGCCACATGAAAAAAGTAAAGAGAAACAAATAACATTAATTTTAATAATATATTTTATTTAATCCAACATGTTCAAAATAGTATCATTTCAACATGTAATTGTTATCAAATATTATTAAGATACTAGACTTTCTTTTTATGAATTCTAATGTGATGTACATATTACTCTTAGAGCACACTTCAATTCAGAGTAACCACATTGCAGGTACTCCCATGCCTAGTGTCTAGTGAACAGTGCAGTTCTGCACTGTTCTGACTTCTCCTCTCACACTCTCTTGAACCCACTCCTTTCAGGCTTTTGCCTTCACCAGTCCACTGAAATTGCTCTTGTCAAAGTCTCCAGTAATCTCAGTTCTGCCCTATTTAGAGGTCAATGCTCAGCTTATATCTTGCCTGACCTGCCAGCAACCTCTAACCCAGTTGATCGCTCTTTCTGCTTGATAAACTTTCTTCGCTTATTTTCCAGAATACCACCTAGATTTCCCCCTACCTCACTGGTTGCTGCCTTCAGCCTCTGTTTGTTTATTCTTATCTCTCTGCCCTCTAAATAATGTCCCAGTGACAGGACTTAGTCTTTCATGCTCTTCACTGCTCTAAGTATCCTGATTCCTTGGTGATCTCATACATCTATTGGTTGACAAATTCCAGCCTGAATCTCTCTCCTGAGTCCTAGCACCTGAATCTCCACTTAGATCCATACATTTCCACTTAGATGTCTCACGGAGTATCAAGCTTAACATATTCGAAAACTGATCTCTTGATCTCTATCTCCCAAACATTCATCTCCTGCTGTCTACCCCATTTCAGTATATGAAAACTCCTTGTTCTGGTGATTCATGGCAAAAGTCTTGGGTTCATCTTTGCTCAGTTTTGTTAATACCCTACACCCAGTCGTTCAACAAATCCTCCCAAGTATACCATTACAATATACCCTACCAGAAAAGACAAAAACTCTAATTCAAAACGATACACACACCATAATGTTCATACTTACAATAGCCAAGACAAGAAAGCAATCTAAATGTCCATCAACAGACGAATGCATAAAGAAGATGCGGTGTATATATATGTGTGTGTGTATATATATATATATATATGTATATTACGCAGCCATAAAAAAGGATGAAATATTGCCATTTGCAGCAACATGGATGGACCTAGAGAAGAACATCATACAAGGTGAAATAAGTCAGACAGAGAAGACAAATACTATATGATATCACTTATATGTGAAATCTAAAAAATAATACAAATAAACTTATTTACAAAACAGAAACAGACTCACAGACACAGAAAACAAATTTATGGTTACCAAAGGGGAAAGGAGTGCTGGGGGGATAAATTAGGATTATGGAATTAACAGGTACAAAGCACTATATATAAAATAAACAAGAATATTCTGTATAGCACAGGAAACTGTATTCAATATTTTGTAATAACTTATAATGGAAAAGGGTCCCCAGGACCTTTGTACATGCCGCTACAGTTGCCAGCTACCTGTGTCTCTCTATACGCCTCTCCCCATCCTTCACCAACTCACCTAGTTCAGAAATTATCGCACTCAGGGAAGACTTTTCAGAACCCCCAAATCATATAACTCTTCATAGTAATTATCTCTGAAATATGTTTATTTTTTACAATAATTTGATTAATAGCTATGTCCCTCCACAAGACAATAAATTCTACTAGAAAAGAAAACAAAAATCCAGTATTATTCCCTGAAGCACAGCCAGTTGCAGGCAAAGCACTGCATATCTTACTAATGAATAAATAAATGCAGGAATTAACACTAGCAGAGAAGCACCCCTCATCCACCTAACGCCCATAAGTCTTAATTAGAGTCTCTATTTGTAAAGAAGACAAATCTTGGTTTTCCATGGAAGAAGTGGTCATAGCTACATCACTGGTGTTCAGTTTCTAAAATAAACTAGATTATATGCTAAAGGAAGAAGCAAGGCTCGAGATGAAGCGCTGCCTTCTGCTCATCCTCTGACCATCTTGCTAATCTCCCACAGCAGGGAACTCACCACAAGGCAAGGTAGTCATCTCCATTTCTATTATTTTTGGCATGTTCGTTGAGTGACATTTCAATTACAGCCCTCTTGCCCCTGATTGCAGGGGTCATTTGAGCCTAAGAGAACTCACTCTTAATTCTGTCCAAAAAACAGAATATCATATTCCAGTTCGGTGGCTGAGTATACCAGATGAGTACACTTGGTCAAGACATTGCAGGGTTATGAACTCTATGGGGCCTATAAGCTTGCTGAAGAAAACTCTGATTTAAGCTTTTGTACAAGATGCCCATAGGAGTTTAGTATTTAGATCTACTTTTGTGGGATGTTATTTGCAAGCTGCTTCTTCACCACCAGCACATAATTGACCATTCTGGAAAGAACTTTGATAGGAAAGACAGCTGCTTCTCATTTCCAAGTAGACGCCTTAGAACACCTTGGGTTGAGCTGAACATTAAGTACCTAAAGAATTTTAAAACATTAAATTTAATTGCCACAAATACCAACAACAACAGTAGTAGTAAAAATAGCTACTCATTATGAGCCTTCTTCTAGATGTCTGGTACATCACATGATGTTCAAAATAATACTACGAGAAAGGAAATACCTTTACCATTTTATGTATGAGAAAAATGAACCTTGAAAAGGTAATTTGCCCAAGGTTCCTCAGCTTGTAAGTGAGAAAGCAAGATTTCAAACCAAGATTTGTCTGAATCAAAAACTCAATTTTTCTAGAGATGACTATGTGAAGCTACCTGAAGTAATGCAGGGACTATAACTTCCAGAAGGTGCTGTATTTCTCCACAGTTGTCTCATCTACCTCCAGGTCTTTCCCTCTTTCATCCCAAATCCATTGTCACTTGACCGCAGAAGGACAAAGGAAGCTCTCCTGGACAGATGATGATTTCTGTGCTATACAGAAAACCTGGGTTTCCTCCAGGACAAATTCCCTGAACTTCACCCTCGTCCACACTGAACTAAAAGTCCTTCTGTTGGGTTTCTAAGCACTTAGCATCTGCTCCTATCGTGATACAAACTAGGTTATCATGTTTACTACCAGCTCGTGGTTCTCTGCGACAGACTTTTGGAATGGGATGAGCCAAGTTGTAGTCATAATTGCAGTCACAATTGTAGTCATAATCTCAAGCTTTCAGGACTGTGTTTGGCATAAAGATGGTGCTCAAACATGTTTTTTTATTTAAACTGCATGAGCACACCTCCTTACTTCTCCCCAGGTCTTTAAGAATAACACCATAAAGTAAGAAATCACAAATTAAAGAATATGTAGAAAAAGGTCTGCAGAGATGCAGTTTCCTGCCTGCTGCTGCTGCTGCTGCTAAGTCACTTCAGTCGTGTCCGACTCAGTGCGCTCCCCCATCCCTGGGATTCTCCAGGCAAGAACACTGGAGTGAGTTGCCATTTCCTTCTCCAATGCATGAAAGAGAAAAGTGAAAGTGAAGCTGCTAGTCGTGTTCGACTCCTAGCGACCCCATACACTGCAGCCTACCAGGCTCCTCTGTCCATGGGATTTGCCAGGCAAGAGTACTGGAGTGGGGTCCCATTGCCTTCTCCAATATGATTGCTAGTGGAATTCTAAATATATAAACAGTGTCATTTACAGCACCCTCAAAATGCTTAGTTATAAACTTAACAAAATATGTATGGAATATATATGCTATAAACTATAAAACACTGATAGGAAAAAAGCAAATTTTTAGATGAGTAGAGATATACCATGTTATAATTGGAAGACTCAATATTGTTAAGATGTCAATTCTCCTCAAGTGATCTATAGATCCCATGCAAACTTGATCGGTGTTTCAATAGGAATTTTTTTATAAATATCAACTGAATAGCCAAAACAATTTTGGGATTAATACAAGAACAAAGTTGGAGTAATCACACTATCTATTCTCAAGATTTGTTATAAAGCTTCTGTAGAAAGAACACATTCTATGTGTGGATAGGCATATAGATCAATGAAACAGAATAGAGTCCAGAAAAAATATATACAAATATAGCCAACTGATATTTGACAAATGTATGGCAAAACAAATACAAGATTGTAAAGTAATAAATAAATAAATAATTTTTTAAAAAGATGATTCCAAGGATAAACAATAGTCTTTTTAACAAACTGAATAAGAATATGTATACACAAAACAACCCTCAACTCATACTTTGCCCTCTATGCAAAAAATAACTCAAAATTTATCATAGACCTAATGTAAAACAAAAAATTAGGAAATTCCTAGAAGAAAACAGGATAAATCTATGTGGCCTCATGCTAACCAATGAATATAACATCAAAGGACAATCTATAAAAGAAAATATTTATTGTATTGTGCTTTATCAAAATTAAAATTTTTTATTTTGCAAGAGATATCATAAGGAAATCAAAGGACAAGTCAAATATTGAGGGAAAATATTTACAATTAGCATATCTGACAAATGACTGTATTTAGAATACATAAATAACCTTCAATGCTTAACAATTAAAAAAAAAAAAACTCAGTTTAAAAGTGGGTAAAAGATTTGAACAGATATTTCACCAAAAAACATAAACAGATGGCAAATAAGCACATAAAAATATTTTCAAGTTCATTAAACGTTAGAAAAATGCAGATTAAACCTCACTGTGAGTTACTACTACTTAGTAACTACTTACTACTGCTAAGTCGCTTCAGTCGTGTCCAACTCTGTGCGACCCCATAGACGGCAGCCCACCAGGCTCTCCCGTCCCTGGGATTCTCCAGGCAAGAACACTGGAGTGAGTTGCCATTTCCTTCTCCAATGTATGAAAGTGAAAAGTGAAAGTGAAGTCACTCAGTCGTGTCCGACTCCTAGGGACCCCATGGACTGCAGCCCACCAGGCTCCTCCGTCCAGTGATTTAAATTAAAGAAACAAACTGACAATGCCAAGAGTTGGTGAGGATGTAGATTATATGGAACCCTCATACTTTGCTGGTGAGAACAAATTGTTACATCCTCTTTAGAAAACAATTTGGCCATTTACTGTCAAGTTAAGCCTATATTTATGACCAAGCAATCTCACTCCCAGGATTCTACTTAAGAGAAGTAAAAACCTATGTCTACACAGAAAGCCTATATGCAAATTTTTATAGCTGCTTAATTCTTACCAAAAACTGGAAACAGTACAAATGTCCCACAAGTGAATAAGCTATGGTATATCCATACAACTGGGCTTCCCAGGTGGTTCAGTGGTAAAGAATCCATCTGCCACTGCAGGAGATGCAGAAGACATGGGTTCGAGTCCTGGGTTGGGAAGATCTCCTGGAGAAGGAAATGGCACCTCACTCCAATATTCTTGCCTGAAAAAATCCCATGGACAGAGGAGCCTGGTGGGCTACAGTCCATGGGGTCACAAAGAGTCAGACATGACTTACAGTCTAAGCACACACACATCCATACAATGGGATACTACTCAGAAATAAAAATGGACAATCCAGTGATACATGAACAACATGGATGGATCTCAAACGAGTTTTGCTAAGTGACAGAAGTCAGATCCAAAAGATCAGGTACTGATGTTCAGGAAAATCAAAACTTTAAGATGGAGAAATGTCAGTGGTTGCCAGGGATTGGAAGTATGTAGGTAAATTGACTACAGAAGACATTTCTTGACACAATGGAATACTCCATTGATTATGGTGATAGATACACAACTCAATGCTTTTGTCAAAACTGTTCACTACCAAGAGTGAATTTTATAGTATGAAAATTCTAAACTAAAACAAAAATAAGTGTTTCATTCCAAGAAGAAGACAGAATTAAAGAAAAACTGTCCATTCTCTATAAACCTGGTCACCCTACAGAAGGAATCCTACCTTTTAGAAAAACCACTGCCCTACCAAGTCATCCTAGGCAACCAGGGCCTCAGGTAAACCATTTGGCTCTGCACTTCACAAAGCATTTCGGGGAGGTGGGGGGTGGGCAGTATATTTTAAAATCGAATTATCAAATCAGATATATCCTAGTACCTCCCCTCATCATGTGCCGGCCCGATAACAGACCAGCACTGCAGAATGTTTCAGCAAATGTAACTCTTTTCCTCTTCAACAAACCGAGGGCTGGAAGGCCCATAAATGTGCTATTTCAGCTGTTTTAAGCAGCTTATCATGATTTTCTGAGAGCCTGGCCTCAAGACTCTGGATCCCTTCTTAATAACATTTAATGCTACCATTATGTAATTGAATCCATTTTGTCAGTGTAGTGGGAATATCATTAAACTGTAATTCATTTCACTGTCTTCTAGCTTTCAGACCCTCAAGTCCCAGAGTCCAAAACACCAGGAACTTGAAGCAAGGAGTGATCCTAATCCTTTCCCCTCCCACCCCCTCCTGGGGCAGGCTAAGTTTTTCCACACTGCACTGTTATCCATTCCATTATCACCAAGGCTATAGGATGCTTCAGGGTTGCAGAGAGATCTTCAGGCCTTGTGCCCGTCTGACAGTGCCTTAAGCTCCCTGACACTGAGTGACACCCCTTGATTTGCTGAGTCTCAATCTGGGCCCAGAGCACTTTTGGAAATACAATCATATCAGGAGATGGTACTTTTCACATCAGTTGCCTCTCGACATTAAGTACCTGGCACCTTGCCACCTAACGTGCAAGTAGCCACATTATTATTGAAACCACATGTTCATTAGCAAGGTTGGCACCAACTCAACCCCCACTGTCCGAAGTTAACGTTATATTCCATTATAGTCCAGACAAGGGGACAGTGTAGGATACAATTTGGGCATGAGAACAAACAGTCTTGTTTGATGAAATCTGAGTCTTCAACTGTTAGAAATACGATCTGGTTTCTATCTCGACATATGTCTGCACTGATGTTTCAGAGAGGGACATGTTTTGAAAGAAAATATCATTCTTTCAGTGTTATCTTTGCACAATTGTATTTAATTCTTTCCACCACTTGCAGGGACAACCGGAGTCCACCGGCTTCTTGCTGTGCTAATCAGTTCATCCCTGGAGATTCAGGCAAAAGTGTTTCACTTAATATAAAGGAGTGACTCAGAACCATTGCTTTCAATTAAAAAAGCCTGAGAGAGTTCTGGGAACAGTGCTCTCTTCTTTTAGAAGTAGAGAGGAGGAGGGGTGCTGGCACAGGGCGGGAGGGAAGGAAAGAAGAGAGGAGAAAAAAACGTATGCAGAAAAATGACTTGGGCACTCAGAATGAAATCATCATCAGTTCGATGCAGTATTTTCATAAAATTTAATTCAGATCCTACAAGTTCTTGGCCTTTTAGAATTTATTGATGTGCAAAATGTATTTACTCTTTTGCTCCATCTTGATAGAAAGACATGCTGGAGTTTAGAGAACTTTTTATTACTATTGTTTATTCTCATGTGTACATCTCACACATGATTTTCCTCTATCTCTTATTAGAGAAACAAACCCTTTTTTTGCACATGTGCTCAATATTGCGACCAAAAGCATTTGTCCAGACCTATTAGTCACATCGCTTTACAAAAGAGTTTCTTTCAGTATTGCATGTATTCAAGTCCCTTCTTTATATATGGCACTCACAAAGTAGACTTTATAAATTTAGAAACCTATATTGTGAGAGATGGATTAAAATATTGTTATGTTTGCTGCTAAAATAATGGCGTTGAAGTCCAGGGTTTTTCCCACAAGATGATCCATGAGGTCTCATAATACTTTTTGGTATGACTAGGTCTATTATAGTAAAATATTTTCCAGAAATCTGAGGATGATCTAACCTCATCAGTTTCTCCCCTAAGGAGCCATATTCCAACCAAGAGTAAACAGCACTCTTAGATCAGTGCAAAAGTATCAGTCAATAAACTATGCTGGTGAGCAGACCATCCTACCAGGTTTCATGATAAGTAATTATCTGGGCTTCCTGAAAAGATGGCTCTGAGCCAGAGCTATATTGCCCCAAAGCAATGCAAGTATGGAGGCCCCAAGAAGCAAGAATACTACATCATGAGACAAAAAAAGACTTTGAAAGAACATGATTTTTTTTAATTATTAATCACATGGAAAAAATCATAATAAAAGTCAGAATATTTTATTTATATCTTCTACTATCTTCTACTTAATTACAGTGCATTGCTACTTCTCTTTTGCATGTGTTGGATGGGCATAATCTTTATAGTGCTAGAGTCCTTTAATAGTTTTCCTGAAGCTCTGGTCTACTTACTGTCCTAATTTAGACCAGACAGGCAAGATCCTGAATGTCCCCACCAGTGTCCAGGACTCAGGCACCACCTCCACACTGGGTCTTCCCAGGGTTCTAGCATTAAAAAACATCAGTATCTGTTTCAGGGATTCACTTCTGTTTCCAACTTCACATAAATTAAGCTTAAAACCAACAGAAGACAGGCAAACAGTCCCCTTTTTTCTGTGTAAGCAAAGGGTTAACACTGACAAGCAATGTTCTAAATGTGTTCATTTATGCATGTGCTTACGTGTCTAGCTGGAACCACTCTGCCCAAGCTCGTTTTCCATATGACCTTTTACAAGTAGCTAAGAAAGACATCCATTGTTCCTTGCATTTAGTGGATTTAAAAACGTAGTCGTCACAACTGAAAAGGCGAATCAGAAAAGGAACGCCTAAAGCAAAGATACCACATTTTCCCCCCAAGAAAAGTCACGTATCACATCGGACACAGGATGGTAGCTGCCTTGGATACGGCACCCGTATCTGCGAGATGTGTAGTAGATTGAATAGCTCTAAAATATGACTGTGTGCTTTCTTAAACTCCCATTCAGGTCCTTACACTCTCTTCCCATACTGAGAAATGTTTCCTTTCAAGCAAAAATAGAGCTATGTGTCTTTCACGTGGGCCTACCTGGCTGAGCTGGTATCAAAGAATATTTTTTTTGTATTTATACATATACAATACATACTATATTTTATGGATTATTTTTTGTGTTTTGTATTTTTGTATTTTTTGTATTTATTGTGTTTCATATGTAGAGAGATAGGCTAAGATATACATATCATCCCAGCTGATGGGCGGTAGGCTGTGATAAGCAGGCAGGCTCTAACTTTGCACATAAATTTGGTAGCTAGTTTCCAAAGACGACCTCAAACAGTCCCACTCACCCTTCTATGTACATGCTGCTCCTCCCATCGAGAGATGGAGTATATTTCCTCCTCACCTTGAATCTTGGCTGGTCCATGACTGCTTTGACCAATAGAATGTAGAAGAATGTTCTGGGACTTCTGAGCCCAGACATTAAAAAGGTCTGGCAGATTCTGCTTTTGTTGGTGGTGGTGGTGGTGGTCTCTTTGCTCTATTTTTATGGTCTACACACAACTTAAAAGATAAGCATCTGCTGTTTGTTTTTTGGTTTGGGGTTTTGTTATTGTTTTTGTTTTTTCTGGATGAGTGGAAATTGAACATCAAATAGTTCTGATGCAATAATATTTGAATGAGCTAAGTAGAAACATCTAAATTAAATTTCTGTAAAAATACAAATGATTTGTCAACTAAGAGGGAAAGAATTTGGCATAGTGTTTAGGACTCCAGCTATTTCATAAGTGTTTTAAAGAAGTTCTTCTATGCTTGGTTAACGCTTTCTATACCTAAACTCTCGGAGAAGGCAATGGCACCCCACTCCAGTACTCTTGCCTGGAAAATCCCATGGACGGAGGAGCCTGGTAGGCTGCAGTCCATGGGGTCACTAGGAGTCGGACACACGACTCAGCAACTTCACTTTCACTTTTTACTTTCATGCATTGGAGAAGGAAATGGCAACCCACTCCAGTGTTCTTGCCTGGAGAATCCCAGGGACGGGGGAGCCTGCTGGGCTACCGTCGATGGGGTCGCACAGAGTCGGACATGGCTGAAGCGACTTAGCAGCAGCAGCAGCATACCTAAACTCTAACTTGTGTTTTTTAAAAAAGGACATTCCCTAATTTTTATAAAACTACTTATCACACAAAATTTCAAACATACAATAGTATTTTTAAAAATCTCCAAGTATCCAATTCTTAGTTTCAACAACTATCAATTCATTGACAATTTTGTTTCACCTGTACCCCAAGCCATTTCCCTCTCCCGTGATTATTTAAGCACATTCAAGAAAACATCATTTCACCCATAAACATTTCTAAGGACTTTTAGATAAAAAATAAAGATTCTTTTTTAAAACAAAACTGCAGTACAATTATGATACCTTAAAAATGTTTAATAGTGATTTCTCTGTAGTTTCAAATATCTTAATGTTTAGAGGAGTTCTGTTTCATTTTTTTTTTTAATTGAGATTCAAATAAGGACCATACATTGTTATTGGTTGACATATGTCTTTAATGTAGGCTTCTTCTCTCCTTTTTTCCCTTGAATTTTTTTTTAGGAATTGGCAACCCACTCCAGTATTCTTGCCTGGAGAATCCCATGGATGGAGGAGCCTGGTGGGCTACAGTCCACAGGGTCGCAAAGAGTCGGACATGAATGAGCGACTTCACTCACTTTTTTTTCTTTTTTTTTGGCGGGGGGTGGAGGGGGGAGGTGGGGGGAGGAGGGAGGTTGTTGTTGAGACTATCAGATTGCTTATCATACAGAGTTTTCCTTGATCCAGGTTTTGCTAACTATATCCCCATAGCCTCACTGAATATGTCCTGCTGTTCCTTCTGATCCTATAAGACCATAATTAGATTTTAAATTTAAAGACAATTGGATTCAGGTTCAATTTTTTGGTCAGGATATTTCACAGTGGTAATGTGAAATTTCATCAGAAAGGATATATAATGTTTAATTGTCTCTCTTTTAATGATGTGAACAGCTATCAACAATTATTGCCTAGGTTCATTCATTTATATGGATAGAATTTTTCCTCTAAGTCAGTAAATGATCTTGTTTTACTTATATTAATAATTTCCTAATTATGTTCCAAATTCTTTCTCTTCTAAAAAATTTTTATTGTACATTGGAGTATAATTGAGCAACAACATTATGTTGTTTCAGAGTACAGAAGAGTGATGCATATTCATGTATATGTTGTTTTTCAAATTATTTTCTAGTTTAGGTTATTACAGAGTATTGAGCAGAGTTCCCTGTGCTATACAATAGTAGGTCCTTCTTGGTTATCTAAATAAATATAGCAGTGTGTACATGTCAGTCCCAAACTCCCAATCTATCCATCTCCTCCACCGAATTCTTTATAATTCTACTTATATACATCGTCAGAGCACATAGCCATTATGCATTATAAAATGTCTTCCTTATGATTATTCAGTTCAGTTCAGTTCAGTCACTCAGTCGTGTCCGACTATTTGCGACCCCATGAATCTCAGCACGCCAGGCCTTCCCGTCCATCACCAACTCCCGGAGTTCACTCAAACTCATGTCCATCAAGTTGGTGATGCCATCCAGCCACCTCATCCTCTGTCATCCCCTTCTCCTCCTGCCCGCAATCCCTCCCAGCATCAGAGTCTTTCCAATGAGTCAACTCTTCTCATGAGGTGGCTAAAGTACTGGAGTTTCAGCTTTAGCATCAGTCCTTCCAATGAATACCCAGGACTGATTTCCTTTAGGATGGACTGGTTGAATCTCCTTACAGTCCAAGGGACTCTCAAGAGTCTTCTCCAACACCACAGTTCAAAAGCATCAGTTCTTCTGAGCTCAGCTTTCTTTATAGTCCAACTCTCACATCCACACATGACCACTGGAAAAACCATAGCCTTGACTAGACGGACCTTTGTTGGCAAAGTAATGTCTCTGCTTTTCAGTATGCTATCTAGGTTGGTCATAACTTTCCTTCCAAGGAGTAAGCGTCTTTTAATTTCATGGCTGCAGTCACCATCTGCAGTGATTTTGGAGCCCAAAAATATAAAGTCTGCCACTATTTCCACTGTTTCCCCATCTATTTGCCATGAAGTGATGGGACTGGATGCCATGATCTTCATTTTCTGAATGTTGAGCTTTAAGCCAACTTTTTCACTCTCCACTTTCACTTTCATCAAGAGGCTTTTGAGTTCCTCTTCACTTTCTGCCATAAGGGTGGTGTCATCTGCATATCTGAGGTTATTGATATTTCTCCCGGCAATCTTGATTCCAGCTGTGCTTCTTCCAGCCCAGTGTTTCTCATGATGTACTCTGCATAGAAGTTAAATAAGCAGGGTGACAGTATACATCCTTGACGTGCTCCTTTTCCTATTTGGAACCAGTCTGTTGTTCCATGTCCAGTTGTCACTGTTGCTTCCTGACCTGCATACAGATTTCTCAAGAGGCAGGTCAGGTGGTCTGGTATGCCCATCTCTTTCAGAATTTTCCACAGTTTATTGTGATCCACACAGTAAAAGGCTTTGGCATAGTCAATAAAGCAGAAATAGATGTTTTTCTGGAACTCTCTTGCTTTTTCCATGATCCAGCGGATGTTGGCAATTTGATGTCTGGTTCCTCTGCCTTTTCTAAAACCAGCTTGAACATCTGGAAGTTCATGGTTCACGTATTGCTGAAGCCGGGCTTGGAGAATTTTGAGCAGTACTTTACTAGTGTGTGAGATGAATGCAATTGTGCAGTAGTTTGAGCATTCTTTGGCATTGCCTTTCTTTGGGATTGGAATGAAAACTGACCTTTTCCAGTCCTGTGGCCACTGCTGAGTTGTCCAAATTTGCTGGCATATTGAATGCAGCACTTTCACAGCATCATCTTTCAGGATTTGAAATAGCTCAACTGGAATTCCATCACCTCCACTAGCTCTGTTCGTAGTGATGCTTTCTAAGGCCCACTTGACTTCACATTCCAGGATGTCTGGCTCTAGGTGATTGATCACACCATCGTGATTATCTGGATCGTGAAGCTATTTTTGTACAGTTCTTCTGTGTATTCTTGCCACCTCTTCTTAATATCATCTGCTTCTGTTAGGTCCATACCATTTCTGTCCTTTATCGAGCCCATTTTTGCATGAAATATTCCCTTGGTATCTCTATATTTCTTGAAGAGATCTCTAGTCTTTCCCATTCTGTTGTTTTCCTCTATTTCTTTGCATTGATCGCTGAGGTAGGCTTTCTTATCTCTCCTTGCTATTCTTTGGAACTCTGATTATTATGTGATCTTAATTCTTCAGATAAATATATATTTAATGCTCTCAATCAGTCCTTCAAGTTATTCTAGTTACTTGAAGTTTATTTTTTGGGAGAGTCTTCATGAAGTCTCAATGAAACAATATTCTAAGAGATTTTGCATCAGTTCAGTTCAGTTCAGTCGATCAGTCATGTCCGACTCTTTGCGACCACATGAATCACAGCATGCCACGCCTCCCTGTCCATCACCATCTCCCGGAGTCATTCAAACTCATGTCCATCAAGTCGGTGATGCCATCCAGCCATCTCATCCTCTGTCATCCCCTTTTCCTCCGGCCCCCATTCCCTCCCAGCATCAGAGTCTTTTCCAATGAGTCAACTCTTCGCATGAGGTGGCCAACGTACTGGAGTTTCAGCTTTAGCATCATTCCTTCCAAAGAACACCCAGGGCTGATCTCCTTTATTATCTTTACAGTTAAATGTCAGTTTGACAAATTATACTATCTTTGGCTCATATTTTAATTTTTTTAATGATTTTATTTATTTACGATTGTGTAGGGTCTTCATGCTGTGTAGGCTTTTCTCTAGTTTCGCAAGCAGGGGCTACTCTCCAGGGGGCGGGGCGTAGGCTTCTTACCGTGGTGGCTCCTCTTGTTGCAGAGCACAGGTTCTGGTGCCCACAGACCTCAGTAGCTGCGGCTCCCAGGCTCCATGAGCCCCAGCCCAGTGGCTGTGATGCACAGGCTTAGCTGCTCTGCCACGTTGGGTCTTTGTATTATAGATTCTAGTTTTCCATGCTCCTATCTGGTGAGATCAGCCACAGTGCTGGCTCTGCCATCAAAAGCTCTGGGGCCTCTAGCGAGCGGTTGCGCCCCTCTCTCTTCCTTCTCCATTCAATTCTTGATTTTCTTAAATGTCTTGCAACAGAGTTTTGCTATTGGAAAGCCTTATACAATCTGATTTCCTTTCTCTTATCAGTGACTTCATCATTTTACGATAGTCAGTTTTCCCAGGTTTGTAGTTTCCAGGTCAGCTTGAATCATAATTTTAGAACTTGTGCCTATCATTACAGCTGCTACTAAGTTCTGTCATCCTTTCCTTCCGAATCTTGTTTTTTTCCAATCACCTCATCTCTTGAGTTTTTCTAATTTAGGGCAATGCCTTCATTGCCTATAGAGACATTATTCTATTTATCTTTTTTCTCATAGTAAATGCATATAGGATTCATTCTAGAGCAACCTCTTCTATTTTTGTTCATGAAGGATTCCAAAATATAGCCCCATCGTCTCTGAGATCTTCCGCTGCTGCTCCTCTCCCTCATTCTTATTGGAACCTTCTCTTTCCTTGCTCCCATTGTCCCCATCCTGATCAATTTAAGTTCTATTCCCAATAGTCTCTACTCAGCGCAGGGCTTTGTTCTGAAAGTGAGCTTACTTGGTTAATTTCAACAGTTCATAGAGTCAGAGAGCCACAGCATCATCAGATCCTACCATGGCCTCCTTGCACTCACCCATGAATCGGATCCTGTGATGCCCACTCCCAGAATCAGTTGTTCTTCTTAGAGCAGACCACTGAGCCTCCAGTGAGTATCGCTGGTGATGTGGATCTCCCACTCTCAAGTCCATTATAAGTCTCAATCCTTCTCTCAGCTTCTTGCACAGTTTTGGTGATACCACACAAGTCTTTTTGCTGTCAGGGTTTTGTCCCCAAATGCACATTTATTAGGGTTTCTGTTTTGTTCTTTTATTGTAGACTTCATCTTTGCCCATTTGGGTTTTGCTACTCCACCCATGTTGATTAGAAGATTCAGGAAGAGTCTAAACTTACTGCCTCTCTTGCCATCCTCCCAGAATTTTTGTTTCTCTAATTTCTTATAGAACAGAGCTTGAAAATAAATCATTGTTCTTTCTTCTACACAGATCATATCTCACTGCTGCATCTATGGGGCATCTAAGGGATAATAAAAGCTTAGAAGATAGTAAAAATTTAAATAAAATATGCTTTGCACCAGTACCTATAAGGGCCGTCAGTTAATTTTGTAGGCATTTTTAGTATTCTAACTACAGGGACATGCAATTTGGGGCAGGGGGGCGGGGCGGGGAGTGGTCGATGAATGCTAATATAATTAAATTCTTTGTTTTCTATATGACCATTCTTTTTAATTGCTCTAGATTTTCTGACTCTGCCATCTTGCCATTTTGTCAGAGAACTGTAACTTTTTCCAGTATACAACGTGATCTAGTCTATCCAATTATTGATAATAGCTTTCCATAAATAGATTTCCTAGATGTGTTGTAGGATTAAATGAGTTAATATGTGTAATGTATTAGAACCCTTAACAGAAGTTACACCTGCACCTGGGAAAGGGAAAGTGAAGTCGCTCACTCGTGTCTGACTCTTTGCAACCCCATGGACTATAGAGTCCAGGGAATCCTCCAGTCCAGAAGACTGGAGTGGTAGCCTTTCCCTTCTCCAGAGGGTCTTCCCAACCCAGGGATCGAACCCAGGTCTCCCGCATTGTAGGCAGATTCTTTACCAGCTGAACCACAAGGGAAGCCCAGGAATACTGGAGTGGATAGCCTATCCCTTCTCCAGTGGATCTTCTCAACCCAGGAATAGAACTGGGGTCTCCTGCATTGCAGGTAAATTCTTTGCCAACTGAGCTATGAGGGAAGCCCAGTAAATGTTAGGTACTATTTAATAATGTTCATGTTCATGATCATGTTTCTTGTTTCTATTGTTTTTATCAAGGGGACACATATTCCAGGCTTCCCGACTTGACCTTCTGCTATAGCGTTGGATAAGGGACAGAACTATGTATTAACATAGAACATTATTTCTGTGAAATATTGAAAAACATTGTGTTCAAAACTAGTTCTGGCATCAAAAAATAGAACATTCTAGATTAAGGGAAAATAAGCTTGCCTTACCCACTGTACTTTTCTGATAGTGAATTCAAAGCACTTCTCTGACACTGCATTCACCCCACACTCTCTTCTGTTCACCTCCCCCCCACCATGATGTCCCAGGAAGTATTAACATTTGGAGTTCACTCTTAGGAATACCATACCCAACCATTATATTCACCTCAGATGCAAACTTAAGCATACTTTTCTGCCTCAAATGAAAGAATGAACAGAAGGAATAGAAGCAGATTTCTGTGTTGAGTTGGTCAAAAAAAAAAATGGAATATACTTGTACCAATGTCTATAATTTACTTCAAAACATTCCATGTAATCAATGTAATAGGATGTTTGACTAGCTAAAGCTTTAATTCTAAAGATGGTTAGCTACTATGATACACAGAATGCATAGTTTATGGGTAGTCACCTTCATTATATCAGAGAAGGCCATGCTCCAGTGTATACATGACAAGTCCTTTAGCTCCCAGCAGCTCAATGAACAAAATTACTTTACTAATTAGCATCCTAATTTTGCTAATTTTACTGCCTAAACTAGTGACTAGCTTTTGAGCATGAAGAATATTAGAAATGAGCTCTCCTTGATGAAATAAATAACAAGATATGTGAACCAGTCAAAACAGTTTAAAAATGCTCTCACATGCACAGAGTTTGAAAATCCAATGAATCCTACAACCTGAATGATTAGAAATGATTCCTGATTCCAGTCATTGGTTTAAGATGATTTCTGATTTCAGGGTGTCTGTTGGAATGAGGACACAAAATCCTGACCCTGGAATATCCTGCCTGCTTGGAGTGAATCTTTGAAACAAGATGTGGTCCCCAAAACAAAAGAGTGCTTAGACTTCATCAAACTTGCATAACAGACCCTTTGAAGTGCTCTGCGCTTGCTCGCTAATGAATGACAATGCGATAAATGTCCAGGGGAAGAATCTCTCCTGCGACATTTTGATTACAGCCACGGAGCAAGTTTGTGGGGGGCGTAGCCAACCTTAAATACTTCCAATCTCTTTGGTAGTTACTGCTACCTACCAAAAAATAAAAAGACAAAATACTAAGAGCTGTGCATTAATCAAAGTACCACTTTTGAAACGGTGAGTTGCCTATTATTCAAAGAACTCAAGAAAATGTTAAGTGTTGGCATAATTTTGATCACTAGAAGGTATCAGCTGAACAGATAACAAAGTACCTTTTAAAAATAGACTTCATATTTTAGAGTAGTTTCAGATTTACAGTATAACTACGAGTACTACAGAAAGTTACCACACTCACATCTGGTTCCCCCATTATCAACATCGTACAAGCAATGAACCAATACTGGTACATTATTAATAACTAAATTTCATAGTCTACTGAGATTTCCTTAGTTTTAACCTAGCACCCTTTTCCTATCCCAGGATCCCATTCAGAATACAACAGTCCATTTAGTTGTCTTGTCTCTTTAGGCTCCTCTTTGCTGTGACAGTTTCTCAGAATTCTTGGCTTTTGATGACCTTGACAGTTTTGAGGAGTGCTGGTCAAGTATGTTGTACGATGCCCCAGTACTGGAATTTGTGTGTTGTTCTTCTCAAGATAAGACTCCGGTTATGGGCTCTGAGGAAGAAGAGGCCATCTTCATCATATATCAAAGGCACATATTATCAGTATGATCTGTGACTCTCAGTGTTGGCCTTGATCATACAGCTGAAAGTAGTATATAGCAAGCTTCTCTACAGTAAAGTTTCTCTTCCTCGCCTTCCAGTCCCTCCCCCGGGCTATTTCCATATTATACACTTTGGAATGGAGTAACAGTGTGCGGGTCATACATTAGGAATGGGAGTTATGCTCCCCACCCTTAAGGCAGAGGAAATATCTACATAAGTTATTTGGGATAAAAGTGCCTTTTACCTTGATGGGTTTTTTTTTTTAATTATTTATTTTTAATTGAAGGATAATTGCTTTACAATATTGCTCTGGTTTCTGCCATACATCAACATGAATTAGCCATAGGTATACATATGTCCCCTCTACTGAACCTCCCTCCCACCTCCTAACCTTCCCTACCCCTCCAGGTTGTTAACAGAGCCCTGTTACAGAGCCCCAGCAAATTTCCATTGTATCTTGAGTTTTTATGATGCTGTAAATTAGCTTTAGAAATCCCACTCCCTCCACAGATTTCATCCCTAGTTTTAAATGATTTGAAATGTTTTCTAAGTCTTCTAGGCACTTGTCAGTATACACATAGATTTCACACTTCACCAATTACCTCTATTGTCAAACAAAATATTAGAAAGTCAAGGAAATAATAATTTAACATAATAAAAACAATACTCTCTCTATGAGTAATCTCCTGGGTCTGAGGACAGCATCATTCATAAAAAAAATATATATATATATATATATGAAATACCCACCCCCCCCAAAGCCAATTTAGTTCCGAGGAAGACAACTCAATAACACTCTTGATTGCTGCTGCAGGTGGTATAAGCCATCCAAAGACACAAAAATAGAAAGAAATCAGCAAGTGGTATTTTCTTTTGTTTTTGTTTTAGAAACAAGAATTCAATGATGATAACTCCATAAATTTCCAGCACTTAAGAAAATATAGTAAGCTACTAATTTGGAGGCAGAAACCCAGTATTTAACCATAGAGACACAAGCCTGTACAATATCTTGATGTTCTGTAATTATCTCTGCCTTCATGCAGCCGGGCTGTCAGATGAGGGCTCTTCAGGAGAGCAAGATGGAGAAGGTCAAAGGTCAAGAGTCCAATCATGAATTTTCGAGGAAGAAGACAAAATCCTGGAAGGTCTGGAGTTTCCAGCTATCTGTTTCACACCAAAACAACATCAGAAGGAAGAGGATGAAGTTTGAATAATCAAAAGGACATTATTCTCAGAGAAATAATTGTTTTAGACCTCAATATTAAATATTCCCATCCCCTGAGAGGAGAGGTTAAAGTTAAAATAATCCTGAATGGTCTCAAAAGTATTTTCTTATACAGATCATGCACTATCAATCATGGGTGGCTGGATAAACATCAGCTAAAGAGATGGTAATTGTGCTTTTCTTCACCTATTTTTAAAGTACCTCTTGTCCTCCTAAACTGAGAGTAGAAAGCTCTACTTATTGTAAAAAAGAAATGGAAACATTATGGCATATTTAACAATACGTGTGTGTGTGCATGTATTGACAGTAGTGGGCCTTCGTTGTCTAAGTTAACTTCAGGTTTAACAGCAATGGCATCACAGTAGCAACAGTATCTTTATTTGTTCAGTTCGGTTCAGTTCGGTTCAGTTCAGTCGCTCAGTCGTGTCCGACTCTTTGCGACCCCATGAATCCCAGCACGCCAGGCCTTCCTGTCCATCACGAACTCCCGGAGTTCACTCAGACTCACGTCCATTGAGTCAGTGATGCCATCCAGCCATCTCATCCTCTGTCGTCCCCTTCTCCTCCTGCCTCTAATCCCTCCCAGCATCAGAGTCTTTTCCAATGAGTCAACTCTTCGCATGAGGTGGCCAAAGTACTAGAGTTTCAGCTTCAGCATCATTCCCTCCAAAGAAATCCCAGGGCTGATCTCCTTCAGAATGGACTGGTTGGATCTCCTTGAAGTCCAAGGGACTCTCAAGAGTCTTCTCCAACACCACAGTTCAAAAGCATCAATTCTTCGGCGCTCAGCCTTCTTCACAGTCCAACTCTCACATCCATACATGACCACAGGAAAAACCATAGCCTTGACTAGACGGACCTTTGTTGGCAAAGTAATGTCTCTGCTTTTCAATATGCTATCTAGGTTGGTCATAACTTTCCTTCCAAGGAGTAAGCATCTCTTAACTTCATGGCTGCAGTCACCATCTGCAGTGATTTTGGAGCCCCAAAAGATAAAGTCTGCCACTGTTTCCACTGTTTCCCCATCTATTTGCCATGAAGTAATGGGACCAGATGCCATGATCTTAGTTTTCTGAATGTTGAGCTTTAAGCTAACTTTTAACCCTCCTCTTTCACTTTCATCAAGAGGCTTTTTCGTTCCTCTTCACTTTCTGCCATAAGGGTGGTGTCATCTGCATATCTGAGGTTATTGATATTTCTCCCGGCAATCTTGATTCCAGCTTGTGTTTCTTCCAGTCCAGCGTTTCTCATGATGTACTCTGCATATAAGTTAAATAAGCAGGGTGATAATATACAGCCTTGACATACTCCTTTTCCTATTTGGAACCAGTCTGTTGTTCCATGTCCAGTTCTAACTGTTGCTTCCTGACCTGCATACAGATTTCTCAAGAGGCAGGTCAGATGGTCCGGTATTCCCATCTCTTTCAGAATTTTCCACAGTTTATTGTGATCCACACATTCAAAGGTTTTGGCGTAGTCAATAAAGCAGAAATAGATGTTTTTCTGGAACTCTCTTGCTTTTTCCACGATCCAGTGGATGTTGGCAATTTGATCTCTGGTTCCTCTGCCATTTCTAAAACCAGCTTGAACATCAGGAAGTTCACGGTTCACGTATTGCTGAAGCCGGGCTTGGAGAATTTTGAGCATTACTTTACTAGTGTGTGAGATGAGTGCAATTGTGCGGTAGTTTGAGCATTCTTTGGCATTGCCTTTCTTTGGGATTGGAATGAAAACTGACCTTTTCCAGTCCTGTGGCCACTGCTGAGTTGTCCAAATTTGCTGGCATATTGAATGCAGCACTTTCACCGCATCATCTTTCAGGATTTGAAATAGCTCAACTGGAATTCCATCACCTCCACTAGCTTTGTTCATAGTGATGCTTTCTAAGGCCCACTTGACTTCACATTCCAGGATGTCTGGCTCTAGGTCAGTGATCACATCATCATGATTATCTGGGTCATGAAGATCTTTTTTGTACAGTTCTTCTGTGTATTCTTGCCACCTCTTCTTAATATCTTCTGCTTCTGTTAGGTCCATACCATTTCTGTCCTTTATTGAGCCCATCTTTGCATGAAATGTTCCCTTGGTATTTCTAATTTTCTTGAAGAGATCTCTAGTCTTTCCCATTCTGTTGTTTTCCTCTATTTCTTTGCATTGATCACTGAGGAAGGCTTTCTTATCGCTTCTTGCTATTCTTTGGAATTCTGCATTCAGATGCTTGTATCTTTCCTTTTCTCCTTTGCTTTTTGCTTCTCTTCTTTTCACAGCCATTTGTAAGGCCTCCCCAGACAGCCATTTTGCTTTTTTGCATTTCTTTTCCACAGGGATGGTCTTGATCCCTGTCTCCTGTACAATGTCACGGACCTCATTCCATAGTTCATCAGGCACTCTATCTATCAGATCTAGGCCCTTAAATCTATTTCTCACTTCCACTGTATAATCATAAGGGATTTCATTTAGGTCATACCTATTAGACCTAATAGACCATTTAGGTCTAGTGGTTTTCCCTACTTTCTTCAATTTCAGTCTGAATCTGGCAATAAGGGGTTCATGATCCGAGCCACAGTCAGCTCCTGGTCTTGTTTTGGTTGACTGTATAGAGCTTCTCCATCTTTGGCTGCAAAGAACATAATCAATCTGATTTCAGTGTTGACCATCTGGTGATGTCCATGTGTAGAGTCTTCTCTTGTGTTGTTGGAAGAGGGTGTTTGCTATCGCCAGTGCATTTTCTTGGCAAAACTCAATTAGTCTTTTCCCTGCTTCATTCCGTATTCCAAGGACAAATTTGCCTGTTACTCCAAGTGTTTCTTGACTTCCTACTTTTGCATTCCAGTCCCCTGTAATGAAAAGGACATCTTTTTTGGGTGTTAGTTCTAAAAGGTCTTGTAGGTCTTCATAGAACCGTTCAACTTCAGCTTCTTCAGCGTTACTGGTTGGGGCATAGACTTGGATTACTGTGATATTGAATGGTTTGCCTTGGAAATGAACAGAGATCATTTTGTTGTTTTGGAGATTGCATCCAAATAATGCATTTCTGACTCTTTTGTTGACCATGATGGCTACTCCATTTCTTCTGAGGGATTCCTGCCCACAGTAGTAGATATAATGGTCATCTGAGTTAAATTCACCCATTCCAGTCCATTTCAGTTCGCTGATTCCTAGAATGTCGACGTTCACTCTTGCCATCTGTTGTTTGACCACTTCCAATTTGCCTTGATTCATGGACCTGACATTCCAGGTTCCTATGCAATATTGCTCTTTACAGCATCGGACCTTGCTTCTATCACCAGTCACATCCACAGCTAGGTATTCTTTTTGCTTTGGCTCCATCCCTTCATTCTTTCTGGAGTTATTTCTCCACTGATCTCCAGTAGCATATTGCACACCTACTGACCCAGGGAGTTCCTCTTTCAGTATCCTATCATTTTGCCTTTTCATACTGTTCATGGGGTTCTCAAAGCAAGAATACTGAAGTGGTTTGCCATTCCCTTCTCCAGTGAACCACATTCTATCAGATCTCTCCACCATGACCCGCCCATCTTGGGTTGCCCCACGGGCATGGCTTAGTTTCATTGAGTTAGACAAGGCTGTGGTCCTAGTGTGATTAGATTGACTAGTTTTCTGTGAGTATGATTTCAGTGTGTCTACCCTCTGATGCCCTCTTGCAACACCTATGGTCTTACTTGGGTTTCTCTTAACTTGGGCATGGGGTATCTCCTCATGGCTGCTCCAGCAAAGCGCAGCCGCTGCTCCTTACCTTGGACGAGGGGTATCTCCTCACTGCCGCCCCTCCTGACCTTCAACGTGGGATAGCTCCTCTAGACCCTCCTGCGCCCACGCAGCCACTGCTCCTTGGATGTGGGGTTGGTCCGCCCGGCCGCCACCCCGGCCTCAGGTGTGGGGGCATGGAGTAGCTCCTCCCGGCTGCTGCCCCTGACTTCGCATTTTGACATTCATTATGTGTCTATTTTAACTCTACAGATCATAAAAGAATGTTTTTATTACTCCCATTTTACAGATGAAGAGAGAGCCTTGATGAGATTGAGTGACTTGCTCCAGGTTTCAGAACTGGAATGGCAGCTCAACAGGAACCCAGCTCTTAAACTTCTGACCCAGAACTTTTCTGCTGCACTACCTTGCTTTTCCTAGTTTGTGTGTAAACTGAGATGGTCCCAGTCAGAATGTTTGGTCTTCCTTCTGCTGAGATGTAGAACCTGGTTCATTAAAAGATAAATATGTGTATGTGTGTGTGTGTGTGTGTGTACTCAAAGGTCTTCCTTTACTATATTAAAGATAAGTATGTGTGTGTATGTGTGTGTGTGTGTGTACACACAAAGGTCTCCCTTTATTCCATCCTCTCCATATCCAGCAAAATTTTTATCATCTTTAAGTAGCTTAAATTAAGAAAATGAAAGTTTTTGGTTATTTTCAAATGTAAATAATATAATTTTGAAAATCTTTGATTGTATTTAATTATTATAAAAAAGGCTTTCTCAAATACACACTTTGCCCCCAACCCCCTATTATTACTTTGTAGGGAATGCTAAACTTCCTCTCCATTACTTCTGCTAATGAACCTAAGTGTCCTCCTCCTGACTAAGAAAAAATAAAATTGAAAGTAGAGACTACTTATCTGAAGATGTACACAGCATCTGTGTTTAGTCTGACACATTAAAAGTGATGCCAAGAAATATCAAAATACATCAAACATTCTTTACGAAAGCACATCAAAAACCTCTCAATCCACAAACCTGTTTTCCAAAATACCGAGAAGTCAGAAATGTTTATAACATGCAAAATGGTGGTGGGAATTAAAGTAATTTTCCAGATAATTTAAATTCGAAAGCTTCCTTCCTCTCATTTTGCTGTGGCATTTTGGCCCAAATTAGCCAGGTGGGTGACTCCATCCTGCACTGGACTTTGAAACCTGACAAGTCCTCGCCTTTCAGTGTGATGATGCGTGTCAACACCAAGCTCAGAAATCAGCATTTCTGACTAAATCAGCACAGACTTACTTAGCACAAACACTTAAAGTGGTTCCCTCTCAGAAAAGAATAGTCTCTCCAGCTTTCTAATCAAGTTACCAGAGAAATTCAAGGTGAAAGTACTCTATTAGGTCATATTATCCATAACAATGCAAACATAAGAACACTTGCTGTGGCATACTTCCCTCACATTTTGCCTGAACTTACATGACGTAAATTACAGAAACTCCTCCTCATTCTTGGGGGCTCTGTTCCACAACTTCATATACTTCAATGTCAGTATTTGCTAAGCATGGTTGACATTTTTCTCCATTTTTCATCACGACTTTTAGTTCTAGTCTCCTAAGCATCTTTACTATAATTTGAATTTCATTACTGTCCTCAGGTAACAATAGCCATTTATTATAGCTACCATTTACAAAGTACTTTAAATACACTAATATCTTGATTGGGTGCCTGGGTGTGGTTACTAAACTATTTTACAGACAGTAAAGTTGAGGCACAGGAGGATTAAGGTGGCACAGTTAGTAAGAGGTAGATTCAGGACTTGGAGCCCTACTGCCCAGCTCCAGGGAGCATGTTGTAACCATCCATGCCCCTGAACTGCATCAACAGGCTCATCTAGAAACCATGGGTTTATTTTTTCCTTATAAATGAATGCCTTTACTATTTTCTGTTGCTGAGAGTATAAAGACCATCCTTCAGGACATACCCATGACCAAGTTGGATTCATCAGAGTCACAACGATGGTCTGACATATGCAAATCAACCAATGTGATTATACCACATCAATAAAAGAAAGGACAAAAACCACATGATCATCTCAATAGATGCAGAAAAAGCATTTGATAAGACTCAAAATCCATTCATGATAAAAGTCCTTACAAAGATGGGTGCAGAGGAAACATATCTCAATATAATAAAAGGTATTTATGACAAACCCACAGCCAATATAATACTTAAAAATGAAAAGCTGAAAACCTTCCCAGTAAAATCTGCAACAAGACAAGGATGCCCATTCTCACAACTTCTCTTCAGCACAGTATTGGAAGTCCTAACCACAACAATTAGACAAGGAAAAGAAATAAAATGTATTCAAATTGATAGGGGAGAGATAAAATTGTCATTATATGCATATGATGTGACACCATGTATAGAAAACCGTAAAGACTCCACACAAAGGGCTTCCTTGGTTTCTCAGTGGTAAAGAATCTGCCTGCTGATAGAGGAGACATGGGTTCAACCCCTGATCCAGGAAGATCCCACATGCTGCAGAACAATTAAGCCCGTGTGTGTGTGTATGTGTGTGTGTGCACGTGCGTGTTAGTAGCTCCAACTCTTTGCAACCCCATGAACTATAGCCCACCAGGCTCTTCTGTTCATGGGATTCTCCAGTCAAGAATACTGGAGTGGACTGCCATTTCCTTTTCCAGGGAATCTTCCCAACCCAGGGATCGAACCTGTGCTCCTATGTCTCCTGCATTGGCAGACAGGTTCTATTACTGCTAGCTCCACCTAGCACCTAGAGCACCACGACTATTGAGCCTGTGCTCTAGAGCCCAGGACCACAACTACTGAGCCCACATGTTGCCACTAGGCCCAGTGCACCCTAGAGCTCATGCTGCACAACAGACAGGCCACCACAATGAGAAGCCAGTGCACTGTGCCTAGAGAGTAGCCCCTGTCCCCACAACTAGAGAAAAATCCATGCAGCAACAAAATAAATAAAACTCCACACAAAAACTGCTAGAGCCGATAAACAAATTCAGCAAGGGAGCAGAACACAAGATTAACATAGAGGAACTGGTTTCACTTCTTACACTAACAATGAAATATCAGAAAAGGAGTGTAAACAAACAATCCCTTTTAAAATTGCATCCAAAAAAGTAAAATGTTTAGGAATAAACCTCACCAAGGAGGTGAAAGACATATGCTGAGAACCACAAAACAATAATAAAGGAAATTTAATATGATTCAAAGAAATGGAAAACTATCCTATGCTCTTGAATTGGAAGAATTAATATTGTTAAGTGGCAAAACTACTCAAAGCAATCTATAGATTTAATATGATACTGGTCAAATTAGCTATGACATTTTTCACAGAACTAGAACAAACAATCCTAAGATTTATATGGAACCATAAAATACGCAAAATTGCCACAGCAATCCTGAGGAAAAAGAACAAAGAAGGAGGCATCACCCACCAATACTTAAAAGCTACAGTAATCAAAACAGTGTGGTATCACTGAGTCAAGTAAGTTAGACAGAGAAGGAAAAATATGCATCCCTTATATGTGGAATATAAAAAGAAATGATACAAATTAACTTATTTACAAAGCAGAAACACAAATTTAGAGAATGAACTTATCATTCCCAACATGAAGGATAGGAAGAAGGGATAGCTAGGGAGTTTGGGATCAACATGTATACACTGCTGTATTTAAAATGGAATACCAACAAGAACCTGGGCTTCACAGGAGACTCAGCAAGTAAAGAATCCACCTGCAATGCATGAGTTCAGTTCAGTTCAGTCACTCAGTCATGTCTGACTCCTTGTGACCCCATGAACCATAGCACGCCAGGCCTCCCTATCCATCACCAACTCCTGGAGTCCACCAAAACCCATGTCCATTGAGTCGGTGATGCCATCCAACCATCTCATCCTCTGTCATCTCCTTCTCCTCCCGCCTTCAATCTTTCCCAGCATCAGTGTCTTTTCAAATGAGTCAGCTCTTCACATCAGGTAGCCAAAGTATTGGAGTTTCAGCTTTAGCATCAGTCCTTTCAATGAACATTCAGGACTGATCTCCTTTAGGATGGACTGGTTGGATCTCCTTGCAGTCCAAGGGACTCTCAAGAGTCTTCTCCAACATCACAGTTCAAAAGCATCAATTCTTCAGCACTCAGCTTTCTTACGGTTTCAATTTCTAGGCCAGGAAGATCCCCTGAAGGAGGGCATGGCAACCCACTTCACTATTCTTGCCTGGAGACAGAGGAGCCTAGCAGGCTAACAGTCCATAGGGTCACAAATAATCGGAACAACTGAAGCAACTGAGCACAGCACAGCAGCAAGGACCTACTGTAGAGCACAGGGAACTCTACTCAATGTTTTGTGGCAGCCTGGATGGAGGGGGAGTTTGGGGGAGAATGGATACATGTGTACATATGACTGAGTCCCTTTGCTGTCCCCCTGAAACTATCACAACATTGTTAATCAGCTAAACTCAAATACAAAATAAAAAGTTAAAAAAACAGTGTGGTATCAGGACAAAAACAGATATATGGATCAATGGAACAGAACCGAGAGCCCAGAAAAAAACTCACACAACTATGGTTAATCTCCAATGAAGGAGGCAAGAATAAAAAATAGGAAAAAGATGGTCTCTTCAGCAAGTGGTGCTGGAAAAGTCAGACAGCTGTGTGTAAATCAATGAAGTTAGAACACACCCTCACATCATGCACAAAAATAAACTCAAAATGGCTTAAAGACTTAAGTATAAGATGTGACACCATAAAACTAGAAGAGATCGTAGGCAAAACATTCTCTGACATAAATATCACTGCTTTTTTCTAAGATCAGTTCCCCAAGGCAATAAAAATATAAACAAAAACAAACCAATGGGACCTAATCAAACTTTAAAACTTTTGCATAGCAAAGGAAACTATAAAAGAAATAAAAAGACAACCTACAGAATGGGAGAAAATTCTTATAAACAATGCAACCAACAAAGGCTTAATTTCTAAAATATACAAACAGTTCACACAATTTGACAACAACAACAACAAAAACAATCCAGCTGAAAAATGGGCAGAACACCTGAATAGACATTTGTCCAAAGAAGACATACAAATGGCCAATAGGCACATGAAAAGATATTGCTGAACAATATCCCTAATTATCCAATAGATGCAAATCAAAACTACAATGAGGTACCACCTCACCACCAGTCAGAATGGCCATCATTAAAAAAAAAAAATCTATAAATAACAAATGCTGGAGAGGGTATGGAAAAAAAGGGAAATCTCTTACACTGCTGGTGGGAATGTAAATTGGTACATCCACTATGGAAAACAGTGTGGAGATCCCTCAAAAAACTAGAACTAGACGTTCTACATGATCTAGCAATCTCACGCTCAGGCTTTTACCCAGCCAAAATGATAATTCGAAAAGATACCTGCACCCCTATGTTTACAGCAGTACTGTTTAAAATAAGCAACACATGGAAACAAGCTAAATGTCTATCAGCAGATGAAAGGACAAAGAAGGTGCAGCATACAGACACAGTGGAATATTACTCAGCCATCACAAAGAAGGAAACGACGCCAAATGCAACAACCTGGTTGGATCTAGAGATTATCATCCTAAGTGAAGAAAGTCAGAAAGAGAAAAGACAAATACCATATGATGTCACTTATATATGGAATATAAAATATGATACAAATCAAGATATCTACCAATCAAAAACAGACTCACAGATATGGAGAACAGACTTGTGGTTGCCAATGAGGAGGAATGCGAATCTGGAATTAACAGAGGCAAACTGTTACACACAGGATGGGTAAACAACGAGGTCCTACTCTATAGCAGAGGGAATTATATTCAATATCCTGTGACAAACCGTAATGGAAAAGAATGTGAAAAAGAATATATACGTACATTCTTCTGTTCACTTTGCTGAACAGATGAAATTAACACAACGTTGTTTTTTTTTAATATAAATTTATTTATTTTAATTGGAGGCTAATTACTTTACAATATTGTATTGGTTTTGCCATACATCAACATGAATCCGCCATGAGTGTACACATGTTCCCAATCCTGAACCCCGCTCCCACCTCCCTCCCCATACCATCCCTCTGGATCATCCCAGTGCACCAGCCCCGAGCATCCTGTATCATGCATCGAACCTGGACTGGCGATTCGTTTCACATATGATATTATACATGTTTCCATGTCATTCTCCCAAATCATCCCACCCTCTCCCTCTCCCACAGAGACCATAAGACTGTTGTATACATCTGTGTCTCTTTTGCTGTCTTGCATACAGGGTTATCATTACCATCTTTCTAAATTCCATATGTATGCGTTAGTATACTGTATTGGTGTTTTTCTTTCTGGCTTACTTAACTCTGTATAATAGGCTCGTTTCATCCACCTCATTAGAACTGATTCAAATATATTCTTTTTAACGGCTGAGTAATATTCCATTGTGTATATGTATCACAGCTTTCTTAGCCATTCGTCTGTTGATGGACATCTAGGTTGCTTCCATGTCCTGGCTATTATAAACAGTGCTACGATGAACATTGGGATACATGTGTCTCTTTCAATTCTGGTTTCCTCGGTGTGTATGCCCAGCAGTGGGATTGCTGGGTCATAAGTAAGTTCTATTTCCAGTTTCTTAAGGAATCTCCACACTGTTCTCCATAGTTGCTGAACTAGTTTGCATTCCCACCAACAGTGTAAGAGGGTTCCCTTTTCTCCACACCCTCTCCAGCATTTATTGCTTGTAGACTTTTGGATCGCAGCCATTCTGACTGGCGTGAAATGATACCTCATTGTGGTTTTGATTTGCATTTCTCTGATAATGAGTGCTGTTGAGCATCTTTTCATGTGTTTGTTAGTCATCTGTATGTCTTCTTTGGAGAAATGTCTATTTAGTTCTTTGGCCCATTTTTGGGGAATTGAGCTGCAGGAGTTGCTTGTATAATTTTGAGATTAATTCTTTGTCAGTTGCTTCATTTGCTATTATTTTCTCCCATTCTGAAGGCTGCCTTTTCACCTTGCTTAGAGTTTCCTTTGTTGTGCAGAAGCTTTTAATTTTAATTAGGTCCCATTTGTTTATTTTTGCTTTTATTTCCAATATTCTGGGAGGTGGGTCATAGAGGATCCTGCTGTGATTTATGTAGGAGAGTGTTTTGCCTATGTTCTCCTCTAGGAGTTTTATAGTTTCTGATCTTATGTTTGGATCTTTAATCCATTTTGAGTTTATTTTTGTGTATGGTGTTAGAAAGTATTCTAGTTTCATTCTTTTACCAGTGGTTGACCAGTTTTCCCAGCACCACCTGTTAAAAGAGATTGTCTTTTCTCCATTGTATATTCTTGCCTCCTTTGTCAAAGATAAGGTGTCCATAGGTGTGTGGATTTATCTCTGGGCTTTTTATTTTGTTCCACTGATCTATATTTCTGTCTTTGAAATTAACACAACATTGTAAATCAACTATACATCAACAAAACTTAACCAAAAAAAGAAAAATCATCCTCCAGTATATCCTACTGTCTGATGATTAAAAGGCTGGTCTTGTCAACTGAAGTCTCTTTATCTCTCTCATAAGTTTAAAATCTGGTATTCTGAGCATAATTTTCAGAAAGATTCCTTTAAAAATAATAACAGCAAAAGAACCATATTTCTCCTCTATCCCAAATCCTCAAGAAAATTACCTGATAGACAACTTGACAACTGTATAATTATTTCCCCAAAGCTTGTCAAGGCTTAAAGATGCCTTTATTTTTCCCACTAAGCTTATTTTTAAGAAATTTATTCCAAGTCATGGGTTTTTTTATCTCCTATCCCATGTTTTTCATATTAATAATAATAGCTAACATCAACTAAAACTTAAAATGTTCCAGGCACTCTTCCAACTGCTTTATAGGAGTTATAAACTCTACATGATATTATTATTATTAATATTATTATCATAAACGTATTTTATATACATGTATGAAAACTGAGGCACAGAAGGCTCAACAAATTGCCAAAAGTCACACAGCTGGCAACAGGCAAATGCCTATCTTCTGTATTAATACTTAGGGCTCTACCAGCATCCTTCTCAGTAACTCCTTGTTTTCTGTGGCAGAGATGGTAGCGCTTACCAAGTATTAAATATACTCCTCTCTACTTCCTAGGTGCCCTGCACATAGGCAGGACCTTTTGACTAGTTATAATTGATAGAATATGAGAGAAAACACTGTGTGAATATAAACACCATTGTGCTTATGCATCCATGTGTTGAGATGGAGGGAGCCTGGACCCCAGAGCCTCTGCCTGGAGGAGATATGCTTTCTAGGGCTGCCTGAACTGCACAGGACTTTATGTGGTGAGAAATGAGCCTTTATTCTATTAAATCATGGGAATGTAGAATTTATCTAATTAGTGCAATGTAACATAATTACAGAATATTACTCTACTATATTCATCTTCCTCTCCTATTTCTCTGGCTCTAATCTTATATCTGAACTTTTGGTTACCAAATTTTATTGAGAGAGAAGAGATTCAAAGAATTTCTAATTCTACCAGTAACCAATAGGACCACTGAATAAATGCAAATGGAATAAAACTTTTACAATGTTAGTCTTATATATGAATAGAAATACTTCTATAAATATCTAATTCTTATTAATGTTATTTCAATTACCAATTCATAAAAGCCTCCAATATATTAACTTTTAATGTTCAAAACTCCAATATTCTTTTTCAACAAAACATGTTTTAAGTACTGACCAGAGACATTGAGTTCAAAGTAGAAAGAAAAATTTAAAAACTAGAAAAGCATGGCGTGGCATTTCATTAATTGCATTATAGAAGATAAAAAGTTCTATAAAGCCAGAGTGGAGCGATTCTTGCATGTAGGAAAGGAAATCTGGAAATTTTTCTATAAGCAGTGAGCACTGTTGGAAGTTTTTGAGCCAGAGAGTGTAAGACTGTGCTTCCAAAAAACCTAACCCAACAGCTAAAGCATAATAAATTAGGCAGGGAGACTGGAGGCTGAGAGCTCAGTGGAGAAGTTATTGCTAGTCTGAGATCAGGGATAAGGGAGTAGTGAGGGGAGGAAGGGCTTGCAGAGATACTACAGACAATCAACAGGATTTCGCTGCACATTCAGATGTAAGCAAAGTGAAAGAGAAGGAGCAAAGATCCTATTGAGATTTAGAACCTGGAAATCAGACGGGATGTTGGGTCCATGAATACACAAAGGAACGCGAGAAAAGAAGCAAGTTTGGAATGAAAAGCCTATATATTAAGTTTTATCATCCTATCAAGTCATTCAAAATATATTTTAACGTGCTACGTCTCACCACAAAGTTAGAAAACTTTCTTTCGAGGTGTCTCCGTTGCATCCTCATAAGTTATTGTATGTTTTCTCTTTTCCTGGAGTTCACTCTCTCTTGTGCTCTGATAAAACCTCTTTATGAGTCAGGGTCTAACTCCAGTGACAACTCCTCCCTGGAACCTAAACTGATCACCCCACATCCCTTCCCTCCACAGCCTCTACATTTACCATCAGGATCCCTGCTGCTGGCACTTCACCATACACAAAAAACACACACCTGGATTCCAAGTCTCTAGAAGACAGAAAAAAGTATGGTTCTTTTTATGTCTTAACTTCATTATAACAGTGTCATGATTATGTGCAGAGAGAGAGAGAGAGATGAAACTGTTGCTATCATGGGCTGAAGAGTTGCTAAGAAGCAACTCAACTTTATATGAATGCTTATAAAAAGCATTCATATGTTTTATACTATGGCATTCTTATGCCCCATATTTGACAAATATTAAAATTTAAGGACTGTTAATATAGCCATCAGAGAAGGCAATGGCACCCCACTCCAGTACTTTTGCCTGGAAAATCCCATGGACTGAGGAGCCTGGTAGGCTGCAGTCCATGGGGTCGAGAAGAGTCGGACACGACTGAGTGACTTCACTTTTCACTTCATGCATTGGAGAAGGAAATGGCAACCCACTCCAGTGTTCTTGCCTGGAGAATCCCAGGGACGGGGGAGCCTGGTGGGCTGCCATCTACGGGGTCACACAGAGTCGGACACGACTGAAGCGACTTAACAGCAGCAGCAATATAGCCATGAAATTAAAAGACGCTTACTCCTTGGAAGAAAAGTTATGACCAACCTAGATAGCATATTCAAAAGCAGAGACATTACTTTGCCAACAAAGGTCCGTCTAGTCAAGGCTATGGTTTTTCCAGTGGTCATGTATGGATGTGAGAGTTGGACTGTGAGGAAGGCTGAGTGCCGAAGAATTGATGCTTTCGAACTGTGGTGTTGGAGAAGACTCTTGAGAGTCCCTTGGACTGCAAGGAGATCCAACCAGTCCATTCTAAAGGAGATCAGCCCTGGGTGTTCTTTGTAAGGAATGATGCTAAAGCTGAAACTCCAATACTTTGGCCACCTCATGTGAAGAGCTAACTCATTGGAAAAGACTCTGATGCTGGGAGGGATTGGGGGCAGGAGGAGAAGGGGACGACAGAGGATGAGATGGCTGAATGGCATCACCGACTCGATGACATGAGTCTAAGTGAACTCTGGGAATTTGTGATGGACAGGGAGGCCTGGCGTGCTGCGATTCATGGGGTCGCAGAGTCGGACACAACTGAGTGACTGAACCAAACCGAACCAAACTGAATATAGCTCTACCACATGTAATTTGCTCCAACTTTTGAAAAATGCCATGTGAATTAATACAAAAGATTGATGTAAAACAGATGGTCTCTCCAGTGACCCCACTCACGTATTCCACTTCAACAGTTGAAGACAAGAAATGGTCATCAAAGAACAGGAATATGGACACACAGAGAGAACTTTCCTTGACGCCTCAGCAGCACCAGAAACAAAGTTTCTGCTTCCCATACTCAGATCTGTGGGCCCTTCCTTCTAAACTCTCTAAAATGCTTGTCTTAGCCAAGAGATCATGTGAAACATACATCAGGCAATCTAAAATTCTGGGTAGATAAATTTATCTTCTCTCTCCTAAGCTATATAAATGAAATGCAAAAGTTAAGCAACCCAGTTGCTTTGGAATTCAATGCCAATTTTCCCCTGAGACAAGACTCAGATTCATCCCTTCTCCCCTAAACCACCTAAAATTGGGCTGAGAGCCCACTTCTAAATTCACTCCAAAAAGCCAAAGGGTTAAGAGATGATCTAGGAAATATAATATAGCTTTACAAATTACTCTATTTCCAACTGAACTGTAATGTTTATTATTTAGAATTCATTTTCCCCCATCCTGTCCTCCTTCTCCCAATTCAAAAGGCATTCTTTTTTTTTTTTAATAAAGAGAAGTAAATTTTATCTTAATTTAATCATACAACTAGCCTGAAAATTAACTCAATGAATAAAGTTGTCAAAAGGAGTAAATGATAGGATTCCTTCTTAGCCAAGCTGTCTGTCTAAAATTAGACTGCCTTTCAGGATTTACTGCTGTTATTAAGTGAAAGTCCTTTTGACGATAAAGCAGTGCTTCTTGGATGTAGTGTGCTACAGAAAGTGCTTGGTGATGTACGACTCTGTCGGACTCCAGGGATCTAACTGTTTCAGTGCTGTAGTCTGTTCTTGGTTCACCAGACGAAGACGTTGCAGGGGGATGCACAGTTCAAGACCAGCAATGGGAGAAAGAGGAGTTCAAGGACGGAGAGTACCTTGTTCCTGCCATGCTAACATGATGAATTACAGTGTATTAAGAAAGTGTTGACACGTGTGGGAATAAGCTCTTGACAGGCATGCCAGTAATTAAGGCACATTGTATGTAAAGTCACTACAAAACACTGCAGTCTGGTTCTTTGTTCAGGGTCTTCTGCCAAGTGGTGTTATTCATAAGCTTGATGGAAAATACTTGCATCTACAAAATCTTTGTGATTCACTGCATGACGAGGGCAAGAAGGAAGAGAGATCTGGCTTTGTGAAGGCTTAAGTGTTCCTGCAGCTAGATGGGTACAGTAATGATTTTCCTACTGCTCCAGAGGGCTGTACATTTTAAAGATAAATCACCTAAAATGGACAGGGAAGTAACAGGACTTAAGAGAATGTTTGGGAAAGACAGAAAAATTTGTGCTCTCCATTTTTTCCCTCATCATTTATCCTTACTGCCCCCTCCTTTAAAGTTCAATGGAAAAACCAAGAACTGCCTAATAGAGCCCTGTTTCATGTCACACTCCTTAAGGACCCACCTGGCTCCTCTTCCTTGGCTACCGCCAAGAAACTGGGCTTCCTATTTGTGATAATAACCAAGTGTACCTAGAGCAGACAAGACCAAAGCCCATAGCCAGACTTCAGACTGGAGCCAACAGGCTTTGTCCAGGCCCTTCTCACTTGGCCTCCAACCATCTGCACAGTCTCATTCCCCAGCCTAGCACAGACCTCAGGACCCAGCTCCCAGCCAGGAGCTGTAAGAAAAGACATACCCTAAGTTGCCTCTCCTGATGTCCAACAAGATTTAGGACATTTGTGATTTCCAAGGGCTGAACTGTATGTAGTCTGGCACTTTTAAACCTTATTTTCCTAATAAATTGTTTTATTGAGTGATAAGAAATAGAATTGACATCCCTGCCAGGTGTAATGGAAATTCTTGGAACTGTACATCACTAGGAACTAAACTAAACCTCTTGTTCCCTAAGAAGGGTTGAACTGAAGAGTTCATGTAAACAATAGCCTCATAATGAGTAATTTTCACTAGAGAGCTATTATCCCAAATTGTATCTCAGTGAAGGACAGATATTCAGACTGAATACCTGGCAAACACACTGGTGAAGAGCAAGCTCTGCCCCTACACTCAAAGGGCCAAAAAACAGACTGGGAGCAGGATGGGCTTTCACTTGCCTCAGCTTATCCTGCCAGAGGGACCCCTGGCTTCCACTTCCTTGGCTGCTAAAATGAAGCAAAATGTCAGAACATATGCAGTGAGCCTCTGACAATGGTCTAGGCCTGGCTGCCTGTTAGAATCAACTGGGGAGGATTAAAAATATATATACCAGTGCATGGAGATAATTTTCAAAGCTTCCTAGATGATTCTAACATTCAGCCAGGACAAAGAGCCACCAGGTTAGGGGAATCTGAAGACCTGTTAACACTGTGACAAAAGTTGCACCATGGAGACCTCCTCAATGCAAGGTGGGTATTTGTCACAGGCTTTGCACACCTTGTCCAGGTTGCCTGTCAATCACTCACCATAGTCATATCTACGTTCTTTCTTCAAGAAAGGTTAATGCACAGATTAATTATAAAATTATAAAGACAAAATGATAAAAATATCCCATGTTCAACGTAGAGAATTTGGAAAATAAAATGTGAATAAAAATATAAAACCCCAAATTCCACCAAATAGATATAAATGCCTTTAATGTTTAGAAGTCTTTGTTTTTTTTCCTACAAACAATAGCATACATATTCATTTTGTTTAAAAAACACTGGACAAATATATGGTTATATGTGTTTAGTTGCTTCAGCCGTGTCCGACTTTTTGTGACCCCATGGACTATAGCCCTTTAGGCTCCTCTGTCCATGGGATACTGCCGGCAAGAATACTGGAGTGGGTTGCCATTTCCTTCAGAGCATCTTCCCAACCCAGGGATCAAACCTGAGTCTCTTGTGTCTCCTGCATTGCAGACAGATTCTTTACCGCTGAGCCTCCAGGAAAGTCCACATGGTTACATGCTGTTGTTGTTCAGTTGCCCAGTCGTATCTGACTCTTTGCCACCCCATGACTGCAGCACACCTGGCTTCCCTGTCCCTCATCATCTCCTGGAGTTTGCCCATGTTCATGTTCATTGAGTTGGTGATGCTGTCCAGCCATCTCATCCTCTGACGCCCTCTTCTCCTATATGGTTGTATAGGAACAGCTTATTTATATCATTAGAATTATTTCTTTCTTGAATGTTTGAAAGAAGTTATCTGCAGAACCCTATGGTTCTAAAACTTTTTTGGATATACTACTACTACTACTAAGTCGCTTCAGTCGTGTCCGACTCTGTGCGACCCCATAGTCGGCAGCCCACAAGGCTCCCCCGTCCCTGGGATTCTCCAGGCAAGAACACTGGAGTGGGTTGCCATTTCCTTCTCCAATGCAGGAAAGTGAAAAGCGAAAGTGAAGTCGCTCAGTCATGTCTGACTCTTAGCGACCCCATGGACTGCAGCCTACCAGGCTCCTCCGTCCATGGGATTTTCCAGGCAAGAGTACTGGAGTGGGGTGCCATTGCCTTCTCCATTTTTGGATATAAATCTTTGACATTAAATTTTTTCATATTATTTGTCTATATAATATTTTTTAGAGTCAATCTTGATAATTCATAACTTTCTAAGAAAACAATATATTGGAAATTTCCATTTCTTGGCACAGAGTTTAATGTTGTTGTTGCTTAGTCACTAAGTCATGTCCAACTCTTTGTGACCCCATGAACTGTAGCCCACCAGCCTCCTCTGCCCATGGGATTTCCCAGGCAAGAATACTGCAGTGGGTTGCCATTTCCTTTTCCAGGGGATCTTCCTGACCCAGGGATCAAACCCACATCTCCTACATTGGTAGGTGAATTCTTTACCACTGAGCCACCAGGAAAGCCCAGAGTAAAACGGAGTATTTCCTTATATCCCTTGCTATGTTATTCTCAAACAGGAGTAGGGCAGGTAGCAATGCGGGGAATAGTGGATCATAATCTCCTAGGGGCATCTTTAGAGCACATGCCCCAACATTCTGCCAAACGTGCCCAGTGCACCCTACTGCCACCACTTTTTGCCCTGCCATTGTTGAGAACCAATGAAGTGAATAACTAGCGAGAATAACTAGTGAGAGGTACAGATTACACACACGAATGGCATGAAGTCATAACAAAAAAAACAGTGCTGAGAACCACCATGGGGCACTCTTGATCCAGACCTCCTTTTTTAGTGGAAGAGCCTGAAACACCGTTGGAACAGCAACACTGTCATCTGGTTTGCCCAATAAGAAGCGTGACGTGAAGTAACACACTTTATTTATGTAGTTACTTGGGGCTAACACTACCTACATTCAGTGTGGAGTAGACCATCCAAACTCATAAATTCTACACATGTTCCTGCTATAAACAATTGGGCTTCACAATTAGATCCAATTACTTTTCACTTCCAAGAACTCAATCACTTCTATCATAAGATGTTCATTACATCTGAATTTTTATTTTTGCTTTTTGGCAATTTACAATCCTTCTTAACATTGGCCCTGAGGAAGACATGGAGAGCTTCCAGACCTGTAAAAAGACTTAGTCGTCTTTCTGGACAACTTGATGAAGATGTATGCTCAATACACAGTGGTAATCCAAAAAAAAAAAAAAAGGCAGTAAGAATAAAAGGATTTGGGAAAAATATAGCATGTATTATTCTATTTCATAAGTTATCCGTAACTTATCTTTATCATTTAGGGCCATCTTCTCCCAAAAGGGACAAAAAATCCACAAAAGAGCAATAAAAAAGAAGCAAGGCAGGGTGAGGATTTGCTCATACAGAGGAATAGAAAAGCCTGGAACTTTGTTTTTGGAAAAGGAGGAGTAATTAGAGAAATGTGAAATAATGTGTAAGGAGGAAGAAAATAAGTAAAACAGATGAATGAATGACTGATTCGCTACGTAAATTAACCAATTCTCTTTCATCAAAACCTACATGGCCACAATTGTAACAATAATTCAAAAATGTTAACCCAATTTTTACAGACTGATTAAGAGCACTTATTTAAATTGAATTAAAGGCAATGATTTTTTTATATAAAATCACATAAACTCCAGGTCTTAAAAGACTAGCAAAACAAATTGATTTCCGATTTTTTTCTGTACTAGCTAATTTAAATGTTATCAGCTATACTTTAATAAATTATGCAAAGAGATCAAATTAAGTAGTTTCAAGTAAAATATAGCCCTACATGAACAAAGGACTGCCATGAAAATGTCATTTTCCTGGAAGACTCTACCGAGCACATAAAGTGAAACTTGAAAATCATACAACAAAAAAAGAACCTTAACACTTCCTAAGAAACACTTAAAGATGACTAACTCTCTACTTAGAACAACTGAGGGAGAAGGCAATGGCACCCCACTCCAGTACTCTTGCCTGGAAAATCCCATGGACAGAGGAGCCTGGAAGGCTGCAGTCCATGGGGTCGCTAAGAGTCGGACACGACTGAGTGACTTCACTTTCACTTTTCACTTTCATGCACTGGAGAAGGAAATGGCAACCCACTCCAGTGTTCTTGCCTGGAGAATCCCAGGGACGGCGGAGCCTGGTGGGCTGCCGTCTATGGGGTCGCACAGAGTTGGACACGACTGAAGCGACTTAGCAGCAGCAGCAGCAGTAGAACAACTGAAGGATGAAAGCTTTGGCACATTTATGAGAGTTAGGAAGAGCAGACTCACATAGATGGAGTACACACAGCACTGTGCATAACGCACCTTTCCTTATTTTAACACTCCACATGCCCTATAAACAAGCTGAAAACAAAACTACATGTATTACAGACACAATGATTTACAAAATTAGGACATCTTTAATAGAAATGCACCAACAGGCAACCATCCTCACCTTTTTTCTTTAAAAGCAAGCAGCATACTTCTTGGGGAAAAACAAAACAAAACGTTATGAGGCCTTAGGTTCACCACTTAGTTCTGCAGAACTCCAAAGAGCCAGAGGCCATGGAAAAGCCTGACTTCACTGAATACTGATTCTGGAAATGTCATCTGTGTCCCACAACGCTAGGTCCTTTTTATAGAAAAGCTGTAGCCACAACCTCCCTTACCAGAATATACACACTCAACTGTACAAAGCTTCCAGAAAAGCAGTTTGACAATGTGTTTCAAAAGCCTTAAAAGCATTAATACAATTGCAGAAGAAATTTCACCTCCAGGAATACAGTCTAGAGAAGCAAAACAGAGATGCCACATGCATAGGAATGCTCACTGCACGGAATGTTTTCAAATTTGAACTTGTGGTTTTCAGAGAATTGTAGATTCACATGCAGCTAATTGTATGAAGAAATACAGAGAGATCCTTTGTCCCCTTCCCCCAGTTTTCCCTAATGATAACATCTTACGAAACAATGATACAAAATCAAAATTAGGATAATGACCTTGATAAAGTCGAGAAACTGAACATTTCCATCACAAGGATCTCCCACGTTGCCCTTTTATACTCACATCCACTTCCTTCCTATTCTCTCCCATCTCCTCTTTAACCTCTGGCAATCAGTTATATGTTTTCTATTTCTATAATGTTGTCATTTCAAGACTGTTGCATCAGTGGACTCTTACAGTGTGAAATCTGGGAGACTGGCTTTTTACATTCAGCATAATTTCCTGGAGATTCATCCAAGCTGCATGCCTCAAACATTCATTCTTTTTTATTGCTGAGGAGTAGTCCCTGATGTAGATGTGCACCTATTGAAAGATACATGGGTTTTTTCCCAGCTTGAGATTGTTATAAATAAAGCTGCTATGAGCATTTGTGTACAGGCTTTTTGTGAAGTAACTTTTTATTTCTCTGGGAGGAATACCCAAGCATTTAACTGCTGGATCGCATGGTATTTGCATGTTTATTTTTTTAAGAAGCTGCCAAAATGTTTTCAGAGTGTTTGCACTATTATACATTCCCACCAGCAATGTATGAGTAAACCATTGTATTATTTTAAACACTGAAGACAGTAAACCACTTCAATTTCTAGTGGCAAAAACGAGTAATGCTATAGCCTCAGGATGGACTAATATTAGGGCATTTAAAATAGTATTTAATACATCTTTATGGGAAGAAAATGCCATTTAATGCTAAGCTTAAAAATTCAAATATAAGTAGGAATAAATATAACTATATAAATGTATGTTGTATTTATATGTGTACATATGCACTGACACATACACACACATACATACATACACATGCAGAACTAGAAAACTAGCCAAAACATAACTCTAAGAAACGTAAAAGTTTATATTCTTAACACTTATTTTTTTAATTTTCTAGACTTTCTATGTACACTTTTATAATTTAAAAGTGTTTCTTATTAATCAATTAAATTATGATTTTCCCACCAAGTCAGTATCTCTTCTTTAAAATGATCTGTATGAATGTACCATTACTTATCCATTCAATACCCTCATTATACACATTGATGATTTTTCCAGCTTTTTGCCACTTCAAACAATTCTACAGTAAGAATCCTTGAAGAATATGTCATCTTATATTCTAATGACTTCATTTCTGTAGGAGAGAGTCATAAAGGCAAGACCAATAGTTTTGACTTTAATCTGCCAGATCACTTTCCAAAGAGGACATTTCACATTCCCAAGAGCAATTTATGAGGGCTACTTCCCCACATTCTTTTTACTTCTAGATGTTATGAGTGCTTTACATTATTGCCAGTATAGCATGTGAAAATGACAGCTTGTTGCTACTTTGACTTGCGTTTCCCTGACAACAGGTAGTGTGTGCATCTTTCCATTTGTGTGATTATTCATCTGCTTGCCTCTCCCATCTAGCACACCTGTTCATATTCTCTGTCCAGTTTAAAATTGGGTTACTTAGTTTTTCCTTATCAATTTGTAGGATTTTTTAAAATATAATAAGGGCATGAGAACATTAACTCCTTGACTGTTACATGAATTATAAATATTTTCTCCCTACGTGATTTGTTTTCAACTTCGCCTATTTTCTTTTTCCAAGAAAATGTTTATTTACTCTGTGGTTAAAATTTTCAATCTTCTTGGCTTCTAGATTTCTCAAGTTGTTTAGAAGTCTACCTCAATACACACATGCACACACACACACACACACACACCCAAGGTTATACACAGGATGTCCTAAGTGTTCTTCTAATATTTTTAATGTTATACTTTTAATTCCTTAAATTCACTTTTATTTCTATATTATCATCTTTATATATGAGACACAGTAAGCGCCTACATAAATGGGAGGATTGGAAATCATTTTGTTAGTAATTTAAAAGGCAAAATTCCCATTTGAATTTAGAATTATTCCTGGACTCCCTATTATGATTTATCTATCTATTTTTGTTTCAGTGTCACACAGTTTTGATTAAGTAGCTTTATCATAAATTTTAATATCTGATAAGGCAATTTTCAAAATTGTCTTACTGTTTCAAGCACACATTCTTCTACATGAACTTTAAAATCAGTTATATCCATGATATATTAAATTTAAAAAGGTCAAGCTGCTAAACAGCCTAAATAGTATAATCTTATGGCTTAAGATTAGAAAATTAGAAAGATTAGAAAATTTCTAATTAGAAAATGCTGGGGGTGGAGGAGTGGAGTTCATGCGTGTGTTTTCTTAACTTCGTGTGAGTATAAAGAAAAACCTAGAAATGGAGCACAAACCAATCTGTCAATATCAGTTACCCTAGAAGGACGGAATTAGGAGTAGATATAGGACTTTGCAACTTCATTATTGTGTTACTTTGTGGTTTAGCTTATTATAGGAACGCTAATTTCAAAGAAAAACCCAATTAAATATTTTAAATAAATAAAATATAATTAAATTATTAGACCTGGAAGAGACCTGAAAATATATCTCTTCCAGCTCCTACTGAAACAGGAATCTCCTTGGCAACATGTCTGCCAGATAGTCCTGTATACTGTTTGAAAACATCCAGAGACAGAATTCTCTTAATTTTGCTCCACTGCCTGCTTTATCACTGGAAAGCCGTAAGTGTTGGAAGGTTCTTTCTTACATTTGTTTAAAATATGTCAGCCTCTAATATCCACTCAGATCCTGGGATCTGTTTTCTGGAGCAATACAGTATGAAGAGAATTTTTTCTTTGGTCCCCTTAAGCATTTAATTGCTTCACAACCAGCTAGGTTAATCCTTCACCTGTACTATTATCCTCGTTAGTGGTGGTGTTGTTAAACACATTTTTAAAGTGTATCATGTATTAAGCATTGTGTAATTAAGCATTTTACATGGATTTACTTATTTAATCCTCACAATAACCCAATGATGTGGTTATAGAAGAAGAAGGTACACCACAGACGTAAACTTTCTGTCTTACATTATTTAGTTAGTGAATGATAGCACCAGGACTCAAAGCTATGTTTGGCTGGCTCCAAAAACTATATTCTAGCTACAACACTGTGCTTAACTGTCCCCATAATAATATTATGGGGTTTTTATTTCAATGTAGACAATGCTGCAATGAACATCTTTGACTGTGTCTCCTTTGCACATGTGCCAGGAGCAAAACCCACCTCACAGAAGATGTACACTTTCAGTGCTATAAGATCCTCCAGACTTGGCCTCTACAAAGTAACAGACCAATTTATACTCGTGATCTTAACTTTCTACAGCTGAATACACGTGTTCATGCTCAGTCACTTCAGTTGTGTCCTACTCTTTGTGACCCCATGGACTGTAGCCTGCCAGACTCCTCTGTCCATGGGATTCTCCAGGTAAGAATAATGGAGTGGGTTGCCATTTCCTTCTCCACTGTAGCTGACTAAAGGCCCCAAACGCATCCTGATCCTCATCCCAAGAACCCATGAATGTTACCTTTATGGCAAAAGGGACTTCACAAAAGTATTTAACGTACAAGGAGGCAGAGGAAGATTTGACTACAGAAACTAAAGGAAAAAAATAGCAATGTGATGATAGAAGCAGGGGGAGAAAGATGATGTGATAGGAGGAAGAGATCACAGCCAGGAAGGCAGGCGACTTTTAAAAACTAGAAACGATAGGGAAATAGTTTCCCCTAAATTGTCCAGAAAGAACTGGATCTGACAACACCTTGGTTTTAGCCCCTTAGAGTTTCTGGCCCTTGGAACTATTAGAAAATAAATTTGTGTTGATATAGCCTACCAAGTTTGCAGCAATTTGTCATGGCAGCCACAGGAAACTGATACCGTTTTTAAGACCACTTTTTAAAAATTCTGAATGTACTGAATTTTATTTATTCCTTTTTTTTGTACATCCAATGAGATAGATTTTTGTCCTTTTTAACTTTCTTAAGAGTTTGAATTACATTTATGGGCTCTTTTATATCAAATAATTATTATATTTTGAGGAAAAATTATACCTAGTCATGATGTATTTTTAAAATATGGGCTCCCTCGGTGGCTCAGTGGTACAGAATCCACCTGACAATGCAGGAAACATGGATTTGAACCCTGATCTGGAACGATCCCTTGGAGAAGGAAATGGCAACCCACTCTTGTATTCTTGCCTGGAAATCCCCATGGACAGAAGACCCTGCCATGCTGTAATCCATGGAGTTGCAAAAGAGTCAGACACAACTTAGCAACTGGATAACAGCAATTTTTAAAATATAATGCAGAGTTCACTTTGGTATTTTTGCTTTATTTTTTTGTCTATGTAAAAGTATCCTCTCATTTTCTCCCTTTTACTTTGCAGTCTGATGGGGAGAAAGATACATAATGATAGAAAAATGGAATAAAACTATTTCTTTAGCAGACTATAGAAGGAACATCAAGAATGGAGAGACAAATAACCATGCAAGTAACATACTTCCTGTTTGGCTAAAATTTCTCATCTTTCTATGTCCTTGGTCCTTTACAAGATTGACTCCATCAGTCACATTCCATCCAGGCAATCTCCTAATTTCAGGCAGCCTTCTCTGTCTTCCTTCAGGGACCTGGAGCACATAGTTAATTGATCAAAAGGGTCTTCTCCTCCATCTTCAGCTTGCTTTTTTTTCCCCCCCAGTTGCTAGAACTGAGTGCCCTCCCCTCATCAATCTTCTTAAATAAAGGTGGCTTTTACTTATCATAATCCCAAATAAACATATTCTCAACTTCCAAATAAAGCAGCCCTCTGTTCATTGCCCACACACACACAAATAAAGACTTCAAAACTGTAAAAATCCAAGCTATGCCATAAGTTTATAGGAATGTACATTAATACAGATAGCAAAGTCTTGAAACGGAAGTGAAATCACTCAGTCGTGTCCACTCTTGGTGACCCCGTGGACTGTAGTCTACCAGGCTCCTCTGTCCATGGGATTCTTAGTAGTTGTTAATTGTTTAAGTTGGGCTTTTTGTTGCTATTCTTGTTATAGTTGTTACAACATCTTCCTGACTCCCATTTCATCCTCCACAGAAATGACTTCAAAGCCTCCATTCTCCCCAATCCTACCCTTACTCAGGCTACTATCAGAAAACCAACATGCATGGTAGCTGAACTCATCATACCTCCACTATTTTTCTGTCTTTAGCTTATTATCTACAACAAAAATCCTGTGTCCTCCAGGACTAGTGTTTTCAAAGTTATACTATAACTTATACAAGAAACAAAACCCCTCTGGAGACAATTTGGCATCATGTGTAAAATTATCCATTTGAACTATTTCTAAGAATTTATCTTAAGGAAATAGTTGGAAAGAGTTAAACACAAAGGATGTCCATGCCAGTATTATTTGCAAATTGAAAAAACTAAAAACAGCTTACATCAATAAAGGAATGACTAAATAAATTTCAACATGCGTGTGTAATGGAAATATTATACAGTCATTAAAATTGATGAAACAGACAAGTATTGAATAACATCAGTGTCCACGACATGCATAAATGTCCAGGACATATTATTGATTAAAAAGGAAAGCTGCAAAGAGCCGTGTATATTATGATTCAATTTATGTAGAAATTTTGCTTATGTGGTTATCTATATACTTACATGCAGAGAAATTACTTTAAACACATTCAGCAGAATCTTAACTTAGATGGTTATCTCTGGGTGGTGAGATGTGGAGTGATTTTTGCTTTCTCTTTTATCTCCTTCATGTATTTGTTTATGTATTTGTATGTGTGTATACATAATCTCAGTTGATAATGGGCAGCATTTAGTGAAAATATTTTGACAACCAAAACCTTTATCAAATGCCACTGTCTCTAAAGCATAGGACTGGCCATAAGAGGTGAAATTTGTCTAACTGGACATGGATAAAACCCCTAAGACTTACAGACAGATATACTGTTGGAAAAACCTCTATTTTTTATGTAAAATTTGTGTATTTTTCCAAGGTCCAGCTGGATGTGGCTTTCATATGATCCCTCCAGAAATAAACAGACAAGGTTTAGTAATTGTGTCAAAGCATGTCATCTGTTAACTCACAAATGTTGACATTGACAACTGACAGGTAGGAACGTTTATAAGAATTATAGGCATCTCTGAGTGTATATTTACTGAACCTTTAAGAAATTAAACTTAGAATTTGTACCATGTGCAATGTTAAATAAGCTGTTTCAAACTTAATATGGTAGATAAACATGTTTATAAGAATTGTATTCATTTCTGAGACATTTCTTTTTAACCCAGTCAAAGAAATGTTGTGGGTTTTGGTGTATGTATTTGTTTAATCAAAGGTTTAAAAGTTTTAAGTATAAAAATGGCTGAACTATGTGAAGGAATCCATGGATGAAATGCTAATGAAACATTGGAGAAGAGGTTCAATAAATACCAGGACTAAAGCAAAATTCTAGGATGATAAAGACAAAGAAAGGACATTTAAGAAAGAGAACAACTTGGAAAGGAGTAGAGGGGAAAAAAACATAAAAATAATCTAAGAAGAGTACCACATGCAAATCATTAAGTTGGAGACATACTTCAAAGAAAATATATAGGTTAAAATAGCACAAGGCAATGCAGACATTGTCAACTAAAGTTAAACACAGGATAAATACAATCATATTTTGTTAAACCATATTTTGCTAATAACCATTGGCTGATAGACCGAGGTACATTATGTCAGGTATGGCTAGTGTACAACAATGTGAGATGATCACATGCTACTACTTATCAATTTGAGGCTATAAATCACTTCCCCTCCATTAGTAAATTTGTACACCAATTCAGCGAATGTGGCGGTGTCTTCCAGAGTACTAAGAGAGTGGGACGGAGGCACAGACCCAGTCACATAGCATGCTAATAGCAAGCCTGGAAGAAGACCAAAATCATAGCCCATGAACTTCATTCCTACTTTTGGATTCACTTCACCAAACCATACCCTTGAGATGTTAGATTGATTGTCCCTGAGTGGAGTTGCCAACTTTTAACTGTTACTTTTATTTATGCAACCCTCCTGTGCTGCAGAAACTCGAGTTTGAAATGGTCCCTGGCTTTGCCTATTAGCCCACAGAAGATATTGAGTGCTGGAAACTACTACCTTGAGAGTCCCTTGGACTGCAAGAAGAACCAACCAGTCCATCTTAAAGGAAATCAGACCTGAATATTCATCGGAAGGACTGATGCTGAAGCTGAAACTCCAATACTTTGGCCACCTGATGCGGAGAATTGACTCATTGGAAAAGACCCTGATGCTGGGAAAGATTGAAGGCAGAAGGAGAAGGGGACGACAGAGGATGAGATGGTTGGATGGCATCACCGACATGATGGACATGGGTTTGAGTAAGCTCCAGGAGTTCATGATGGACAGGGAAGCCTGGGGTGGCAAAGAGTCGGACATGACTGATGACTGAACTGAACTGAACTACTACCTTCATCCATTTTTTGATTCGATTTATTCAGGCTCTTTGAGAGACTCACACACCTGTCTCTATGCCTAGAAAGTCAGTCTGATGACCAGAGTCGTGGGAGGGAGGAACCTTGACATTCACAGCCATTCTGTCCTCTTGTGCCAGTCCACCTTATCATCTCCCAAGGAGACTTTCGAGTTGACTCTGTCAAAAGAAAATGCTCCAATAGGAAATGAATGCGTGGAAATATCCCTTACAAGATTTCGACTTTTTAAATAAATTTTGTATGTCATTCAAGAGCTAATGGAATAACAACAAAGTATACCAATCAGCTAAGTCCAAGCTTCAGACTAAACATACTATGTCAACTGCTGTTTGCACGGGACTGAGGAACATCACTCTTTAACTGGAGAGCTGAGAAAGGTAACAGTTCCCACAGACATCTGATTCAGAAGAGACGGTGCTCTCCCTTTTAATTTCATTATGTATATAATATGTATGCTAAGTCACTTCAGTCGTGTCCGACTCTGTGCGACCCCATAGACGGCATCCCACCAGGCTCCTCCATCCCTGGGATTCTCCAGGCAAGAACACTGGAGTGGGTTGCCATTTCCTTCTTCAATTCATGAAAGTGAAAAGTGAAAGTGAAGTAGCTCAGTCATGTCCGACTTTTCACGACCCCATGGACTGTAGCCTACCAGGCTCCTCCGTCCATGGGATTTTCCAGGCAAGAGTACTGGAGTGGGGTGCCATTGCCTTCTCCGATATAATATGTGTATATATATATATATATATATATATATTAATAACTTCATACACATACATACGGGCTTCCCAGGTGGTGCTAGTGGTAAAGAATCTGTCTGCCAAAGAAGGAAATGCAAGAGATGCAGGTTCAATCCCTGGATCAGGAAGACTGAGTGACTGAACACGCACACACAAGTATAGTTTCAGCAAGACTGAAAATAGATTGAGGCAATGAAAGAAGATGATCATGAGCATAGGACCCATAATGAAAGTTAATATTAATACAAGGGAAATAATAACAGTTAGCAGGAAACTTGTGTGTGAAAGATAGGAGGAAACACTTATAAAAATAAGGAGAGAGCAAAGACAGAGAAAACATGGAACATGGAAACATCATAAATGTGCATGTGAGAGAGAGACTCGGAGAAACAGACCCAGTGAATGAGATGCATAAGAGCGTGAGCTTGATCTGCAGAGGCAACTTTTTCCTAGAGGTTTATCTGAGTGAAGCAATGAAGCAATTTTCCAGCCCTACTCCTGGAGAACAGGTCTGGAATCTGAGAGGACAGAATATACCAGTGAAAATACACCAGCTAAACTAACAAACTAGAGACTGGGGGTGGGAGGAAAGTCTCAGGGGAATTTGGGCACACATGGAGCAGAGGAAATTCCCTCAGGTCAAGGCACAGTGGACGTTATGGTGACTGACATTAGATCTGAAGAAGACAGATGACCTGAGCTTCCAATTAGGCCATTTTCTTCTCAATTGACTGTGGACACACTTGGCTTGATTCCATGCTCAGCCCAGATATTTCCCTGTTGCTGGTAGTTTTAAGTTTTGGCTCTACATGAGGAAATGATTGGGAGACACAGTGGTTCTATCAATTTAGGCAGCTGGACCATATTGACCTGGTAATCTCATGGGCCCAAGCCACATAAACTGCTCCCTGACACCATGTGGGTATTTGCTCCACACTCAATCACATTTCTGAGTTGTCCCTACAATAAATGGGGCCATGACAGTGTCTGGTGATGACACACAACCTCAGAGTGCCAGAGGATGGTTTGAAGAACGAATTCAAGCTGCAGCCATATCCAAGCGCATAAAGCAAAGAGCAGTACTTGATAAGGAGCTGAAGAGAAACCTGAGACAATTCATTGTCAAAGAGAAGATGAAAGAGGGAAAAGAAACGGAGAACTTTTCTCAGCAGGTTCTTCCGTTACCACTTCACTATCTTCTCAACAGTTACCACAAATTTTTAATTCATAGCTGTGTTTCCTTAAAATATTCCTTATGAGACTTGTGAATTTGCTTTGAATTTAAATTGCTTGCTGTTCCTCCTCGTTGGCTTATGTACCTGGGTTTTGCTGTCCTTTGTTGCATGTCTTTCTTACCTGAGTACTTCACTGCCACCAGAGGACTTTGCCATTTGCTCCTCTCATGGGCAACTTGTTAAAAAAAATATATATAGCAACCAATACTAAGCCCTAAGTTCAATGTGAGTTAGTAGCATTATTAATTTTTGTATTTTTTCATTTGACTTGGCTTCTGGTCTTCATTTCAACTGTGTGATTTTCCATTTATAATCCAAATATTTGTACATATTATATATATAAGAGAGTTCAGAAAAACATCTATTTCTGCTTTATTGACTACGCCTAAGCCTTTGACTGTGTGGATCACAACAAACTGTGGAAAATTCTGCAAGAGATGGGAATACCAGACCACCTGACCTGCCTCTTGAGAAACCTATATGCAGGTCAGGAAGCAACAGTTAGAACTAGACATGGAACAACAGACTGTTTCCAAATCGGGAAAGGGGTATGTCAAGGCTGTACATTGTCACCCTGCTTATTTAACTTATATGCAGAGTACATCACGAGAAATACTGGGCTGGATGAAGCACAAGCTAGAATCAAGACTGCCGGGAGAAATATCAATAACTTCAGATATGCAGATGACACCATCTTTATGGCAGAAAACAAAGAACTAAGGAGCCTCTTGAGCAAAGTGAAAGAGGAAAGTGAAAAAGTTGGCTTAAAACTCAACATTCAGAAAACGAAGATCATGGCATCTGGTCCCATCACTTCATGGGAAATAGATGGGCAAACAGTGGAAACAGAGACAGACTTTATTTTGGGGGGCTCAAAAATCACTGCAGATGGTGATTGCAGCCATGAAATTAAAAGACGCTTACTCCTTGGAAGAAAAGTTATGACCAACCTAGACGTATTAAAGAGCAGAGACATAACTTTGTCAACAAAGGTCCATCTAGTCAAAGCCATGGTTTTTCCAGTAGTCACATATGGATGTGAGAGTTGGACTATAAAGAAAGCTGAGCGCCGAAGAATTGATGCTTTTGAACTGTGGTGTTAGAGAAGATTCTTGAGAGTCCCTTGGACTGCAAGTAGATCCAACCAGTCCATTCTAAAGAAAATCAGTCCTGAATATTCATTGGAAGGACTGATGCTGAAGCTGAAACTCCAATACTTTGGCCACCTGATGCAGAGAACTGACTCATTTGAAAAGACCCTGATGCTGGGAAAGATTGAAGGCAGGATGAGAAGGGGACGACAGAGGATGAGATGGTTGGATGGCATCACTGACTCAATGGACATGAGTTTGAGTAAACTCTAGTAGTTAGTGATGGACAAGGAGACCTGGTGTGCTGTGGTTCATGGGGTCACAAAGAGTCAGACACGACTGAGCGACTAAACTGAAACATATATACACACACACACACACACACACTCATATATATGTATATATATGTCTATAATGATGCATTTTCCTGTTCCCTTTTAAAAATTCATTTATCTTTTAAAAATAAGGTTAATATATATGGACAGTAATGTATGTCCTTATGAAGATGAGAGAGAGTAATTTATAAGACTTTCTCAGTTGTTTTGTAAGTTCTTTCAGAAGGAGACTCTTAAATGAATTTTCCAGTCTTTTGTGAAGTTAGGCAACAATTCCAACATTAGGCAACATCCTCTAGAATTCTAGCACCTGCAATAAAAATCCCATGTCTCCCTAGTTGGGCCTTCAACTATGTTTCGATTCCTAAAAATTGTCAGTTAAGCCAAAGAAATTTAAGTACAATTTAAAATTTTCAAACAACATAATTTGTTGTTCAGTTGCTAGCTCACATCTGACTCTTTTTGACCCCATGGATCACAGCACTCCAGGATTCCCTGCCCTTCATTATCTCCTGGGGTTTGGTCAAACTCATATCCATTGAGTTGGTGACGCCATCCAACTATGTCATCCTCTGTCATTCCCTTCTCCTCCTGCCTTCAATCTTTCCCAGCATCAGGGTCTTTTCCAATGAGTCGGCTCTTCACATCAGGTAGCCAAAGTTTTAGAGCTTCAGCATCAGTCTTTCCAATGAATATTCAGGACTTATTTCCTTTAGGATAGACTGGTTGGATCTCCTTGCAGTCCAAGGGACTCTCAGAGTCTTCTCCAACAACACAGTTCAAAAGCATCAGTTCTCCAGCACTCAGTCTTCTTTATGGTCCAACTCTCACATCCATACATAACTACTAGAAAAAGCACAGCTTTGACTATATGGATCTTTGTCAGCAAAGTGATGTCTCTGCTTTTTAATATGCTGTTTAGGGTCAAAGCTTTTCTTCCAAGGAGCAAGCATCTTTTAATTTTGTGGTTGCAATCACTGTCTGCAGTTACTTTGGAGCCCACGAAAATAAAATCGGTCACTGTTTCCACTTTTTCCCCAAGTATTTGCCATGAAGTGATCAGACCAGATGCCATGATCTTAGTTTTTTGAATGTTGAGTTTTAAGTCAGCTTTTTCACTTTTCTCTTTCACCCTCCTCAAGAGGCTCTTTAGTTCCTCTTCACTCTCTGCCATTAGAGTGGTATCATCTGCATATCTGAGGTTGTTGATATTTCTCCCAGTAATCTTGATTCCAGCTTGTGATTCATCCAGCCTGGCATTTCACATGATGTACTCTGCATAGAAGTTAAATAATCAAGGTGACAATATACAGCCTTGACAGGAGTTAAGGAGTACTTTTGCCAATTTTGAACCAGTCAGTTGTTCAATGTAAGGTTCTAACTGTTACTTCTTGACCTGGATACAGGTTTCTTAGGAGACAGGTAAGGTGGTCTGGTATTCCCATCTCTTTAAGAGTTTTCCACAGTTTGTTGTGATCCACACAGTCAGAAGTAGGTATTTTTCTGGAATTCCCTTTCTTTCTCTATGATCAAACAGATGTTGGCAATTTGATCTCTGGTTTCTCTGCCTTTTCTAAACCCAGCTTATACATCTGAAAGATCTTGGTTCACATACTGCTGTAGCATAGCTTGAAGAATTTTGAGCATTACCTTGCTAGCATGTGAGATGAGTGCAATTGTGCACTAGTTTAAACATTCTTTGGCATTGTCCTTCTTTGGGATTGGAATGAAAACTGACCTTTTCCAGTCCTGTGGCCACTGCTGAGTTTTCCAAATTTGCTGGCATATTGAGTGCAGCACTTTCACATCATCGTTTTTTAGGATTTGAAATAGCTCAGCTGGAATTCAATCACCTCCACTAGTTTTGTTCACAGTAATGCTTCCTAAGGCCCACTTGACTTCAAACTCTCACATGTCTGGCTCAAGGAGTGAAATTCCCGACCAATTAACTAAAGAATTTACCACAGATAATAAACAGTAAATTATTTTTCAGTAAACTGTATATAAAAAGCTCTCTTTGAAACAAACATTTTTTTAAATTAGAAGCTGCTAAAATGAAAGAAGGAAAGGAAATTTCCCATTAACTATAATCTAACTGATTTACTCATTTCAGTAGTCTTCATAATACAGAATTGATCACTGACAAATATTATGTGGTTGAAGCAGATGACTCACAAAAGCAACTGAAGTAAACACTCAGTCAGCTCCACCCGTTAACTTCCTACAGAGTCAGGGCCTTCAATTTTCTCCTACCTTCCTAATAAAGGCACTGATAATAATAACACCGGTAATAATATTATTATCAGTTCAGCTAACATTTATTGAGTAATTATCATATTAAGCCCTTAATTTGTACAGACATTATCTGTTTCAATGTTCACACATGTTTTATGAGAGAAATATGATAATCCTTCCCATTTTTCAGATGAGAACACTGAAGTAACAGCCCCAGGGTCTCACAGCTGTATGTGTGGGAGCATGCATGGGGGCCTGACTTCAAAAGCAGGTTTTATCACCATATCAGTGGATTTCCAACCTTAGAAGCCATAAAAATCACCTGGAGAACTTGTTCAAATGCCAGATTCTCTAGCTCTGGATTCTGCCAGTCTAAGATAGGGTGAGGAATCCGCATCTTAAAAAGCAACCCGAGGGACTATAATGGAAGTGGTACCCCGACCACACATTGCTATTCTGAATGCAGAAACCAGGGACCACCTTCAAGTCATTCTCTTGACTCCTATGTCTTTAACCTCAGTGGTTCATAAGCTTTGGGGGAGAGGAGGTGGATCCCAGACCATCTGAGAATCCAATGAAAACCACAGACCTTCTCTTGATCAAAACGTACCACAAATTTTTTGCATTTATGTTTTAGGAAATTGAAGCCCATAAACCCCAGAATAAGTGCTCCTGTTGTATGCTCTCTTTCCTTTTTTTTTTTTTCCCTAGTGTCTCAACTCATTCCCATCTCTGAAATAAGGACACACACCCTCCTGGCTGCCAACTTTGCAGGCTATTATGAGGATCTCTTTTTAAAATATATGTGTGTGTGTGTGTGTGTGTGTGTATACAAGGATTCTAAGATTCAGAAATAGAAACACTATATGTAAACCTCATGCTAATAACACACAGAGAAATAGGGAAAGACAGATTTGAGTAGGAAACTTAAAAACTTGAATGGAAAAGAGAAACTCAGCACAGAGTTAAGGAAACAACTAGCAAATAACCTGAGCATAATCATAAAGGTCATTTGCCATCTGTTGAGTACCTACTATGTGCCAGGAGGCAGTGTGGCTTGCCTTTAAAGCATTTTCAAGTGCTCTCAACAGCTTTTTGATTGTCATATCATCTGTATTCTACAAATGAGGAAACCCAGACTCTGACAGTTTACATAATTTTCCCAATATCAAATATCTAGTCAAGTTACTCAAATTCAGGTCTGTGTATGTGCAAAACCCATCCAATTTCCATGATATAAAGATATGGCCAAAACCTCTTTCCAGTCAGGATACCATACACAGACCAGACAGAGTTTCTGAAGCAAGTCCTGGAACTGGAGAGCTAATCTTCCACTTCACCTTCCTCTCAACCATCAATTTACCTCCTAGGATGATAGTCCCAACAGACTTAGTTACTATTATCAACCAGCTAGCTTGTCTTCCCAATGGAAGCAAAACAAAAGAAGGCACTAGAAATGCTTAGGCTCTTGGTGGCAGAGCTGCCGAAGTCAGATCTGCAGCATTATAAAGGTTAATGTCTTTCTGCTTGTTCTGTGGCAAGTTTCTACTATCAAAACCCTTGGGACCAGCTGCATGAGTCATACTTCTAGATGCTGTTCCAACTGGTAGGAAACAGCCTTTCCTTTAAATAAATTTCACTTTCAGAAAAAGCTTTAAAGCACATTACAGATAGGACCATGAAACATTTGGCTACATGTACATCCTTCCACAGCGAAAAAAAAAAAAAAAAACCTCCTCATGTACCAGTAACACTAAAACTAAGTCCAGGAAAGTCTTAGCTAGAAGGGACGAAGAGATATCTGGTGGAAAAGAATGTTTTACTCTCACTCTGTTTCAAACCCACAGGGCCCTTTTGAAGGATTCTCTAATAATAGGAATTAATAGCAAGAACAAAACAAAACAAGAAAGTGTTAACCGAGGCACTAAGCCCAGCAGGTAGTCTGTTCTCCTTCTCCACAAGACGCCCTATGCTCTTCCTCTCCTGCCTCAGCCCAGCCTAATGTCTTTTCCTTAAGGCCGCTTTTCACGTCCTTGTTTGATGGACTAAAGCTATAACCTAAGTTTGCCTCAGCACTCACAGATATTGCAAGGAGACATTTCAGCTTGACTCCTGTCTCTTGCCCTTCACCCCCTAACTCCTGTCAATAACTCAGTCTTTTGCATCCAAAGTGACGGTTTTAAGGGCACCAGCAATGTTATATACCATCCAACGAATCTTTTTTGGTTAATTTTTTAAAAAGAGGAACTAGCTCCTTTAGCTATCCCAGGCTATTCTTGGCTGGTTATTGGCGAAAACCTGTTACATCAGGCAGTTGCTTTTCTTGTCAAAAGTAAGCTCTTCTGATCTGGTATAGGCCTGATTCCACTATTTATTAACTAACCTCGTGATTTTCAACAAATTATCATACATCTCAGAATCTTACTTTTCTTTTTTTGCAATACTTTCCCTTAACCCTGACATAAGGGAAGGATCATTATGTCATTTTCAAAAATCATAATAAAGGTCACAAACATAATGCTTTATTATAAGTCATTGGTATTATTTTTATATTATATGTCATGCAGAGGTTTCTGAGACACCAAGGAGCAACACTAATAACAACAGACAAGGTAATTCTAAGCTCAGGCCCTGGACAGATAAATTAGCAGCTTAACATTTTTCTGAACAAATCAGAATCTAATATATAACAGATTCAGTATTTTAATAAACCCCACAACCTTGGATTTCTAATTGCCTACCACTTACTAGAATACAGTGGACAAACGCACAATAGCTTAGAATTCAGGAATCAAAAGTTACACAGCAATGGTTTTGCACATAATTGTCTAAAACCAAGACAACAGGAATGGGAGAGGGCAACCCTCAATAACACTTAACGCAGAAAGCTTGATTCAGCCTTTCAGTGGTCAGGGTTCCATTGCAGGGAGAAGAACTTCATCTGGCTAGTTGAAGCAGAACTGTGTTTATTTCAGTGTGTTAAATGGTTACAGGGCATCAGGAGGGCTAACGAAACAAACTCTAGGTTCTTCTAGAAACACATCCCAAGCCACATAGTGGAACCAGGCCACCCAGGTTGCTGCCTGCTGGTTGGGAAGCTGGTGTACAAACACATCCCACTGCCATGAAGAAGAGACCTCCACAAGCCCCATCATTGCTGCAGGTTCCAGGACTCCACCAGAAGACCATGTACACTGGCAATATGGCTGCTTCATGACCTGCCTCTCAACATCGACCACCCTAGGGGCCAGGCCCTGGAGCCTTTAGTATCAGCGCTACAGAGAAACCACAAGGTCCTTAATCATCCCAGTCAGCAGGAGAAATAACTTTGCCTTTCAAATAAGAGGATATGGCTGATTCATGTTGATGCTTGAAAAAAAAACAACAAAATTCTGTAAAGCAATTATCCTTCAATTTAAAAAATTAATTAATTAAAAAAAAAATGACAGCAGCTAAACCCCACCCACCACTCAGGACAAAAGGGTTTCTGGGAAATGTAGTTTTTAGCTTTTCAGCCCTTGCCCCATAGGAGGCACAGTGAAAGGAGACTGAAACATGCTGAGTGACAACCCCTCCTGCTCCACTACATAAGTCAATGTTAAGAGACTCGTCTTATTCACGACCTTTTCTCTTCCCCACCCACCCACCAAGACTGCTGAGACAGATGTGGAAAAACTAGGTGATAAATGTAGTAAGGATTTGGTTGTACAAATACATGGCTCAGAGTTGGCACAGCTATTTCCACTAGGCTGCTTAGGAGGAGAGGTTACAAGTAGAGGAAGCTTTCTCTCTGTTAGCCAGCAATTGAAGAAAAGGTTTGTCCTCCTTAGCACCCTCAGGGGACATGGAATTGCTTTCCTCCCACTGGTGGTCTGAGCTCATTATGCCACTGTATTATGGGCCCTGCCCACAAGCCAATATAGTGTAACCCGGCATTATTTTAAACCTTCTCTTCTGAATGAGGCAAACAGATTACTCATCTTAGATTCAATTAATTCTATTGGGCAGAACTTCTGGACTCACCAAAGACTCTAACATAAAGTTGTCTATTTGTTAATAAATATCCAGCCAAACTAGCCTTCTTTCTGCAGTTAGAATTGCTATAGTGTTGTTGTTTGCATATATTTTACAAGATCTTTGCTCTCTGTCTTTGCTGTCTGCTGTGATTCAGCACCTTCTGCCAAGGACTCTGAATTCCAAGATCCCAACACACATTGAACAAATTCCTATTAGGTGCTATTATATGTCAAGTACAAGAGACACAGAAATAAATAAGACAGACAAGGTCCCTGCCATTGTAGAGCTTATAGTCTAGTGTGTTAGTCACTCATTTGGGTCCAACTCTATGACCCCATGGACTGTAGCCCGTCAGGCTCCTTTGTCTGTGTGATTTCCCAGTCAAGAACACTGGAGTGGGTTACCATTTCTACCCCAGAGGATACTCCCAAGCCAGGGGTGGGACCCAGGTCTCCTGCATTGTGGGTAGATTTTTTACCATCTGAGCCATCAGATGGGATGTTTAGCACAAAAACAATATCATTACAGCCCTGAAATCTGAGAATTAATTGAATTCTCAAATTTTAGAATACTCTAAAATATTCTAAATTTAGAATATTCTCAATAGAATTTCTGAGAATTTATTGCTCCAAAGTTAGTCACCTTTGGACTTCTTCCCCATATGTTTGAAGAAGTTTTAGCTAAGCAATAAAATTGTTTCAGTGTTCAAATCTAAAGTGTCTTAGGGAAGAACACACCAGGCAAGGTCAATATAGAAGCCAAGTGCAGTATTCCAGGTCCCAATGCTAATGCAAGAATGGTATTTCCATCCTGAGGAAGGCAGCCTGGAGCTGATATGGGTCATAACTGAAATGTGGGGCTTCTGGTCAAGGTTCTGGTGTAGATATATTGACACAATGGTGGAGAAGCCTCACGAAACTTGATCTCAATGACAATTAAATGGCCACAGGTCACATTTCAGTTATTTGCCTGGGAAACAGGGATAACGAGCAAGCCAAATTAGCTTAGCCATGGTTTCCTTTACTGTCTGAATAGCACCTGCTTCCATTTAGCTAAGGGAAAAAAAAATCTTTTAAATTAAATTTCCCTTAAAATGTACATGGGTTTAGAAGGTGTTAAACAAAATAGGGGAAAGCTGTGCCAAAAATATTTTAAAATAGTTCTCTAGAGATTTTACAAAATCCCTCAGGCCGTGAAATTCCCCTCATTCCCAGGTCAATTCCAGTTTGGTTTACATTTAAGCTGGAATTTGGGATGACATTTCATTCTAACAAAACAAGACAGACTAGACATGTTGGGCTTTCCAGGTTCCATTTTGGAAAAGAAACAGCCTAATTCTTGTGAGTGGGACTTCATCCCCACTCCTTTCCGCAGTCTGTATTATGAACCAGGCAATGCTTGATATTAGGAATACAGATGAGTAAGTTATGATCTCTGCCTTCCAGAAAAATAGCCTGTACCTCACAAAAAGAGATAAAGTTCTATCAAAGACACAGGATCTTATCTGAAGTGGTCATACACAAGCAGCCTATCTTGGGCATCAAGCAACTATGGAAATATATGTGTGTATGCATACTAAGTCGCTTCAATAGTGTCTGACTCTTTGCAACTCTATGGACTGTAGCCTGCCAGGCTCCTCAGTCTATGGAATTCTCCAGGCAAGAATAATGGAGTGGGTTGCCATGCCCTCCTCCAGAGGATCTTCCCGATCCAGGGATCAAACCCGCGTCTCTTGCATTTCCTGCACTGGCAGGTGGGTTCTTTGCTGGTAGCACCACCTGGGAAGCCCATGGAAATAAATGAAGACCAAGCAAATGTGAAAAGCAAAGGCTATGTATTCAGAGCTTGCTATAGCAAGGTTGTCAGCACCCATTCACTGGTGTTTCAGCAGAGACTCAATGGCAGGCATAGGAGTGGGAAAGCTTGACTGTGGATTAAACGTAAGCCTCCAGTAAGCACTGGTTGGGGGCTGTTGGCCTGGGTAAGCTGGAGGTGGTTTAACCACATGTGGGGCATCCAGTATGACTGGTCAGGGTGCATGTTTGTCTTTCTTTAGTTGGTCCTAAGTTGGAAGTGGGGACAAAATGTAGGAAGCTGTCAGTTATTAATTATGTCCTTGGTGCTACTGCTTAGCTTTCTGGACTGTTCACTAGAGATGGCAGTCTGGCTTCCTGCAAGCCTGACGTCTAGCAGGCTGGCTTTCTGGGTTATCTTCTTAGACGAAGCACTACTATCCTGGACTAGTTGCTGCAGGTTGTGGGTCAGAGTTCTGTTCTTATATATGGTCTAGCAATTGTCCATTTCTATATTTCATCTTTCACAAGCCTAAGATTCGACTGTGTCCTGGCCCTAGGGCTCCGTTTGACATTAGCTTCCCCTTACAGTGGGAGCATCTCTGGAATCTCCCACCTAGACCTCCTTAGTGTCTCCCAACATGCTCAACTTCTGGCCTTCATGACCATACAAGGAGAATGTCTGACAGACTTCCCCCTGGGCAAGACTCTACCTGCCTCTTTGCACCAACTCCATTCTGTGTAAGGTAAGGAGAGCCAGCCTTGCCCACAGCAAATTATATAATATAGCAAGTCCTTGAATCATGCACAATCCTGTAGTAATGGCCTGGTTAAACATCTATGGGCATAAACACCCATCTGCAAGCATAATATTAATAGCAAACTGCTGCTGTTGCACTAAGTCGTGTTTGATTCTTTTGTGGCCTCATAGATCGTGGCTTGCCAAGCTCCCCTGTTCACAGAATTTCCCAAGCAAGAATTCTCTAGTGGGTTGCCATTTCCTTTCCAGGGGATCTTCCCGACAGAGGGGTCGAACCTGCATCTCATGCATTGGCCAGCAAATTCTTTACCACTGAGTCACCAGGGAAGCCCCAAAAGAAAGACTGTATAGCAAAATAGAAAATATAAACATTACTGAGTGAAAAGCCATTAAAAGAACAATAATGTACACCATCTCATTCTAAATCATGTGTATGTGAATGTAGAGAAAAAATAAAAGGGATTAAAAAAAATTAAATAAATCCTCTCTCACTTGTAGAATCAACAGTGGGTTGTTTTTTTTTTAATTTTTGTTTATTTGATTTCCTTTTTTTTACAATTACATGCATTTATTTGTAAAATCATAAATAACAGTAAAAATTTTACCATTAAAACCTAGGGTGTATTTGAAAAATAAGACAGCAGCACATCTGATTCATTAAATCATTAACAGTCATCACCTCTGAGCACTTCTATAGTTATCACCCTCATAATAACTATGATCAATCTACAAGGTGAATACTTCTATAGTGTTTTACAGATGAGGGAACCAAAGTGCAGAGAGTAGAGGCTGAAAACCTGCTGGGTCTGTCAGAGCCCTACATGGAGCTCCCAGTCACCATTCTGTTCTTCCTCCCTTTCAGTACACATGCCCTGAAACTCTTCTCAGACCAGGTACGTGATCAAGGATATTCACTTTCCCTCTTTAAAGTGGGGATGATAATCATGCCTGTCTCAAATGGAGGGTTATAAGGACAAAGAGACACGGCACATACAGAGCTAACACAGGGCCCAGCCTTTAGGAAGTGTTCACTGTGTGATTATTGATGTAAGGACCACTGTTTTTAGGGTTTTATGAATGCTCCAGGAAGAGCTTTTATATTTAAGTGAAAAGAAACAGCAAGGGGTGACAAGAACCATTGTAACAGAGTGTAAGAGAGATTTGTAAGGAGATTGGGCTTTGGAATAAATTAATAGAGTTAAGAATGAGTGTGAAGGATTTTTTAAAATTTATTCTTGGGATCACCTTCTTCATAGTTCAACAAGTATCTATCTTAGAAATTAGTTATGGTTTATTTTGATAAAATAGTAACATAGAACAAAGAAAATTTGAACCTTCCTCGAAAATCCCATGGACGGAGGAGCCTGGTGGGCTATAGTCCATGGGGTCGCGAAGAGTTGGACACGACTGAGCGACTTCCCTTTCACTTCTCACTTTCATGCATTGGAGAAGGAAATGGCAACCCACTCCAGCATTCTTGCCTTGAGAATCCCAGGGATGGCGGAGCCTGGTGGGCTGCCGTCTATGGGGTCGCACAGAGTCAGACACGACTAAAGCGACTTAGCAGCAGCAGCAGCAGCAGGTAATCTCAACTGTGGCTAAAGTCAGGCTGCTCTGGGCTTCACACTGAGAGGCTGCACACCCTGGCTTCCAGCTCTGACTCTGATATATAATAAGGTCATCAGGGAGCCTGTAATCCACCCTGATGTCCAAGCTAACCACAGAGGTTTTGATCAAATTGGCCAGGTGGGGCCCTGGCAAAGGTTAGACTTAAGTGTCCCAAATAATGCAATGTATAGTCAGCTAAGAACCACTTGAACCTAAAGCCACAAGAAAATAGACAATTTATTTGGGACTCAAATAGTAACAATCCCATAGGCAAGTGATCTGTCTAAAAGCAAGTTAACATGCATCTTGTTTTGAACACATTTTCATTAATTTTACCTTTAAAGTCCCCATTGATGAAAACTAATATCTAATATTTTATTGAGCACTTATTTTGTGCCAGGCACAATTCCAAGCACTTTTCAAAATGAAACAGATGACACAGGATTTGAACCAAAGGCTCTGCACAGCCAATCCTTATTTCAGAAGTGGTTTGGATGTTGAAAATGAAAATGACTACCTTAAAATCTGTAAAGCTGAAATAAGTTTTTTCCACTTGACCCTGGTTTTGCACAACTAGGCAGTTTATGCTTATGGACTAACCTGTTTTATTTATCTGTTTGAGCCAATTGTCATAAAACCTCCCTCTCTGAAACAAGCAGATGCATTTAACAATAATGACAGGGGCAAATCATTCTACCTCAAAAATTCTCACAGTGTTTCATCCAGATTGTTGAGGGCTCAGGGCCCCTCATTTACATGTCCCTATCAAAGCAATTTTTACTTGCAAATTTGTTTTATTTTTTTCTAAAAAGGACACCCTAAAATCATACAAGATTTACTCTCCACCAAGCCTGGATGAGTCCCTGATGAGATAGGTAGAGATGTGATTTGGTTCTCAGTTCAAGACTAACTCTCGGACTAGTGCAAGAGCTTTCTAGCTGATCTCCTCACCTGCAGGCTGTTGGTTCTAATCCTTACCAGAGTCACCATGGAAGACTCCTGTGAATACTACTGTTGTCGTATCATTGCCCTACCCAAATTCAGTGATTCTCATTGCCTATAAAGCCCAGTCATCATTGACTCTTCATAATCTGACTCCCACTTATACCTTGGGTCTTCTATCATTCTTCCATCTTTTACAGTCTGATATCCCCTTTAAAGTTTCAGTGCCATTTTATACCCTTTTCTACCCAATGTAATTGAGTTTGGTTGTTTTTGAGGGTGACTTGTTCTTTCCCATTCCTTGGTCTTGTTCACTCATGTGCCATTTAAAGCAGTCCTTATACCACGGAAACATGTCTGCCTATTGATAATTCCTACCCATCTCTAAGGCCCAATACAAATGCAACTTTCTCCAGAAGCCTCCACTGGCCAGAAAAGATCACCAATTTTGATCTTTGCATTTGTGATCTTTGCAATTATCTGCATTTTCTATAGGATTCTCATTCTATAACTGCTTGAAATTACAGTTGCTAGCATATGTGTTCATCTCTCCTCCTAAATTTGTAAAATGTGGAATCACACATATTGTTGAGCAACTGCTACTGCTACTGCTACTGCTAAGTCACTTCAGTCATGTCCGACTCTGTGTGACCCCATAGACGGCAGCCCACCAGGCTCCCCCGTCCCTGGGACTCTCCAGGTAAGTAAAGTCGCTCAGTCGTGTCCGACCCTCAGAGATCCCATGGACCGCAGCCCTCCAGGCTCCCCCGTCCATGGGATTTTCCAGGCAAGAGTACTGGAGTGGGGTGCCATTGCCTTCTCCCATTGTTGAGCAAAGTGCCATGCAAACTATAGGCTTTCAATAAATTTTGAAATATTTATGGCATCTATATATCAAAAAAATTTTAACCTCTGTTTTTGTATAAATGTATTGCCCTCAACTTCATAGATTATTGAGAAAAGAAGTGTAGCACAAATAATTTTTCTTTGAGATGATACTGGACAAGGACTTCCTTTTACCTGGTCAACCTCTAGCCACAGAATGATATCCACTGTCAAGGTATGGCAGCCTGTAGACTCTTTTACCTTCTGTTCAACAGACAGGGCATAGTGAAGTGGCATGGACAAGTTAAGAATCTAAGTAGGTCCACACTCTATCAACATAAGCAAGGTAAATATACGACCTTTAGCTGAGAAGGAGAAAAACTGATAGTAACCATTTTTTTAAAAAAAGTCAAGTAAAGGGAATTTTAACAGAAAGTTGGCCTGAAGACCCAGCCTTTAGGATCTACCCAGGAAAGGATCTAAGTTCAAAATTAATTCTGATTTGTTTAGCAAAGAGAAATAATTAAAGTCTGGAGGCTACAGTGGGGTTAGATTCTTCTGGAACTGCTATAATCAAACATTATCCTAAAGAGAATGCTGTCTAATTGGACTCTTGTCCTTTTCCCTCCTGAAAAATTAACTCTCAGATCATCCATGGTTTAATGTAGCTATTTTGTTTTTATATTTTTGAATCTGGCAAAGCAATAGTTATTCATGGAAGGGATCTTGTGCCAGACCTACCATGTAGAATTTGTAGCAGTATAATCAAATGCTATGAAAATGGCCGACAAAGAAAATGCAGACTCAAATACAGAATATGCAGAGCTTGTTATAAGGTTTCTGGAGACTGAAAATGTCACACCATCTTAGATTCCAGTCTGTACTAACAAACTTAAATTTAAAACTGTGCAATTATCGGGTATTTGGTATGCCTTCCCCACCCACTACAAGGCCCTTTCATTTGCATAAACTAAACATAGGAGATAAATGTTTGTATGGAGCTGAAGAAGGGCAGAACCTTAAATCCTCTGGATAGTCATCTGTTTTACTAAAATAAGTCTTACATTAACTTTGCTTGGTTTCTTCACCCCAAAGAGACCTGAAAGTAATAAAGGAATGAGAAGAGAGGGATTACATTTTCATGTGTTTTCGAGAGAGATGCATCTTTTACCATAGAACATGTCCCCGTTGGGGCTGAAGAATAATTTTCATCATAAACTCCCCTTTGTTGATTGCTTATAACTATATGTACTTTTAAAAAAATTAGTTTCCTTTTAGCTTGAATGTCTCAGTCTTGGTCTGTACTCCCCAAGGTAAATTACTTTGGAGCAATTGAGCAAAACAGCCTAAAGCAGAATGCTATTTTTCACATTAAATGGAAAGCGCCTTTACCCCTAGAGTTCCTCCAAGACGTCTGTGTCCAGGACCTCAGACTTGGCAAACAGACTTAGAAGCACTGATGAAGAGAAACAGACCCACGCATGACCCTGCTAGCTGAGCGTTTTATTTAAGATGCAAAGGTTTTCATCTAAAGATAAACTGAGCACTGTAATAGGAGTATTTCTGCTGAGCAATGGAGTCTACCAGAAACAAAATCTCAGAGGGAAAGGCTACCAGGTAAACTGAACTCTCTTAAGCTTCCTCCAGACAATAACAGCCAGTGAAGTAAGACAATTGGAATAATTCATCCTCCTGGAGTTCAAAATGCAAGGAGGAATATGAAATGTGATATTAAGACTTTAAAATGAAGAATACAAAAGTGAGGAATATCCTTCCAAAATAAAAGTGTGGGTGGGAATTGATTAAATGTTAGAAGTTGCTCTGATATGTTTTAATCAACCAAAAGAATTTCATCCTGCCAAGATTCAGTGACAAGTAACAACCTTCAATGCTAGTCTCCTTCAAATACACAGGTATGGCAGCAGTTAAAAACAGTTGGCTATGAGTTACATCCAACTGACTTCATCTTGGACCCCCCCTTCTTATGCTTTCACTGCTCATCTAGCACAAGGTCCCTGATATGAGTCTTTTTCCCATGAACTTGGCAGACATAACCTGGCACTTTTATGTCAACCCTTGGCTTAGGGTTTGAGAAAAAGCTTTTCTTCTCCAGCTCCTCTGGTTTTTATCTCTGGTATTTTACATCTGCCAAATCCTTATGCTCTAATTCTATGGACCCATCCTGATATCCACTTGGCTATATTCACTTAACAAGATAATTTCAAAATATATAAACCATAAGTTGATGAAATACAAAGAGAATCTGACAAATCACATCCACATGAAAGATTTTGACATTCCTAAAATAAATTGGAAAAAAATAAAGTTACGAAAGATTCAAACAACAGAACAAGCTTGATCTATGGTGCATGAGATACCAAAGCTCATGCTTTGGTATCTCATATATATAAAGGTATAGTAATTAAAGCAATATGCAAAAAGACTGACATACCAATGGAAAAGAATGGAGAGCTCAGAAATTAAAACTTGTCAAAAACAATACTTTTATGGCCTTAGGTAGGAAATAGTTTCTTAAATAAGACATAATTAGCTCAAATCATAAAAGAAAAAAATGATACATTCAATTATGTTTAAATATACACTTTCTATTTAATTAGAACATTATTTTTTAGAAGTAAAAAAATCAAGCTACAGACAAGGAGAAGATGGTTACAATCACTACAAATAAATAAAAATTTTATTTCAATAATAAAATTATATAAAGAACTTACATTAAGACAACCAACCCAATAGAAAGTAGACAAAGATGCAAACAGTCAGTTCCCAAGGAACCATGTGCCTGACCAATACACATATGAAAGATTATTAACCTCATGAATTATCAGTGTGTGCATGCTAAGTCACTTCAGTCATGTCTGACTCTTTGGGACCCCATGGACTGTACGCCACCAGGTTCTTCTGTCCATGGGATTCTTCAGGCAGGAATACTGGAGTGGGTTGCCATTCCCTCCTCCAAGGGATCTTCCTGACCCAAGGATCGAACCTGTAGCTCCTGTGTTGCAGACAGATTCCATACCACTTGAGCCACGAGGGAAGCCCCTGAATTATCAGGGACATGTACATTTAAAAATAGCAATAAAATAGTGTTTTATACTCATGAAGTAAACAAAAATTAAGAAGCCTGACAAGAGTTATGAAGGATATGTAAAATTAAAACTCTACTGGTGGAAATTAAAATTTGCATCAACTTTCACTAAGAGCATAAATTGGCAATATCTAATAAAATTGATGGTGTATATACCCTACCACCCAGGAGTTCCAAACCTCTGTATATCCCCTGAAGAGACTCCAGCACATGTGCACTTGGAACCACACACAAGGATACTCAATGCAGCATCACTTATGGCGGTGAAAAAAACGGAAACTACTGTTATTACTTCTGGACAGATAAATCATGATAGATTCGTTCTATAATGCATCAATTAGCAGCTAAAATAAATCAACTAAATCCACAAGCGTCAACATGGATAAATGTCAGAAACAGAATGGTGAGAGAATAAAAGCAAATATCATTCAGATATGAAGCAAATTAGGCTTCCCAAGTGGTGCTAGTAGTAAAGAGCCCACCTGCCAGTGCAGGAGACACAGGTTCAATCCCTGGGTAGGAAGATCCCCTGGAGGGAGGGCATGGCAACGCACTCCAGTACTCTTGCCTGGAGAATCCCATGGACAGAGAAGGCTGGTGGGCTACGGTCCACAGGGTCACAATGAGTTGAACACGACTGAAGTGACTTAGCACATGCATGTGCGTGAAGCAAATTATATGAAGTTATATAATGTCTATAGATACAAGCCATGCACATACATTATGAAGCCTCTCTAATTAAAACAGTGCAGTTTGGGCTCTAAAAGATGGATCAGTGGAATAGTCAGAGATAACCCAGAAAGAATGCAAGTACATAAGGCAGTGTAGTCTATGATAAAGCATGGCATGACCTGTTGGCATGGCAAATCTGTAAGTATAAGATAGGCTTCTAAATAAATTTTGAAGAAACGTAATAGATAGCCATTTGGATAAATTTATATGGAGAGAAAAACATGTTCTTGGATTGAAAGATGCAATAACAGTATTTCTAAGATGCCAGTTGCCCCTAAAATCAATGTAGTTTCAATACATTCAAATAAAAGTCCTCACGGAGGAAAAAAATATGTGCGTGTATGTATATAGTAAATGTGTAATGTAAGGAAAGGAACAACACAAGCTAACTTCCAAAAAGTCTACCTGTGAGGAGGAAGAAGGAAGAATGGGGTCAAGGAGGGTAAAATGAGAATTTCAAGCAAGTTCCCAGGTAAGGTTGATGCCACTAGCTGTTATAGGTAGAACTGTGTCTCCCTAAAACTCAAAACATTGAGGCTCTAATCACCAGTGTGGCTGTTTTGAGACAGAGGGCCTCTAAGGAAGCAATGAAGATTCAATGAGCCATAACGTCATGGCCCTGTCCAGTAGAAGTAGTGTCTTTATAAGGATAGACACCAGAGATCTCACTCTCTCTTCATGCACACAAGTTGAAGAAAGGCCAGGTGAGGCACAGCAAGAAGTCTGCAGGCCAGGAAGAGAGCTGTCACCAGAAACAAACCAACTAGCCTGTTGATCTGGGACTTGTAGCCTTCAGAACTGTGAAAAAATAAATTTCTGTTCTTAAGTCATACGGTCCCCAACCGTTTTGGCACCAGGGATTAGTTTTGTGAAAGACAATTTTTCCACAGACTGGGGGTGGAGGGTGTTTCGGGATGACTCAAGCACATTACCTTTATTGTGCACTTTTTTCTACTATTATTAGATCATCTCCACCTCAGATCATTAGGCATTGGATCCCGGAGGCGGGGGACCCCTGGTACAGTATTCTATTACAGCAACCTCAGCTGACTAACACAATGTCAAAACATTAGCAGTTGTTAAATCTAAATGGTGACTGTATAGGAGTGTGTTATACTAGGCGCTGAGCTTTTTACTTCATTCTAAATATTTCTGTCACATGTGTAGTCATTGTTTAATCTGACAGATGATACAAGGGAACATTAGCCATTTTAGTCATACTAAAAATAATGATACAGAACCAACTCTTCCCAGGAAGTTATAAAATTTTACATGTTGCTGAATTAAGGTTTTGGTGGGGGAAGAGGGACCTTGTGCAACCTGATGAGGTCACACAGGATGCCACTAGGAAGCCGGGGGAACTGGCAGACACGCCCTGCCTCCTACAGGGTCTCCCTTTGCTGTCCAGCCAGTAAAGGCCCAACAGGACTGACACCACCATCAGTTTTCTGTCTCATGCCTTGAGTTTTGGGGAACCTGACGGTGCTGGCCCCAAACACTTCCAATTACAACTTCTTGACAGGAGAGGGAGAAAGTCTTGCCCACACTACCCTTCAAGCAACAAAGAAAGAAATGGTACTTCTGGGTCCTACATTTGCTTGCTATGTCAAACACTGTGATACGAAATGTGCATTAAAGCATGTGCGTACAATGCCTGGCATCTAGGAAGCACTCAACCAGCACTTGTGTTTGTAATATTACCATCTGATTTCAGTTCAGCATTTACAGGTTGCTTAAAACTTACTACGTGAAATAAAATACCAGCTAAACCAAGTATGTTCCAGACTGAAAATCATTAACTTAGAGTGGTGACACTTCTATTCCAAGTGTTCAAACTTTACGAGGCATCAAGATTACTGGGAAAATTCACTCAAACACTGATTGCTGAGCCCTACTTCCTGAGTTTCTAGAGTGGAACTCAGAAACTGATTTTCAAGGAAGTTCCCAGTTGAAGGTGACGCCATGGTCTGGAGCCTACATTTTAATAACTATTGGTCTATACCTATAGGGGTACCTACCTAGAGAAAGTAAAGTACTATTTTCTCTAATCTAAACCTTTTCTTATTCATATATAGACAATATATACACACACACATGCATGCATTCATATGTTCGATCCCTGTGCCAGGAAGTTTCCCTGGAGAAGAGAATGGTAACCCACTCCAGCATTCTTGCCTGGAGAATTGCATGGACAGAGGAGCCTGACAGGCTATAGCCCATGGGGCTGCAAAGAATCAGACACAACTGAGGGACTAACACACACACACACACATATGTAATAGTATACATACATATAATAAAGTAATTTATGATACTATAAAATAAGGTATGATTATCTTAAAATAAGATATAAATAAAATACAATAATAGATCTATAACAATCTTAGTATTCTCCTTAAATTACAAATTAATAAAACTGAAAAGTAATAATAGCTGCCAACTACTAAATATTTATTATATGCAAGGCACTATACTATAACTGCATAAGACCCGTTATTTATTTTACTCTTCCCAACTACTCTGTAAGGTAAGCACTATTACCCCTATTTGACATAGAATAAGTTGAGCCTCAGAGAAGTTAAACGACCCAGCCATTTAGAGAGTGGTGAGACTAGAATCTGTACCCAAGTTGAATTCCAGAGTCTAGGCTCTCAACATTAATTTTATTGATACTTTTATTGCTTTTATTGATACTGAAATAACAGTGGGCTTCCCACCACGGCATCAATCCACAAACCTGACAACTGTTTACACTGCAAAGCACTGACAATCGTAGCCATCAAGTCCTCTAATTCAGGGGACAGGCTCTAAAGGACTTGCTTCCTGTCACCTGAAATTAACCATTCACCCAATAAGAAGACCAGAAGGAACAAATTGAAGACATAACTGAAAGATCCAGGTACTATTTTTCTTCTTGATCTCCCCAAATCACAAAACAAAGATTCCTATGCAATACATTCATTTCCTCCCTCAGTCCCAGTGACATCGTTTGCAAACACAATAAAGAAAATGACTAAACTGCACTTTGGGGGGAAATAGCATCCTTTAGTTTGGTTTTTCCTGGAGAGTGAGCAGTTATGGAAACTTTTGAAGTCTTCACATTTAAGGGACGGAAATGAAGACAGTTGGTTTTCAGTTGTCCAGAAAAAGTGTGCTGATGAGCTGATAAAAAAGGAATGAAGTAGCTCCAGTAGCAAGGGTATGAAATGAGATTGGCCCAGTCAAAAAGCCAATAAAATTTTAAAACAAAAAAAATAAAGACTGGAAACATTGGGACAAGCTACTCTTTAAAAGGGAAGAACAAAGTGTCATCTCTCTCTTTAAAGTTAATGGCACACTCATCTTTCATACTTTTATAGTTTTATTTCAGTCTTAAAGAAGGAAAAAGTAAAAATATTAAAATACTAAATGGAGAGCAGAGCTTCTCATTAAAATAAATGCATTTTGTTTTATTGTTTGGAAAAGCCTAACAAGCTGCAGAATACTAACTGAATTCTGTCATATTTTGAAAAAGGAAATTCCCACATATTTCCAGAAGTTAGCTTAAATTAGTCTACTTAATTAATCTTGAATTATAAATTAGAAGAAAATATGCTAACACACTTAAAAAACTACACGTCTTAGATTGCCTGTCTGGTGTGTTCATGCAGAAATTTTCCTCCTTTTTGTCTGAAATGTGAGGCTATTGGCCACATTAACCTAAATGGCACTGTTGCCTCAGTCTATATGGAGATTATTCTGCTGCTTGGCTGAGGATATCAACGTAGTTGGCATTGATCTTATGCGTTTATTTGGAGCTGAGAAACCTGATATCTATTTGACACCAGCATCCACGCACTACTTAGGATTAAACCTTAAATTCTTCTTTGATGCCTTTTTCTCACATTCTACTTTTAATGGGCAAATCCCATCAGATCTAGCTTCAAAATATAACTCAAATTCAACCCCTTTTCTTCACCTCCACCACTTCCACCACAGTTCAAAGCTACTAGCATCTTTCATTTAGACTGCTGAATAAATCTCTTCCTGCCTCTGAATATTCTGCACAGAGTGATCAAAGTGATTCTTTTAAACTCTGATAGTGTCATGACACTGCACAAACCCTCCAATGGTGGCGCACTTCACTTTGAACAAAATCCAAATTCATTCTGACCCCAACTCATCTCACAGACCACAGTTCTTACCTCTCAAGTCCTCTGTATCTATGGCAGCAAAATGCTACCCAGCAATCACTGGACTCTTCCTTGCTCCATTCCATCCTCTTCTCTTCTAGACAACCACATCACACCTTCTTTCCTCAAAGCTCCAAAAGTCCATTCCCACTCTCAGATGACAGCTTTGCTCCATATTGTATTGAGAAAACAGTAGCAATTAAAAGTCTTGACTCCTAGAATATAAATTAAGATAGCTATCTTATCACAACTGAAAAATACATATTAAAAACCTGAGACACATTTAGGACCCCAAATTCATATTTGTTATTTGTTATTGTTTCATAAACAACATATTCAACAATAAAATAAGCATGCTAAGTTCCCAACGGATTATCCAGAGTTAGATTGGAAAACATGCAGAACCATATCCAGAGCCATGTTGGGAAATACTTAGCTTTCTTACAAAGGGATGCCATTCAAATTAAGTGATTAGCACCTAGGTAACTAAATGGTAAGAAAGAGTTACTCCTACATGGAAGATCAGATGGTCACTGGCCCTCAAGCACTGTCATCCCCACAAGCAGTTTGCTCTTAAATAATTTAGGTCTTCAAATAGACATGGTCATTTTACAGAAACCCAAGTCAGAAATAATTGTTTACTATTATGACAACACAAGCAGCGGGACCATTTCATGCCAAACTAATGACTTCAGGACATGCAAAGCATGACTCCTCTGTATAAATCCACTTCAGAGCAGGGGTCAAAACCATTAAATGAATGTTAAACTGGAGTCCCTGCGCCCAGAGTACCCCATGACTCCAGAGGACTGGGATTTGCAAGAAAAATACTAAACACAGAGACAAGTGTAAACACTCTACGAGATTCTTTATACAAATGACTTTTTGTCCAAAATCAAAACACCCAAAATCAGAACTTTAAGTTGTTACTTTTAAATGAAAAATGTCTTTAGAAAGACTTTCAATAATTACTTTTTAAAAAGAAAATCCTCTGAAGATGAAGTATGAAGGTATCACAGTTGACTTTAATAAGTGTTCTGTTTTAAATGATCATTATAAAGACCTAGTCCCTCTAAAACATTTTCTTAAAAATTCAAGTTCAGAAATTTCGAGAAGCTTTAGTGTTAGTGTGATGGGTGATCATTTTTATAAGATATGTCCATTTGAAGGCTGAATTAGAGGTGAAAAAGTTGGCTTAAAGCTCAACATTCAGAAAACGAAGATCATGGCATCCAGTCCCATCACTTCATGGCAAATAGATGGGGAAATTGTGGAAACAGTGTCAGACTTTATTTTGGGGGCTGCAAAATCACTGCAGATGGTGGCTGCAGCCATGAAATTAAAAGACGCTTACTCCTTGGAAGGAAAGTTATGACCAACCTAGATAGCATACTGAAAAGCAGAGACATTACTTTGTCAACAAAGGTCCGTCTAGTCAAGGCTATGGTTTTTCCTGTGGTCATGTATGGATGTGAGAGTTGGACTGTGAAGAAGGCTGAGCGCCGAAGAATTGATGCTTTTGAACTGTGGTGTTGGAGAAGACTCTTGAGAGTCCCTTGGACTGCAAGGAGATCCAACCAGTCCATTCTGAAGGAGATCAGCCCTGGGATTTCTTTGGAAGGAATGATGCTAAAGCTGAAACTCCAGTACTTTGGCCACCTCATGCAAAGAGTTGACTCATTGGAAAAGACTTTGATGCTGGGAGGGATTGGGGGCAAGCGAAGAAGGGGACGACAGAGGATGAGATGGTTGGATGGCATCACCAACTGGATGGACATGAGTTTTGAGTGAACTCTGAGAGTCGGTGATGGACAGGGAGGCCTGGTGTGCTGCGATTTATGGGGTCGCAAAGAGTCGGACACGACTGAGGGATTGATCTGATCTGATCTGATCTGACCTAGCTGCATGATGTTAACACACTGCCACAGAAGAAGGGAAAGAGACCAAGGTTCATTGAGCTTTAATTTCAAGTTTAAATACATGGGACACTTTGTAATAAGGAAAGTTACCCTACACAGAAACTAGCTAGCTTTTTACCAAATCTTTTCTGTTCTCATTTGGCACACACTACATTTCCAGCCACCCTAACTAAGCCCTGTTACAGTGGCTAAGTGTAACACAGCCACTGCAATGTGAGCAGAAGTACTGTTTGCCACCCTTAGGCTTTAGTATATAAAAACATCTCCCCAAGCAATGCCAGCTTGATGTGGATGGGTATGAAGCCTTAGAGGAAAGATGTCAAAGGTGGCAGAGCTCCAGATGGAAGGAGCCCTGGATTATTATTTAAAAGACAGACATCTTTTAAAAGGTAGACAACTTTAGATGATAAAATAAACCATTTTTAAGATTTTTTGTTATAGTAGCTCCTATTGTCTTAATAAACATCCTATCTTAGTTCTGAATGATAAGACTCAATGAATAATTGTTACTAATAACTGTTTAAGGTAAGCAACTGTATACCAATCTCTAACATCCATTATCTTCTGTGTTTAAATCCAACAGGCTTGCAAAAGTTGTAAATGGACTAATACCAGAGTATACTTTTCAATATCTAAAGCTTTCTATGGACTAAACACCAAAGACCTCCATAAATAAGATAAAACAAAGATTTTGGTGGCTATTGCTACCATTGAATAAAAGACTCATGGTCTTTTTTACTCTAATCTAGCTTCACCCTACCTCAACCATGGAGAAGTGCAAAAGGATCAGAAAGAGCAGGGGAAGAAAAGTAAAAGAAAAAAAAAAAAAGTAAAAGAGCAACAAAGAACATAAAAGGGCCCTTGAACCATGGGTCAGATCTGTGCAGAGAGAGGGGAGAAGCTTTAGATTCAACATAAAATTGAAATTCTCGTGTTGCCTAGACAAGACTTTTAAAGCTTGGCAGTATCTTAACGATCAAAATGAGGAAAAGGGAACAAAAAAGATGGAGCAAACAGAAAACAAACAGCAATATAACAGATATACCTCTAACCACAATAATCATATTAAAAGTAAAGGAGCTAAACACCCTTATTAAAAAGCAAAGACTGTCATATTGGACAAAAGAACTCAACTACATACCACTTACAAGAAATATACTTTAGCAAATTAACAATATCAGGAATGAGAAAAGTGACATCATTATAAATTTAACAGCTATTAAGACAATAATAAGGAAATGTTACAAGCAATTTTATGCCATCAAATTCAAAAACATAGGTTAAAAAGGGTAAATTCCATGAAACATACAAATTAGTAAAGTTTACTCAAGGGAAAAAAAAAAGATAACCTGAATAATCCTATATCTATATCAAAAGTTGAATTTTGTAGTTTAAAAACTAGAAAGTAAACTACTGGCCCAGATGCTTTCACTGGTGAATTCTACAGACATTTAAGAGGAGTGATATAAATTCAACAGAAATTCTTTCAGAAAAGGTATTCAGATTGAAAAGAGAGTAAATCTGATGTTATTTGTAAATAACAAGACCATCTACATAGAAAATCCAATTGAACCTATAAAAAAAAATCTACTAGAACTAATAAGTAAATTTAGTAAGTCTGTAACAAACAAAGTCAATATACCAAAAAAATAAATTATATTTCTATGTAGCAACAAAAACAAATTTTAATATAACTCATAATGGCATCAAAATATATAAAGTACTTGTATATTCTTCTAACAAATAATATACAAGATTTATACACAGAAAACTATAGAACATTGCTGAGGAAAATTGAAGATAAAAATTATCTACATAATTGGAGAAATATACTATGCCCTTTGTTGGAAGACTCAATATTATGAAGATGTCAATTCTCCCCAAATTGATCTGTATGATCAATGTAATCCAAAACAACTTCCCAATAGACCTTTTTGTTAGAAATTGACAAGTTTTAATTCTAAAAGTCACATCAAAATGCAACTTTTTAAAAGAACAAAATTAGAGAACTAATCTCAAGTTTCATGACTTAATATAATAAGTTCCAGTGAGCAAAACAGGATGCTTTGGGTACAAAAATAGACCAAGGAATGAAATCCAGAAACAGATCCACACATATATGGATGGTTTATTTTTTACAAAAGTACAAAGACAATTCAATAAAGAAACAATAGTCTTTCAATAAATGGTGTTTGTAAGAATTGGATATCCATACACAAGAATAAAATTAAAAAGCTTTCATTTACACCTCAAACCACAAACAAAAAGTAACTCAACTGAATTATGTCCTAAATGTAAAACCTAAAATGAAAACATCACGATGAAAATAGGAGAAAATAAATGATCTTAGGTTGGTATACATTTCTCAGATAAAACACCAAAAGAATGTTTCATGAAACAAAACTCATAAAATGGACTTCATCAAAAATTAAAAACTTCTTTCTTTTCAAAGACACCATTAAGAAAACAGAAGATAACCAAAAGGAATCTTCAGATAATTGTATATAAACAAAGTATTTAATATTAAAGAGGTACTAGATTATAGACTTGGAGAAGGCAATGGCACCCCACTCCAGTACTCTTGCTTGGAAAATCCCATGGATGGAGGAGCCTGGTAGGCTGCAGTCCATGGGGTCGCTAAGAGTCAGACACGACTGAGCGACTTCACTTTCACCTTTCACTTTCATGCATTGGAGAAGGAAATGGCAACCCACTCCGGTGTTCTTGCCTGGAGAATCCCAGGGATGGCTGAGCCTGGCAGGCTGCCGTCTATGGGGTCACACAGAGTCGGACACAACTGAAGCGACTTAGCAGCAGCAGCAGATTATAGACTAACTTCTCAATAGCTTAAAAGTAAGACCCAATAGGAAAGTAAGACCAAATAGGAAAAGGAGTACGTCAAGGCGGTACATTGTCACCCTGCTTATTTAACCTATATGAAGAGTACTTCATGAGAAACGCTGGGCTGGAAGAAGCACAAGCTGGAATCAAGATTGCGGGGAGAAATATCAATAACCTCAGATATGCAGATGACACCACCCTTATGGCAGCAACTGAAGAGGAACTAAAAAGCCTCTTTGTTGGGGGCCAGAGTGAGGCACTCCGCCCGTGGCAAAGGTCATGAGGAAGGAGGCTCGACATACGCAAAGGCGGGATCGAGCCTCAGGAGCCCCCTGGAAATCCTCGAGCATCTACCCCCATAACCACTACTACTTTGTGCTCCCACCTACACCTCTGACTTTACGGGGGGCTGTCCCCCACCACCTCTTTCGGAGAAGGAGTTAACCTAGAGCTCCAGTTAATAAAAACTCCTGGGCGTGACAAGAGTGTTTTAACCTACAAACTCCTCTGAAGGTTCTCTAGCCTGCCTGACAGGCTTGTCCGGCCACAGGTGATTGCTCACAGCCTCCCAACCGTGAGAGGCACGAGATGCTTTAAACCTTCTAAAAACAGATTCCTTAGAAAAGTTAGAAAACTATTAGTATAAGTATAATGGGCTGATTAGAAATTGTATTGGTGAAGGGTTTTTCATTTGTTGAGCCAATGTTTGTTGCTAAGTCTCCATATCCCCTGCCCTTACACACATTAATGAATATATAGAAGAAATAAGTATTAACTTTTGATATTAATCACGTTAGACCTTAGGCTAAGTAAATTCTTTCCTTAACTAAAACCCACTACACCCTCACCCTATAGGAATGTAAATTTATTTGGGTGGCGTCTGTTTTAAGAATAATCATCCCTGGAGAAATAAGTGTCCTGGTTGACTGACCGCTGTCACAAGGAGAGGGTCATAAATTGTCAGCAGGCCCCCTGGCCAGAAGATGATGTAACACCCCTAAGACCTCTGTATACATTTGTATGAAGCACCTGACTTTGATAAAAGTCAAGACTGCTGACCCCGCGTGACTTTTGCATAACATCTCAGTGTATAAAAGTAGACCATGGAAAATAAAGAATTGGGATCAGTTTCTCAAAATACTGGTCTCCCCATGTCGCTCTCTCTCTCACTCTGGCTGAGTCTCCATTTGGAGCGTGGAACCCGCCATGCTTACTAATTATGCCTGGGCTTCTAAGATCTGACTGGGGAGGCCTCAGTGTCTCCTCTCCTTTGGGAGAACAGAAGGATGCCTGCGGCCTACGTAAGTGGTGCAAACTTCTTGTCTTGAAGTTTTATTGGTCTCCTGCGTATACCAAGCTACTCAGCCTCTTTTCTCCACTGAATTTTCCTACTGAGCTATCCTCATTCTATTACTCTTTACATCTCTAATTAATATATAATTGAAGCTATTGTATCCTGATCCTCGCCGACGCCGTCCCCGCTTCAAATACCCTGGATCAGCCGGGGCTGGACCCCAGCAGGTGGCGCCCGAACAGGGACTTCAAAGGTAGGTCCCCAACCCTTTCCCCCAGTGTTGAATTTTAGGGACGGATAGGACCCCACTCAGGGTGCCGCGGACCCCCCTGTAGGATAGACAGGGCGAGTAGGAGTGGGAAGTGTTGAAAGTGTTAAAGAGTTAGAGTTAGAGAGAAAAAACGGTTTCTGAAGTTAAAAGGCCAAAGAAAAGCCTGATCTTTTGAAAGCTAAAAGCTTTATCTTCTATTATATTTAATTTTCTGACATGGATAACACTGAAACTAAGAACGGCAACTCTTTATACAAGTAATCTTGAAACTTAAAGAGGGTACTGTTAATTTAGATACTTGGGTGAAGGTAAAAAAAAAAAAAAAAAAAACACAACTAAAAACTTATCCTATAAATATGATTAAAAATGTTCTGGACCCTCGTCATGAGGCTGTGGGATAACCTATGGGAGAGGCTATAGCGGTGGATGGTAGTTGGTCTCCACCTTCTGCACAGATCATATTTTCTGCCATTGACGAAGAAAAGGAGGGAGACTGTGCTCTACCTCCCGAGGAGTGAGAGGGTTTACAGGATGCTGTGGCCGGGCGCCCTGGTGAGCCCCCTCTCCCTCTACACAAACCTTTAAAAATTTATCCAACAATTTCTGATTTAAGGCGACTACCCCACCTCCGCTTGCACCTCCCAGGGCCTAGGAATTCTCCAGTTTACAGCCAAAGCCTCCCAGAGCATTGCCTAAGGCTGAAAAAGATAAAAAAGTTTTCTTTTTAAAGAAAGGAGCTTTTAAAAAATACACAATATATGGAGCCTGCTCCTTGCAGAAAAACCCCCTCAGGGGGGCTTCACCCAAGCAAAAAAAAAAAAAAGAAGAGAGAGAGAGAGAAAGAAAAAGAAAAAAGGAAAGAAAATAGAGAAAGATCTAAAGATAGAAAAAGAACTAAAGAGTGAAAAGGAGAGAGGAACGGAGGAGGAAGGAACCAGGGGACGCAGCAAGACAGAAAAAGGAAGAAAGGAAATTAGAAAAAGAGATACAGAGAGAAAGAGAGGGAGGAGGAAAAAAAAAGAGAGAAAGAGGGTAAAGGGAAAGAAACGAAGGAAAGAGAAGGTATCGAGAAAGGAAGGGGGAGAGAAAAGTGAGAAACTCAGGAAGAGAGGGAGAGAGAGAGAGGGACAGTAAGAAGGAAGAAGGGAGAATGAAAGAGGGAAACAAGAAGGAAATGATAGAAAGTAAAAGAGAAGAGAAGAGGAAGGAAAAAAGATAGAGTGAGGGAAAGAAAACTTGAGAAAGATTTAAAGAGAAAAAGGAAGAAAAAACCAGCAGAGGAGAGAGGAGAGGACTTACAGGACACTGTGGCCAGACGCCCTGGCGAGCTACCTCCCCCTCTGCGCAAACTTTTTAAAAAAAACTTATTCACCACTTTCTGATTTGGGGCAATAGCCGCTGCCTCCGTTTGCGCCTTCCAGGGCCCAAAAGTTCCCCACTTTGCCCCCAAAGCCCTTCAAAGTGTTGCTAAGCCTGAAAAAGATAAAAAGTTTTTTAAACAGTGGAGCTTTTAAAACAGACTGGGTACACAATATGCAGAGCGTGCTCCTTGGAGAAAACGCCCTCAGCGGGGTCTCACCCAGGCTGAGAAAAGCCTAACAGTAAGAGGATTTAGCAACAATATTAACCCCTGACGAGCCGGTTACTCCAATTCCAACGGGAGTGGCTGGCCCCCTACCTGAGGGCATTGTGGGACTTGTGCTACAATAAGCTCACTTTCTTAAAAAAAAAAAAAAGAAAGGAAAAAAAAGAAAAAGAAAATTTCGGTGGTGCATGGTGTAGTAGATTCTGATTATATTGAGAAATTAAAGTTTTGACCTCACCATCTACTAAAACTGTGCAAATTAATAAAGGTCAAAGAGTAACACAGCTTTTGCTTTTACCTTAGTATCAGACAGGAAAAAACTTTACTTCTCAGGCTAGGAGCCATAGAGTATTTGGATTTAGTGATCTAGCCTTTGGGTGCAGGAAATTACAGCTCCAAGGCCTTTAAAAGATCTTTTACTTCAAGAAAATAAAATGTCAGGGCTATTAGACACAAGAACAGACGTCTCTTAACATTGCTGGGAAAGACTGGCCCAGTTCCTGGCCCACGCATACTACTGAAAATGAGTTGGTGAGATTAGAGAAAGTGGTATGCGGGGTGGGAATGCTGTAGAGAAAAAGGTGAGGGAAAGTTTTCCAAATGAAAGTGAAAGAGGAGAGTGAAAAAGTTGGCTTACAGCTCAACATTCAGAAAACGAAGATCATGGCATCTGGTCCCATCATTTCATGGGAAATAGATGGGGAAACAGTGGAAACAGTGTCAGACTTTATTTTTGGGGGTTCCAAAATCACTGCAGATGGTGACTGCAGCCATGAAATTAAAAGACGCTTACTCCTTGGAAGGAAAGTTATGACCAACCTAGAGAGCATATTCAAAAGCAGGGACATTACTTTGCCAACAAAGGTCCATCTAGTCAAGGCTATGGTTTTTCCAGTAGTCATGTATGGATGTGAGAGTTGGACTGTGAAGAAAGCTGAGCACTGAAGAATTGATGCTTTTGAACTGTGGTGTTGGAGAAGACTCTTGAGAGTCCCTTGGACTACAAGGACGTCCAACCAGTCCATTCTAAAGGAGTTCGGTCCTGGGTGTTCTTTGGAAGGAATGATGCTAAAGCTGAAACTCCAGTACTTTGGCCACCTCATGCGAAGAGTTGACTCATTGGAAAAGACCCTGACGTTGGGAGGGATTGAGGGCAGGAGGAGAAGGGGACGACAGAGGATGAGATGGCTGGATGGCATCACCGACTTGATGGACGTGAGTTTGAGTGAACTCCGGGACTTGGTGATGGACAGAGAGGCCTGGCGTGCTGCGATTCATGGGGTCACAAAGAGTCGGACACGACTGAGCGACTGAACTGAACTGAACTGAAGACCCAATAGAAGCCATAGACCAGTGAAAGGACATATTTGATAAGCTAAAGGAAATTAGCTGACCCAAATCATAAAGTTAGTAAAAAATATCTTTCAAAAATAATACTAAAATAGATATTATTGGGTGGGGGGAAGCTAAGAAAGTTTGGTATTATCTAATCTTTACTTATGAAAATTCTAAGAGATGTATTCCAAGCAATAGGAAAGCAATCCTGAGATGCAAGGAAAAATGAAGAGCAGAGAAATTAATATGTGGGCAATTCTAAACAACCATAGAGTATAATACTACTAGTAGCAGTAGTAGTAGTGATAATAACTCAATAGTAATAATATCTTGTGAGGTTTTTCTAATGCAAGATATAATAGAAAATAAAACCATAACCTATAAGTTGAGAGAGGGTATATGGAGTTAACAGGTTTTTGTGTTTGTTGGCAGGTGGGAAAAGGTGTTGATTAATTTTAAACCTTGACAAGTTAAATATGCACATGGTATTTCTAGATAATCACTAAAATAACAGAAAGAGAGTAGTTAACTTGCAAACAACTAGAAGAAAAACAGAATTAGAAAAAGCAATTTACCTAAAAGCAGGGATATGGTGAAATGGGAGCAAATAGCAAAGGATATGATGGTAAGATGTAAATTTAACTGTAGAAATAATCACCTAAAATTTAAATTGACTAAATGCTCTATTTTAAAGGACAATATTATCAAACTGGATGATAAAAAATTAACTGTATGACATTTTCAAGAAACACCTAAAATATAAAAAGATAGAAAGACATAAAGTAAAAGAATGAAAAACTGAACACCCTGCAAAACAAAAAGTGAAAGTGAAAGTCACTCAGTCGCGTCTGACTCTTTGCAGTGCCATGGACTGTATAGTCCATAGAATTCTCCAGGCCAGAATACTGGAGTGGGTAGCCTTTCCCTTCTCCAGGGGATCTTCCCAACCCAGGGATCAAACCCAGGTCTCCCACATTGCAGGCGGATTCTTTACCAGCTGAGCTACAAGGGAAGCGCAACAAAAGGAAAGCTAGAGTTTTATATTTAAAAACCTTACTATTTTTAGTTTTTTGAGAAAAGTGTATGCTGTCCTCTATAGTGACTATATCAATTTACATTCCCACCAACAGTGTACTAGAGTTCCCTTTTCTCCACATTCTTGCCAACAAATGCTATTTGTATTCTTTTTTTTTTTTATAATATTGAGCTGTAAGCATTGCTTATATATGTTGGATATTAATCTCGTATCAGTCATGTCATTTGCTAATACTTTCCTCCATCTAGTAGGCTGTCATTTCATTTTGTTTATGGTTTCCTTTGCTGTGCAAAAGCTTTTAAGTTTAGTTGGTTCCCATTTGTTTATTTTTGCTTTTATTTCCTTTACTTTAGAAGACAGATTAAAAAAATACTGCTGTGATTTATGTCAAAGAGTGTTGTACCTGTTTTCCTCAAGGAATTTTATAGTATCTGGTCTTACATTTAGGTCTTTAATCCATTTTTAAATTTATTTTTATATAAAGGGTTAGTGAGTGTTCTAATTTCATTCCTTTACATAGAGTTGTCCAGTTTTCCCAACACCACTTATTGATGAGATTATCTTTTCTCCATGGTATATTCTGTCCTTCTTTGTCATAGATTAATTGACCATAAGTACATGGGTTTATTTCTGGGCTCCCCATTCTGTTCCATTGATCTACATGTCTGTTTTCATGTCAGAACCATACTGCTTTGACAACTATAGTTTCTTTACATAGTCTGAAGTTGGAGAGACTGATACCTGCAGTTCCATTTTTCTCAAGATTGCTTTGGCTATTTGAGGATTCTTATGTTTTCATGCAAATTAAAAAAAATTTTGCTCTAGCTCTGTAAAAAAACCATCATGAAAAAAAAAAGGCAGTGAAAGTGAAAATCACTCAGTCATGCCCACTCTTTGCAACTCCATGGTCTGTCCATGGTTCTACAGGCAAGAATACTGGAGTGGGTAGCTATTCCCTTCTCCAGTGGATCTTCCTGAACCAGGAATTGAACCGAGATCTCCTGTATTGCAGGCAGATTCTTTACCAGCTAAGCTACCAGAGAAGACCTAAAAAATCGGCAAAAGATATGAACAGACATTTTCCCAAAAAAAAGACATACAGAAGAACAAAAGATAGATGAAAAGATGCTCAATATCATTGATCATCGGGGAAATTCAAATCAAAACAACAATGAGGTATCACCCCATACCTGTTAGAATGGCTATTACCAAAAAGAAAACAAATAACCAGTATTGGTAAGGGTGTGGAGAAAGGGAAACTCTTGTGCACTGTTGGTGGGAATGTAAACTGGTCCAGCCACTATGGAAAACAATACGAAGGTTCCTCAAGAAATTAAAAACAGAAGAACTACCATAAGATCCAAATATTCCACTTCAGGGTATTTATCTGAAGAAAATAAAAACATCAACTCATAAATATACAAGCACCGCCCCCCCCCCATGTCATTTGCAGCATTATTTACAATAATCAAGATATGGGAATAATCTAAATGTTCATCAATTGACGAATGCATAAAGAAATTATTGTTTATATATACACTGAACTACTATTCTGCTGTAAAAAGGAATGCTACTTTGCTATTTGTGACAACATGGATGGACGCTGAGGGCATTGTGCTAAGTGAAATAAGTCAGACAAAGAAAGATAATACATACAATCTCAATTATATGTGGAATCTAAAAACCTCAATTTAAAATAAAAGCAAAAAATTAAGAATAAATAAGAAGGTGATCAAAAATGTGTACTAAAAGAAAAGAAATATAAACTGCTAGAAAATCATTGGAGGCAATAAAAAGGAAAACACTTTATAGTAAAACCACCTATAGGACACAAATAAAAGCTATACTCAAGGCAGAATATATAGCTTTAAATGCCTTGAGTTGTTTTAAAAAGCAGAAACTATAAAGGAACTTTGTATTAGTAAATAAGAAAATAAAATTAATAAAAATAAGCTGGGAAGATAGCATTTATAAACATAAAAGGTAAAATTCATAAAACGATAAACAACAAAAAAATAAAAGAAAGGATAATTAAACCCAAAAGTGGATTCATTGAAAAGACCAGTAAAATAAAGAAAATGTTTTCTAAGCCTGATACAGTAAAAAACAAAAAGTACAAAGTAAATACAGTTTACGAATGAGAAAAGAAACATGACCATTGAGTCAGGAAAGACTGAAGAATGACATAAGAACATTAAATGTAATTCAACATTGTAAATCAACAATACTCCAATAAAATTTTTTTAAATATTTGAAAGCCCAAAAGAATGAATTATTTCCTAGCAGAATATCAATCACAAAACCAACCCAACAGGAAGTAGACAATTTTAATCAATTACCAAATAATCCATAAGATAGTTAAGAATGTATCATTTAAAAAGACACCAGGACCATATGCTTCATAACTGACTTTAACCTGGCTTTTAAATAACAGAAAATTCCTATATTGTTTAAAATAAGCCATCGAAATATATATAAAGCTCCTTAATGATGTCAACTTTTCATGCCCAAATTTAATAAAAATAGAAGCAAAATATAAAACTGCAAGCCAGTTTGGCTTATTTCTGTAAAAACAGTAACTCTAAATAAAATATTAACAAAGAGAATCGGTCAATATATCAAAGGATGTATATATTTCAAGAATAGAGTGCTTAATATCAGGAAATGTATCCACTGAAACCAGTACAGCAAAAAATGTGAAAGATGTCTTACAACAGATACTTAAAAAGGCATTTGACAAAATTCAATAGTCAGTTCTAATTTTAAAAAGCACTACAAAAAACTTATGAAACCAATAACAATAATTTTTCAAAAACTAGCAGTAAATTCTAAAATCAAAATCAAAGATGACCCATGTCACATTAATGATAACACTTTTATAGTATTATAGTAGATACTGAAGCAAATGAAATATCAGGCAAAAAAACATTGGAAAAAGCAAAAACTATCTCTTTCGCTGATAACTGTGCACTTTTATAAGCAGAAAACTCAAAAAATTCTAATACAAAACATTCTAAGGATAATAAAATAGTTTGTTCTAGTTTTTGGATTAAAAAAATATTTTTAATTAACAGCCTTTTTCTTTTTTAATATAAATTTATTTAATTGGAGGCTAATTACTTTACAATATTGTATTGGTTTTGCCATACATCAACATGAATCCGCCACGGTGTACACATGTTCCTAATCCTGAACCCCCCTCCCACCTCCGTCCCCATACTATCCCTCTGGGTCATCCCAGTGCACCAGCCCCAAGCACCCTGTATCATGCATCGAACCTGGACTGGTGATTTGTTTCACATATGATACTATACATGTTTCAATGCCATTCTCCCAAATCATCCCACCCTCGCCCTCTCCCACAGAGTCCAAAAGACTGTTCTATACATCTGTGTCTCTTTTGCTGTCTCGCATACAGGGTTATCATTACCATCTTTCTAAATTCCATATATATGCATTAGTATACTGTATTGGTGTTTTTCCTTCTGGCTTAATTCACTCTGTATAATCGGCTCCAGTTTCATCCTCATTAGAATTGATTCAAATGTATTCTTTTTAATGGCTAGTAATACTGAGTAATATGTATCACAGCTTTCTTATCCATTCATCTGCTGATGGACATCTAGGTTGCTTCCATGTCCTGGCTATCATAAACAGTGCTGCGATGAACACTGGGGTACACATGTCTCTTTCAATTCTGGTTTCCTCAGTGTGTATGCCCAGCAGTGGGATTGCTGGGTCATGTGGCAGTTCTATTTCCAGTTTTTTAAGGAATCTCCACACTGTTCTCCATAGTGGCTGAACTAGTTTGCATTCCCAACAACAGTGTAAGAGGGTTCCCTTTTCTCCACACCCTCTCCAGCATTTATTGCTTGTAGACTTTTGGATAGCAGCCATTCTGACCATTGTGAAATGGTACATCATTGTGGTTTTGATTTGCAATTCTCTGATAATGAGTGATACTGAGCATCTTTTCATGTGTTTGTTAGCCATCTGCATGTCTTCTTTGGAGAAATGTCTGTTTAGTTCTTTGGCCCATTTTTTGATTGGGTCGTTTTTTTTCTGGAATTGAGCTGCAGGGGTTCCTTGTATATTTTTGAGATTAATTCTTTGTCAGTTGCTTCATTTGCTATTATTTTCTCCCATTCTGAAGGCTGTCTTTTCACCTTGCTTATAGTTTCCTTTGTTGTGCAGAAGCTTTTAATTTTAATTAGATCCCCATTTGTTTATTTTTGCTTTTATTTCCAATATTCTGGGAGGTGGGTCATAGAGGATCCTGATGTGATTTATGTCAGAGAGTGTTTTGCCTATGTTCTCCTCTAGGAGTTTTATAGTTTCTGGTCTTAGGTTTAGATCTTTAATCCATTTTGAGTTTATTTTTGTGTATGGTGTTAGAAAGTGTTCTAGTTTCATTCTTTTACCAGTGGGTGACCAGTTTTCCCAGCACCACTTGTTAAAGAGATTGTCTTTTCTCCATTGTATATTTTTGCCTCCTTTGTCAAAGATAAGGTGACCAAAGGTGCATGGGTTTATCTCCTGGCTTTCTATTTTGTTCCATTGATCTATATTTCTGTCTTTGTGCCAGTACCATACTGTCTTGATGATTGTGGCTTTGTAGTAGAGCCTTAAGTCATGCAGGTTGATTCCTCCAGTTCCATTCTTCTTTCTCAAGATTGCTTTGGCTATTCGAGGTTTTTTGTATTTCCATACAAATTGTGAAATTATTTGTTCTAGCTCTGTGAAAAATACCATTGGTAGCTTGATAGGGATTGCATTAATCTAATAGATTGCTTTGGGTAGTATACTCATTTTCACTATATTGATTCTTCCGATCCATGAACATGGTGTATTTCTCCATCTATTAGTGTCCTCTTTGATTTCTTTCACCAGTGTTTTATAGTTTTCTATATATAGGTCTTTAGTTACTTTGAAAGTGAAGTCACTCAGTCGTGTCCTACTCTTTGCGACCCCATGAACTGTAGCCTACCAGGCTCCTCTGTCCATGGAATTTTCCAGGCAATAGTACTGAAGTGGACTGCCATTTCCTTCTCCAGGGCATCTTCCCAACCCAGGGACTGAACCCAGGTCTCTCACATTGTATACAGACGCTTTACCATCTGAGCCACCAGGGAAGTATATTAGTTTCTTTAGGTAGATATATTCCTAAGTATTTTATTCTTTTCATTGCAATGGTGAATGGAATTGTTTCCTTAATTTCTCTATTTTCTCATTATTAGTGTACAGGAATGCAAGGGATTTCTGTGTGTTGATTTTATATCTTGCAACTTTACTATATTCATTGATTAGCTCTAGTAATTTTCTGGTGGAGTCTTTAGGGTTTTCTATGTAGAGGATCATGTCATCTGCAAACAGTGAGAGTTTTACTTCTTCTTTTCCAATTTGGATTCCTTTTATTTCTTTTTCTCCTCTGACTGCTGTGGCCAAAACTTCCAAAACTATGTTGAATAGTAGTGGTAAAAGTGGGCACCCTTTTCTTATTCCTGACTTTGGCAGAAATGCTTTCAGTTTTTCACCATTGAGGATAATATTTGCTGTGGGTTTGTCATATGTAGCTTTTATTATGTTGAGGTTATGTTCCTTCAATCCCTGCTTTCTGGAGAGTTTTTATCATAAATGGATGTTGAATTTTGTCAAAGGTTTTCTCTGCAGGAGAAGGAAATGGCAACCCACTCCAGTGTTCTTGCCTGGAGAATCCCAGGGATGGGGGAGCCTGGTGGGCTGCCGTCTATGGGGTTGCACAGAGTCAGACATGACTGAAGCGACTTAGCATTAGCAGTAGCATTGAAATAATCATATGGCTTTTATTTTTTCAATTTGTTAATGTGGTGTATTACACTGATTGATTTGCAGATATTGAAGAATCCTTGCATCCCTGGGATAAAGCCCACTTGATCATGATGTATGATCTTTTGAATGTGTTGTTGGATTCTGATTGCTAGAATTTTGTTAAGGATTTTTGCATCTATGTTCATCAGTGATGTTGGCCTGTAGTTTTATTTTTGGGGGGCATATTGGTCAGGTTTTGGTATTAGGGTGATGGTGGCCTCATAGAATGAGTTTGGAGGTTTACTTTCCTCTGCAGTCTCTGGAAGAGTTTGAGTAGGGTAGGTGTTAGCTCTTCTCTAAATTTTTGGTAGAATTCTAACAGCTTTTTTCTAACAATTAACATCAAGAAATGAAAAGTCCAATCTTTTTACAATAGTGACAAAAACCATAAAATACTTTTAAGTAATTTAATTAAAAAGTCACAGGATAAATAGAATCTTATTAAAATATGTAATTATGAAAATATGAAGATGCATTCCATCTCTTATAAGGGAATAACAGAAAAATGTGTTATTCTCCAAAAATTAATCTACAAATTAAATGAAATTTCAGTGAGTATCCCAATAAATTTTTAATTAGATACATGATTTTAAAGTTGTATGTGAAAAAATATATACTTATGAAAAAATGATATGAGAAGATTTGCCTTAACAATTATCAGAATATATCATAAAGTCATTATAATCCAATAGGAGGAAGTAAATGGAGCAGTAAAACATGGTAGATCTTCAGAAATAAATCCCAGTGTAGATGAGTTAATATAAACCTGGTACATTTTTAATAGAAAAATTTTAGATTGTTTAATGACTGGTATTAATATCCTAATATTAGCATATGAGATACTAATATCTCATACAAAAAGAGATCAGATTTTTAGTTAGTAGAGGCAAGAGTGGGAAGAGGGGGGAATTGGATGAAGGTCAAAAGGTACAAACTTCCAGATATAAAATAAATAATTACTGGCTATGTAATGTACAATACAATTAATATAATTAACACTGATGTATGTTACACATGAAAATTTTTATGAGAGTCAATCCTAAGAGCTCTCATCACAAGGGAAAAAAGATTATTTTTTCAATTTTATATCTGTATGAGATGATGGATGCTCACTAACTTATTGTGATGGATGTTCACTAACTTATTTCATGGGGTATATAACTCACATCATCATTCTATACCCTTACACAGTGCTGTATGTCTATTACACCTCAGTAAAACTGGAAGAAAAATGTTTGGTACTAGTATCCTAGATACATATCTAGAAGGAGATAAACATGAAAATCTGAGACTTCACAATTCCGTATTGTCTAGAATTCACGACTCTTAACTCTGACTAGAAATTCAGAAGCTAAAGTGTGATACATTTGACTAAATAAAAATGAAAAGCTTTTGTATAACAATGAATCTCATATACAAATATAATGTACTAAGAATACATGTGGAAAAAATATTTGTAACACAGATGATAAAATTTTAAGTTAATAATATGCAAAAATATTTTACAAATTAACAAGAAAGAGATAGGTAACCAAATAAAATAGTGGGCAAAGATAACTCAGATAAATAAATCCTGTGGTAAGGTACAAATGAAAAGATATACAAATTCACAAGGAGTAACCATAAATATGCAGATTACAGTAACTAAGTGATTATCACTTTATACCCATCAGAGTAACAAAAATTACAAAGAGCCACAATATCTATTGCTGGCTGGGATATAATGAAAAGTATTCTCTCACATATATTGCTGGTGGAAATATGAAGTGTTACATCCTTTGGCAAAAGCAATCTGGCATCATGTATTATAATTAAAACACATACTCACAGACCCACCCAGCAATAATATTCATGGATATTCCAATAAAATAAAAGCATTTCTTTACAAAGATGTATATAAAAAGATATTGGTTGCAGCATGGTTAGTCATGGTAGGAAAAAAAAAAGAACTAGAAAAAAAAGCAATGTTGACCAATAGGAGAATGACTTTTAAAAAATTCCAGTCGTTAAAAATAATGAGTTGGAGCTCTACCAGATGACTTGGAGGATTTTCAAATGAGATATTGTTGAGTGAGAAAAGCAAGATGTAGAAAAACATATAATATATGATCCTACACCCATAAAAAACACATAAAACATGCCTATGCATGCATATTATATATCACAGAAGATTATATGGAGGATAGATAAAATGTGCAGAAAAGATGCATGTGATGCTGTTTTAGAGGCTACTTGGGAGGTAGAGAGGCTGTTGTGAAAGGAAGCAAGAGGATGAAGCAAAGAAAAAAGAAAAACTTACAGTAAAAGAGCACCTGATAATTTTAAAGGTTTGCATTTGACCAAATTATGTACATGTGGGTACATATAGTTAAGATACTTATTATTTAAAATATGTTAGATTTAAAATATTTTAAGGAAAAAGATGAACATACCAATAAAAAAATATTTTGCTTCTTCAGCTATCAAAGAAATCAAAGCTAAAATAATGATAATCATTTTTCCCTGTAAGTCTAGAAAAGATTGATAAAGTTGGTAACTCCTACTGGTTATGTACAGGTGAAGAAATAAACACTTGCAATGCTCAATGCTCTGTGAACATAAACTGTGAGAGCATTTCTGAATGATCCTTTGGCAATATTTAAGAAAAACTTTTAAATAACCACTGCATAATCATACATTCCAGTTGGGCTACTTCAAATCCTAAAAGATGATGCTGTTAAAGTGCTGCACTCAATATGCCAGCAGATTTGGAAAACTCAGCAGTGGCCACAGGACTGGAAAAGGTTAGTTTTCATTCCAATCCCAAAGAAAGGCAATGCCAAAGAATGCTCAAGCTACCGCACAATTGCACTCATCTCACACACTAGTAAAGTAATGCTCAAAATTCTCCAAGCCAGGCTTCAACAATACGTGAACTGTGAACTTCCAGATGTTCAAGCTAGATTTAGAAAAGGCAGAGGAACCAGAGATCAAATTGCCAACATCCACTGGATCATAGAAAAAGCAGAATTCCAGAAAAACTTCTGCTTTATTGACTATGCGAAAGCCTTTGACTGTGTGGATCACAACAAACTGTGGAAAATTCTGAAAGAGATGGGAATACCAGACCATCTTACCTGCCTCCTGAGAAACCTGTATGCAGGTCAAGAAGCAACAGTTAGAACTGGACATGGAACAACAGATCGGTTTTAATTTGGGAAAGGAGTACGTCAAGGCTGTATATTGTCACCCTGCTTATTTAACTTATATGCAGAGTACATCATGCAAAATGCCAGGCTGGATAGAACACAAGCTGGAATCAAGATTGCCAGGAGAAATATCAATAACCTCAGATACGCAGATGACACCACGCTTATGGCAGAAAGCAAAGAAGAACTAAGGAGCCTCTTGATGAAAGTGAAGGAAGAGAGTGAAAAAGTTGGCTTAAAACTCAACATTCAGAAAACTAAGATCATGGCATCTGGTCTCAGCACTTCGTGGCAAATAGATGGAGAAACAATGGAAACAGTGAGAGACTTTATTTTTAGGGGCTTCAAAATCATTGCAGATGGTGACTGCAGCCATGAAATTAAGAGACGCTTGCTTCTTGGAAGAAAAGCTATGACCAACTAGACAGCATATTAAAAAGCAGAGACATTACTTTACCAAAAAAGGTCCATCTAGTCAAGGCTATGGTTTTTCCAGTAGTCATATATGGATGTGAGAGTTGGACTACAGAGAAAGCTGAGTGCCGAGGGATTGATGGTTTTGAACTGTGATGTTGGAGAAAACTCTTGAGAGTCCCTTGGACTGGAAGGTGATCCAACCAGTGAATCCTAAAGGAAATCAGTCCTGAATATTCATTGAAAAGATTGATGCTGAAGCTGAAGCTCCAATACTTTGACCACTTGATGCGAAGAATTGACTCATTGGAAAAGACCTGATGCTGGGTAGGATTGAAGGCAGGAAGAGAAGGGGACAACAGAGGATGAGATGGTTGGATGGCATCACTGACTCAATGGACATGAGTTTGAGTAAACTCTGGGAGTTAGTGATGGACAGGGAGGCCTGGCGTGTTGCAGTCCATAGGGTCGCAAAGAATTGGACACACCTAAGTGGCTAAACTGAACTGAATCATACAGAAATGTACATAAAAAGTGATCACTGTCAGTAATGTTAAGAAATTGGAAGCAAGTTAAATAAATGAAATAAATACATATGTAAGATAGATAGGTAGTGATAGATAGATAGTGAAGTCGCTCAGTCGTGTCCGACTCTTTGCGACCCCATGGACAATAGCCAACCAGGCTTCTCCGTCTGTGGGATTTTCCAGACAAGAATACTGGAGTGGGTTGCCATTGCCTTCTCCAGGGGATCTTCCCGACCCAAGGATCGAACCCAGGTCTCCCACCTTATAGGCAGACACTTTACCGTCTGAGCCACCAGGAAAGTCCAAATATGTAACACATATGTAATGTACACTTCAAATATCATTAGCACTCAGTAAATGTCCTAAGTAAGGAAGATTGGTTAATCAAGTTGTAGTCCAATTCAGAAGAGGAAAGAGATAATGAAATATTTAATAAACACTACTAGCATCCTGGCATGGAAAACAATGTGAGTTTTAAAAATTACAGGCAGACCCATATTCATGCCATAGAAAGACATTAACACAGCACAAGGTATTATTCAATATTAAAGGTGAAATGAATTTGTAAAGCAGTATCCATCTTTGAAAAGATATTTGTAATTATATTTGTGTACAAAAATGTCTGGAAATAAGCGAAACAAAAGGATAACACTGGTTATCTCTGAACTGTGGAAATGTTTTCTGAGGTTCGTTTTTTAATCCATCTGTGTTTCCTAATTTTTCCACAATGAGAAAGTATTTCTGTATAATTTTTAAACTTTTCAAAAGCATGTAGGGTGGATAAGTATCTGGAGTACGGAATTCCAGCTCCTTATTTTAATAGCAATGTGACATTATGTACTTAACTTTTTAAAAACATGTTTTTTCATCTGCTGATTAATTACATGGAAACAAAATAACCCACCCACTGGTGATTCCAAATCAATAGGTATTTACTCTCCTTAAATCCATGGGCAGGGGTGCAAGAGATGGGGCATGCTGACATTTGCTCACACTAGCAAAATTTTTATGTTGCCCTAGTACATATTCGAAAGACTGGATCAGATACTGAAACTTGTGTGGTTATTTTCAAACATCTCATGACTTAAGAGAACAGGTGTTGGAGGAAACTGTGTCTACATATTTGCTAGGAAAGCATTCTCAGGTTTCTTTCCTAATCATGGAAAAGATGATACATTAATGTGACTATTACCCCTATTTTCTGAAAATAGCCAAGCAACCAGATGCATGAAACCCACATTCAGGAGAAATGAAGTCATTGGTAAGAGTCCCAAGAATTCTAGCAATTAAGCTATTAGAGTTACATAACATACAAGTTCCAACACGTTTTCCCAGGTCCACCATGTACCTAATAAAACTTTTCCAAGTTTTATTGACAATTCCAAATCCATATATCATAACCTTTGGACCAACTTCAACGAAATACAAAATGTCCCTCATGGGACTGTTTATGGATGCAATTGGTGCATGCTCAAAATTACTTCAGAAGACTAATGGAAATTTTTGATTCAAAGATGGAAAGTGAAAAGGAGGAGAGGACATTCAGTTCTGGAACCAAAAACCATGAAAAAAACGAAGAGCAAGAAGAGAGATTGATATCTCCTTTCTCCTCTGGAAGAGCAAAGTGGGGAGGACAGTGAAATGTTGGAGGGAGCATATGTGTACATCCACCAGCCCAGCACCATTCTTGCAAGGGAGATGATGAGGATCACTGATCCCTCAGAGTTTCTTTAATATTGAGAATAAGTGAACTGTTTCATGAATAATAAGAGGGCTGAATGCTCAGGATGAGTTCAGGGTGGAGTCAAATAAAACTGCTGTGAGCCATTTAAAACTGAACTATCATCTTCCATCTGGGTTTTTCCAGTTCACTTCAGTTCGGTTCAGTTGCTCAGTCAGTCAGTTCAATCAGTTCAGTCGCTCAGTCGTGTCCAACTCTTTGCAACCCCATGAATCACAGCACGCCAGGCCTCCCTGTCCATCACCAACTCCCGGAGTTCACTCAAACTCACGTCCATCAAGTCGGTGATGCCATCCAGCCATCTCATCCTCTGTCGTCCCCTTCTCCTCCTGCCCCCAATCCCTCCCAGCATCAGAGTCTTTTCCAATGAGTCAGCTCTTCACAGGAGGTGACCAAAGTACTGGAGCTTCAGCTTTAGCATCATTCCCTCCAAAGAACACCCAGGGCTGATCTCCTTCAGAATGGACTGGTTGGATCTCCTTGCAGTCCAAGGGACTCTCAGGAGTCTTCTCCAACACCACAGTTCAGTTGCTCAGTCGTGTCCAACTCCTTGCAACCCCATGGACCACAGCACGCCAGGCTTCCCTGTCCATCATCAACTTCTGGACTTTACTCAAACTCATGTCCATCAAGTCAGTGATGCCATCCAACCATCTCATCCTCTGTTGTTGTCCCCTTCTCCTCCTGGCTTCAATCTTTCCCAGCATCAGGGTCTTTTCCAATGAGTCAGTTCTTTGTATCAGGTGGCCAAAGTATTGGAGTTTCAGCTTCAGCATCAGTCCTTCCAATGAATATTCAGGACTGATTTCCTTTAGGATGGACTGGTTGGATCACCTTCCAGTCCAAGGGACTCTCAAGAGTTTTCCCCAACACCACAGTTCAAAACCATCAATCCCTCGGCACTCAGCTTTCTCTATAGTCCAACTCTCACAACCATACATGACTACTGGAAAAACCATAGCCTTGACTAGATGGACCTTTGTTGGTAAAGTAATGTCTTTGCTTTTTAATATGCTGTCTAATTTGGTCATAGTTTTTCTTCCAAGAAGCAAGCGTCTCTTAATTTCATGGCTGCAGTCACCATCTGCAGTGATTTTGGAGCCCCTAAAAATAAAGTCTGTCTGTTTCCACTGTTTCCCCATCTATTTGCCATGAAGTGATGGGACTGGATGCCATGAAGTG